>NC_063335.1:114428067-114517099 GCF_021869965.1 Rhincodon typus | reverse complement strand
AATCATTGGAGTTAGGAAGGGTCCCAGGGGACTGGAAAAATCACTAATGTAATCCCCCTGTTTAAGAAGGGAGTGTGGCAAAAGACAGGAAATTACCAGCCAATTAGTCTGACCTCGGATGTTGGTAAGGTTTTGGAGTCCATTGTTAAGGCTGAGATTTCCGAATACTTGGAAGTGCATGGTAAAATAGGGCAAAGCCAGCATGGTTTCATCAAGGGGAGGTCATGCCTGACAAATCTGTTAGAATTCTTTGAGGATGTAATGAGCAGATTAGACCAAGGAGAACCAATGGATATTGTATACTTGGAGTTACAGAAGGACTTTGAAAAGGTGCCACACAGGAGGCTGCTGAGTAAGATCAGAGCCCACCGTGTTAGAGGCAAGGTACTAGCATGGATAGGAATTTGGCTGTCTGGCAGAAAGCAGAGAGTGAGGATAAAAGGATCCTTCTCAGGATGGCAGTTGGTGACTAGTGGAGTTGCGCAAGGATCAGTGTTGGGACCACAACTTTTCACTTTATACATTAATGCTCTAGATGAAGGAACTGAGGGCATTCAGGCTAAGATTGCAGATGATACAAAGATAGGTGGAGGGACAGGTATTATTGAGGAGGTGGGGAGGCTGCAGAAGGATTTCAACTGGTTAGGAGAGTGGGCAAAGAAGTGGCAAATGGAATACAACATAGAAAAGTGTGAGGTCATGCACTTTGGCAGGAAGAATAGAGGCATTAACTATTTTATAAATGGGGAAAAAATTCAGAAATCTGAAGTGCAAATGGACTTGGGAGTCCTAGTCCAGGATTCTCTCAAGGTAAACTTGCAGGTTGAGTCGGTAGTTAGGAAGGCAAATGCAACGTTGGCATTTCTTTCAAGAGGACTTGAATATAAAAGCAGGGATGTACTTCTGAGGCTTTATAAGGCTCTGGTCCGATCACATTTAGAATATTGTGAGCGATTTTTAGGTTCCATATCTCAGGAAGGATGTACTGACCCTGGAGTGGGCTCAGAGGAGGTTCATGAGAATGATCCCAGGAATGAAAGGCTTAACATATGAGGAATGTTTGAGGATTCTGGGTCTGTACTCGATGGAATTTAGAAGGATGAGGGTGGATGTAATTTAAATTTACAGAATACTGAAAGCCGTGGATAGAATGGATGTTGGGAAGATGTTTCCATTAACCGGTAGAGACTAGAACCCTAGGGCACAGCCTTACAGTAAAGGAAAGACCCTTTAGAATGGAGATAAGGAGAAATGTCTTCAGCCAGAGAGTGGTGAATCAATGGAATTCACTGCCACAGAAGGTTGTGGAGGTCAGGTCATTGCACATATTTAAGACAGAAATAGATGGGTTCTTGATTGTCAAGGGGATCAAATAATACAGGGAGAAGGTGGGAGAATGGGATTGAGAAACTTATCAGCCATGATTGAATGGCAGAGAAGACTCAACGGGCTGAATGGCTTAATTTCTGCTCTTATGTCTTATGGTCTACAAATTGAAATTAAATCTGACCAAGGTTCTAAATTTATGTATAAGTTTTAAATGAATATAATCAATAGGCTGGTTGTCAAACAATTGAAGTCAATTGCAGATAATCAGAAAAATAGAGGGAGCTTTGGAGAGATACCATCAGACTGTTAAGAGTACAAATAAAGTCTGTTGTCATGAATACCCACAGGTTTGGAAAAAAAGACTTAGATTTCTCATTATTTGCTACCAGACATTCCCTCAATGAATCTGTTGGATTTAGTCCATTTAAATTAATCTATGGCCATGAGATAACAGGGCTATCAAAATTGATTAACATTCTTAAAGCAGAAAGATGAATCTTCAATGTTGGCTTATGTGTCTATAGTTGTAGAGAGATTTGCAGAAGCATGTGAGGCAGCAGAAGAGCATTTAAAATTTCACAAACAAAAATAAAAGAATTGGCAGACAAGTATCCTACGGATAGCACATTCCTCACAGGAGATGATCTCTTCATGTATGCCCCAGATGTTGATAAGTCATTGAAAGCAAGCATGCAGCTGTAATAATCATTGAGGAAGCCTTCATCACAGGATGGTGAGGGAACGAACAAGAGGGAAAAACAGACTTGGCCTCATCCTTACCAATCTTCCAGCTGCAGATGCATCTGTCCATAGCAGTATTGGTAAGATCAACCACCACACAGTTCTTGTGGAGATGAAGTCCCACCTTCACATTGCAAATACCATCTTACGTGATGTGTGGAACTGTCACTGATAAATAGGACAAACTTCAAACAGATCTAACAACTCAAGACTGGGCATCCATGAGGCACTGTGGGCCATCAGCAGCAGAACTGTACCCAACACAATTTGCAACATCATGGTCCATATATCCCCCACTCAATCATTACTATCAAGCCAGGGGATCAACCCTGGTTCAAAGGAAAGTGCAGAAATGCATGCCAGGAGTAGCACCAGGTATACCTAAAAATGAGGTATCAACCTGGTGAAGCTACCAAACAGGACCACATGCATGCCAAACAACATAAGCAGCAAGTGACAGACCGAGCTTAGTGATCCCAACCTGATCAATGGAGCAAATTTGAACTTTGTAGTCCAGCCATCTCCAGTCATGAATGGTGGTGGACAATTAAACAATTCACTCAAGAAAGAGGCTCCACAAATATCCTCATCCTCAATGATAGAAGAACCCAACACATCAGTGCAAAACATAAGGCAGAAGCATCGCTGTAATCTTCAGACAGAAGTGCCAAGTGGATGATCCATCTTGGCCTCCACCAGTGGCCCCCAGCATTACAGGTACCAATTTTCAGCCAATTTGATCACTCCATGTGATATCAAGAAATGGTTGAAGGCATATGTCAGGGCTCATAGCCTCTACAGTATCAATATTCCAGCAATAGTACTGAAGACTTGTCCTCCAGAACTTGCCACTCCCCTAGCCAAGCTGTTCCATTACACTTACAACACTGGCATCTACCCAACAAAAATGGAAAATTGCCCAAGTATGTCCTGTACACAAAAAGTAGGACAAATCCAACCCAACCAATTACCATCCTATCAGTTTCAATCATTAGTAAAGTGATGGAAGGTGTCATGAACAATGATACCAAGCAACACCTGCTCAGCAATAACCTGCTCAGTAATGCCTAGTTTAGGATCCACCAGGGCCACTCAGCTCCTGACCACAGTACAACCCTGGTTCAAACATGGACAAAAGAGTTGAATTCCAGAGGTGCAGTGAGATTGACAGCTCTTCACATCAAGGTTGCATTTGCCTGAGTGTGGCATCAAGGAGCCTTAGAAAAACCATAATCAATGGGAATCAAGCAGAAAACTCTCCAGTGGTTGGAGTCATACCTGGCACATAGGAAGACAATTGTGTTTGTTGAGGGTCAGGCATCTCACCTGCAGGACATCTCTGCAGGAGTTCCTCAGGGTAATGTCCTAGGCTCAATCATCTTCAGCTGCTTCATCAATGATCTTCCCTCCATCAACAACGTTCAGCACCATTTGCAACTCATCAGGTACTAAAACAGTCCATGTTCAAATGCAACAAGATCTAGACAATATTCAAGTTTGGGTTGATAAGTGGCAAGTAACATTTGTGACACACAAATATCAGGCAATGACCATCTACAATAGAGATAATGTAATCACCACATCTTGACATTCAATAGCATTACCAACTACTGATTCCCTACTATCAACATCCTTAGGGTTACCACTGACAAGTAGCCCAACCAGACTCACCACATAAATTCAGTGACTACAAGAGCAGATCAGAGGCTAGGAATACTGCAGAGTAACTCATCACCTGACTCCCCAAAGCCTATCTACAAGGTACAAGTCAGGAGTGAGATAGAATACTCTCCACCTGTCTAGATGATTGCAACTCCAACAACACTCAAAAAGCTCAACAAAGCAGCCCACTTCATTGGCACCAAATCCACAAGCATTCACTCCCTCCACCACCAAGTAGCAACAGTATGTACCATCTACAAGATGCATTGCAGAAATTCACTAAAGATCCTTAGATAGCTCCTTTCAACTCCAAGACCACTTCCACCTGGAAGGACAAAGGCAGCAGATACATGGGAGCACCGCCACATGCAAGTTCCCCTCCAAGCCACTTACCATCCTGACTTGGAAATATATTGCTGTTCCTTCACTATCACCAAGTCGGAATCCTGGAATTTCTTCTCTAAGGACATTGTGGGTCTACCTGCAGCACATGGATTGCAGCAGTTCAAGAAGGTGGTTCACCACTATTTTCTCAAGGGCAACTATGGATGGGTAATAAATGCTGGCCAACCAGCAATGCCCACATCCGAGAGTGAATTTTAAAAAAAAAGTAGTCTAGACCTTGACGAGATCTGACCTGGAATACTCCTGTGTCAAAAGATATCTGTATATTCTGATGGAGCTGTAATTAGTAGACATTGGTGCAGCACCTACCAGTCTGTTTGCCTTTACTTTAAGCAACTGTTAGTGCACTGAGAGTTTTTCTTCTCAAATCTCTCTTGTGATTAATGACAACAGATCAATTGACTTCAATGATAGGCTCCATTGCAGTGACATTCGCTGTTAACCAGTATTTTACCAACAATAAAAACAAAAACTGAAACTGCCACATCTGTGGAGAGAAAGCAGAGATAACATTTTGGGCTCAGCAATCCTTCTTCAGAACTAATTGTAGGTAGGAAAAGATTGTAATATATGCTGAAGATGGGATGGGGAGGAGTGAAGTGAAAGAGAGAGCAGCAGTTGGGCAGACAAAATTGGATAATGGTCTGCCTGGAAGAATCAAGAGCTGCTAATAGTGACCATTAGTAGCTGACAATGGTTTAGTTGTAGTAGCAGGCAATATGATGTGAAAGCTTGGTGTGTGGGATTTGTGATAAGGACATGGGAGAAGGTGCTCAGGCCCTAAAGTTATTGAACTCTATGTTAAGACCTGAAGTTGGCAGGGATCCCCAAATAGAAAATGAGCTGCTGTTCTTCCAGCTTGCACTGAGCTTTGCTGGAGTACTGCAGCAAGCTGGAGACAGAAATGTTGGCCAGGGAACACAGCGGTGTGTTGAAGTGGCAGGCAACCAGAAGCTCAGAGTTATTATTGCTGACAAAATATAAGTGTTTTGCAAAGTAGTTGCCCAGTCTCCATTTCATTTCCCCAATGTAGAGGAGACCACATTGTGAGCAGCGAGTGTAACAGACTACATTGAATGAAGTGCAGGTAAACCATTGTTTCATGTGGAAGCTGTGTGTTGGCCCTTGAATACTGACAAGGGAGGAAGTAAACAGGTAGTTGTTGCACCTTCTGCAATTGTATTGGAAAGTCCCATGGGGCTGGGGGGGTGCAGGTGTTCGGAGTGGAGGAGGAGAGGACCATGGTGTCCCAGACAGAATGGTCCCTGTAGAAGGCTGACATGGGATGGGAGGTGAATATGTGATGGTGGTGGAATGTGGTGATCCTTGTGGTGGAGGTGGTGGAAATGGCAGCTAACGACCATTTGGATGTGGATACTGTTGGGATGGTAAATGAGGGCCATGGTGACTCTATTGGTTTTGTGGGAGGGAACAGAAAGGGTGAGGGAGATGGGTCAGACATAGCTGGGGTCACTGTCAACAACGGTGGTGGGGAATCTTTGGTTGAAGAAGAAGGTGAACTTTTGGAGGCCCCTTGTAGAAGCTGGCATCATCGGAACAGATGTGACATATATGGAGAAACTGGGAGAATGAAATGGAGTCTTTACAGGAAGGAGGGTGTGAGGATTTGATCTATTACTGATACGTGTACTGAGGTACAGTGAAAAGTGTTGTCATGTGTGCTTTACAGGCAAGTGCATCAGGGCAACAGGACAGAGTGCAAGATATAGTGTTACAACTGCCAAGAAAATGCAGTGAGAGTTTAACATCATCATTAAAGAGATCCATTCAAAACTCTGGTAACAGCAGGGAAAAAGCTGTCCTTAAATCTGTTCATGCGTATATTCAAACTTTTATATCTGCTGTCTGATGGAAGAGGGTCGAAGAGAGTATAACTGGGGTGGGAGGGATCTTTGATTATTTTGGTTGCTTTCCTGATGCAGCAGAAAGTGTAGATTAAGTCAATAGATGGTTTGTGTGGTGGACTGGGTTGAGTTCACAACTCTCTGTAGTGTCTTTCGGTTTTGGGATGAGCAGTTGGCATACCATGCCGTTATGCATCCAGATGTATAGTTCAGGTAACTGAGGGAATAGATTGGGTTTGTAGTGCATATTGGTGGCCAGCCTATCTCTGGAAATGGAAACAGAGATGTCAGGAAAGGGGGAAGAAGGATGCAGGTATGGTAAAGGTAAGAATGAGTATTTCACCACTGCTTTTCATATGTTGAGAACGCTGTGTAGTAGATGGTGTCTCAAAGTATGTTCCATTTCACTTCTGCAACTGTTGGTTTTTACCTGGGCAGGCAGTATGACATTGATGTAAGGATGCTATTTTTGTTTTGAATGCTAAAATTCTTAGTTGCATTCTAGCTTTGCTGCATACCAGGGAGTGATCAGTAACATAGTCAGTGAGTGGTAGCTCTGTGCATTGAGAATACTGTTCAGAGAATTTTGTCTGGTGATGATTCCCTGGTCTTGGATGTTGCCAGGACAGTGTGCAGCATTCATTTGTTCTGAAAGAAAATGTTGTTACTCAAAGCTCAGGGTAGTAGCAAGACCCAAATAGTCTCTGTCTATTCCTATTTATTTTTCCCAGATCAGCCTCATAGTTGATGCCCACTATTACATTGGAATCTCCCAGAGGGTAAAGGAACATAAGGTGTAGGCCATTCAGCCTACCGATCCTACCCTGCCATTCTGCATCATAGCTGATCTCCTCAATGCTACTTTCCCACATTATCTCCATATCTCTTATTGTCATTAGTCTCCAGAAATCCATCGATTTCTGTCTTCAACCTGCTCAGTGATTGATCTTCCACTGCTTCTGGGGTAGAGAATTCCAAAGAATCAACCTCCTCTGGGTGAAGAAATTACTCTAAATCTCAGTCCTAAATGGCCTGCTCCTTATTCTGAGATTATGTCCTCTGGTTCTAGATACCCATGCTGGAGAAACAGCATGGGGACACACTCTTTTGAGTCCAAGAACAATTTTTAAAGAAGTTTTAATGAGATCACCTTTCAGAATGCTCCAGCCCGAGCTCCTCCACCTTGCCAATTCCTTTTCAATTTGCTTTTTTTTCTCTCTTCTGCAGTTTATCTCCCTTTCCCCTAACAACCTTTGACTCCTTAAACTTAACAGGAGGGAATAGAGAACGGAGGGAAGTCTGAGTCCAGCCCAGTGCGGGATCAGAGACCGTGTTCCGTGGGAGGCGAGTCCTGGAGGAGAGTCGCGGGCCAGAGCCCAGATTGGGAGGCAGTCCAAGTCCGGGCCTGCCTGAGAGATTAGTCCTGGAGGCGAGTTGCGGAAGCGGGTCTGGGTTGGAGGCCAGTGCGTGGAGGCAGCAAGGCCTCATGAAGCCCAGCAGGCACTGACTCAGTGAAAAGGACTATTATTTGAGTACCTTTTAAACATACTTTGTTCCTATTCTGGACTTTGAGTAAGTCAAGCACATTTTAAAACTTTATATTCCCAAGCCAAACTTTTTAAAACTCTCTCAATTCTGTAACAAACATATAAAGTACCTGTACCTAGAAACCCAGTGTTAAGATAGCACCAAAACAGCGTCATTACAAACTTTTCACAGCACTCATTCGAGTAAAGTCCATTCCACTTCTCATTCAATTCCCATTTCCTATTCCATTCCCCATTTTTTTCCATTCCATTCTATTCCACTCCAATCCCCATTCACTATTCAATTCCATTCTATTTTATTCCATTTCAACCCCCATTCTCAATTCCATTCCATTCCATTTCCCATTACTTTATATTTGACTTCAATTGCCATTCACCAGTCCATTCCATTTTATTCCATTTCAATCCCCATTCTATTTCATTCTATTCCATTCTCCATTCTATTCAATTTAATTCCATTCTCCATTCAATTCCATTCAATTCTATTAATAATGCATTCCATTCCATTCCCCATTCCTTTCCTTTCCCAATTCCATTCAATTTAATTCCATTTCCCAGTGCTAGAAAATTTGAAAAACATGAGGATAGATAAGTCCCCTGTGCCAGATGGGATATACCCAAGGTTACTATGGGAAGTGAGGGAAGAGATTACTGCACCTTTGGCGATGATCTTTGCGTCCTCACTGTCTCATTCCATTCACATTCCATTCCATTTATTCCCATTCCCCATTCCATTCCAATCCAATCCCCATTCCATTCCATTCCCCATGCCATTCTATTCAATTGAATTCCCTATTCCATTCCCCATTCCAATCCATTCCCCATTCTATGCCTCATTCCATTCACATTCCATTCCCCACTACATTCCATTCAATTCAATTCCCTATTCCATTCCCCATTCCATTCCATTCAAAATTCCATTCCTTTCCCCATTCCATTCCCATTCCCATTCCAATCCCCATTCTATTCTTCATTACATTCAACTTAATTCCATTCCCATTCTATTCCATTACCTTTCATTTGATTGCATTCCCCTTTCTATTCCATTCCATTTCCCGTTCCCCATTCTTTTCCATTCCATTCCCCATTGTATTCCTCAATCCATTCCATTCCATTCTGATCTGTTCCATTCCATTCCCCATTCCATGCCCCAGTCCATTCCATTCTATTCTTCAAACTCAACAGAGAATACAGATCCAGTTTCCTCAATCCCACCTAATAAGACAAACCTGCTACCTCAGATTTGTCTGGTGAATCTTCCTCTACAGCATATATCTTTCCTTAGGAGATTTATACTGTACACGACACTCCAGCTGAGGTCTCACCAAAGCTTGATACAACTGCAGCAGGACTTGTCTTTTCCTGAAATGAACTTACCCAGACCTCATCAGATGCATGAGCGGAAAGCCATTCAGCCTGAATTTCCTATGCCATTCAAAGAAATCATGGCTGATCTGCTAATTGTCCTTTGCTGCCTTTTCCACATAGTCTTTGATTCCTTCACTGTTTAAAAATCTGCCTGTCTCAGTCTTGAATATACTTATTGTTCTGGCTTCTATAGCCCTTTGGAAGAATTCCACAGGTTCACTAGTCTGTTCTATCTGATGGAGATAATTAATGCTTTGTTAAAGAAGGTCAAAGGAGTTGCCTTGTCCTAGCACCATCCCTTCCCCAAACCCTCGTTTCTTGGGGCCAATATTCTTTCATACCCTTGCTTAATTGGCTGGGAAGCATTTTATAACATCCTGGAACATTTTGGAACAAATTATGGTATAAAATGCAATTTTTCTGGAATGGAGGGAAGGTCTTACGAGGAAAGTGGAGAGACCTATGACTTTTCTCTTTAGAATGATGAAGGATGAGAGGTGACTTGATAGAGGTGTACAAAATGATCAGAGGTATAGATAGAGTGGACAGCCAGACTTTTTCCTAGGGTGGAGGTAGCTATTACGAGGGGGCATAGTTTTAGAGTGAGTGGAGGTAGATATAGGGGAGACGTCAGAGGTAGGTTCTTTACTCAGAGAATGGTA
The DNA here is from genome assembly GCF_021869965.1 of Rhincodon typus. Classification (NCBI taxonomy): domain Eukaryota; kingdom Metazoa; phylum Chordata; class Chondrichthyes; order Orectolobiformes; family Rhincodontidae; genus Rhincodon; species Rhincodon typus. The sequence continues at coordinate 114,507,520 of NC_063335.1, read as the reverse complement.
GGGGCATGAAATGCATTGCCAGAGAGGGTAGTGGAGTCGACCTCATTAGGGGCATTTAAGTGGCTATTAGATAGGCATATGGATGATTGTATGAGGTAAGGGTGGAGATTAGATAGACCTTAGGTTTAGGCTTAAAGTTCAGCACAACATCACTCCGCATTCCACAGATTCATGCCAAGGATAAACAAGCAAGTGTGCGAGCGAGACATTATGTTAAAATAACTGGTTCCAGGAAGGTTGGGGTCCTGCTTGCATACAGACCACAGGTGTTCTGCAAAGCAGTTACTTAGTCTGCATTTAGTTTCTGCAATGAGGAGTAGGCCACATTGGGTGCAGCAAATACAATACAGAAGATTGGAGGAGATACAGGTGAAATGCTGTACAGACCTTTGGATGGTGAGCAGGGAGGAGGTGAAGGGGCAAATGCAGCACCTTCTATGGTTACGTGGGAACGTGCCATGGGAAGGAGGGATAGTGTTGGTGGTCGAAGAAAGGACTAATGTGACCTGGAGGGAATGATCCCTGAGAAGTGTAGATGGGGACGGAGGGAAAGATGTATTTAGTGGTGGTGTTCTACTGCAGTTGCCCGAAATGGTGGAAAATGATCCTTTGAATGCAGAGACTGGTGGAGTGAAAAGTGATATTAAGGGAGAGCTGATCATACTCTCTGCGGTACTTTGCTCCTCTACCTGTAAGTGGTCATGGATTTGGAAGGTGCTGTTGATGGAGCCTTGGTGAATTTCTGCAGTATATCTTGTAGATGGTAAACACTGCTGCTACTGAGCATCAGTTGTAGAGGTTGTGGATATTTATGAAAGTGGCTGCTTTTTTGAACTGCTGCTGTCTATACGGTGAAGGTAGACTCACAATATTGTTAGGGAGGTATAGTGATCGGAACAAGATCAGCCAGGCAGACCTCAGAGGAGTTCCCTGATTGGGCTATTAATCTGGACCGATCAGGGACCGCTGGTTCACAGGTACCCCTGCACGACAGAAATGTGGAGGTTGTTTAGGGAGCAGCTGCTACAGGTACTGGGTGGGTTTGTCCCACTGAGGCAAGGAAAGGATGGTAAGGTGAAGGAACCTTGGATGACAAGACATGTGGAACATCTAGTCAAGAGGAAGAAAGAAGCTTACTTAAGGTTGAGGAAGCAAGGATTGGACAGGGCTCTAGAGGTCTACAAGGCAGCCAGGAAGGAACTGAAGAACAGACTTAAGAGAGCTAGAAGGGGGTATGAGAAAACCTTGGCAGGTACGATCAAGGAAAACCCCAAGGCTTTCTATACTTACGTGAGGAACCAAGAGGATGGCCAGAGTGAGGGTAGGGCTAATCAGGGATAGTGCAGGGAACTTGTGTGCGGAGTCAGAGGAGGTAGGGGAGGTCCTTAATGAATACTTTGCTTCAATACTCACCAGTGAGAGGGACCTTGACCTTTGTGAGGATAGCATGAAACAGGCAGATATGCTCGAACAGGTTGATGTTAGGAAGGAGGATGTGCTAGAAAGTTTGAAAAACATGAGGATAGATAAGTCCTCTGGGCCAGACAGGATATATCCAAGGTTACTACGGGAAGCGAGGGAAGAGATTGCTGCACCTTTGGCAATGATCTTTGCGTCCTCACTGTCCGCTGGAGTAGTACCAGAAGATTGGAGGGTAGCAAATGTTATTTCCTTGTTCAAGAAAGGGATAGGGATAATTCTGGAAATTACAGACCGGTCAGTTTTACTTCTGTGGTGGGCAAATTATTGGAGAAGATTCTGACAGATAGTGTTGATAATTATTTGGAAAAGCACAGTTTGATTAGAAATAGTCAGCATGACTTTGTGAGGGGCAAGTCATGCCTCACAAGCCTTAGGGAATTCTTTGAGGTTGTGACAAAACACATCGATGAAGGTAGAGCAGTGGATGTGGTGTATATGGATTTTAGCAAGGCATTTGATAAGGTTCCACATGGTAGGCTCATTCAGAAAGTAAGGAAGCATGGGATCCAGGGAAATTTAGCTGTCTGGACACAAAACGGGCTGTCCAATAGAAGACAGAGGGTGATAGTAGATGGAAAGTATTCAGCCTGGAGCTCGGTGACCAGTGGTGTTCCGCAGGATCTGTTCTGGGACCTCTACCCTTTGTGATCTTTATAAATGACTTGGATGAGGAAGTGGAAGGGTGGGTTAGTAAGTTTGCCAATGACACGAAGGTTGGTGGAGTTGTGGACAGTGTGGAGGCTGTTGTATGTTGCAACGGGACATTGACAGGAAGCAGGGCTGAGGAATGAAGTGGCAGATGGAATTCAACCAGAAACGTGTGAAGTGATTCATTTTGAAAGGTCGAATTTGAATGCAGAATACAGGGCTAATGGCAGGATTCTCAGCAGTGTGGAGGAACAGAGGGATCTTGGGGTCCACATCCATAGATCCCTCAAAGTTGCTACCTGAGTTAATAGGGTTGTTAAGAAGGCATATGGTGTGTTGGCTTTCATTGGCAGGGGAATTGAGTTTAAGAGCCGTGAGGTTATGCTGCATCTCTAAAACTCTGGTTTGACCACACTTGGAATATTGCATTCAGTTCTGGTCACCTCATTATAGGAAAGATGTGGAAGCTTTAGAGTGGGTGCAGACGAGATTTACAAGGATGCTCCCTGGACTGGAGGGCAGGTCTTATGAGGAAAGGTTGAGGGAGCTAGGGCTTTTTTCCTTGGAGCGAAGAAGGATGAGAGGTGACTTGATAGAGATGTACAAGATGATGAGAGGCATAAATAGAGTGGATAGTCACAGACTTTTTCCCAGGGCAGAAATGACTATTACAAGGGGGCATAATTTTAAGGTGATTGGGGGAAGGTATGGGGGAGATGTCAGAGGTAGGTTCCTTACACAGAGTGGTGGGTGTACCGGCAATGGTAGTGGAGTCAGATACTTTAGAAACTTTTAAGCGACTCTTGGATAAGCACATAGAGGATAGTAAAATGTATGGTATACAGGGTAGTTTGATCTTAGTAGGATAATAGGTCAGCACAACATCATGGGCCGAAGGGCCTGTACTGTGCTGTACTGTTCTATGTTCTACAAACAGAAATATCAGAGGTTCTGTTCCCTGAGAGCTGGCTCTGAGGAATCTGGATTTATGTCAAAGACTCCCCACGTGTAAATAAAGGGTAACTTGATGATGGGACACCACCCTGTGGGGTTATTTCAGTGGCGATTAGAGTGGCATTAATTATGTAACCATGCAAAAGCACCTACTATCTGAAACCCAACTGGACTTCAAACAGGCATTACAAATGGCTTTATCATTGGAAAATGCAGCAAGTGGAGCATATCAGTAGCAGGGTATTCTGATGGAAGTGGACACCCTTGCCATTCCAGTTGAGCTTAGGTAACACGACTTGAGTGAAGGCAATTATAGGGCCTCACTCAGGACTTATACTGAACAGAGGGACTCTAGGTCAGCCCACAGTCAAACCCCAAGTCAAAGCCAAGCCTCTTCAGGATCCAGAACAGCAAGTCATTGTAATTGCTGCCAGTATGCAGACCCAAGACAGGAAAAGAATCCCACTAGGCCTGAATTGAGTAAGAGAACTCATAGGCCTGTATTCAGGAGATTGCACACCCTGGAAAGCTCACCTACATCTGGCTTGCAACAGTTAAATTGCTTAGCAATATCCAAAACCAGAAATAATCAAAATAAATGTCTGGGTAAATGGTGATCCAGTTCTAGTGTAGGTTGATACTGGTGTGGCTGTTTCAGTATTCACAGAACCAATCTTTTAACAAAATTCACTCCAGGCTCCAATCCTTAAATTTACACAAGATCTCAGCTAGACAGAGAACCTATACAGCTTAACGGTACAACTTCAGTACTGGTGTCATGTGAGAAGCAGCTGGTTCAGTTACCACTAATTGTAGTAAAAGGCTCAGGACCAAGCTTGATGGGGCAAAATTAGTTGAGAAAGATTCACCTAGATTGGCTCAGCACTTTGTTTAGAAAATGGCTCTCTTGGTGAAGTCGTAAATAGCCAGACGTTTTTCAGAAAGGTCTAGGGACTATCACAGGACCTAAGGCCATCTTGCACGTTGACCAGAAGTGATTCCACGATTCTGCAAGCTTTGCTCAGTTCCATTTGCCTCATGGGCAAAAGTAGAGGCTGAAATCAGAAGGCTGCAAAGTGAAGGAATCATCAAACCAGTTGCGGTCGTATTGAATGTGAAGCCCGATGGGTCAGTTTGCCTTTGTGTGGAGTTTTAAGAAAGCGGTAAACCACTTTTCATAGCTGGATAAATACCCATTCCCTCAGCGGGGCCATCCTTCACGAAGCTGGACATGAGCCACGCATACTTGCAACAGCGGTTAGATGAGGATTCCCAGAAGTATGCTACAAGTAATACCCATAAGGGTTTGTACCAATATATTGAGACTGCCATTTGGGTATCACCAGCAAGTACAATTTTTCAGTAGACAATAGAGAACATTTTACAAAGTCTACCACAGGTTGCCATTTATCTAGATGATGTACTAATAACAGGGAAGACCAGTGAGGAGCACTTAAAGAAATTGGACATAGTTCTTAGATGTTTCTCCCAGGTAGGCGTACACCTTAGAAGGGAAAAATGTATGTTGCAGGCACCCCAAGTGAACTAGTTGGGCTACAGAATCGACAAGACCGGGTAACACCGTTGGAAGACAAAATGAGGAGGATCAAAAGGTGCCCTGGCTCCCACATCTATCCCGGAGCTTAGGTCTTTCCTTTGGCTGGTGAAGTATTACAAAAAGTTTATACATAACTTGGCTTCCATCCCAGCACCTTTGCAGCAACTCTTAAAAATGGGTCAGCCTTGGAAATGATCGCATAGCCAAGCCATAGCTTTCAGGGAAGCGAAGAAACAGCTATCATTCTCTGAGGTGTTGGCACACCATGGTGCCAAACGAGATCTAGTATTGACATGCGATGCCTCCCTGTACAGCATCGGGGGAAAATTAGCTTATAGATGCCCGATGGGGAGGAATGTCCAATAGCGTATGCATCCAGGATTTTGGATAATGCAGAGCAAATATACACCCAGATAGAGATGGGAGGTTTGGCGGACAAATTTGGAGACAGGAAATTCCACCAATAAATTTATGGACGTAAATCTGTAATAATAACGGACCGAAAACCCCAGCTAGGTCTACTTGAGAAGGACAAGGCAGCGCCTCCCGTAGCTTCAGGCCAAATTCAGTGGTGAACTCTAATAATAAGTGAGTACAATTACAAGTTGGAACACCATCTGGGAGGCTAAGTAGCAAATGCGGATGCATTGAGCCGCCTCCTGCTGGCAGATTCACCACCAGTGGTGCCGCCACTGGAACAGCCCAAAATGGTTTTAAATATTCTGGGCACGCTTCCATTCACAGCTGACAATATCAGATTTTGGACACAAAGATCCAGTCCTGGCAAAACTGAAACAGCTGGTAGTGATGGGGAAAATCAAAGGGCTGTCACAACTAGAACTGAAACCTTTTTGGACCTGGTGAGACCAGATTAACAGCCCCAACTAGCAAACTCATAATCTAGGAGGTCCACCTGACTGACCTCATTACAATCACTACAGGAGGGAGTTCCAGGATTTTGACCAAGAGACAGTGATTTCAGCTATTTTACTTGTAACAGGAACAGCTTTCTTTGGTCCATCTTATCCAGTTCATCATAATCTTGCATACCTCAATCAAATCTCTCCTCAATCTCCTTTGCTGCAAGAAGAATAAATCCTAACTTCTCCAATTCAACCTCATATCCAAAATCTTCATCCCTAGAACTATTTTGGTAAATTACCTCTCCATCCTCTCAAAGGGCCTCACATCCTTCCCAAATTGTGGTGATCAGAACTGGATACAGTGCCCTCACCACAGCCCTATAAAGATTCAACACAATTTGCTGCTTTTGTACATGCAAACAAAATAAGTGTGGTTGGCTATTCAATAAGATTATGATCCCAGCTCCACATTCCTGCCTACCTAGATAACCTTTGACTCTCTTGTCTGTCAAAAATCTGTTCATCATCACCACCACCTGAAAAATATTCAATGATGCCAGCTCTGCCACTCTCTGATGATGCAAGTTCCAAACTCTTTCAACTGTCAAAGAAGATATTTCTCCTCATTGCTGCCTGAAATAGGAGACGCCTTATTTTCAAGCTGTGCCACTTCATTCTAGTGACGAACTCCAGCAGAAACAGGTCCAGTCTGTCCACCCTTTACACATAAGCCTCCATCCCACATAACAATCAAGTGAACCTTCTCTGAACTGCTCCTAATTCAATTTATATCTATTCATTCAGGTGACGTGGGGATCTCTGGCTGGACCAGTATTTATTGCCTATTCTTATTTGCCCTTGAGAAGATGAACATAGAACTGTACAGTGCAAGAACAGGCCCTTCGGCCCACCATGTTTGCAATGACCATGATTCCATTCTAAACTAACCCTATGGTTCCTATCCCTCTTCCCTGCCTCGCAAACGTTGCTATCATATTTGCTTCTACCACCTCCCCTGACAGTGCATTCCAGGCACCTACCTCCCTTGTGTGGACTTACTTTGCACATCTCCTTTAAACTTTTCCCCTCTCACCTTAAACCTATGCCCCCTAGTAACTGTCATTTCCACCCCAGGAAAAATATGCTGACTATCCACCCTATCCATGCCTGTCATAATTTTCTATACTTCTATCAGGTCGCCCTTCAGCCTTCAACTCTAGTGAATATAATCCCAGTTTGTCCAACCTCATAGCTAATACACTCCAATCAGGCAACATCCTGATAAACCTCTTCTGTACCCTCTCCAAAACCTCCACATCCTTCCTAATGTGTGGCAATCAGAACTGCACCCAATATTCCAAATATGGCTAATGTTTTATTAAGAGACAACATGATTTGTAAACTTTTATACCCAGTGCCCCAACAGATGAAGGCAAGCATGCCGATCACCTTTAGTACCTGATCTACTGATGCTGCTTCTTTTCAAGGAGCTATGGACTTGCACCCCAAGATCTCTCTGTATGTCAATGCTTCTCAGAGTCCTGCCATTTATAGTATAGTTTGCTCTTACATTTGACCTCCCAAACTTGTCTGGACGAAACTCCATCTACCCAACTTTCCAACTGATCTTTATTGTGCTGTATCCTTCGACAACCTTCCTCACTATCTACAACTCCACCAACTTAAAAGGTCCTAGCACTGATCCTTGCAGAATACCATTGTTCATAGACCTCTAGTCCAAAAAACACACCTCCACAACTACCCTCTGTCTTCTGTGACCAAGCCAATTTTGTATGCAACTTACCAACTCACTGTGGATCCTATGTGACTTAATCTTATGGACCGGCTTACCATAAGGGACCTTGTCAAATGATTTAGTAAAGTCCATGTAAACAACATTCATAGCCCTATTCTCAATCACTTTCATCACTTCCTCAGAAAACACACTTGTGAGACAAGACCTCCCCCAAATAAAGCCATGCTGTTTATTCCTAATAAGTCCATTCTTTTCCAAATGCAAATAAATCCTGTCCCTAAGAATCGTCTCCAACAATTTCCACCACTGATGTAAGGCTCACCAGTCCAATTTCCTGGATTATCCCTGTTGCCCTCCTTCAACAAAGGAACTACATTGGCTACTCTTCAGACTTCTGGGACCTTCCCTGTGGATAAAGAAGATACAAAGATCTCTGTTAAGACCCCAGCAATCTCTTCCCGACCTCTCCCTCTGGATCCTAGGATAGATCCCATTAGGCCCAGGGACTTACCTACCTTAATGTTTTTCAAGACACAGACCACCTTCTCAAATGTCAACATGAACTGAATGTCTCATCCGAGAGAGTGCTCTAGAAAAGTATTTCACCTTCTCTCGTCATCTCAATTTAAAGATATGATACAGGTTTGGAAAAATGCCAGAAGCTTTCCAATGGATCGATGAACGACTGACGTCCTTCTGGCACCCATTGTGTATGAAGCCAAGTCACCTTCATATTGGGACCACATTAAGTATCAAATAGGTACTGTGTCTAGAAGAGCAGGTCAGAGGTTTGGAATCCTACAGTAACTCCCAAAGCCTGTCCACACTGGTCAGGAGTTTGATGAAATACCACCCATTCGCCTGGACAGGTGCAGCTGGAACAACATGCAAGAAGCTTGACACCTACGTATCCTCTCATTTTTCCTGTCGCTGCACAGACCTCAGAGGTCCATGCGTGGGTCCATCTGTGAGGTCAAATTGTTGCTGGATACCATCCAAAGCAGCCCACTTGATTGGCAACACATCCATTCCCTCCAGCACCAACACTCAGCAGCAGCAGTGTGTACCATCTACAAGATGCACTGCAGAAATTCACTTCGGCTCCTAAGGCAGCACCTTCCAAATCCACAATCACTTCCCTGTATAAAGATAAAGGGCAGCAGATACATGGGAACACCACAACTTGCAAGTTTTCCTCAACACCTCTCATCACCGACTTGGAAATATATCGCCATTCTTTCACTGTTGCTGGGTCAAAATCCTGGAATTCCCTCCCTAACAAGTGTGGACCAACCTACAGCACTTGGACTACAGCAGGTCAAGAAGGCAGCTCACCACTACCTTCTCAAGGGCAACAAGGAAAGGACAATAAATGCTGGCCTAGCCAGTAATACCCACATCCCATGAATGCATTAAAAAATGATTGACTCTTAACTGTCTTCTGAAATAGCAGAACAAGCCAGTCAGTTCAAGAGCAAATTAGAGATGAAGGACAAATGCTGGCTTTGCTGGAAACACTTGATTGTCTGAAAGAATAAAAAATCTGAGGGGAGATTTTTGACCTTGTTGGGAAATGGGCTGAGACTCTGCAATCAGAGTGGGGATAATGGGCAGGTAATCCTAGCAGCAACGTAATTGATATATCCCATAAGAATCTGTCAGGGCCTCACTATATACCATGTTTATTCACAACTTGACAATGTGCTGTAAAGCTACGTATCCAAGTTCACCAATGACACAAATACAGGTGGCAGTTTAAGCATTGTAGATGAAACAGCAAAACTCAAATACTGATAAGATTGTGAATGGGAAAACAGAGTTCATCTTTGCCCAATGAGAGGTCCGAAAAATAGTAGAACAGAATATTTGGTTTATGGTGAAAAGCCTGTAAATGGTGAAAAAGATACTTGGGGACCAGCTGGATGTACAGATCAAAAAGTGATGAACTGCTGTAGAAATCAATAAACCTCATGGGATGCTGACACTTGTATAGAAAGGACTAGAATACAAGGGAGTAGAAGGCAAGCTTCAGCTGTGCGAATTCCTGGCTTGACCTAAACCTGAAACATTATGTGCAGTTCAGGGCACCACACATTAGGAAGGATATACTAGTCTTCACAAGACAGCATTGTAGATTTACCAGATTGATACCTAAATTCAATTTAGGGTGATATTTGATGGGGTTAGTCCAACTTGGGTCGGTAATTCCTGGCATTTACCTTACAGATTTGATGGAAGGATGAAAATATCAAGAGGAACAGGGTGGCTAGAAAGAATTTTCATTAGTTAGGAAGTTTAGAATGAGGGAGAAAATTGAAAAACGACTGCCAGACTATATGGATCATCGGGAAATGAATTTGGGATTGGCCCAAAGAGCTAGCAGGGCTATGACGGGCTTAATAGCTTTGCATTTGCTGTAAAATTTTAGTTTCAAATGGTCAGTCCACAGTGTGATGGAAAAGCTGATTCCACCAGCAGCAGGTCCATTTAATAAGGGCTGCCGCACAGTCTGCTCTTCCTTTTTGATGGGTCTACCTCCAGGTGACCACCAGGATAAGAGCTCCACTGCGCCATCTGTGGAAATGGTGGGGGGATATGGGAAGTCTGAAAAATGTCCAGACTCCAGCCTCAAGCTACAAAGAGCTTTATGGATGAAAATAGCATTGTCAATCACAGCTCTGTCACAAAAAGGTTAAATCACAGCAGTAATATAATCATCAGACCTTCTAAACCATCTTGAGTTTAATTGATAAAAAGTAGAGCTTGTCAGTCCCAAGTCTAGTGTCCCTGGTGACTGGTTCCAGGATTGGTTGTGGCTAGAATCTCACCGCCTGTAAGCTCCAAAAGCCACAAAGCTGAACAGAATGGTGATGCCCACAAGTGAGATGGTGGCAGGTGCTGTGAAGAACTGTCGGTAGTTGATCTGGTAATACCACAGCACCGAAAGCATGAGGAAGAAGATTGGCAACATTAGGCCCCCAATGTTGAGTGTGGTCTCAGTGTGCTCAGCTGCGTGACTCCCTGCAGGTGACTGAGGTGTGGCATTCTGCGAGATATGGCAATGAATGACACAGTTATTGATGATGTGAAGCGAGGAGAGCGTCCGTGTGTCGTCTCCGAGTAGCTGTCCCTGATAGATCAGCCGGATCTGGTGTTCCTGGTGAGGAAAGTGAATCCTGGAGGGAGGGTATAAAGAGAGGGGAAACAAACAGATTAACAAGCAGCCAAAAGGTACGGAGGCTGGGAGACAGCACCAATAACCCTGACAAAACCATACACTGCTTCAGCCGCTACCCAGACTATGTTTATTTATACACAAACACTTCAGTCGCTGCTCTCGTGAAGATTCTAACTCACGCTGGGCTTTAGTATCAGAACAGGACATTCTCAATAGCTCTCCCACCTAATCAGTGTGCTCCAAGTCTGAGTTGGGACATGCAGTGCCGGCAACATGCCTGACATCAATGTTGATTGAAGTTTGTCTTTACTGGGATTAAGGGGGCGGGAGGGTGGTGGTAGTCGGGAGAAGGAAGAGGAGGAGGAATACACAGACACAGCACAAGTAAGACACAAACATAGACAGAGGTCAAGCTTAATGGCCTAACTTCTTTTCTATGTTACCTGCACACAAAAACCAGCTGTGCAGAATGTGCAAACACTAAGCAGCAGCATCTGACCGTGACAAAATACAAACAGGACAGATTATCCAGCACTCATCTTCACCTGGACCCACTGGGAAATCCGCTCACCCTCAACCTGCACCCAAACTCACTCTCGACCCTTACTCACTTTGACACGTAGGGGGACCCACCCTCACCCCCAACTGCCAGTGGCACTTGCATTCACTCCTAACCCGCCCACATCTTTGACCTGATCTGGCAGGACTCTCAACATGCCCTCCCTCCTGATCTAGCAGGGGTGCCTGTCCTCACCCCTGACCCACCAGGGGTACCTACCCTCATCCATGAACCATAAGGGGCACCAGTCCTGTGCCTGACTGCAATGGAAACCCACAGACAAAGTGAGGAGTTTACAGATTCACAGAATTGTTATGGTGCAGAAGAAGGCCATTCAGTCAATTCAGCATACATCAGTTCTCTTCCCTACTTCCATTTTCCTGCTTTTCCTCATATCTCTGCTCACCATTTCTGTCCAAATAACCATCCAACGCCCTCGAAAGCTTCAATTAAACGTGCCTCCAGCACATTTCCAGGCAGTGCATTCCAGACCCTAAATACTCACTGAGACAGTGAGAACTTCTTTAAATATAAAAAAAAGGCAGAGTATTGCCAAAGTGCACATAGGCCCTTTACAGGACGAGCTGGGGAAATAATAATGGTGAACAGGAAATGTCAGAGGAGTCGAATAAATACTTTGCAGCAGTCATCACAGAATAAGACATTAATAGAATCCCAAAAATAGTAAATAATCAAAGGGTAAAAAGTGAAGGGGAAATAAATATGATAACTATCACCAGAGAAAAAGTAATAGGGCTAAAGACCGATAAGTTCCCTGGACATGGCGGGATGCATCCTAGCATTTTAAAGGAAGTAGCTACAGTGATAGTTGGTACACTGGCAGTCATCTTCCAGGAATCCTTAGATCCTGGAAAATACCCACAGGATTGGAAAACTGCCAATTTAACAATTTCTCCAGCAATTTCTGCTTTTTGTGCCACTTATTCAAAAAGGACACAAAAAAAAAGACAACTTTAGTCCAGTTTGCTTATCATTTGTTATGGGAAAACGTTAAGAGTCTATTGTAAACAATGTAATGGAAGAACATTTAGAAATACATAATATGATCAAACATAGTCAGCATGGCTTCATAAAGGGGGTATCATGCCTGATAAATTTATTAGAATTCTTTGAGGACGTAACAAGTTGGATAGATAAAGTAGGATGGATTTGGATTTTCTGAAGGCATTTGATAAGATATCATACTTTAAGTTACTTGTTAAGAGCCCATGATGTTGGGGATCCCATCATTAGCATGGATGGAGGATTGGCTAACCAATAAAACAGTTAGGATAAGGGGGTGGGTATTTTCATGACAGCAACCTATAAGTAGAGGAGTGCCAAAGGGATCAATGCTGGGGCCTCAATTATTTATAATATATATTAAGAACTTGGATGAGGAAAGTGAATTTACTATAGCCAAGTTTGTGATTGACATAAAAATAGGTGGGAAGGCAAGTGGTGGGGATGACACAATGAATCTGCAGTGGGAGCTGAGTATTATTTAAACAAGAAAAGACTTCAAAAAGATACAGCAGAGATGTTTGTGCGTTGTGCTTAAATCACCAAAATCCAAGCTAATCAGATAATGTGGAAGATAAATGGAACGGCCTTTATTTCAAAGTGAATTTAGTACAAGTATATAGTATCAGTATATAGTTTTGCTAAAACTATACTGTCAGAATGGTCAGACCACAGTTGGAAGACTGAACAATTTTCATCCCTTATCTAAGGATCGGTACTCTAAGTTTAGAAGGATGAGAGGGGATCTGATTGAAACTTACAGAATACTAAGAGATGTGGATAGAATGCTCATGGAGAAGATGTTTCCACTAGTGAGAGAGACTCACACCCAAGAGCACAGCCTGAGAGTGACGGAATGACCCTTTACAACTAAGATAAGAAGGAATTTCTTTAGCAAGTGGATGGTTAATCTGTAGAGCGCATGTTGCTGAAGGCCAAGTCGGTGTATTTCAGACAGAGATAGATAGGTTCTTGATTGATAAGGGGATCAGGGTTAAAGAGAGAAGGCAGGAGAATGAGGTTAAGAAACATATCAGCCATGATTAAATGGCATAGCAGACTCGATGAGCTGAATAGCCTGTATCTTCTCCTATATCTTAAGGTCTTAAGATATACTGGCATTGGAGACAGTTTAGAGAAGGTTCTTTTTATCTTATTCATCGACATGGCCATTACTGGCTAGGCCCATCCCTAATTGCCCAGAAGGCAGTTCAGAGTCAACCACATTGATGTGAATGTGGAGTCACTTGTAGGTCAAGGACAGGTAAAGAAGGCAGTTTCCTTCACTAAAGGACATTAATGAATCTGATGGGTTTTTCTGACAATCAACAGTGGTTTCATGGTCATCATTAGACTCTTAATTCCATAATTCTATTGAATTCTAATATCACCATCTGCCATGGTGCGATTTGAAACCAGATCCTCAGAGCATTACCTATATCTCTGGGTTAATAGTTCAACACTAATACTACTAGGACATTATTGCCCTAGTGAGGCTTACTAGGTTGAACATAGGTACACAGTGACTTTATGAGGAGAGGTTGAGTAGATTGGGCTTGTACCCGCTGGAGTTTAAGTGAATGAGAAGAGACATTATTGAAATATATAAGGTTTTTAGTAGGCCTGATACTGTAGATCAGAAAGGTTGTTTCCCCTCACGGAAGAGTCTAGTTACAGAGGCCATAAAATCAAAGAGTAAGGGGTCATCCATTTAAGACAAAGATGAAGTATTTTTTCTCTGAGGGTTGTGAATCTGTGAAATTCTTTACTGCAGAGGCTTGCAGAAGCTGGTTCTTTAATTACATTCAAGGCTGAGACAGATAGATTTTTCAGCAGGAGGGAATTGCGGTTATATGGAAAAAGCAGGAAAGCAGAGTTCAGGATTATCAGATCTAGCCATGATCGCATTGAATGGCAGATCAGATTCAATGGGCTGAATGGCCTACTTCTGCTCCAATGTCTTATGGTCACAGTAGATACCAAGAGAAAGGGTGTGTGTGGGACAGACAGAGCGTTAGAAAGCAGCGTGCACCAAGAGAGAATGACAGACACACATTGGATAATGAGTCATGCTATAAATTGTCTGCCTGATGGAATAACTCCATGAGCAGACGTGCCATAGAATTGAAACAGTGCTGAGTGGGGTTTTTACCTCTTTATATGTCCAATTGTGTCTTCAGGTCTAACCCGAGCTATTTTCTCAGTGTCATTCAAAAACTTTAGCCTCAGCAGCATGAAGTTGTCCTCAGTACAGTCACTGTCTGAGCTTTGGTCATCAACGTTTAGAGTCTCCAGTTCCTCCCTATCACCAGCAGAGGTCACTCGCCGACGTAACTGCACAGTATCATGTAGTGAGGTAAGCGATTCAGGCACATCATCGATATCCAGCCGCTCAGCCCCTTTCTCAGTGGGAGATGTCTCATGTTTGGCTAAAACCTCTTCCTCCACTTCATTCCCTTTTGCTTTTTCCGGAGCTGCCACCTCCTCATACTGATTCGCTCTCCCTTCCTCCTCCTCGCTCTGCTTCTTCCTCTCCCCTTCCTCCTCCTCGCTCTGCTTCTTCCTCTCCCCTTCCTCCTCCTCGCTCTGCTTCTTCCTCTCCTCTTTGCTCTGCTTCTTGCTCTCCTCTTCGCTCTTTATCTTCCTCTGCTTCTTCCTCTGCTCTTCGCTCTTTATCTTCCTCTGCTTCTTCCTCTCCTCTTCGCTCTTTATCTTCCTCTCCTCTTCCTCCCCCTCGCTCTTTATCTTCCTCTCCTCTTCCTCCCCCTTGCTCTGCTTCTTCCTCTCCTCTTCCTCCCCCTCGCTCTGCTCGTACTCCTCAGCAGTGCATTCTGACTCTGCTGCGTTGGTTGCAGTTTCTCCTTGGTCTGGTGAGTGGTTGCTCAGAGAAGTGCAGTGGGGCTGCTGCTCCTGTGGGGCAGCTACAGGGGGATCCTCGGCTGGTCGTGAGTCCTGATCAGCTCGTTCCACAGTGCGAGTGGAAGCCCAGGCCAGGACCAACACTAACACCGTGAGAACCAGGCCGAAGAGTATGGTGACCTCATCACCGACTCCTTCAATCACTGCCATGACACAGATTACCGACTGCCAGAAGCACTCAACTGGGAGACTGAAAAAAATCAAAAAGGAAAACAATGAGCAGCAAGATACTCAAAGATGATTTCAGGAAACAATCTGAGCGAAAACAAAATGACCAGGAAACCTCGTGAATTAACACAAACATCATTCAGAAAGTATCTTTTTCTTGTTCATGGGATATGAGCATTGCTGGCTGGATCAGCATTTATTGCCCATTCCAAATTGATGAGAGGACAGATGAGAGTTACCACATTGCTGTGGCTCTACAGTCACAGGTAGGCCAGACCAGGGAAGGACAGCAGTTTCAATAGCGTGCGGGAGGAATACAGCAGGTCAGGCAGCATCAGAGGAACAGGAGAGTCGACATTTCGGGTCAGGACCCTACATCAGGGCTGGGGAAGGGGAAGGAGAAGGGACCTAAGAAACAAATAGAGGGAGGAGGGGTGGTGGGGCTGGTGGAAGGTAGGTGGGTTGCTGATAGGTGGATGCATGTCGAGGTAGTGGGGATTAGTCAGTGGGAAAGATGATGGACAGGTTGCGTCAGGTCAAGGAGGCGGGGATGAGAGGGAGGGTTGGACATGGGATGAGGCCAGGGGTGGGGAGGTTTTGAAACTGGTGAATTCTATGTTCAAGCCATCAGGCTGTAGGCTCCCGAGGTAGAACATGTGGTGTTGTTCCTCCAGTTTGAGTACTGCATCACTGTGGCACTAGAGACAGCCCAGGATGGACATGTCACCAAGGGAGTGGAGGGGGGAGTCAAAATGGTTGGCAACCAGAAGGTGTTTTGATTATAGCATACAGAGCACAGATCAGGCACCGAGTCTCCGCTTGGTCTCACTGATATAGAGGAGGCCACATTGGGAGCAATGGATACAGTAGTCCAGGTCGGAGAATGTACAGGTGAACTCCTGTCAGATATGGAATGTTTGTCTTGGGCCTTGGATGGAGGTGAGAGGGGAGGTTTGGGGGCAGGAGTCGTACCTTCTGCAGTTGCAGGCAAAGGTGCCATGTATGATGGGGTTGATGGGGAATGTGGAACACGCCCATGCCCTCCACCTCCTCCAAGACTTTCAATTCCCTGGCCCCCAACACCTTATCTTCACTGTGGACATCCAGTCCCTGTACACCCATATCCCCCACGCAGATGGCCTAAAACCCCTCCGCTTCTTCCTTTCCCGCAGGCCCAACCAGTCCCCCTCCACCGACACTGACGCCCTCACCTGCTTAATGGAACTCGTCTTTACCCTTAACTCCTCCCACTCCCTACAAACTAAAGGGGTGCTCATAGCCATCCCCTTGGGTCCGAGCCATGCCTGCCTCTTGTAGGATATGTGGAACAGTCCCTCTTCCGCGGTTACACTGGCGTCATCTCTCACCTCTTCCTCCGCTACACTGATGACTGTATCAGCGCTGCCTCGTGCTCCTATGAGCTTGAACAGTTCATCAACTTTACCAACTCCTTTCACCCTAACCTCAAATTCACCTGGACCATCTACGATACCTCCCTCCCCTTCCTGAACTGCTCCACGTCCATCTCTGGCAACCATCTCAATACCGACACCTATTTCAGACCCACCAACTCTCAAAGCTACCTTGACTACACCTCCTCTCACCCATCCTTCTGCAAGAATGCGATCCTTTACTCCTAATTCCTCCATTGCATCTGCTCCCAAGATGCGGCGTTCCCCTCCTGGACATCCCAGATGTCTTCCTACTTCAAGGACCGCAACTTCACTCTTCTGTTGATCCAAAATGCCCTCAACTGCATCTCTTGCATTTCCCGCACTTCTGCCCTGAAACGCCCTCCTCCCAACAAAAATAAGGACAGAATCCCCCAGTTCTCACATCCGACCAACTTCTGCATCCAGTGCATCATCCTCCACCACTTCTGCAACCTGCAATCCGACCCCACCAAAGAGATATTTCCCTCCCCACCCCTATCTGCCTTTCATAGGGACTGCTCAGTCCACGACTCACTCATTTGCTCCACACCTCCTCCTTCCATTTATTTCCCAACTCCCTTCCCCCTCCCCAGTCCTGATGAAGGGTCCCAACCCGAAACATAGATTTTCCTGCTCCTCTGATGCTGCCTGACCTGCTGTGTTCCTGCAGCTCCACTGCATTGACTGACTCCAGCATCTGCAGTTCTTGCTATCTCTGAAGGACAGCAGTTTCTTTCCCTAAAGGACATTAGTGAACGCAATGAGTTTTTCCTGACAATACAGAGTGGTTTCATGGTCATCATTAGAGTTTCAATTCCAGATTTTTATCGAATTCTAATTCCATTGTCTTTCATTGCGACATTCCAACCCAGGTCGAGAACATCACCTGGGTCTGTGGATTAATAATCTCGGCCACCAACTCCCCTGCTAGCGCTGATTATTAGAACCTGTTATTGGGAATGGAATTACTGAGTGAGACAAAAGATGCTCTGTCAAAGACAGCCAGCTCAGATTTAAAAAAGGGAAGTCAGATCAGGGTAAGTTGAATTTTTTTCTGAGGTAACTTGAAATCTATAGTCATTTTAAATATCACTTAATATCTGACATTTAAGAGATTACAAGACCATTATGTGCAACCCACCCGTGCAGTCAAACAATTTTAGCTCCACATTACCCAGTGAATCTACAACGTATGGTGCATGCTTCAAGGTCAATCTCTCCTCCCCAAGGTGCAGTGCCCATAACTGACCCCGCTCACTCAGAACAGAGTCTGACTGCAGCATTGTTTCAACCTTCACTTTTCAATTTACGCCAGCTTTTTGTGATTCTACATTTGATCTCTGCAACTTCAGGCTTCCAGGTTTTTACCATTTACAAATTTCTCTGCTCGATCTTTCTTCAGTTGAAAACAGATCACCGCACATTTCCCCACAAGGAACTCCAGCTCCAGAGTTTTATTTTCTCCCTGAATGTATCAATGTACCTGTGCAACTTACTGCTCTACATGAGTCACCTGACTTAATGAAAACAGATAGAAACTATTTCTTCTGTTGGGGGAGCCCAAAAAGAATTAGCTGAATAATTGTGATACACCATTGAAGGAGGAGATGTGAGGAAGCACTTTGACACACTAAGAAGAGTGGAAATCTGGAGCTCTCTCTGTTTTGGTATGTGTCTCCGATGGATCTTTGTTGGGAAAGGGCTACAGTATCAAGTCCAATGAGTTAAGACAGAGATCAGCCATAATTGTGTAGAATAATGAACAGGCTCAAGGGGCTGAGTGACATCCTCCAGCTCCCTACTTCACCTGGGCCCACATGCGACTAATTCTCACAACCCCAAGTTTTGACAAAGCAGGAAACAAACGAGGGTCTGGAGAGAAGAACCAAGATGGAAAAGCTTTTCAAAAATTAGAATGTGTATGAAGACATCACTTGATGAATGTTAAAACAAAGGAAACTTTTAAGAATCATGACACATTCGGCCAATTACAGCCTCTGAAACAGACAAGCAGTCACCGAAGGTTTCTTGTGGTGCTGTGGTAGTATCCCTACCTTTCAGCCAGGAGGCTGAGGTTCATTCCCACCCTGCTCCAGAGGTGTGTAATAACATCTCTGAACAGGTTGATTAGAAAATAGATTTTTTTAAGATCTATATCGGGACAACTAGGGAAGGGCATGTGTCACCACCTTAAGAACAGACAGCTGTCAATTTTTAAAATTACTACACATTGATACCCAGCACTGTAGGATAACAACATTGTACCACGTAGTAGGCTCTTGCTAATTGCTAGAGATTATGTTGACGTTCTGTGATTGTGGCTCACTGAACTCCCCGACAGAGTACTGTGCATCTGCCTGGCACAGGCCAGCGTGCATCTTGTTGATACTGAACTGAACACAACTGTGTGTATCATATCTGGAACCCTCTGCTCAGCACCCCTCTCCTGGCTTACTGTCTTCGCAATAACACTCCCTCACGAAAAACTACTATCTAGTTTAAATCATCTTTGCTCCACATCACTCACTCACGGTGACATGATCAATGCACTTTGTGCCCCGATTTCAAGTCAGTGCTCTGTAGGGACCACACTTCCTGAGCTAGCAGGTCTCTTGCAAACATCCTCTGCATCAAGGAATGGGAAACACAGGAAGTCACTAACAACTTTCTTGTGACAAACTCCATCTATTGAATGGCTGGCTTTGAAATTCCACAGCGACAGTGATCACAAATAAACAGGGTCAGGACAAACCAGGGCCCCTGTGCAGTCAGAGATACTACAGTGTGGAGCTGGAGGAACACAGCAGGCCAGGCAGCAGAGGAGCGGGAAAGTTGACATTTCGGGTCGGGATCCTTCTTCTGAAAACCCCTGTGCAGTCAACCTGCACTGCTGGGACCTCAGTGCAAAACTGTAATGCACTTGTGGAGAGAGACAATTGATGCTGCATATTGCCAAGGAGTGGCCCATTTACAGGGGTGACAACTTGATTCTAGTGATTTGCATTCACTAAACAATAAATTAGTGCCCTAAAAGAGAGTGGGGATGTCAGACAGGACTCAGCAGTGAGCTATGTGTACATTGCAAGCTTAGAGCAAATGAATCTCAGGACAGATAAGATGCATGAAGGTCCTGAAGAAAATAAGGGGAAAAAATTGCAGGAACTCAATTGCATAAATTACCCATAACTCACTGGATACTGGAGTGGAAAAGACAGAAATTTGCCCAGGTGTGTTCTGCACACAAAGTGCAGGACAGTTTAACACAGCCAAAGGATTTTTTTTCTTTTGCTGGATGTGGGCATCACTGGCTGGTTCAGCATTTATTGTCCATCAGTAGCTGTACTCAAATGAGGTAATGGTGAGCTGCATTCTTAAACTTCTACTGTTCTTAGGGTGTACATACACACACGATGCAGTTAAGCAGGGAGTTCCAGGATTTTGACCCAGTGAAGCTGAAGGAACGGCGATATGTTTCCATGTCAGGACAGTGAGTGGCTAGGAAGGGAACTCACATGTATTTGCTGTATTGTCCTTCTACAGGGTTGAAGTCACAGATTTGCAAGGCACTATCAGAGGAGCCTTGGTGAGTTGCTGGAGTGAACCTTGTAAATGGTAAACATTGCTGCAACTGAGCATCAGTGGTGGAGGGAATGAATGAAGGATGTGATTCCAATCATGCAGGCTGCTATGTCCTGGATGATGTCAATCTTAAAGTATTGTTGGAGGTACATCCATCCAGACAAATTGGAAGTATTCCACCACACTCCCTTGGGAAGGTGAGTCGATCATTGCAGGGCTCCTAGCCTCTAGCCTGCTCGTGAAACCACAGTAATTATGTGGATCATCCAGTTCAGTTTCTGGTTAATGGCAATATCCTAAGACCACTGAATGCCAAGGGCAATGGTTAGAGTTGAAGATGGTCACTGTCTGGTAATTTTGTTATGTAAATATTTCTCACCACTTGTCAGCCCAAGCCTGGATGTCGCCCAGGACAGGCTGCACTTGGATATGGACTGCTTCAGTACCTATAAGTCATGAATGGTGCTGAACATTATGCAATCATCACTGAACATTCCCACTTCTGACCTTATGATGGAGGGAAGATCATTGATAAAGCAGCTGAAGTTGATTGGGTCTAAGTCACTACCATGAGGAGCTCCTGCAAGGATGCCCTGAATCTGAGATGCAGTAAATTGAAGAGTAGAGACAAGGCAAAAAAAAAGGTATAATTATGGGAAATGATAATATAGAAAGAGTACAAATCCCAAGTTAAGTCAGCAGATAAGGATAAACAATACAAAAATAACAAGAAGGACAAAACTAAAGCCTCTGCTTTGGAACAAAACAGACTATCGCAAATGGAAATAACAATATTATCTACATGGTAGGATAGAGATATTGTTCCAGGATGACACGGATTGGAATCTGAATATTGAATTTAACAAGGACAGGATCCTAGGAGAAGGTAGAGAGGTAGCTCTCTTAGTTATTATTACCACAATAGTTAATATTACCTCAATAGAAAGAAACCATCCACGTTTACAAAATCAACATATGGAAGTGCTTTAGGCAGAGATGAGAAATTAAAAAGTCATTACTAATGGGAATGGTGCACAGGCACCCAAATAATAACCACACAGTAGGATGGAGTATAAAGTTCTTAAAACATTTTAAGGACAGTTTCTTAAAACAGTACATTCTGGGATGACCCAGAGGACACTATACTAGACCAGGTATGGCATAACAAGATAATATCTTGCAGCTACTCCTGGGATTGCCGGCTTAAAGATTTTTTTTTTTTTTTTTTTTTAAAAAAAAGAGTTATTATAGTCATTATAGTTTAATAATAAGATCTTTCCCCCTATTTTCTTTTATTAACATTCAAAAAAAAAACAAACAACCAAATTCGAAAAATCTTTTATAAAACAACTTTTTAAAGAGGCCTACAGTGAATGGCTGAGTTTTTTAATTCTTAATTCAGAAATTAGAAACGTTTATATGCATTTTAGAGGATTTTCTTTTACATTGCAAAGGTTTTGTTTTGAAAAAACCTGATTTTTTTTAAAAATAAGGAGTTATGTTTTCATTCTGGAGAGTCCTACCCGTGGTCAGCTCCAGAGAAGATTTTCTTTTTCTTTGAGGAATTTATTGAAGCGGAATCATTTTTATTCCGTTAATCAGCTAAGTGGTTGATTTATTTAATTTTTATATGTTTCATATATATATTTTCTAAATTTTTTTTTCCATTTTAACATTATTTTCTGTAGGTAATGAAAGGCAGTTTATTTTATATATAAAGTGTTATAGAAACCTTTTTTAGGCTTAATGCTATTAAGGCCATATACAAGGTACAGAGTGAGATGGCTAGTAGATTTAGAAAGGTTATTACCCAGCAGGATCAGTCAGATAGATGGGTGACTATCAGGAAATGTGAGAAGTCTCCGGTGGCTATTCCTCTATCAAATAGATATTCAGTTTTTAGAACTGTAGAAGGGGATAGTCCCTCCAAGGAAAATGAAACAGTCAGTTATGGGACACTTGGAACGATTCTTATGTTAGACAGTGTTTGACAAGATTTAACAGAATTATTGTTCTAGAGGGCTGTCCTGTCAGGGGCATGGGCAGGAAATTCTGTGGCAGTGAGCATAAATTTAAGATGGTTTGTTGCATCCCTAGTGCTAGGATTAAGGATGTTTTGAAACGTCTCAGGCATATTGTTAAAAGTGAGATTGAGAAGCCAGAAATTATTATACACATTGGTAAGAATGACATGTTTAGGGAAAAGATTAAAGCAGCACAGAATGAATTTGAGGTTAGGTAGAAGATTAAAAAATAAAACCTTAAAAATGGTAATTTCTGGTTTATTTCCATTGCTAAGCTCAAACGAGGGAAGGAACAAAAGGTTAAAGGAGACAAATCAATGGCTGAAGAGCTGGTGCATTGTTCAGGGATTCAGGTTTTTGGACAATTGGAATGTCTTATGGGATAGAAAAGACCTGTTCAAAAAGGATGGATCTAACCTAAACTGGAAAGGGACCAATATCTTAGCAGGGAGATTTGTTTATTCTATTAAGGGAGACTTTATAATATAGGGAAGATGAGTGGAGGAATTCTAAGTAGCAGTGTAAATGGAAGGATTGATGGGGTAGGTTCTGAATGTGAGGAGAGCACATCAATTAGAAAAGAAAAGTCAGCGTATGTAGTAACTTTGAAGAACTAAATTGCATTTATTTCCATGCAAGGGGTCTTACAGATAAGCCTGATGAACTTAGGGCATGTTTAAGAACATGGGATTGGGATGTCACAGCTACAGGTATTTCTGCTATAACGCATGTTTCATTAATGTGAATTAACTGTAATGCAATTGATAAACAATGGATGCTGTTTGGATAACGCAAACTTTCTGCTGTACAGTAGAGTGATTTTCTATAGTGATCTCCCTTTAACGCTATTTTCTATGGCAATTTTCCATAGTGTGAGGGCACACAAGAACGCAACTATCGCATTATAGGAGAAATACCGTATTACAGAAACTTGGCAGAGAGATGGACAAGACTAGCAGCTCGGTGTTCTGGGTTTTAGATGCTAAAGGGAGGATAGAAAAGGAGGTAAGAAAGGAAAGGTTGGGTGGGGATGGTGGGTGGTGGTGTTTTTGATTAAGGAATACATTACTGCTGTAACTAGGAAAGATATTTCTGAAAAATCGTCCAGTGAAAATATATCGGTAGAAATTACAAAAAATATAAAACAAAGATCACTTTGATGGGATTGTACTATAGACCCCCCAATAATGAGAGACATTGAAAAACAAATATGTAGTGAGATTTCATATACATGTAAGCACAATAAGGTTGTAATAGTGGGGGATTTTAATTTTCCAAACATTGACTGGTACTACCACAGTGGTAAAGGTTTGGTGAAGAATTTGTCAGATGTGCTCGAGAAAATTTTCTTTATCAATATGTGGATGCTCCTACCAGATAAGGAGCAAAACTAGACCTTCTTTTGGGCAATAAGGCAGGGCAGGTGACTGTAGTAAAAGTAGGGGAACACTTTGGGTCTAGCGATCATAATTCTATTAGTTCCATGAAAGTTAAAGTTTCAATTGGAGTAAGGCAAATATTAATGGTATGAGACAAGAACGTTTAAAAGTTGATTGGAGTAGACTGTTTGCAGCTAAAAGGATGTCTGACAAGTGGGAGGCATTCAAGAGCATGAGGATGAGAATTCAGTGGCATTTTGTTCTGTTAGAGTGAAGAGCAAGGCTGGTAAGATTAAGGAACAATGAATGAATAAAGATATTGAGATTCTAGTGAAGAATAAGAATTTTTTTTAAGATATGGACAACATGGTTCAACTGAATCGCTTAAACAATATAAAGAGCATAGGGACATTCTTGAGAGAGAAATCAGGAACACAAAGACAGGATATGAGATAGCATTGGTAGATGAGGTTAAGGATAATTCAAAGAGATTCTATAAATACATTAAGAGCAAGAGGGTAACTAGAGTGAGGGTTGGGCCTCTTAAAGATCAAGGAGGTCATCTTTGTGTTGAACAACAGGAGATGGGAGAGAGATACTAAATTAATATTTTGTGTCAGTTTTTGCTGTGGAGAAAGAAATGGTGTCGAGAGAACGCAGAGAAATAAACTTTAAAATAACAAAGACAGTTCACATTACTGAAGAGGAAGCTTGGGAGGCCTTACAGAACATAAAGGTGGATAAAATCTCTGGGATCTGATCTAATGGATACTGTTGGGGGAGATGGCTCACCAGGGGAAGGCAGCAGTAGCCAGGTTCTTGGCACCGTGGCTGGCTCTGCTGTACAGAAGGGCCGGAAAAAGAGTGGAAGGGTTATAGTCATAGGGGATTCGATTGTAAGGGGAGTAGATAGGCGGTTCTGTGGTCGAAAATGAGACTCCCGATTGGTACGTTGCCTCCCAGGTGCACGGGTCAGGGATGTCTCAGATCGACTGCAGGACATTCTGATGGGGGAGGGTGAACAGCCAGCTGTCATGGTGCATATAGGCACCAATGATACAGGTTAAAAACCAGGATGAGGTCCTACAAGCAGAATTTAGGGAGTTAGGAGCCAAGTTAAAAAGTAGGACTTCAGACGTAGTAATCTCAGGATTGCTACCAGTGCCACGTGCTAGTCAGAGTAGAAATGAAAGAATAGGCAGGATAAACGAGTGGCTTGAGAGATGGTGCAGCAGGGAGGGGTTCAGATTTTTAGGACATTGGGACCAGTTCTGGGGGAGGTGGGACTATTACAAATCGGACGGTCTACACCTGGGCAGGACTGGAACCAATGTCCTAGGGGCTACTTTTGCTGACGCTGTTGGGGAGGGTTTAAACTAATGTGGCAGGGGAATGGGAACCAAATGAGGAGGTTAGTGGACAGTAAGGAGGTAGTAACTAAAGCCTGTAAGGAACTAGGTAATGAAGTCAGTGTGACTAAGGAGAAGAGTAGGCAGAGAGCAGATGATGAAGTGACAAAGTTGATAGATGAGGGAAGGGCTGTAAATGTCATATACATGGACTTCAGTAAGGCGTTTGATAAGGTTCCCCATGGTAGGCTGATGGAGAAAGTGAAGTTGCATCAGGTCCAGGGTGTACTAGAGAGATGGATAGAGAACTGGCTGGGCAACAGGAGACAGTTGTAGTGGAAGGGAGTTTCTCAAAATGGAGAACTGTGACCAGTGGTGTTCCACAGGGATCCGTGTTGGGACCACTGTTGTTTGCGATATACATAAATGATCTGGAGGAAGGTATAGATGGTCTGATTAGCAAGTTTGTAGATGACACTAAGATTGGTGGAGTAGCAGATAGTGAAGGGGACTGTTGGAGAATGCAGCAGAATATAGATAGATTGGAGAGTTGGGTGGAGAAATGGCAGATGGAGTTCAATCCAGGCAAATGCGAGGTGATGCATTTTGGAATATCCAATTCAACAGCGAACGATACGGTAATTGGAAAAGCCCTGGGGAAAATTGATGCACAGAGAGATCTGGATGTTCAGGTCCATTGTATCCTGAAGGTGGCAACGCAGATCGATAGAGTGGTCAAGAAGGCATATGGCACGCCTTCATTCATTGGACGGGGTATTGAGTACAGGAGTTGGCAGGTCATGTTACAGTTGTATAGGACTTTGGTTCAACCACATTTGGAATATTGCGTACAGTTCTGGTCACCACATTACCAAAAGGATGTGGATGCTTTGGAGAGGGTGCAGAGGAGGTTCACCAGGATATGGCCTGGTATGGAGGGCGCTAGCTATGAAGAGAGGTTGAGTAGATTAGGATTATTTACATTAGAAAGACGGAGGTTGAGGGGGGACCTGATTGAGGTCTACAAAATCATGAGAGGTATAGAGGTATAGTGGATAGCAAGAAGCTTTTTCCCAGCGTGGGGGACTCAATTACTAGGGGTCATGATTTCAAGGTGAGAGGGGAAAAGTTTAAGGGAGATATGCGTGGAAAGTTCTTTATACAGAGGGTGGTGGGTGCCTGGAACGCATTGCCAGCAGAGGTGGTAGAGGTGGGCACGATAGTGTCATTTAAGATGTATCTAGACAGATACATGAATGGGCAGGGAGTAGAGGGATACAGATCCTTGGAAAGTAGGTGACAGGTTTAGATAGAGGATCTGGATCGGCGCAGGCTTGGAGGGCCGAAGGGCCTGTTCCTGTGCTGTAATTTTCTTTGCTCTTTGTTCTTTGTAATGTATCCCAGAATGTTGTGGAGGTAAGGGATGAAATTACAAGAAACCTTGCAGAAATATTTGCATCATCTATAACTACGGGTGAGATGCCTGATGACTGGTGGGTGGCTAATGTTGTACCTTTGTTTAAGAAAAATTGTAAGGAGAAAGCAGGGAACTGTAGACCTGAGAGTCTGACTTCAGTTGTAGGAAGTTGTTGGAGGAGATTATAAAAGATAGGATTTATGGACATTTAGAGAGGCAAAAATTGCTTAGGGATTGTCAGCATTGTTTTGTGTGAGGAAAATCGTGTCTCACAAACTTGATTGAATGTTTCTGAGGAAGTTACCAAAAAGATGATGATAGCAGAGCAGTAAACATTTATTTGGATTTCAGTAAAGCCTTTGACAAGGTTCTGCATGGTAGACTAATTAACAAAATTAGATCACATGGAATTCAGGGTGAGCTAGCCAATTAGATACATAATTGGCTTAAAGGCAGGAGACAGAGAATAATGGTGTAGAGACAGTAAGAACTGCCAATGCTGGAGTCAGAGATAACAATGTGGAGCTGGAGAAACACAGCAGGCCAGCAGCATCAGAGAAGCAGGAAAGCTAACATTTCGGGTGGGACCCTTCTTCATAAATGGGTAATGGTGTTGAGTTGCTTTTCGGACTGGAGACCTGTGACCAGCAGTGTTCCACATCAAGCTGGACAGGGTTCAGAAGAGATTTACCGGGATGTTACTGGGTATGGAAGGTTTGAGTTATAAAGAAAGGCTGGAAATGCTGGGACGTTTTTCACTGGAGTGTTGGAGGTTGAGAGGTGACCTGGTAGAAGTTTATAAAATAATGACAGGCACAGGCGGCACAGTGGCTAGCACTGCTCACAGCGCCAGGGACCCAGGTTCGATTCCACCCTTTGGAGACTGTCTGTGTGGAGTTTGCACATTCTCTGTGTCTGCATGGGTTTCCTCCAGGTGCTCCGGTTTCCTCCCACAGTCCAAAGATGTGCAGGGTAGGTGGATTGGCCATGCTAAATTGCCCATAGTGTTCAGGAGTGTGTAGATTAGGTGGGTTACTCATAGGAAATGCAGGGGTAGGGGAATGGGTCTGGGTGAGATGCTCTTCGGAGGGGCGGTGTGGACTTGTTGGGCCGAATGGCCTGTTTCCACACTGTAGGGCCTCTATGACACTCTATACATACAGTTGATGAATCATCATAGAATCCATACAGTGTGGAAACAGTACATTCGTCCCAACAAGTCCACACCGCCCCTCCAAAGAGAATCCCACCCAGACCCATTACCCATGTCTAACTCAACTAAACATCCCTGAACACTATGGGCAATTTAGTATGGCAAATGCACCTACCCCGCTCATCTTTGGACTATGGGAGGAAACCCAAGCAGACATGGGGAGAATTTGCAAATGGTGGTTGTCTTTTTCCTAAGATGGGGAACTTCAAGACAAGGGGACACATTTTTGAGGAGAGAGGAGACAGATTTAAAAAGGACGCAAGAGGCAAATTTTTTATACGGAGGGTGGTTCACATGTAGAATAAACTTCCTGAGGAAGTGGTGGATGCAGGTACAATTACAACATTTAAAAGACATTTGGGTGGATACACGAATAGGAAAGGTTTGGAGGGATATGGGCTGGGAACAGACAGGTGGGGCTAGTTCAGTTTGGGATTATGTTCAGCATAGACTGGTTGGACCGAAGGATCTGTTTCCGCGCAGTATGACTATGACTCTATAAAGTCATACTGAAGTTGGGGGCATGTATTTAAAGTGAGAGGGGAAAGTTCAAAGGAGACATGAGGGGCAAGTGTTTTTTTAGAGAATGACAGGAGTGTGGAACGCACTGTGAGGGGCAGATATGATAAGATTTTTAGATAAGCAGATGATTATGCAAAGAATGGAGGGATATGGACCAAAGGCAGGTAGAAAGGATTAGTTTGATTTAGCATCTTATTCAGCACAACATCATGGGCCGAATAGCCCATTCCTGTGCTGTACTGTTCTACATAGGTTGCAACGATATGACCGAATGTCATATTCATTGTGGGAGGAAGCAGCATAGGTTAAAGGCTAGTATTTTAAACTAAAACAAGGAGTCATGAAAGCATGAAACCAGAGCAAGCTAAAAAGTGAACAGACTAATTTAACTGACTGAGAGAATTCCACTGCATCTCTGTTGACCTAAGAGGGAGATCCACCATCCATGGTTAATTAGAAATGTTAAAGATTGTATCAACTTTTTTTTAAAAAGCATATAATTGGCTAAAGATGGTTAGCAGGTGAGAAGATAGGAATAAATATAAAAAGACGCAAAGAATAAAACAAGGATGGCAAAATGAGTGTATGCAAATAGGCTAGGTAGCAATATAAAATAGTAAGCATTTCTACAGCTATGTAGAAAGAAGGAGTTAGCAACGTGAGCATTAGTTCTATAGATCATAACTCTGGAGAATTAATCCTGGAAAATAAGTAAATGGCAGGCAAACTGAGCAGATATTTTGTATCAGCCTTCACTGTCGAGGATACAAGTAACATCGCAGAAATACAAGAACAAAGACTAACATTTATACTGCATGCTTACCGGTAGGTAATTGGAGTCACTGTTGTACTTGCATGCTATCTCTATGTTAATACACAGGGCCCTGATCTTTGCAGACACAAAGAACATGTACATGCATTGAACCTGTCTCAACAAAACAGGTGACAGCCATTCTCTGGTTCATTCTAATACCATGACTAATCAGGGTCAAACTGTATGGTTTAAAATATAAACAAAGCCTGACAGGTAGCTGTCAATTAGCACCGACAGGTGCATTCTCTCCAGCAACACCTTTACCAATCCAAGAATCCACTTGCTAATGAATCAGCCCTCTCCACTCATGAAGTATGAATGTTGGCTTTCTCCTTAAGATGATATTCTTGCGAATTGCCCTGATGAGTGTAAGACAAAAAGTTTCATCAAAATGTATCTCAGGACTTAGGTTTTAACAGAAGCATCTACATGACATAATTGATGTATTGGGTACAGTTTTCCAAAATTACATATAAGGAGAAGGTTCCATCAGGTTGAAAAACAGTGAATGTAATGCCTGAAAGTAAGCATGCAGGTCCAGAAGGCAGTGAAGAAAGCAAACAGTATGTTGGCCATCACAGTGAGAGGATTTGAGCACAGGAGCAGGGATGTCTTGCTGCAATTGTGCAGGGCCCTGGTGAGACCACACCTGAAGTATTGTGTGTAGTTTTAGTCTCCTTATCTGAGGAAGAATATTCTAGCTATGGAGGAAGTGCAAGGAGGGTTTACCAGGTTGATTCTTGGGATGGCAGGAATGACGTAGGAGCAGAGACTGGATCAGTTCGAACTATATTCACTGAACTTTAGAAGAATGAGACATGATCACAGTGAAACTTATAAAATTCTAACAGCACTAGTCAGTAATTGCAAGAAGGATGATCCCAACGAGTGGGAAGTCCAGACCAGGGGTCACAATTAGGGGGCGGCAGGGTGGTCCAGTGGTTAGAACTGCTGCCTCACAGCAGTTTCCTCCCATGTCTGCATGGGCTTCCACCCACAGTCCAAACATGAGCAGGTTAGGTGGACTGGCTATGAAAAATGCAGGGTTACAGGGATAAGGTAGGGGTGTCGGTCTGGGTGGGCTGCTCTTCGGAGGGTTGCTATGGACTTGATGGGCCAAATGGCTGCTTCCAAACTGTAGGGATTCTATGATTCGAACAATCCAAGGATATAGCTTAGGCCATTAATGACTGAGTTTAGGGGAAATTTCTTCACAAGAGAGCGCGAGCCTGTGGAATTCTGTACCACAGAAATTGGTGAAGTCAAAACATTGAATACTTTCAAGAAGGCATTAGATATAGTTCTTACGGCAGAAGGGATCAATGAATATGGGGAAAATGCAGGAACAGGGTACTGAGTTGGATGATCAGCCGTGATCTCATTGAATGGTGGATCAGGCTTAAGAGCTGAATGGCCTACTTTTGCCCTTATTGTCTATGTTTCTATTTGAAAAGGGAGAAAGAGGAAACTGCAAGCCAGTTAGCTTAACATCTGTCACAGGAAAACGTTGGAAGCCACAATTAAAGTTGTTATCGTAGGGCCATTTGAAAAATTCAAGCTGATAAGGTGGAGTGAATGGGGTTTTGTAAAATGGAAATTGTATTTAACTAGCTCATTGGAATTCTTTGAAATAACATGTACCGTGGATAAAGCAGAACCAGTGGACACAGCAGACATGAATGTAATAGAATTACTAGTAAGTACTATCTACAAGATGCACTGCAGAAATTCACCAATGATCCTCAGACAGCACCTTCCAAACCCACGACCACTTCCATCTAGAAGGGCAAGGGCATCAGACATATGGGAACACCACCAACTCCAAGTTCCCCACCAAGCCGCTCACCATCCTAACTTGGAAATATGTCGCCATCCCTTCACTGTCGCTAGGTCAAAATCCTGGAATTCCCTCCCTAATGGCATTGTGGGTCAACTCACAGCAGCCCACATCCCACGAATGAATTGAAAAAAATTGTATATTGAAGAAAAATCAGTGGTGCGGTAAATAGTGAGGAGAAAAGCCATAGTGTCCTACAGAATGATATTGACAGGCTGGTCAGATGAGCTAAACAGTGGTAGCTGGAATTTAAACACAAAAATTGAAAGATGATGCATTTCAGAGGACTGACAAGGCAAAGTAATACACATTAAATGGTAAGACCCTTGGAAGTACAGAGGTTCAGATGAACCTTGGTATGCATGTGCATAAATGCTTGGAGGCAGCAGAACAGGTAAATAAGAAGGTTAAGAAAGCATACGGATATATGTCTTTATTATTCAAGGTGCTGAATGCAAGAGCAGGGAAGTAGCTGTTCTTAAACCTGTTTGGAACTTCCTTCCTGAAAAGGCAATGAAAGGGGGTGGAGTCCATGAATATTTTTAAAGCAAGGCTTAAGTAGCAAGATTTTGAATGAATCAGGGAGTCAAGGGTTATGGGGAAAGGCATTTTTAATAAAGATCACACTGTAGGTCCTGCTGCAGTTCAGCAGCAGCTTGAATTTCACATTCATATTCATATAGAATAGCAAATTACTGATGAAGAGGAGGTGTGAGAATGATTGTCTATTAGGATTAAGTGACCAAACCCATCTAAGATGCTGAGAGAAGTCACAAGGAAATTGCAGGAATACTGGCCACAGTTTGATACAGCTATGTTGCCAAATTTGGGAAATTCAACATACTACAGCGTTATTCAAAAAAACATGCAAAAATAAATCCAGCAACTCCAGGTTAGTCAGTTTAACCTCTAATGAAAATGCTTTTATAAACAATAATCTAGGACAAAGTGGATAAGTCACTTGGACAAGTACTCCCAGATGTGGCCGAACTTATTGAGGAAAGCCATTACAGGTTTGAGAAAGGCAAATCTTGGTTAAATGACTTGATTGGGATTTTTGATGAGACAAACAGAGAAATGGATGCAGTTAATGCATTTAATATGGAGTATTGAACTTCCAAAAGGCTTTAGATGAAATGCTACATAACACACTGATCAGTAAAGTTAGTGTCATTGAAGTAAAGAGATATTGGCAACAAGACAAAATTGACTAATTTGGTAAAGCGAACACCAGACCTATGTTAATAACCACAACTTGGGTGCACAGGGTATGGCTGAATTCGTAAGAATTGTGAACTGAAAAGGACAATGATAAACTCTAGAATGACACACACAGATGGGTGGAATTGCAGATGACACTTCCTTTATGCTTTATTCATTAACAGGATGAGGATGTCACTGGTGAGGGCAGCATTTATTGCCCATCCCAAATTGCCCAGAGGGCAGTTCAGAGTCAACCACGTTGCTGTGGGTCTGGTGTCACATGTAGACCACACCAGGTAAGGATGGCAGTTTCCTTCCCTAAAAGGACATTAGTGAACCAGATGGGTTTTTCCCAACAATCAGCAATGGATTTGTGGTCATCATTAGATTCTTAATTCCAGATATTTTTATTGAATTCAATTGCCACGGCAGGATTCAAACTCAGGTCCCCAGAATGTATTTCCAGGTCTCTGGATTAACAGTACAGCGATAATACCACTAGGCCATTGCCTCCCCCTTTACTACTTCATGTAGTTAAAACTGTAATATTTTGGTGGGAACAGGAGAGACAATACAAAGAGGATGAAACTGTAAATAAGGTGTATTTGCAGAGGTACATGTACAAAAATCATTTAAGACAGGTTGAGAGAGCAGTCAATAAAGAATAGAGTATCCTAGCCTTTATCAATAGGGGCAGAGAGTACAAGACAAAGGAGGCTATGCTGAATTTGTTTAAAATAGAGGCTCAGCCTCACCTCAAGCAGTGTTTGGGTATAGGCTATGCAACCTGGAGAGGAGGCATTGGAGAAGTGATCTTCTCAAGCATACAGAAGAGATTCATCTTGACATTTCCTGCATCAACTAGAAGCTGCAATGAGAAGCGCACAAGAGATAGCGACGTGTACTATCTACAAGTTGCACTGCAGAAATTCACCAAATATCCGTGGCCTTCCAAACCCAGGGATAGTAGGAACTGCAGATGCTGGAGAATCTGAGATAACAAGGTGTAGAGCTGGATGAACACAGCAGGCCAAGCAGCATCAGAGGAGCAGGAAGGCTGACGTTTCGGGCCGAGACCCTTCTTCAGAAATGAAGTTCCTCAATAAGTTCGGCCATTTCTGATGAAGGGTCCAGGCCCGAAAAGTCAGCATTCCTGCACCTCTGATGCTGCTTGGCCTGCTGGGTTCATCCAGCTCTACACCTTGTTATCTCTTCTTCCAAACCCAGGGCCGCTTCTATCTAGAAGAACAAGGGCAGCAGATACATGGGAACACCACTCAATTCTCCTCTAAGCCGTTCACTATCCTGACTTGGAAATTTATCGCCGTTCCTTCACTGTTGCTAGATCGAAATCCTGGAACCCTACCCGTTCTCTGCCCCCCAACGGCAATGTGAGTCAACTACAGCAGTCTCAAGAGGCAATTAGCCACGTCCCAGGAAAGATCATTTTGTAGCATTCACCGCACAGGAAGATCCCAAACCAGAATGGATGGAGGTCTCTGGGAGAGGGACCTCGAGAGAAGGCGGCACTACCACCCGCGTCTCTACCTGGGCCGGGGCCACGGGTTGAGACCTGCTCCGGGCCACGCCCAGAGGCATCTGACACCGCGGCTGGGCTGGGTTCACAGGCAGAGCAGTCTCCCCGGTTCTCCCGGCAACAAGCGGTACTCACAGTACGGGGTGGTGGCTCCATGTTGTTCCCGGGCCTCTCGCTTTGGCTCAGGCTCAGCGTCAACTGCAGGCCGCGGGGCAGCGTCGCGTCGTGACGTCAGCACTCCGGATCGCCCGGCTCACGTCACGACTCTGACGTCGACACGCCTGTTTAGGTCATGACGCCGGGGTGCGTACGATCATGCCACAGGGTTCAGCGCGCTTGCGCACTGTTAGGGATAGTATACTGAGCTACAGGACAGAATGTTGGTGGCTTTCCACCCTTCCTCTACCTTTCACATTGAGGCGAGAAGCACCGCTATTCTGTCTATGGGTGGTAGAACATGTACAGCCTCTGTACCGGTGAAGGGTAATGGCGGACGAAGTTCCCAGCGTACTCGGCGAAGAAGAAAGTCATGTATTGAGCAAATGGGAACCTCGGCTTTTATTGGGAGCAGCCAGCGGCGCAAGGCCCTCTGGGAGGCAGTTGCCGCCATTCCCTCTCCCAGTGAAAAAGTAACTTCTCCATTAAATAACGTCTATTTCAATCTAAGTGCGCCCAAATGCCTGAAAACCAATCAGCGGTAGTCACTTCATAAAATGCTGTAAATATTTCCCTGACTACAAGTCATTTGTCCGACTGCAGCCTCTTTCAGGTCAAAAGCGATTATAGTGTGGTGGAAAGGCTTGAAAAGCTAGTTTGTTCTCATCAGATGGAGCAGATTAAGAAATAATTGAGAGAGATGTTCAAAGCTAACCACTAAATTCAGAAGGTCAGTAAATAAAGTTGGCTGGACGACTGCAGCATAGTTTCATTTCATGCACTGATTGAGGTTACAATGAAGAACACTCTTTCTCAACCTCTGCCCTCACTTGTGGTTAGGTGACCCTCAGGGTGAACTAGTTAACTCTCGCTCTCTCTCTCATAAGAGATTAGCCTATGATCTGGTAGAATTAAGGTGACACTTCCTCTACTTCTATAGATTCAGCAGTGAAGGGAAATAGAATGTTGGCCTTTATTTCAAATGGAATGGAATAAAAAAAAGGAAGTCTTGCTAAAACTACGTAAGACAGACGCCAGACCATGAAGACAATGAGCAGATTCGTCCCCTTGTCTAAAGATAGATATACTGGCATTAGAGGCAGTCCAGAGAAGGTTCACTTGGTTCTTGCCAGATGTGGAGGGATTGTCTGACAAGGAGTGATCGAGTGGGCTGTCATTTTGAAGAATGAGAACAAACCTTATTGAAGCATATAAGATTCTTAAGGATTGACAGTGTATGTGTAGAAAGATTGTTTCCCCTTGAAGGAGAATCTAGGACCAGAGGGCATAATCTCAGAATAAGGGGTCACATATTTAAGAGAAAGAACAGGAGGAATTTTTCTCTCTCAGAGGGTAGTGAATCTGTGGCATTCTTTACCACAGAGGGCTGGGTCATTGACTTCTTCTTCGAGATAGAAAGATTTTCATCAGTCAAGGAATTAAGCATTATGGGGATAAACCAGGAAGGTGAAGTTGAGGACTGTCAGATTAGCCACGATCTCATTAAGTGGCAGAGCAAACTCAATTAGCTAAATAACCTACTTTTGCTCTTAAGTCTTATGGTCTTATAAATCTATGAAATATTTGAATAGAGTAAATATTTAAATAGAACAGTTTTTAATGCCTGAAATAGTGAAATCTGGGGATCTGGATTTAAGGCTACTTGTAAATAAATCAGTAGGGAGATGAGGAAATTGGTTGGATTGTTAGATGGATTGAATAAGTGTCTACAAAAGCATTGGAAATACACAGAGAGAATAAAGAGAAGACACACAAGGATGAGATCAGAAATGCATGGTATATTTCAAGAAAGAACAGGTAAAATGTTTAACAGCTCTTATTGCTTAATATTCTGGTGATTGAAGCAGAGTGACATTGGGTCAAATCATTGGCTTTAAGAACAAATACTGGAAATTCATACGTGAAATTTCACTTTCTGAAGGCTGAAAGTCCCCTTACTGAAGATGTGCAGTACACCTCTATTACTTGAATAAAACAATTGGGCAGCAGATCGATAAGACTGTAAGATGAACGAGCAGAAGCAATCCATTCAGCCCATCAAATTTATTCCACATTTAATGAGATCATTGAATAAGACCCCTAATCCTTGATCCCCTTACTGATTAAAAATCCGTCTATCTCAGCTTTGAATATACTTAATGACAAGTGTCAAAGGCCCTCTGAGTTAAAAATTCCCACAGATTCACTACTCTCTGAGAGAGCAAATTCTTCTTCATTTATGTCTTAAACAGCCAACAAACTATTCTGCCATTATTCTATCTGATCCTGAACAGTCCTACAAGGGAAAACACCCTTTCCACATCTGCCCTGTCAAGTCCCATAAGAATGATTCAATAAGTTTGTCTCTCATTCTTCTTTATTCCAACAAGTACAGGCCTAATCTACTCAATCTTTCCTCATAAGACATTCCCTCCATCTTGCTATCAGCCTAGTGAACCTTCTGTGGACAGCTCCACAGCCAGTATACCTTCCCTTAGACAAGGGGTCCAAAACTGTTCGTAGTATTCCAACCATGGTCTGACTAGTGCCTTGTATAGTTATAGCAAAATGTGACTACTTTTATACTCCTTTCCCTTTGAAATAAAGGCCAGTATTCTATTTGCCTTCCCAATTACCCACTGAACTTCGTTGTTAGTCTTTTGTCATTCATGAAGAAGAACTCCCAAATCTCTCTGTTCTGTAGATTTCTGTAGTGTTACCTCCTTTAAATATTTTTCAGCTTCTTTATTCTTTCTTCCAACGTACATAACCTCACATTTCCCCATATTATTATATCAGCCAGGTTTTTGTCCACTATCTTAACCTCTGTATATTCCTCTGCTGACTCTCATGTCATCCTCACCACTTGCCTTCCCAACTATTTTTGTATCATTCAGAAACTTAGCTATACTACGTTCACTTCCCTCATCCAACTCATTAATATATATTGTAAAAAGCTGTGGTCCAGGACTGATCCCTGTGGCACCCCTCTATTTACAGGTTGCCATTATGAAAGTGCAGACTTTATCCCAATCCTCTTTTTTTATTAGTTAGCCAATCCCCTATCCATGCTAATATATTGCCTGCAACACAATGGGCTCTTATTATAAAGGAGCTTCATGAATGTTATCTTATCAAACAGCATCTGAAAACCCACTGCTTCCTCTTTTTCTATCCTACTTGTTACTGTTCAAAGAGTACCAATGATTTTTTTTTCAGGCAGGGTTTCACATTTTTCTTATTGGGAAAATGTTAGTTAACTGGCCTAGAGTTGCCTGTTTTTGTCTTGTTAATTTTTAGAAAGAAGAGTTACATTAAAAGTTTTCCAATTCTATGGGACGTTTCCAGAATCGATAGAATATTTGATGATTATACTTCCTTTAATATCTTAGAATGCATCCCTCAAGTCCAGAAGACTTATTGGTCTTTAGCCCCATTAATTTCCCTGACGCCTTTCACTACTGATAGTTATTGTATTTATTTCCTCCGCCTTTTGTCTCTTGATTATTTAGTAATTTTGGAATGCTATTTGTGCCTTCTGCTGTGGAGACTGATGCAAAGTATTTATTCAACTCCTCTGCCATTTCTGGGTTCCTCGTTATTATTTCCCCAGCCTCATTCTCTAAGGGACTTATATTCTCGTTGGCTTCTCTCCTCCTTTTTATATATTTCTACATAACTCTAGTCTCCCAGCCTGCCTCAATCCCCTGCAATTTGCCTACCAACGTAACAGGTCCACTGCAGGCAACATTTTCCTAGCCCTGCACTCATCCCTGGAACATCAGGACAACAAGGATACCTATGTCAGACTCCTGTTCATTCAACTCCACATTCAACAACATTATCCCCTCCAGACTGATCTCAAAACTCCGAGCTCTGCCCTCTGCATCTGGATCCTCAGCTTCCTGACCCATAGACTGCAATCAGTGAAGATAGACAACAACACCTCCTCCATAATAACACTCAACACTGGAGCCCCTACAGCATGCGTTTTCAGCACTTACTGTACTCCCTGTACATTCACAACTGTGCTGTTAAATTCTGAACAAATGCCATCTATACATTTGCTGACAACACCACCGTGGTAGAACAGAATGATGAGACAGAAAGGAGATAGAGGGCTTGGTGATGTAGTGCAATGATAACCATCTCTCTCTCAATGTTGGCAACACTAAAGAATTGATCATTGACTTCAGAAACAAAGGAGGTTGAGAGGGTGGAGAGCATCAAATTCCTAGGAGTGACCATAATCGACAACCTGTCTGGACTTCCCACATAGATGTGACGGTCAAGAAGGCACAATAATGAGTCTTCTTCCTCAGGTGGCTTAGGAAGTTTGGCATGTCCGTAAGGCCCCTCACCAACTTTTACAGTTACATCATAGAAAGCATACAGTCCAGGTGCACAATGGCCAGTATGGCAACTGCTCTGCCCGGGACCGTAAGAAACTACAGAAAGTTGTGTGTCCAGCTGAGACCATCACCGAAGCCAACCTCCCTTCCATGGTCTCCATTGACACATCTCATTGCCAACATCATCAAAGACCCATCACACCCTGGTAATCTTCTCCTCCAACCTCGTCTGTCAGGCAAAAGATACAGAAGCTTGAACACGTACCAGGAAAAAAACAGCTTCTTCCCTGCTGTTATTAGACTGATGAATGGACTCTCTAACTTCAAATAATGCTGATCTTGTTAATGTTGATCTTGAGTAGCGCCCATCCTGCATGGTGTTACCTGTATGCCTTACTCTGTCTAAGTTTTTTTTCCTTAAGATCTGTATGTCCTTGCATATGATGATCTGCCTGTACTGCTCACAAGCAATACTTTTCACTGTACTTAGGTACACGTGGCAATAAATCAAATCAAAGCAAATCAATCAATCAATCAATCAATATATTTAAAAGAGCTTATAGTCTCTTTCTTAATATCAGTTGCAACTTTATCCTCAAAGAATTGGAGAGGGCTCTAGATATCTACAAGGTAGCCAGGAAGGAACTGAAGAATGGACTTAGGAGAGCTAGAAGAGGGTATGAAAAAACCTTGGCGGGTAGGATTAAGGTAAACCCAAAGGTGTTCTTTACTTATGTGAGGAACAAGAGGATGGCCAGAGTGAGGGTAGAGCCAGTCAGGGATAGTGGAGGGAACTTTTGCGCAGAGTCATAGGAGGTAGGGGAGGGCCTTAATGAATATTTTGCCTCAGTGTTCACCAGTGAGGGGGACCTTGACGTTTGTGAGAACAGCATGAAACAGGCTGAGATAACAAGGTGTGGAGCTGGATGAACAAAGCAGGCCAGGCAGCATCAGAGGAGCAGGAAAGTTGATGTTTCGGGTCTGGACTCTTCTTCAGGAAAAAAAAGGCTGATTTGCTCAAATAGGTTGATGTTAGGAAGGAGGGTGTGTTAGAAATTTTGAAAAACATGAGGATAGATAAGTCAGAGATAGTAGGAACTGCAGATGCTGGAGAATCCGAGACAACAAGGTGCAGGGCTGGATGAACACAGCAGGCCAAGCAGCATCATAGGAGCAGAGAGGCTGACGTTTCGGGCCTAGACCCTTCATCAGAAAAGGGGGAGGGGAAGGGGGTTTTGAAATAAATAGGGAGAGAGTGGGAGGCGGATAGAAGAGGGATAGAGGAGAGGATAGGTGGAGAGGAAACAAACAGGTCGAAGAGGCGGGGATGGGGCCAGGAAAGGTGAGTGTAGGTAGGGAGTTAGGAAGGGGATAGGTCAGTCCAGGGAGGACGGACAGGTCAAGGGGGCGGGATGAGGTTGGTCGGTAGGAGATGGAGGTGCGGCTTGAGGTGGGAGGAGGGGATAGGTGGGAGGAAGAACAGGTTAGGGAGGCAGGGACGAGCTGGACTGGTTTTGGGATGCGGTGGGGGGAGGGGAGATTTTGAAACTTGTGAAATCCACATTGATACCATTGGGCTGCAGGGTTCCCAAGCGGAATATGAGTTGCTGTTCCTGCAACCTTCGGGTGGCATCGTTGTGGCACTGCAGGAGGCCCAGGATGGACATGTCGTCTGAGGAATGGGAGGGGGAGTTGAAATGGTTCGCGACTGGGAGGTGCAGTTGTTTGTTGCGAACCGATAAGTCCCCTGGGCCAGACAGGATATACCCAAGGTTTTAATGGGACGTGAGGGAAGAGATTGCTGCACATTTGGCGATGATCTTTGCGTCCTCACTGTCCACTGGAGTAGTACCAGATGATTGGAAGGTGGCAAATATCATTCCCTTGTTCAAGAAAGGGAATAGGGATAATCCTGGGAATTATAGACCAGTCAGTCTTACTTCTGTGGTGGGCAAATTATTGGAGAGGATTCTGAGAGATAGTATTTATGATTAGAAATAGTCAGCATGGCAAGCCTTATTGAATTCTTTGAGGATGTGACAAAACACATTGATGAATGTCGAGCAGTGGATGTGGTGTATATGGATTTTAGCAAGGCATTTGATAAGGTTCCACATGGTAGGCTCATTCAGAAAGTAAGGAAGCATGGGATTCAGGAAATTTGGCTGTCTGGATAAAAAACTGGCTGTCCAATAGAAGACAGAGGGTGGTAGTAGATGGAAAGTATTCAGCCTGGAGCTCGGTGACAAGTGGTGTTCCGCAGGGATCTGTTCTGGGACCTCTGCTCTTTGTGATCTTTATAAAATGACTTGGATGAGGAATTGGAAGAGTGGGTTAGTAAGTTTGCCAATGACACAAAGGTTGGTGGAGTTGTGGACAGCGTGGAGGGCTGTTGTAGGTTGCAACAGGACATTGACAGGATGCAGAGCTGGGCAAAGAAGTGGCAGATGGAATTCAACTCAGAAAAGTGTGAAGTGATTCATTTTGGAAGGTCAAATTTGAATACAGAATACAGGGTTAATTGGCAGGATTGTCGGCAGTGTGCAGGAACAAAGGGATCTTGGGGTCCACGTCCATAGATCCCTCAAAGTTGCCACCCAAGTTGATAGGGTTATAAAGGAGGCATATGGTGTGTTGGCTTTCATTGGCAGGGAAATTAAGTTTAAGAGCCGCAAAGTTATGCTGCAGTTCTATAAAACCCTGGTTAGACCACACGTGGAATATTGTGTTTAGTTCTGGTTGCCTCATCATAGGAAGGATGTGGAAGCTTTAGAGAGGGTGCAGAGGAGATTTACCAGGATGTTGCCTGGACTGGATGGCAGGTCTTATGAGTTGAGGTTGAGAGAACTAGGGCTTTTCTCATTGGCGTGAAGAAGGATGAGAGGTGACTTGATAGAGGTGTACAAGATGATGAGAGGCATAGATAGAATGGATAGCCAGAGACTTTTTCCCAGGGTGGAAATGAGTATCACGAAGGGGCATAATTTTAAGGTGATTGGAGGAAGATATAGGGGAGATGTCAGAGGTAGGATCTTTACACAGAGAGAGGTGGGTGTGTGGAATGCGCTGTGGCATTGGTAGTGGAGTCAGATAAATTAGGGACATTTAAGTGACTCTTGGATAGGCACATGGATGATAGTAAAATGTAGAGAATGCGGGCTAGTTTGATCTTAGGGTAGGTTAATAGTCGACACAACATCGTGGGCCGAAGTGCCTGTACTATGCTATACAGTTCTATGTTCAATGTTCTTTATCTTTCTCCCTCTTAATTTTTGTTTTGGTCATCTTTTATTGGCTTTTAAAATTTTTCCAATCCTCTGGTTTATCACTAACCTTTGCCACATCGTATGTTTTTTCTTTTAATTTGATGCCATTCTTAACTTCCCTGATTAAACATGTTCAGCTTTTCCCCTTCCGAGAATCCTTCTCTCTCAATGGGATGTTTCTTTGCTGTGAGCCATGAACTAGTTTCTTAAATATCTGCCATTGATCCTCAACTGTCTTTCCTGCTAAACTCCTTTCCCAGTCCACTCCAATTATCTTGAACCTCATATCTTTGTTGTTAATCTTATGTAAGATCAGCAAAAATATTTTCAACCCAAGATCCTCCCTCTCAAACTGAATGCTAAATCCTACTGTATTATGGTGACTGTTTCCTGGGGATCTTTTACTCTGACATCATTTACTAAAACTGCTTATTGCACATGACCAAATGAAATAGTCTGATCCCTTGTTGGATCCTGATCTGTTCTCTGTCTCAATGTGTAGCTACTTTTATCGTTCTGAATCTGGTATCCTTCTGTCTGAGAGATGATGGACACATGGGAAAAAGTCTGTTGGGGTACACCTTTAATGTTGTCTTGAGAAGCAAGTTCTACCACAAGTGTAGCTTAAAGCTGCTGAGTATCATTGGAGATTCTGTTGACACGCTGCCGTAGCCACTGATCATTGTCAGCCCACAGGAGATGTTGACATTTCAATCTTTCACCAGTTAGTGAAACCTAGGTGGAATATCAATGTTTAAGGCTTTTATTTCACTTTTGCAACCATCCCTGAAGTGGAGCTTTGGGTATCCCACTGGTCATCTCAGTCTGACTACCTCACTATAAAGGAAACCCTTGGGCTCTGGTACCACCTTTCACTCTATGGAATTGTCTGAACCAATGAAGCTGCCTCTGTTGATGAATGTTCATAGATTTGAGAGTTCTGTCTTTGAGGGGATGGCCACAATCATGATTTTGTCCAATCAGGATATACCCAAATTTTGCCATAGACAGCATGGATGAAAATTGCTGAGCTTCTTTTCTTGATAGTTGTACTCATGTTTCATAGCCATACAACAAGTTTCTGAGAACACATGCCATATAAATATTATTCTATGCATGTTTCTTGAGTTAGGCAAAGATGGTAGCTGCTTTTCCTATGCTAGTAGCAAGGGAATTCCAGGATTTTGACCAAATGCCACTGAAGGAATGGCAATGCATTTCCAAGTGTGGATGGTGTGTGGTTTGAAGGGGAACTTCCAGTGGTGGCACTCCCATGTAGCTGCAACACTTGTCATTTTTGATGATAGAGGTCACAGCTTGGAAGGTGCTGTTGGTGGACCCTTGGTGAGTTGCTGCAGTGCATGTTGTAAACTGAATACACTATTGTTACTGTATGTCTGTGGTGAAGTGAATGAATATTGTAAGTGTGCAAGAAGTGCCAATCAAGTGGGTTGAATTATCCTGGATGGTGTAATGCTTCTTGAGAGTTTTTGGAACTGCTGTCATCCAGGCAAGTGGGAAATATTCTCATAAACTCCTGAGTTGTGCCTCATAGATGGTGAATCAAAGGGAGGCAGAAGGTGAGTTACTCACTGCAGGATTGCTCGCCTCTGACCTGCTCTGGAGTATTTATATAACTAACTTGATCTGGTCACTTGTGTTTAAGCTTTTGTATCTTCTGCCTGATGGAAAAGATTGGAAGCGATTATAACCGGGGTGGGAGGGGTCTTTGATGATGCTGGCTGCCTTTCAGAGGCGGCGAGAAGTGTAGATGGAGTCAATGAATGGAGGGTTGGCTTGCATGATGGACTGGGCTGTGTTCACAGTTCCCTATAGTTTCTTATGGTCCTGGGCAGAGCAGTTGCCATACCAAGCTGTGATGCATCTGGATAGAATACTTTGGTGTATCTCTAAAAGTTGGTAAGTGTTGTTATGGACATACCGAATTTCCTTAATCCACTGAGGAAGTAGAAGCGTTGTCGTGCCTTCTTGACCATCGCATCAACATGAGTAGTCCAGGACAGATTGTTGGTGATCATAGCTCCTAGGAACTTAATGCTCTTGACCATCTCCACCTCAGCTCCATTGATGTAGATAGGAGCATGCCCTCCCCCATGCTTCCTGAAATCAATGACTAGTCTTTAGTTATACTGACATTGGGGTAGAAATTGTTATCTCTACACCATGTCATTAAGCATTCTATCTCTTTCCTTTAGTCTGTCCCATCATTGTTTGAGATCTGGCCTACATGGTTGTGTCATCAGCAAACTTGTAGGTGGAGTTAGTCCTGATAGACCAACCTCTACTCCTGTTACCTGTTCATTGTGGACCAGATAAAGTAACAAGCATGCCTCTCCCACAAAATGAAGAAGGACTCGATATCCAGTCTTCCCCTATGGGTACTGATGTCAACTGCATAATGACTATTGAGGCTCAACATGAACCAGCTCTGAGGATCTAATCTGTCCCTTTCTTCACTTTCATGCTGTCTGTCAAAGACCAAACCCCTTGAAGAGGAAGGTCAAGATAATTTAACAGTTTGAGCTAAGTTATGTATTAAGCTGTGGTTGTAAAAGCAGCAGTCGGTCTCTAGGTATGTTATAGTTTATGTCTGAATGTTGCTGAGTCATTGGTGACAAGCAATGACAGTACTTACCACAAGCATGCAGCATCCTGACAGGGAATTGAGATCCTCAGTGTTAGTGTTTACTGAGCTTAATCTATCTGCAGGTTGATGTTATGGATCACTGAAGATATATAATCATTTATTCAAGAAACAAATAGGACACAAACACAAGCAGAAATAATTGCACATAATATTAACCAAATAAACAAAAGAGATACTCAGCTCATCGTCAGTCTTCCAGAAAGAAAATAATCAAGCACAGTGTACAATTAACAGGATGTCTGAATGTATTTTACAGCAAATGAAGTAGCTTTACAGTGCAGTCACTGTTGTTACATTGGCAAATACTGCACACAGTTTGCCACTTCAGCTGGTTCAACTAGCACCCAGAGAAGTGCATTCCCCCAATAGATGGGCAAATATGGGAGTGTGGTTGAAGGGGCACAGGGTGGAAGAAAATGACAGGGTTGCAGGAGCAAAGAAAGCACAGGATAGAGGATAGGATGCGATGGATGTGGAGGGGCAGGATGTGAGAGGCAGGGATTTGTTTGGTTACAGAAAGGGAGGAAGTGTTAAAAGGAGGATAATAGGAGGCTTGTAGAAGGAGGAAGGAGGAGGAGGGAAAAAGAAGGGGTTAAAGCAGTCAGGGAAAGGCTATGGGCTGATGTGTACATTCTAAATAATGAATAAATAAAGTGATGATTGGAGGAGGAAGCAATAATCATTGACTATGGCACAGAACATTCAAACTGACCCCACTCACAAGACAATGAAACCAGCTTAGTATGATGTTATTTAGGGGGGATTGTCATGTACTTTAACTCCTCAGGGTCCGATAATGTACATCCCAAAGTACTTATGGGAGAGGGTCTAAAATAGTGGATGCATTTGTGGTCATCTTTCAAGATTCTATAAATGCTGGAACAGTTCCTACAGATTGGAGAATAGCTAATGTAACCCCTCTATTTAAAAAGGGGGGACAGAGACAAATATAGGACTTTTTGACCAATCAGCCTGACATCAGTAGTGGGGAAAATGTTAGAGTTTGTGACAGAAGATTCAGTTGCTGAGCCCTTGGAAAATGGTGAT
Organism: Rhincodon typus; assembly: GCF_021869965.1. Taxonomy (NCBI): domain Eukaryota; kingdom Metazoa; phylum Chordata; class Chondrichthyes; order Orectolobiformes; family Rhincodontidae; genus Rhincodon; species Rhincodon typus. The sequence goes on along the minus strand of NC_063335.1, from coordinate 114,462,616 downwards.
AGGATTGAAAAGGGACAGTGTGGATTTACAAAAGGGAAACCATGTTTGACAAATTTTCTGGAATTCTTCAAGGATGTAACTCATAGAGTTGATCAGAGGAACAAGTTGATGTCATTTATTTGAACTTTCAGAAACCTTTGGCAAAGCCTCACATAAAAGATTAATGTGTAAAATTGAAGTGCATGGGACTGGGGTAGTGCATTGAGATGGATAGAAAACTGTTTGGCAGACAGGAAACAAATAGTAGAAATAAACGGGTCTTTTTCTATTTGGCAGGCAATGGCTAGTGGGGTATCGCAGATGACACAAAGCTGGGTGGGAGGGTGAGCTGTGAGGAGGATGCAGAGATGTTTCTGTGTGATTTGGAAAATTTGCATGAGTAGGCAAATGCATGACAGATGCAGTATAATGTGGATAAATGTGAGATTATTCATTTTGGCAGGATGAAACAGGAAAGCAGATTATTATCTGAATGGTGATAGGTAGGGAAAAGGGGAGATGCAATGAGACTTGCGTGTCCTTGTACACTACAAAGAACAACAAAGAAAATTACAGCACAGGAACAGGCCCTTCGGCCCTCCAAGCCTGCGCCAATCCAGATCCTCTATCTAAACCTGTCGCCTATTTTCCAAGGATCTGTATCCCTCTGCTCCCTGCCCATTCACGTATCTGTCCAGATACATCTTAAATAACGCTGTTGTGCCCGCCTCTACCACCTCTGCTGGCAACGTGTTCCAGGCACCCACCACCCTCTGCATAAAGAACTTTCCACACATATCTCCCTTAAACTTTTCCCCTCTCACCTTGAAATCGTGACCCCTAGTAATTGAGTCCCCCACGCTGGGAAAAAGCTTCTTGCTATCCACTATACCTCTATACCTCTCATGATTTTGTAGACCTCAATCAGGTCCCCCCTCAACCTCCGTCTTTCTACTGTAAATAATCCTAATCTACTCAACCTCTCTTCATAGCTAGCGCCCTCCATACCAGGCCATATCCTGGTGAACCTCCTCTGCACCCTCTCCAAAGCATCCACATCCTTTTGGTAATGTGGCGACCAGAACTGTACGCAGTATTCCAAATGTGGTTGAACCAAAGTCCTATACAACCGTAACACGACCTGCCAACTCTTGTACTCAATACCCCGTCCGATGAATGAAAGCATGCCGTATGCCTTCTTGACCACTCTATCGAACTGCGTTGCCACCTTTAGGGTACAATGGACCTGAACACCCAGATCTTTCTGTGCATCAATTTTCCCCAGGGTTTTTCCATTTACCATATAGTTCGCTCTTGAATTGGATCTTCCAAAATGCATCACCTTGCATTTGCCTGGATTGAACTCCATCTGCCATTTCTCCGCCCAACTCTCCAATCTATCTATATTCTTCTGCATTCTACAACAGTCCCCTTCACTATCTGCTACTCCACCAATCTTAGTGTCGTCTGCAAACTTGTTAATCAGACCATCTACACCTTCCTCCAGATCATTTATGTATATCACAAACAACAGTAGTCCCAACACGGATCCCTGTGGAACACCACTGGTCACAGTTCTCCATTTTGAGAAACTCCCTTCCACTACAACTCTCTGCCTCCTGTTGCCCAGCCAGTTCTCTATCCATCTAGCTAGTACACCCTGGACCCCATGCGACTTCATAGTGACTCCTAGTCACTGAAGGTCAGCATGCAGGTACAGCAAGCAGTGAAGAAGGTGAATGATATGTTGGCCTTCATAGGCAAGAGATTTTGCGTTAAGGAGCAGGGATGTCTTGCTGAATTTATACAGGCCTTGGTGAAACCGCTGCTGGAATATTGTGTGCAGCTTTGGTCTCCTTATCTGAGGAAGAATGTTCTTGCTATCAAGGGAGTGCAGTGAAGATTTACCAGACTGATTCCTGCCTGGGATGGTGGGACAGATGATTGAGGTGATATTGACTCAGTATGGATTATGTTCTTTGGAGTTCGGAAGAATGAGGAGAGAATCTCATAGAAGCCTGAAAAGTTCTAACGGGACTGGACAGGGCAATCGCAGGAGTGATGTTTCTGATGACCAGGGAGTCAGGAAGAAGGAGTCACAGTCTAAGGAAATGACGGGAAGGATTTACAATTGAGAGGAGGAGAACTTTCTTCAGCCAAAGAGTGGTGAGCCTGTGGAGTTTGTGAACACAGAAAATGGTTGAGGCCAAAACATGCATGATTTCAAGAAGGAGCTGGATGCAGGCAGTGTCCGGGTTGCAAACAGGTTCCATTCTTGAGTTTGTTTGCAAGCCAATTTGTACACAAGTCACACTACAATGCAGAAAAATATAAAACAGTTGTCCATAAGTATGATGAAACATTTTATGTGGGATCTTTAAAATTAAATTAATACACTCCTGTATGAGATTGCATTTGTAAGTACGAGCATTCATAAGTCAGACATTTGTAAATTGGGGATCGCTGTATAGCACATAGAACTAAAGAGATCAAAGGATATGGGGAAAAGCAGGAACAGGCTATTGAATTGAATAATTAGTCATGATCATAACGAATGGCAGTGCAGGCATAAAGGGTTGAATGGCCTATTCCTGCTCCTGGCCGCTCCTAGCAGCTGAACCACATTTTCAGCAGCCCTACTATTATATTTACCATAGGTCTGGTCACAGCATGTGCATGCACTTGATGAAGGTGCTGCATTGGCTGAGTGACTAATGCAAGTATCCAAAACAATATGTCTGCCATACACCAAATCTCTTCCCATTCCAGATCCACATCAAAGATTTCTCTTTTCATTGTATTCAGTAGAGTCAAGCGTCATACTCACATGGCACATGATGCAGTGATGTTCCCCTCATCCCACAGCACTTTTGGAAGTTTAGTAAGTGATAGAGTGCTTTTAGCAAACATTGGCTTTCTTTATAAGTCATATTTTCTTGCAAATTACAACTTTTTTACGTCCCTTTCTAAATTGAGCCTTAATTGTTTCTATCTGTTTATTGGAGTACGAGTCGGGGTTTATGATAAAAGAATATCAGGATTAGATTGCAGAAATCACTTGTTAATTTGTTACTAATTTTAAAAAAAAGTTGTTGATAGTTTTTAATTGTTCATTTTTAATTGGTGATAGGTAAATTTTTGTTATGCAACGGTATTATGGGATATGGGCCAAAGTTAGGCCATATATCAGCTATGATCTCATTGAATAGAAGAATAGGCTCTAGGTGCTGAATTGCCTACTTCTGTTCCTATGTTCCTGTGTTCTTCATTAGATTTCCTTGTAGTTTATCTGTGTTCTGCTAAAGTTACGTTCTTAATAATAAATTATTAATTTTGTTTAAATTATAAGCTTGGTGTTCAAGATCTGTTATTTGTGTAGTCTTGTTAGGAACAATTAAAAAATTTTGACAGTTTAATTTTATTTTGTTGCAACTCCAGTGATAGTCACCCTAATTTGGTTTGGCTTGCCACCTCTGTATAGTAACAAGCATGGGAAAGGAGAAATAAGATACAATGGCATTGGGGTATGTGTGCAGAGCGAGATTCACCTTGCAACAGATTGCTGATTGGTTTGTGCAATTGTGAACAATGTGGATATTGGAAACCTTCAGCTTGACATTACCCATCACTAGGGGCAGCAGAATTGGAAATCAATCCCCAATATCCCTAAAGCTATTACAAACGTTAGAGATTTTACCAAACTATGTAATATTTCCCAATGTACCTGACCTTTAGACCCAGGTTGACAGAAAGCACAGACCAGGCTATGCTTAACAAGAATGACTATTTAATACAAATAATTAGATTCTAGCTATAGGTAAACAAATATATAGTGTTGACATATAACTCTACTAATTAAAGCTCTAACAAACCAATACAGAAATTTCTGGAGAAAGTCAGCAGGTCTGATGGCTTCTTTAGAGAGAAAATTTTAAGAAAGGGTCACTGGACTCGAAATGTTGACTTGGGAGCCAGTCACATAGTTATAGAGTCATAGAGCCATACAGCATGGAAACAGACCTTCCATTCCAATTCGTCCATGCTGACCAGACATGCCAATCTGACCGAGTCCCATTTTCCAGCATTTGACTCATATCCCTCTAAACCCTTCCTATTCATATACCCATCCCAATGCCTTTTAAATGTTGTAATCGTACCCACCTCCACCACTTCTTATGGCTGCCCATTCTATGCATGCATTACCCTCTGCATGAAAAAGTTACCCCCCAGGTCCTTTTTAAATCTTTCCCCTCTAACCTTAGTTGCCTTCTAGTTTTGGACTTCCCTACTCTGGGGAAAAGACCTTGGCCACTCACATTACCTATGTCCCTCATGATTTTATAAACCTCTAAAAGGTCACCCCTCAGCCTCCAATTCTCCAGGAAAAAAGCCCCAGCCTATTCAGCCTCTCCCCATAACTCAAATCCTCCAGTGCCAGCAATGTCCTTGTAAATCTTTCTGCACCCTCTCATGTTTAACAACATCCTTCCTATAGAAGTTGTTGGCAGATGGAAGGCCTTTGTCATTGATAACTGATCATCAGTCCACAGACTGAGCAGCTACATGTTTCTGGCTGCAACCTATTTCATACACACCACCTGCTACCAGCTCATCTGTAACTACCATTGAACAATAGTTCTGGTAGCTTGCTTTTAAAAATGACAAAAGTCCTTGGTTGTAACACAATCTCTTTCCCATTTCAATCCACAATCAAAATTACAGAAAAATAAAAAAAGACATGGTGTTTTCACTGACAACAGTTCTCTGATTGGGACTTGAACATGTGAACAGCTTAGGTTGTTTACAAATACAGGGGGAGAAGCCTGGTTCTGTGTCTGTATATCGCTGCAGTAGGAGTACCCATGTCATACTGGAGTTGAATTGTTAACTCTTGTGTCTTTCTCCACAGAAACTGCCTGACTTGCTGAGTTTCTGCGGTTATTTCTGATTTTTTACGTGTAGCCCTTTTGTAAGCCTCCACATTTAGAGACTTAAAATGCTATTTTAAAGTACACTTCATCATGAAGTAAATATGATGTGCAATAAATACACAAAAAATTAAGTTGATTCAACCTCACTCATTCTTTGCACAGGATTTATACAACTTCTTTGTCATCACTTAGAACACAGGAACAAGATTAGGCTATTGAGCTTGCCCTCCATTCAATATGGTCATGGCTGATTGAACACTTCAGTACCTTTTGGAATTCCCTTCCCCATAACCCTGTACCTCACTGGGAATCAGAAATCCATAAATCTCTATCTTAAACACACTCAAAGACAGAGCTTCCATAGCCTTCTATGGTAGAGAATTCCAAAGGTTCACAATCCTCTGAGTAAAATAATTTATCCGCATCTTGGACCAAAGTGGCATTTCCTTATTTGTAAATTGTGTCACCTGGTTCTAGATTTCCCAAGCAGGGGAAGCATCTGACCTACATCTAACCTGTGTATCCCTTTAGTCATATTTTCTAAGGAATAGGAAAATATGAAAATTCTACTTTGTAAGTTTCAATGAGATTATCTCTCAGTCTACAAAACTTATGGGAATATGGGATAACAAAGTGTAGAGCTGGATGAACACAGCAGGCCAAGCAGCATCATAGGAGCAGGAAGGCTGACGTTTCGGGCCTAAAACCTTCATCAGACCCACTTTGCACAATCTCTCTTCTTAGGACAGTCCTACCATCCTGGGAACATGTCTGGTGAATTGTGATGCACTCCCTCAATTGGCTGCATTTTCAGAGGAGTGACAATCTCATTTTTGTTCTTCTTTTAATGAAAGGAAAGAGCCCTGCATTTCTGACAGGAGGTTCCGATCAGGGCTACTTCAGAAATGTGTAGCCATATGTCCAAGCTGACAGTACTTTCATAGCACAGAGCAATAAGGGAAGGCAAATCACTCCCCTTTCGCAGAAGTCAGCTGCTGTGTTCTGAAATTCAAAAGTCCTGAATCACAGGCAACCACTTTGACCGTTAGTGTCAAACAGTGAACCCTTAAATTAAGGATGATATTAGGGTACTGAGAGAATAGGTTGCCAGGTCAGTAGGGTGCCATGGTGCAAGGTAGCAAGAGGGCCAGGTAAGTGATGATGTGCATAGGGTAGTTAGGATGGTTGAAATTGAGTGGGTATTGGGTCTTGGGGGTTCTGGTCCAGGGTTGTCGAGTTAGATCCGGAACACAGTGAGTGTTGAGGGCCTGGGGGTCAGGTCTAGTGGGTGGGAGGGGTTGGTTGGGTCTGATCTAGTCTAGCATGTGAGGGGGTTGGTGGTGGGAGGGATGTCAGATCATTTCCGGAGGGATGGTGGGCAGATGTCTGTCCAGATCTGGTTCAGCATCAGGGGGCAGGGGGTGTTGGTGGGGAGGGTTGGGCCCAGTGGGAGATATTTCCTCTAGAGTCTACGACAGTCGGGATTTCGCAGAGTTCCTGTGTGCACCACCCAAATCTGTGCCAACATCTCTCCAATGAGAGAAGACTGTGATGACATTCACTTCTTACTTTTCAGTTAAGATAGTATTCTCCAAATGATGAGGCACCATCATTTAAAATATATTTCAGACCTGTCAGCCACAATCTTCTCTGTAGGGACCATATCTTTTTATTTTTGAGCTTATTAAAGCTACAGACTTAAATAAGAAGTAAGTGTTTTGAAACTCAGGAATTTGCAAGGATAGCTATATATTTTGAAAGCACAGAATTTGATGCCTATTGTGAACCATGTTTGTTTAGCTATTATTTTCAGTGAAATACAGACGAACTGGTGCCAAGGGATGTTTAAAAGTGAAGCTGATTGGTTTGTGGAGTTAAGGATCAGTTATCAATGAGAAAAATCCTCTGCCTGACAGCAACCATGTAATTGGGGTTGTCAACAAGCTGAACAGCTTGGACTGTTAGCAACTTGGAGACGGTAGGGACTGAAGATGATGGAAGTCAGAGTCTATAGGTGTAAGGCTGGAAAAGAACAGCAGGTCAGACAGCATCAGAGGAGCAGATAAATCAATGTTTCAGGCTGAAACCCTTCGTCAGGACTGGGGAGAGGGAGGGAAGCCCAGAAATAAATAGAGTGTGGGGGCTGGGGCTGGGTGGAAGGTAAAGGAGAGATGGCGATAGGTGGATGCAGTTGGGGATTATTATGATTGGTCTCTGGGAAGAGTGGAGCAGATCAGTGAGTGGGAAGATGGTTAGGTTAGGTCAGGTCAGGAGGGGGAGAGCTGGATGTGACAAGTCTGAGGATGGAAGAATTTTGAAGCTATGAAGTCAATGTCAAGGCCATTGGGCTCTAAGCTTCCAAGGCAATATATCAGGTGTTGTTCCTCCAGTTTATGTTTGGCCTCACTCTCACAGTGGTGGAGACCACCTATGGAAATTTTGTCAGGGGAATGGGAGTGGGAAGGGGAATTAAAATGGATGGTAACCGGAAGGTTGGGTTGGTTGTTGCGTGCAGAGCACAGATGCTCCGCAAACCGGTCCCCGAGTCTGTGTTTGGTCTCCCCGATATAGAGGGGACCACATCGGGAGCAATGGATGCAATAGATAAAGTCGGATGATGGGCAGGTGAATCTCTGCCGGATCTGGAAGGATTGGGGCCTTGGACAGAGGTGAGAGGTGGGGTGTAGGGTCAGGTGTTGCACCTCTTGTGGTTGCAGGTTGCAGGCAGGTGTGTTGGAGGAATTTGTGAGGAGTGCAGGGATGGTGAAGGAGTCATGGAATGAATAGCCCCTGCAGAAAGTGGAAAGTGGTGGGGACGAAAATATCTTTTGGTTGGTGGGGTCTGATTGTAGGTGGCGGAAATGTTGGAAGATGATGCATTGAATCTGGAGGTTGTTGGGTGGTATGTGAGGACTCCAGGGACTCTATCCTTATTGCTGTTGGGGGAAGGGGGTTTGAGGGTAGAAGTATGGGAAATGGAGGAGATGCAGTTGAGGGAATCCGTAATTACAGAGGAAGTTATGGTCCCTAAAATAGGAGGATATCTGGGATGTCCTGGAATAGAATGCCTCATCCTAGGAGCAGATGCCATGAAGATGGAGGAAGTGGGAGTATGGGATTGCATTTTTGTAGGGTAGGTGACGGGAGGTGTAGACGAGGTAGTTATGGGAGCCTGTGGGTTTGAAATGGATGTCGGCGGTGAGTTGGTTTCCGGAGATGGAGACGGAGAGATCCAAAAAGGGGAGGGAGGTGTCAGAAATAGTCCAAACGAATTTGATGGCAGGGTGGAAGGTGTTCGCGAAGTTGATGAACTGCTCGAGCTCCTTGTGGGAATACAAGGCCTCACAGATGCAGTCATCAATATAGCACAGGAAGAGGTGAGGGATGGTGCTGGTGCAGTTGTGGAAGGGGGTCTGTCTCATAAATCCTATGAAGAGGCAAGCATAGCTTGGACCCATGCTTTTAAGCCTTCTGTGTGGGGGATACACTTGTACAAGGACTGTAGGGGCCGGGAAATTGTACGTTTTGGAAAAGGTGGAAGGCATGGATTAGAAAATAGAACATAGAACAGAATAGTACAGTACAGGCCCTTCAGCCCACGATGTTGTGCCGACCTATTATCTACTAAGATAAAACAACACTGCATACCCTATGTTATACTATCATCCATGTGCCTATCCAAGAGTCGCTTAAATGTCTCTCATGTATCTGAGTCCACGACCACTGCCGGCAGCACATTCCACACGCCCACCACTCTCTGTGTAAAGACCCTACCTTTAACATTTCCCCTATATCTTCCTCCAATCACCTTAAAATTATGCCCCCTTGTAATAGTCATTTCCGCCCTGAGAAAAGGTCTCTGTGTATCCACTCTATCTATGCCTCTCATCATCTTGTACACCTCTATCAAGTTACCTCTCATCCTTCTTTACTCCAATGAGAAAAGCCCTAGATCCCTCAACCTTTCCTCATAAGACCTGCCTTCCAGTCCAGGCAGCATCCTGGTAAATCTCCTCTGCACCCTCCCTAAAGCTTCCACATCTTTCCTATAATGAGGCGACCAGAACTGAACACAATATTCCAAGAGTGGTCTGCCACTTCTTTGCCCAGCTCTGCATCCTGTCAATGTCCCATTGCAACCTACAACAGTCCTCCACACTACCCACAACTCCACCGATCTTCATGTCATCGGCAAATTTACTAACCCACCCTTCCACTTCCTCATCCAAGTCATTTATAAAGATCACAAAGAATAGAAGTCCCAGAACAGATCCCTGTGGAACACTTCTGGTCACTGAGCTCCAGGCTGTACACTTTCCATCTACTACCACCCTCTGTCTTCTATTGAACAGCTAGTTTTGTATCCAGACAGCCAAAGTTCCCTGAATCCCATGCCTCCTTACTTTCTGAATGAGCCTACCATGGGGAACCTTATCAAATGTCTGGCTAAAACCCATCCACTGTTCTGCCTTCATCACTGTGTCACGGATGTAAGTAGGCAGTTCCTGGACGACAGGGGAAAGAATGCAGTTAAGGTAGGAGGAGATGAGCTCAGAGGGGCAGGATCAGGCAGAGACAATGGGTTACCGGGGCAGTTGGGTTTATGGATTTTCCCCTTCCTTTTCAATTTCCTGGCCCCCAACACCTCATCTTCACCATGGACGTACAGTCCCTGTACACCTGTATCCCCACACAGAAGGCTTAAAAGACCTCCACTTCTTCCTCTCCCGTAGGCCCAACTAGTCCCCCTCCACTGACACTCTCATTCACTTGGCTGAACTGGTCCTCACTCTCAACAATTTCTCCTTCAATTCCTCCCACTCCCTACAAACCAAAGGGGTGACCATGGGCACCTGAACGGGCCCAAGCTATGCCTGCCTCTTTGTAGGATTCATGGAACAGTCCCTCTTCCACAAACACAGCAGCACCATCCCTCACCTCATCCTCCGCTATATTGATGACTGCATCTGTGCAGCTTTGTGCTCCCACAAGGAGCTCGAGCAGTTCAAACTGTTGGAAGATAACAGTCATTTGAGGTTAAAAAGTTACTTGGAACCTTGCCCTAAATACATAATTTCCAAAAAAAGCATGTGATTCAGATAAGTGCTCAGCAGGCTACCTGTGTTAGTTGATTAAATGTTTATACTGCTTAGCTTATAATACATAGAAAACAGAACAGGGACCACAAGTTTGATTTGACTTCAGTTCAGATGAGTCAGCTTTTTAGCTCAGGAGATCAGTTTTCATCCTAGCAGAAATGTTTAAGTTTATGAAGTGTTGAAGCTGAGAGAGTTTTCCAGAAGTTTAAGTTGTCATAACTGGAATAGTTTGAGTTGTGAAAACCAAATGGATGTTCAGGTCAACAGGATTGAAAAGAAGTTTAAAAGCGTTTCATCAGTTCAAGGGGGAAAACTAGAAGTTCTTGCTCTCTGGGCACCTGACACCCAGTTCCTGTACTTCATTCTTGCCCCAGTTGCTGCACCTTGTTCTTGCCCTACTGGTCAGTTGACCCTTGCTCCCACTATGCAGTCCTCTATTTTCACTTTCAATTGGGAAGTAAACCTACTCTCCTGTTGGATTGGGTCATTCCTGGCTGTGAAGTAAAGTCACGTCTCCAACAAAAACAGAAGTTGCTGGAAAAGTTGAGCAGATCGGACAGTCCTGAAGAAGGTTACTGCCTGAAACCTTGACTACTCATTTTCTCCAGATGCTGCCTGGGTTGCTGTGCTCTTCCAGCCTCCTGTTTTATTAACCTCAAGTTTGGCAGCATCTGTGAAGAGAAATCAAAGTTAACGTTTTGGGTCTGGTGACCCTTCCTCACAGCTCCATCCTGTTTGCAACCATTGAACTTGAGATGTTAACTAGATCTGTCAATGTGTTGTTCAAGACATCTCTTCAGCACTAACCGTGTGGTTAACACCAGCACAAAGCCCAACCGGTCAGAGCATCAATGGCCAGAAAGAACTTCAGATTAGGAGGTGCAGGGCTGGATGAACACAGCAGGCCAAGCAGCATCATAGGAGCAGAGAGGCTGACGTTTCGGGCCTAGACCCTTCATCAGAAAAGGGGGAGGGGAAGGGGGTTCCGAAATAAATAGGGAGAGAGTGGGAGGCGGATAGAAGAGGGATAGAGGAGAGGATAGGTGGAGAGGAAACAAACAGGTCGAAGAGGCGGGGATGGAGCCAGTAAAGGTGAGTGTAGGTAGGGAGTTAGGAAGGGGATAGGTCAGTCCAGGGAGGACGGACAGGTCAAGGGGGCGGGATGAGGTTGGTCGGTAGGAGATGGAGGTGCGGCTTGAGGTGGGAGGAGGGGATAGGTGGGAGGAAGAACAGGTTAGGGAGGCAGGGACGAGCTGGACTGGTTTTGGGATGCGGTAGGGGGAGGGGAGATTTTGAAACTTGTGAAATCCACATTGATACCATTGGGCTGCAGGGTTCCCAAGTGGAATATGAGTTGCTGTTCCTGCAACCTTCGGGTGGCATCGTTGTGGCACTGCAGGAGGCCCAGGATGGACATGTCGTCTGAGGAATGGGAGGGGGAGTTGAAATGGTTCGCGACTGGGAGGTGCAGTTGTTTATTGCGAACCGAGCGTAGGTGTTCTGCAAAGCAGTCCCCGAGTCTCCGCTTGGTTTCCCCGATGTAGAGGTAGCCACACCGGGTACAGCGGATGCAGTATACCACATTGGCAGATGTGCAGGTGAACATCTGCTTGATGTGGAAAGTCTTCTTGGGGCCTGGGATGGGGGTGAGGGAGGAGGTATGGGGGCAGGTGTAGCACTTCCTGCGGTTGCAGGGAAAAGTGCCTCCCACTCTCTCCCTATTTATTTCAAAACCCCCTTCCCCTCCCCCTTTTCTGATGAAGGGTCTAGGCCCGAAACGTCAGCCTCTCTGCTCCTATGATGCTGGTTGGCCTGCTGTGTTCATCACGCCGTGCACCTTGTCGCCTCGGATTCTCCAGCATCTGCTGTTCCTACTATCTCAGATTAGGAGGGACAGGAGGAGGGGGCGGGGCCACACAGGGGGGGAGGTCAGGCCGTGGGGAGAAACCAGAAGAGCTAGGGCGGAGCCTGAAAGGGAGCATCATCAAGATGAGGGACGGGGCCATGCGGGACGGGGACTGGGTGATGTAAAGAGGGAGGAGCCAGCAATATGGAGGCGGGGCATGATTGGGTGCGGAACCGTGGGCGGAGCCAGATTAACGAGCTGGGCAAGCGTCCAGTCTTTGGGCGGATCCCACGCCCGTAATTGGACAGGACGAGGAGGCGGGAAAGGGTGGCCGGTGAATGGGCGGGGTCGATGGAAAGGGGCGGGGTCGATGGAAAGGGGCGGGGTCAGGATCCCGGCGCGCTGACGCTTTGCGTGTTGGTGCGTGCGCGCTGCTGGCGTTTGTGGGAGGGCGGGGGGTGTAGGGATTGTGGCTCGAGCTGTCCGTGTGGAGATTTGGATGCGAAAAAAAACTCACGGAGAAAGCGGCTCTAAGGAAAACAATCATCAATAATCACCCGAGCCTGAGTGTGAGGAGAGAGGAGCAATGGAGCGGGGCAGCAGCGGGCTCCGGCTACAGGCTGGCAGCGGCCTCCTGGGCACCCGGCTGTGAACTAACGGACTGTCCTTTTGTGATCGGAGCTGAGGAGGGTCCGGGCCGGGCCCGAGCTCCACTGACCCCCGCCCCCTGACCTCCGACCCCATCCCCGCCACCCCCCCCCCGATTCCTCTACCCCGACCCGCCACCAACCCCACCACCACCACCCCGTCCCCCTGGACCATAACCCCAGATCCCAGCCATGAATTTCCAGTCTCAGCCCTCTCTCCATGCTGGCTCCCCGGGCTCTGGCTCCGGGGGTTCGGGCGGCTCGGTATCGGTGTCGGTGCTGGGACCACCCGGCGGGGCTCTGGGTCTGGGCTGCGGCTCGGGCTCGGGCTCAATGCCGGTGCTGTCTCACTCCGGCTCCAATTCGGCCGCCTCTGCCACCTCACCGGCCCAGGCTCAGCAGCTGGTGCTGTCCAACTCGGCGGCCATCCGAGCTGAGATCCAGCGTTTCGAAAGCGTCCATCCCAACATCTACGCCATTTACGATTTAATCGAAAGGATCGAGGACATGGGGCTGCAAAACCAGATCCGGGAGCATGTCATCAGCATCGAAGGTAGGAACGCGATTATTACGAACGTCAGATCGATAGTGCGTTAATCATTGGGTTTATCAGCACCGATTTCAATTTATCGATCGTTGTCTTGATCACTGGACAGTACCAATTATAGTTTATCGAGATCACTGGGCGCATCGGCACTGATTGCAATCTGATTTGGAATCGATGCGACAGTAGATATCTGCGCTGATGTGGTTTTGAATGTGATCATTGTCATCATGTGATATGTATAAATCTCGAATGTTGGGAATAAATCCACTTTTTGGAAATAACGTGCAGCTATTCTTTGAAAATTTCTCCTGAATGTTTTGTCCACTGCATTATTGAGAATATATTATTGTAAATGGACAAGTTGATCTTTTGAGATTCATTCAAACAGTTACTGAATATTCAAATAAAAGCCAGGTTATATGAAAACCGTTTTTCAAATTATTTTGAATATTGCTGATTAATTTTGGAGACATATGGGAACTGAAGGCAGAGTGGCAATAATTGTTGTGTAAGAGACTAGGTGGAAACCCACTTTGTTTACAGGTAGTCTGATATGAAAGTATATCCTGGACAATTCTCTTATCACTTAATTTTGTTTCTTTAATCTCACATTTCTGGTTCAGTAGCTTACATACTTGAGAATAAAGAGCAACTTCATCCAAGGATTTTGTTGATCAACGGAGATGGATTATTTTTGATAGAGTCTCTACTTTGTTGTCAACATTGAGCAGAGATTGAATTCATGCCATGCACAAATGGCCACAATCAGAGCGCTTCTAATAATCCATATATGCAGGTGTATTGTGTGTTTCTATGAGATGGGGAGTTTGTAACATTTGCTCGAAGGTAGGACTGTCCTGTATATAGGTTGACTGTCTTACGTATAGTAATTTTAAGTATTAGAGCTTGATAACGCTGTGAAGTGGAGGGGGATCACTTACTGCACCTAAAACAGAAAATACTGACAATATTCAAGTGAATTAAGCAGCAGATTTGGAGGCAGGAACCCTAGATTGATGACTTTCGAGAATAGTTATCAAATACCAGTTCTTGTGTGTATGGGGGAATATCTTATTAATGGTTAAGATTTGCTTTGCTCAAAAACGTTCATTTTTGGGGAACGAGATGTGAGTGTCTCAGATATGATTTCAGTTCTATGTTTTGTCTTTTAGATTCTGATTTTTGTTATGATATTCACTGATATTTTTTATTCATCCATGGAATAAGTAGGACAATACCTTTTGCTGTTAAAAATAAACAGATTAAACTTTCTTTCAATCTACACCTAGATAGTGTAGTGTTTAGAAGTTACAATTGTGACCAATTTAAGGGGTGAGTTTGATGTTGGCTCATTAGGGACTTGGTTATTTGGGCTGCAGGTTGGCGATCAACTTACCTTAATGTTTGAAGAATCAGACAATTTTGCTGCACTTGAATTTGAAAATAAGTGTGTTGAAATTGGCTGCATGCTGTGTGTCTTTTCTTGTAATGGAGCATGGTTAGGACTGGACATGATAGAAAATCAAAGTAAAATGTGCAATAAGCTCACTACTGCTGTGTGACACTGTCACAGTCTGAATGAAGACTTCATTGAATTGACAGTTCTGTTGCATTATTAGTTACCCAGCTGTTCAAACACTGCACTGTGGTAGACAGCACTGTGATTATATCGAACAATTTATTTAAATAGGACTCAGTTCTTTAGAACTGTATCTTGAAAAGTGTATGAACCTAACATTAATTCTAATGCAGCATTGTAACAGTTGTAGCAGATTGTGTGGGTGTCCCAGTAACTCTGAACTTGCAGTGAACGAACACTGGTTTGCTCGACCATGGCGGTTCACGGTCAAGTAAATGCATGCCATTTCATAACGTATCAGTGGGAGCCTCATATTTTACACATTCCAATAAATGTTGTGGAGGGTAGGAGATAATAAAGAACATTGTTCATATTATTGCCTTGGGTTACTGTTATTTGCCATTGCTCCTTTATGTGTAAACTTTGAAACCTGTCTCTCATCCAGAGCATTGCTTAACATTTGTACTTGAAAGTAAGATTAAAGTTTCCTTGGTGATTGTGGTATAATCATTTGACTCAATAATTGGGCTCTTGTCTGGGGATGGAATTGGTGGGTTTTCTTTCTTTTCTTGAATTACATCATCATTGATTTGTGCGTCAGCTTATTGATCGAAGACTTGTGAATGATACAGGTTAACATAGCTGAACATAATGGAAATTAAAAATCTGTGGAAAACTGGGTGTGTAAAGGCTTCAAGATGACGGATTGAATTTGAAGAATTGAAAAATAAAGGTTTTGGGTGAAAATTGATATTTAAATACAACATGGAGGCATGAGGGTTAGCGGAATAGTAACATCTTGGTTGCAAATGTGCAAGTCCTCAAAAATGTCATGTCTTAAAATTAGCTTGTGGCATTTTGAGTGTGATCAGTAGAAGCATGGAGTATATAGGTATTTGTAGTGAAGTCAGCATGTAGTGTAAAAGGCAGATCATGCTTGATCAGTCTAATCGAATGCTTATGAAGTTGATGAGAGGAATGTGGTGGTTGTCTACATGGATTTTAAGAAAACATTTGATAATATATCACATAAAACACTAATTAACAAAACTGAGACTCATGGTTTACCATGTACCCATGCCCGGTTTAGCTGATCATCAGCGCTTGTCACCAAGGGTAGCAAGGGTGCAAAATGTACTATTGTTTGAGGATACAATGACCATCACCAAGAGTGGCTCAGAAGCACCACTGCTGATTGACCTGGTTGAGTCCTACATGCTATAGCTGCTAGATTGGGTCTGTCAGGTGCTGAGGGAACCAACAACAAGGGAAAAACATACTTGATCTCATCCTCACCAATCAGCCTGCTGCATGTGCATCTGTCCATGACCATCATACAGTCCTTCACAAAATCAGAGTCACAGAATTGTTATGGCACAGATGAGCCTTTTACAATATATTAAGGAAGGAAACAAATTTACAGTGGCTAAATCTGTAGACAACACAAAAATGGGTGGAAAGGCAGGTTGTCAGAGGGCTACAAATAATTTACATGGAAATTGATAGGTTCAGTAAGTGGCTGGAAAGTCACCAAACGGACATAATGTAGGAAAATGTGAAGTTGTCCATTTGGAAGGGAGAACAAAAAAATTTATTTAAATGGAGGAAAAAAAACTGCAGAAATTTGCAACAGAAAGGGACGTAGGAGTAGTTGTGCACAAAACGCAGAAAACTAGTACACGGGTGCAGCAAGTAATCAGGAAGATTCATGGAGTGTTTCCTCTTTTTTTCCAAGGAGGTTGGATTATAGGGAAGTCTTACTGCAACTTTGCAAGGTGCTGGTGAGGCCACACTGGAGTACTGTGAGCAAATTTGGTCCCCTTATTTAAAGAAAGGTATTATTTCATTGGACATAGTTCAGAGATGGTTCACTAGGATGATCCCTGGATTGTCTTATAGCAAAGGTTAAACAGGTTGGGATTCTACTTATTGAAATGGAGAAGAGAGACAATCTCATTGAAATAAACTGTATTCTTAAGAGTCTTGACACAGTAAATGCTGAGAGAGTGTTTCCCTTTTGTGGGAAAGTCTAAGACCAGTGGACATAGTCTCAGAATAAAGGAGTACCAATTTAAGACTGAGATGAGGAGGAATCTCCTCTCTGATGTTCGTATCTCTTTGGAACTCCTCCTCACAGAAACCTGTGGGGGTCAGTCTTATATTTAAGGATGAGATGGATAGATTTTTGAGCAGTAGGGGAATCAAGGGTTGTGGGGAAAGGGCAAAAGTGGATGTGAGGAATGTCAGATCAATCATGATCCTTTTGAATGGCTGAGCAGGCTTGAGGGGTCAAATGGCATCCTACTGTTCTTATTTCTTATGATTTTATGAGAACAGTCCCAACTTCTTCAATCTGACCTCAACTGAAGTTTCTCATTCTTGGAACTATTCTAGTTAATAGATTCTGTGCTAATGTACACGTTACTGACCTAACAAGTATTTCATTCAATTACAACATCACTTCCTTGCTCTTGTACTCCATGTCCCTGTTAATAAAGCTGAGGATACTGTCTGCTTTATTAACTTCTCTCCACCTGTCCTGACACCTTCAAAGATCTGTGCACATATACACCCAGGTCCCTATGATCCTGCAACCCCTTTAGGATTTTTCCTCCTATTTTGTATTTTTTTTCAATGTTCTTATCACCAAAGTACATCACCTCACACAGTTCTGTCTGCATTGAACCTCATCTGCCACCCATCTGCCACCTATCTGCCCATTCCACCAACTTGTCAGTGTCCTTTTGGAGTTCCACAATGTCCTCACAGTTTACAGTTCTTCTAAGTTTCATGTCATCTGCAAACTTTAAAACTGTCCCAAGCAAAGCAAAATCCAGATAATTAATATTTATCAGGAAAAGCACGTGTCCCGATACTGACACCTTCACCCTGAAAATCATGCATTGACCATTACTTTCTGTTTCCTATCACTCAACAATTTTGTACCCATATCACTGCTGTCCCTTTTCTACTTTCCTCACTCATCTATTGTGTGGTACTGTGTGAAAGAGCTTCTGTAAATCCATGTTTATGACATCAACAGCATTACCCTCATTGAGCCTTTCTGTTAGATATTCAAACACAATTTGCCCTTGAGAAATCCATGCTGACTCTTCCTAATCAACTCACTTCATCCACATGACGACTGACACTATCCAGATTAATTGTTTCTAGAAGCTTCCCCCATTACCGAAGGTAAACTGACAGGTCTGTAATTGTTGGGATTATCCTTAAACCTCTATGACTCTAAAGGTTGTATAGCATGGAAACAGGCCCTTTGGTCCAACTCGTCCATGCCAACCAGATATCCTAAAATAAGCTAGTCCCACTTGCCAGCATTTGGTCTCTATCCCTCTAAACCCTTCCTATTCGTATACTCCTCCCAGATGCCTCTTAAATGTTATAATAGTGCAAGCCTCAACCACTTTTTCTCTGGCAGTTCATTCCATACATACAACTACCCTCTGCGTGAAAAAGTTGCCCCTTAGGTCCCTTTTAAATCTTTCCCCTCTCATCTTAAACCTATGCCCTCTAGTTTTGGACTCCCCTGCCCTGGGGAAAAGACCTTGACTGTTCACCCTATCTACGCCCCTCATGATTTTATAAACCTCTATAAGGTCATCCCTCGGCCTCTGGTGTGCCAGGAAAAACAGCCCCAGCATATTCAGCCTCTCCCCATAGCTCAAATCATCCAACCCTGGCAACATCCTTGTAAATCTTTTCTGAACCCTGAACAACATTCATCTTCCAGCAGGGAGACCAAAATTGCATGCAGCATTCTAATAGTGGCCTAACCAATGTCCTGTACAGCAGCAACATGATATCCCAACTCCTATACTCAATGCACTGACCAATAAAGGCAAGCACACCAAACGCCTTCTTCACTATCCTATCTACCTGCAACTCCACTTTCCAGGAACTATGCACTTGCAAATATCTCTTTGTTCAACAACACTCCCCAGGATCTTACCATTAAGTTTATAAGTCCTGACCTGATTTGCCTTTCCAAAATGCAACACCTCACATTTATCTAAATTAAACTCCATCTGCCACTCCTTGGCTCATTGGCCCATCTGATCAAGATCCTGTTATACTCTGAGGGAACTTTTTTCACTGTCCATTACGCCTCCAACTTTGGTGTCATCTGCAAACTTGCTAACCATATCTCTTATGTTCACATCCAAATCATTTATATAAATGACAAAAAGCAGTGGACTCAGCACTGATGTGTGTGGCACACCGCTGGTCACAGGCCTCTGGTCTGAAAAGCAACCTTCCACCACCATCCTCTGTCTTCTACCTTTGAGCCAGTTCTGTATCCAGATGGCTAGTTCTCCCTATATTCCATGTGATCTAACCTGACTAACCAGTCTACCCTGAGGAACCTTGTCAAATGTCTTACTGACGTCCACATAGATCATGTCCTTCTTGGAAATGACTGCAATATTTGCAATTCTATATCAGCTCCAGTCAATCCTGCCCAGCTTTGTTCTTGTCCCATTGAAGTCAGCTGTCTGTGAAATGATTTTTCTTGCTCTGGATTGTTGCATTTCTTTCTCCATCACCATCCTGAACCTTATGATACCATGATCTCTGTCTCCTGAATGTTCTCCCACTGAAACTTGATTCACTTGACCCACCTCATTTCCAAGGACCAATACATCCTTCCTGTTGAACTGGACATAAAGTGCTGCAGGAAGCTCTGTCTAACACAGTCCAGGAACCTTTTCTCCTTGCTGTCCCCCCGCCCTGTATCCTAGGCTATGTTTGAGTAATTGAAGTCTCCCTTTATAATTACTCCATAATGTTGAGATTTCTGTGGAATTTCCTTGCGGATTTGTTCCTCTACGTCTTTTCCATTTATTAGTAGTCTATAGAGTACACTGTGCAATGTAATCGTACCCTTTTAATTCCTTTGCTCTAGCCAACTTCCTTCTGTCCTTGAACCCTCTGAGGTATCCTTTTTTTCCGTCACTGAAATGCCCTCCTTAACCAATACTGCAACCTCTCCACCTTTCCTATCTTCCCTGAAGAATACATACCCAGGAATATTTAACGCCTGGTCATTCCTTTCCTTGAGCCTCGTCTCTGTTATTGCTGCAACATGATATTTCCATGTGACAATCTGTAACTCCTCAACCTTGCAGGAAGGATGTTTCCGATGGTGGGGGAGTCCAGAACCAGGGGTCATAAGGGGTAAACCTTTTAGAACTGAGGTTAGGAGAAATTCTTTCCAGAGAGTCGTGTGCCTGTGGAATTCACTATCACCGAAAGTGTTTGAGGCCAAAACATTATTAGTTTTGAAGAAGGAGGAATATATAGCTCTTGTGGCTAAAGGAATCAAAGAATATGGAGGAAGGATGAAATTAGGATATTGGGCTCATTGATCAGCCATGATCATATTGCTCCTTCAAACTTAGGAATTAAGTTAGAAAACTAAGTTGCTCCCACTCTCCATTCTGAACAGGTAGTGTTGCCATTGGATATAGGAGGATTCCTGTTCCTCAACTTGAGGTTGTCTTAGTTCAAACTCTTTTTCCGGCTGTTTCTCATGAAATTCCCTCCTCGTGTCTTCTACCCTTTCTCAATTCTCACACCTGGTTTCTTTTTTCCTCATCATCCCTTTGTCTCTAACCTGCTGTTGTAGCCATTATATTTATATGGTGAGTCCAGCTGAATTTCTGGTGAATGGTAACCTCGAGGATGTTGGTAGTGGGGAATTCAGTGATGGTGAAACCATTGAATATCAATGGGCATTAGCTAGATTCTCTCTTATTGGAGATGGTCATTGCCTGGCATTTCTGTCATGCAAATGTTGCCACATATCAGTCCAAACCTGGATATGGTCCAGATTTTGTTGCATTTGAACGTGGACAGCTTCAGCATGTGAGGAGATGCGAATGGTGCTGAACATTGTGCAGTCATCAGCGGACATCCAGTCTTCTGGCCTTAAGATAGTCCATCTTAATCAGAAGATGGTTGGGCCTAGGACACTACCCTGAGGAACTCCTGCAGAGATCTCCTAGAGCGGAGATGACTGACCTCCAACAAACAGAACCATCTTCCTATTCATGAAATATGACTCTAACCAGCAGAGATACCCATTGATTCTAGTTTTGCTAGGGCTGTTTGATATGACACTTTGTTGACTATGGCCTTGATGTCAGGAGCTGTCACTGTTAACCTCACCTTTGGAATTCAATGCTTTTGTCCATGTTTGAACCAAGGCTGTAATGAGGCCAGGAATTGAGTGGCCTGGGTGGAACCTAATTGGGCATCAGTGAGCAGTTTACTGCTTGGCAGTTGCTACCTGACAGCTCTGTTGATGACATCTTTACTGATGATCGAGAGTAGACTGATGGGGCAATAATTGGCAGGGTTGGATTTATCCAGCTTTTTGTGCCTAGGACATAATTGAGCAATTTTCCACATTCTTGGGTAGTTGCCAGCCTTGTAACTGTACTGGAACAGCTTGACTAGGGGACTGGCAATTTCTGAAGCACAGTACTATTGCCAGAATATTGTCAGGGCCCAGAGCCTTTGCAGGGTCCAGTGCGTCCGACTGATTCTGTGATTGCCCATCCCCTAATTGCCCAGAGGGCAGTTAAGAGTCAATCACATTGCTGTGGGTCTGGAGTCACATGTAGGCCAGATCAGGTAAGGGTGGCAGTTTCCTTCTCTAAAGGACTTTAGTAAACAAGATGGATTTTCTGATAATGAAGTCATGGTCATTGTTAGACTCTTAATTCCAGGTTTCTTTTTTATTGAATTCGGATTCGAACCTCGGTCCCCAGAACTTTATCTGGGTATCAGGATTAACAGTCCAGTGGTGATACCATCACCTTCCCCATAGTAATGATTAAGTCAGGGGTATGCTGGGCTGTGAGGTTTGAAGTAGTGGTGGAGTACAATTCTTCTGCTGTTGGTGTCCTACAGCGCCTCATGGATAGCCAGTCTTGAGTTATGAGAAAGGGTAGAAGACATGAGGAGGGAATTTCATGAAGAGATCTGTTTGAAGTCTATTCCAGTTAACACAGTGATAGTGCCACACAACACAATGGAGGACATTCTTCGTGTGAAGATGAGATTTCATCACCACAAGGACTATGTGGTGGTCACTCTCCATGATACTGTCGTGGACTGATGCATCTGCATGAGGCAGGTTACTAAGGATGCGGTGAAGTTATGATTTTCCCTTTTGCTTGTTCCCTTACCCCTTGCCGCAGACCCAGGCTAGCGGCTATGTCCTTTGCGTCCCGACCAGCTCAGGTGCTCTGCTCAGCCACACTTGGTGATGAACATTTAAATCCCCCACCCAGAGTGCATTTTCACCCTTGCCACCCTCAGTGCTTCCTCCATGTGTTGCTCAACATGGAGTACTGATACATCAGCCAAGGGAGGTAATCAGTGGAAAGTTTCCTTGCCCATGACTTCATGGGATACAGTGCTAATTTTGAGGATTCTTAGGGCACCTGCCTCCTGACTGTTTACCTCAGCTGGCTCTGCCCTGCTGGTGGGCAGGATATATTCAGGAATGTGGATGATGGTATCTGGGACGTTGTTTGTCAGGTATGATTCTGTGAGTACGTCTATGTCAAGCTGTTGGTTAAGTTGTCTGTAAGACAGCTCTTCCCAATTTTAGCTTTATCCCCCAGGTATCAGTAAGGAGGACTGTATGTCCTTGTTCATGATTGCAGAAAGCTAATATGCAGTTAGAGGATGGTAATTGGGAGGGCAAATAGATTATAACATTTATTGTTGAACGAATGGAACATAACATCATGGAAGTGTTGTTGCAATTGTACAGGGTGTTGGTAAAACTGCATCTGGAATATTGTATAGTGTTCTCCTTGTTTGAGGAGGGATGTAATTGCGCTTGAGGCAGTTCAGAGAAAGTTCACTAGATTTTCCAGAGATGAAAGGCTTGCCTTATGAAGAGAGATTCAGTAATTTAGGTCTATACTCTCTTGAGTTCAGAAGAATGAGAAGAGATCTAATTGAGGTATATAAGATGGTAAAGGGTTTTGACAAAGTCAACATAGAATGGATATTTCCTCTTGAGGGGCAAACTAGAACGAGAGGTCATAGTTTTAGGCTAAGGGCTGGCAAATTTAAAACACAGATGGGGGCAAATTATTTCTTTCAAAGGGCACCTTCGTGAACCTGTGGAATTCACTATCCAGAATGTGGTGGATGCTGAGACATTCAATAAATTTAAGGAAGAGATAGACAGATTTTTACATAGTAATGGGATGAAGGGTTATAGAGAACAGAAGGAAAAGTGCAGTTGAGGCTGAGCAATATTTATTAATAGTGAGCCATGATTGTATTAAATGGCAGAGCAAGCTGGATTGGTGAATTAATTGCCTGTTGCTGCTTCCAGTCTTGTCTATGTTGCTTCTTCTGTTAATTCAAAAAACTTTGGTGAAATTGACTTTATTTAAAACATAAGATCATTTGGATCTGGGAGGAAGAGGACCCTTTTTAAATTAAACTTATTGTGACTAAACGAAGGCTCAGTTGGCAGACTGTATTGAGAGTTTTGGACAAGCAAGGTTTGTTTGAAAGATTACATATTAAATGGATATTGGCAAATTCCATTGACTGACATAGAAATATCAGCTTTTGTGACCCTGGATAGACTTTATTGATATACAGTTATGCTGTTCAGAATGAAAAATACACCAGGAAATTTTGACTAACCAAATCATTGAAGGATTATGCAACTGTGTTGTATATGTTATTGGTTCGATTATGATTGTCCAAATCTGGGAGGAGCGTTTAAAACACTCGAATGAATTCTGAGGAAGGGTCACCAGACCCAAAACATTAACTCTGATTTTCTCTTCACAAATGCTGCCAGACCTGCTGAGCTTTTTCAGCGACTTCTGTTTTGTTCCTGATTTACAGCATCCGCAGTTCTTTTGGTTTTTACTTGAATGACATATTTGGTTGATTACAAGGAGCCAGTTTGGTTATAAACTTGGTGTGAAGTAAATTTGCCAAAGTAAAAGAAAGTTATTCAGGCCATTCCATCGGGGCAAGGCCAGGTAGCATCGAGAGGAGCAAAAAAAGGTGTATTTTTGATTTTTTTTTCCATTGCCTAAGACCAAATGATGGATTTTGCGGTATGTAGGTAAGAGTGATTTTGGATTTCAGCATAATAGTGGCTCCCTTGGCAAATTGATAAAGAATGGCTAGAAATGTGAATGGATAAGGAGTTTGAAAGCTTTACTGACTACTGTACTGATTTTAGCAGCAACGACTTAGTCAAAGATATTTACACTGCCAGTTGAAGCCAGCAATGTCTATATTGCTGCGGGACTGTCACAGCATGTTGAAATGTGGATCAAATGGCTGGTCATTACTTTTCTCATAAGTTGCATTCTTGCCAGCAGAAATACTCAACCATGAAAATAAAAATCTTTGAGCTTTCATTTAATTTGTTCATTGAATGTAGGCGCTGCTGGCTAGGCCAACATTTATTGCCCACCCCAAATTGCTGAGAGGGCAGTTAAGAGTCACCCACATTGCTGTGGGTCTGGAGTCACATGTAGGCCAGACCAGGTAAGAATGACTGATGTCCTTTAGGGAAGGAAACTGTGAACCATCTGGGGTTCTCCAACAATTCACAGTAGTTTCGTAGTCATCATTAGATCCTTACTTGTAGATTTTCATTGAGTTCAAAATCCACCATCTGCCATGGTACGATTCAAACTCGGGTCCCCAGAGCATTTCCTGGGCCCCCTGGATTAATAGTCAAGTGACAATACCACTTGGCTGTTGCCTCCCTGAGAATTATTCTGGCTCAACAACATTGAGTCTGCATATTAAGTAACTCTGTTATTTATATGATCGTAATCCTGTAAGTTCCTACTGAAGTTTCAAACCAAAAATCTGAAAATGTTTGTTTCATCAATTTGAGAATCATTCATATAGCAGGAGGAGGCAGTACAATGGCAGATGCTTTATTAAGGGAAAATATGGAGGAACACAAATATAATTAAAATAGACTTGTGTAGAATGTGATTTTTCTATGCAAAGCCCTGGTAATTTGATGTAAATATATTGTTCCTGGTAGGGGGAAATCTGTATAAGTGAAATTGAAAGAATGAGAAGAGATGATCAGAATAGAAAGAATGCCTTTTAAAGATGTCTTTACAATTTCTTTTCTTGTTGAGATGCAGAAAGTATAATGGATAACTTTGTGCTGAATTTATATTATATTTTACGTGCTAAAAAGGTGAAAACAGCGTTTTGGTTCCATTTTTGAATGTTCTTGAAGGTGGTGTAGAAAAGGCTGGAGATCTGTTATTTGCTTGGATCTTCATGACATTCTAAACCATAAAGCCCATGTTTGGAGTGTGAAAAAGAAACTATTTACCCATTCTGATCTCATTTACTTTACCCATGCGCCTCATGATTTTGTAAACTCTGTGATCTTTCGAGGATAATAAAATCATGAGGGACATGGATAGGGTGAATAGCCAAGGTCTTTTCTCCAGAGTAGGGGAATCCAAAACTAGAGGGCATAGGTTTAAGGTGAGAAGGGAAAAATTTAAAAGGACCTCAGGGGCAACATTTTCACACAGAAGGTGGTGTGTCAGCGGAGATGGTGGACGCGGGTACAACTACAGCATTTAAAAGACATTTGGATGGGTACATGAATAGAAATGGTTTAGAGGGATATGGGCCAAATGCTGGCAAATGGGACTAGATCAGTTTGGGATATCTGATTGGACTGAAGGGCCTGTTTCCATGCTGTATAACTTTGTGACTCTATGCCACTGTGTCCTTGGAGGTTACAGCACTTCAGGGACAAATCCAAGTACCTTTTAAGTGAGTTGTGTTTCTGCCTCCACCACCAATCGAGGGTAAATTCCACATGCCTACCACTCTGTCTTAAAAATATTTTCTTCATGTCCCTTTTAATTTTTTTTACCGATCACCTTAAGTCTGTGCCCTTTGGGAGTTGACCTCTCTGCAAGGGGAAACCTGTCTTTTCAGATTGTTCTGTTCTATTTAGGTCTCAATCATGCCTCCTATATTTAAGCCCTAATGTGTACAACAAACAGCAAGGGCTCAACACTGAACTCTGTGGAACACCATTGGATAGTAATCCTTAGAACATCTGTTATTTCCTCCCTGGCTTTCTTTAACAGTATGGACTAACATACATCTAGTCTTGGTGATTTATCCACCATCAAGGATATCTGTCCCTCCAGTACTACGTCTTGAATTATTATCATTGTATCTAAATCCTCACAATACATTGTAATAGAGGCAGAGAAAAAACTTGCGCTATTATTTTGTGACAGGGCCCCAATGAATTTCAGAGAAAGGCAGATTAATCCAGAAAGCCAGTCACTTTGTCTATGGTGTATTCCCTTGTTTTCCCCCTGATTCCTGTACGTAGTTTTTTTTTCCCCCTGTACCTCGTTAAAGATGTTGTTATGCACCTGGGAGAAGGTGGGACTTGAACCTGGGTCTCCTGGCTCAAAGACAGGGGTACTATTACTGCACCATAAGAACCCTTAATGGAATTTCCTCTCTAAGGGCATTGTGGGTTTACCTGCAGCATGTGGACTACAGCGGTTCAAGAAGGCAACTCACCACTACCTTCTCAGAGCAACTAGGGATGGGCAGTAGATGTTAGGACAGGCCACGATGGATCATCCACTCAGCATTTTTGGCTGAAAGTGAATGCAAATACTTGCGGTTTTGCCTTTTTCATCCCGCCACCTCCAATATGAGGACTGGGGATTTGTAGAGCATCCATCTCCTATCTGTTATTGTCCATCACCACTCTCAGCTGGGTGTGGTAGGACTGCAGAGCTTGGGTCTGATCTTAGTTGTGGGATCATTTAACTTTGTCTATTGCATAAGTCTTTTATTTAGCATGGAAGTTGTTCTGTGTTGCAGCTTTTTGCCTCACTTATAGATATGCATGCCCTTCTGCACTCTTTATTGAACCATGGCTGATCTGGTCCTGGCAGTCTGAAGAAGGGTCGCATGGGACTCAACATTAATTTGGTTACTGTCTCCATAGATGTTGCCAAACCTCGTGAGTTTCCAGCATTTGTAGTATTTTGCTCTTATTTTATTTCTTGGTCTGATGTTTGTGGTTGACTGGGGGAATAGGTCAGGCTATGAGGTTACAATTGTATTTGTATGTTGTTGCTGCTGAAAGAGAAATCGTGTCTGACTATTTGTGTCTGAATTTTTCGAGGCAGTCTCAACCAGTGGATAGAGGGAAACTAGTAGATGTGTTGTATTTGGACTTTCAGAAGGTGTTTGACAAGGTACCTCGCAAAAGATTAAGTCACGGTGTTGGTGGTAATATATTGTTATGGATAAAGAATTGGCTCAAAGACAGGAAATAGCAAGTGGGGATGAGGGATTCTTTCTTGGGTTGGCATCTCATGACCAGTGGGGTTCCATAGGGATCAGTGCTGGGACTGCAACTGTTTACAATACATATTAATGACTTGGAGAAAGGGAGTGAGTGTACTGTGGTCAGATTTGCAGACGAGGCAAAGATAGGTAGAAAAGCAGGTCGTGAGAGGGACACAAACAGCTTACAGAGAAATTCTTAGGTTCAGTAAGTGCGTAAAAGTTGACAAATAGAGTATAATGTGTGAAAATGTGAAGTTGTTCATTTTGGAAGAGAGAACAAAAGAATGGAATACTTAAATGGAAAAATTCTGTGGAAAGCTGCAACACAAAAGGGACCTGGGTGGTACTTGTGTATGAAACACAGAAGCCTAGCGCACATGCAGCCGGTAATCAGGAAAGCTAATGAAATGTTGGCCCTTATTTCAAACGGGTGGAGTAAAAGAGTAGGGAAGTCTTACTGTGACTGTACAAGGTACTGGTGAGACCACACCTGGAGTACTGTGAGCAGTTTTGCTCTTCTTATTTAAGGAAAGGTATAATTTCATTGGAGGCAGTAAAGAGAAAGTTCAGTAGGATTATCCCTGGTATGGAGAGATTGTCTAATGAGCAAAAGCTAAACAGGTTGACACTCTACTCTGTGGAGTTTAGAAGAATGAAAGGTGATCTCATTGAAACATATTTGATTCTTTAGGGGCTTGATAAGCTAAATGCTGAGAGGATGTTTCTCTTAATTAGAAAGTCTAGGACCAGAGGGCATAGGCTTAAATTAGAGTCATAGAGATGTAGAGCATGGAAACAGACCCTTTGGTCCAACATGTCCAAGCTGACCAGATATCCTAAATTAATCTAGTACCATTTGCCAGCATTTGGGAGGCATCCTTCTTAACCCTTCCTATTCATATACTCATCCAGATGCCCTCTAAGTGTTGGAATTGTACCAGCCTCCACCACTTCCTCTGGCAGTTCATTCCATGCATGCACACCCTCTGTGTGAAGAAGTTGCCCCTTAGGTCCCTTTTAAATCTTTCTCCTCTCACTTTAAACCCATGCCCTCTAGTTTTGGACTCCCCTACCCTAGGGAAAAGTACTTGACTCTTCACCCTGTCCATGCCCCTCATGCTTTTATAAACTTCTCTAAGGTCACCCCTCAGTCTCTGACGCACCAGGAAAAATAGCCCCAGCTTATTTAGCCTCTCCCTATAGCTCAAACCCTCCAACCCTGGCAACATTCTTGTAAATCTTTTCTGAACTCTTTCAAGTTTCTGAACATCTTCCCCATACCCGTGTGATTCAAATTGCTGTTGGCTTTCAGAATGGATAACATCCTTGAAAACTCATAGACAATATTAGTCTGCCAGGATCCAGGAGAGGGACAACAACTATAAGCAACAAGAAGTTATGGTTCACCTTGCAGGATTGCTGGTAGGAGGCTACTCTCCAAGTGAAAAGAGGGATTCATGAGGTCTTAAAAAATGAGACTAGATAATTCACCTTTCTTGCAATGGAGGAACAGTCTCTAGCGGAGAATTCCCACACTTTTGAGATTAAACGTTCTCAGGTTGAGAATGGAAAAGAACAGGAGTAAACTCTTGAGAGCCAAGAATCACTTTGGACTGGTTTAAGGAGAATTAAGTATAGTATCTGTACTTCACCATTCATTCACATGATGAGGGTGTCACTGGCCAGGCGGCATTTATTATCCAACCCTGATTGCTCACAGGGCATTTAAGAGTCAACCACATTGCTGTGAGTCTCAAGTCACATGTAGACCAGACTGGGTAAAGATGGCAGTTTCCTTCCCTAATGTGAACCAGATGGGTTTTTCCAACAATCGACATGGTCATCATTATATTCGTAATTCCAGATTTTTATTGAATTCAAATTCCACCATCTGCTGTGGTGGGATTCAAACCCAGGTCCCCAGAACATTATCTGGGTCTCTGGGTTAACCGTTCAGCAATAATGCCACTAGGACATTGCCTCCCTTCTCTGAGTTAAACCTTTTACGCAGAGAGCTGTGGGGCAGAGTCCTTGTATATATTTAAGGCTGAGATAGATAGTTTCTTGATCTGCAGGGGAATTGAGGTTTATGGGAAAAATGTAGGAAAGTGAATATGAAGAATGTTGAATAAGCCACTCAGCATGATGGAGAGTATCTTCAGTGTGAAGACTGTACTTGGCTTCTACGAGGACTTGTACATAAAACATGGATATATAGAAAGTAGGAGTAGGCCATTTGGTCCTTTAGACCAGTCCCGCCATTCAATATGATCATGGCTGATCAGGACCCTGTTTCCTGTTTCCCCGGGACCTTATTGAAAGCGTTCTGAAAGTTCATGTAAACAGCATCCACTGCTTTCTCCTCATCAACTCTACCAATTTCCCCCTTGCAAATTTCCAGCAAGTTTGTCAAGCATGAGTTTCCTTTTAGTAAATCCATGCTGACTCTGATCTTTTCACTGCTTTCCAAGTGCTATTAAATCTTTTATAATAGACTCTGGCATTTTGCCTACTATAGATGTCAAGTTAACTGATCTATAGTTCCATGTTTTCTCTCTGCTTTATTTATGTGGTGGTCATTTGTACCGATGCTGTCATGGATTAGACTGGGTGGGATATGAAATGGGTACCGGAGGTGAGGGGGAAGGAAGTGCTGAAAAGACATGCAGGAAAGTGCTCAAGCTGCTTAGTTGTGTTCTGTGACAATTTTTATTTTCTAACTGGCTACTTCTGTTATAAAACATTATTTTTGGGGTGACATTGCTTTTGTTGAGAGCAGCATATTTCTCTCATGGGATCAGTGTTCAGTTACAGGAATACAAAAGGCATATAGAGGTATTCAATTCATACAGATTGCAGCAATATAGCAAGATGTGCCCATAGCCGAAACCAATGATAAATTGTCTATGGTTTGATAAGAGAAGAATGGGTGCTGAGTAATTTATGCGAACATGTAAGCTTACATTTGCTGTTCCCAGAGCAACATAAATTTATTTTTAGGCAATTTTAGCTCCAGGTTAGTTCCATTGTTTTCTGAGCAGCAGCTGTAGCTGTGTGAAACACTATGCATATGCAAGGTGATTTTTCCTTCAGTTTTTTTCCAATCATGAACACAGTGGTTTGACTGGGTAATAGTTTTGTGGACCCTGGAGTGCCCTCGATCAACATGAGCTGAAATAACACCTGTTAATTTGTTTTCTAATGATGTCTGTTCATCAGCATCACCACTCATCAGGAGATGGTCACTTGACTGGATATTTTCCTGTTAAAATAACTCCCTTTTAATTCTGTCCTCCTGCTGCTGTCCCATCCCCTAAACCCCACTTGGTGTCTGAATACTTTGGCATAACCTGAGGGGTCCTGCAGACTTGAAGGTTTGCAAACATTGG
Organism: Rhincodon typus; assembly: GCF_021869965.1. Taxonomy (NCBI): domain Eukaryota; kingdom Metazoa; phylum Chordata; class Chondrichthyes; order Orectolobiformes; family Rhincodontidae; genus Rhincodon; species Rhincodon typus. The sequence goes on along the minus strand of NC_063335.1, from coordinate 114,432,203 downwards.
CTATGTGATATTGTACCAAGTCTTGGAAGCAACAAGGCAGTGTGTGCAGTTTTGCAATTTAACAAGGGGAATAACATGGTTGATTTAGCATGTGTTTGTGGCTGTTTTGGCTGACTCTATAATCCGTAGATCCTGTGTGAGATGACAGACCGAATGGCAGATTCAGTTGTGAGGGTTTGTTGCAGAATTAAGTTGTGGCCTTGATAGAATGATCTTTCATTACTCCTTGTAATGTTTTATACAACTACCTACTTTGCAGTAGTGTGCGCGCGTGTCCACTTGATTGTTGAGTTTAAATTGATTCTGATTTGTTCATTGGCAATCTTCTTAGCTTTCAGAATTAGGCTTGTTCAGAGAATTAATAGAATACCAGGAATTGGTGATTGAGCCAACAGCTTCAACATTATTTGAAAGGGATTTGGATGAATATCTCAAGAAGAATTCAAAAGAACCATAATTTCTATAGTGTCTTTCACTACCTCGGGAAGTTCCAAAATGTTTAACAGCCAATAAAATGCATTTGAATTGTACAGTAGATGCCATTTGTATTGTAAACTGCAGAAATCTGCTTCTTCCTCCTTCCCCTCACTTTGTTTCTATGAGCATATCAGAAATTTTGAACTCACTTCCTGTGTTGGGCATTGTTGAAATCTTACACAGAAAATCAGATTATTTAAGGTCATTTTTGCTGTTTTCTAATGTGTTAAGCTCCCACATATGAAATCCTGGCTGATTGTCCTGTGATTGTTTATAAATTCCCCGAATTGCAATAAGTATACTCCCACAAAGAATTCACAGTACGGCTTGTTTAATAAGAAAAAAGACACTTTCTAAGAGTAACTGGGCCAGTGGCTATAGAATCCACAGCTTAGTGCTTTCCATTTTGAATGCTGTAAAGAAAAAAAAAAATCATTTGAACCAAATCAAATCTGATCCCTATGGTTGTCAAATATTTTATCCAGCAGTGACACGCAGGTAGCTACAGCCACCTGGCTTCATCAGAACAACCATTTGCACACTTCCTTTTCGTTAGACATTTCAGCCTTTCTCCCTTAATCCCGCTATTTAACCCATTTCAATAAGACATCCTTGAGCCTTTGTCTCTTTATTTGACAGTTTTTTGTGTAATCCAATTTTACCAGAGACATTACCTCATTTCACAGATTTCTAACATAACTTCTGTCAAAATGAAAGAAGTTGACCTCACGTATATACAGAGTTTAATGTATATGTAATGGTTCCTCTGTGGAAAAACAAAACCTGGCAGTAAATACATCAGCAAATATCCATTACAAACTAGGAGGTTCCATTCTATTGTAAGTGCAAAAGATGTGAAGCAAATAATAAAAATAGAAATGAAATGACCAAATATTAAATAAACAGTTTATTTTATTGCCTGACCCCAGTTGCCCTTGGGTAGGTGATGGGTGAGCTGCTGCTCCCTGCAATACCACCACTTGTCCTATTCAGCTATCCTGCCAAATCTGATTTTTTAAAAAGGTATGTATACTGAGGTAGGTTCCTCTACAGATGAGATATTTCAGTAAGCTGGGACATACTCGTAACTAGCTTCATCTGCTTTGCTGCCTAAGTTCTCAAGGCCAAGTTCTCAACTGGAAACTCTGTTTTCTCATTGTCATTGTCTGGGTCTGTGTTATCCCATTCCTGCAACTCTATGGGTTTGTCCTCAAACCATAGCCCAATTCATTTTCTTCTGAAATTTTTCCAATTGCTTTCGCTTATAGTGTTGAAGTTTATTTTGGGTTTATTAGGAATTGCGGTTATAAAACTACTAAGTTGTAGCTGCAACACACCAATCCTGACCACAAGTCTTTGCAAAAGAATTTAACTCTGATACCTAACCCAAGATGAGTAATCAAAAATCAATTGATGCAATTTGCACTGAATTTGCTGATCTTAAGCAAGGCAGCGGTGGAGCTGAGATAATTAGTCACAGTAGTGGGGAGGGGAAAAATCAACCAGGATTTCTGCTTCTGACCATTGTCTGGAGGCTTGTGACATGTCGAGTGATAGGATTAGGTTTGGCAGTTGTTTTGCTAAAATTTTGTCAAATCCAGATGTTTTTGATTATCATATCCTGAGAGTATAAAAGAGACAAGTGCAGTTAATCAAAAATTCTACAGGTCACATGTCCTTTGTTCCATTGTGATTTTAATCCTATAGTTGCTGCATAAGCAAGTTGCATTTAATATTCTGATTCTTTTCTGTAATTGCCTGTTGTTGCACTTGAATAACAAAAAACAAGTTGGTTTCGCCCACAGTGCTGCTTGTGATTTTGACTGGCACTGTTTCAGAGGCCAGTACAGCGAAGGATCGAAAAATATTATTGAGGAATATAGAAGGCATGTCCCTCCCAGAACGGTTTGAAAATGGCTGACATGGCTCCATGGCTGACAGACTAAACCATAGCAGTGTCAATAACTAGTAGAATGTACATACATTAATGTATGTACACACATTAGCCATGATCTAATAGATGGCGGAACATTATTGAGAGTCTGACAAGACTTTTGTTTGTATGGAAATACTGCATGGTTCTAGTTTATTAACATGGCTGTAAATTTGTGTAAGGTCTTAGAGCTTACTTACAAAACTTCTTAGCATCAACTGTTGATTGGTGCGAATTGGCTCGATATTAACATGTACAGTGATGGGTTGGGTTTGGACTCTGTACTGGTATATGCAAAAATTATTTGATTTGGACTTTGTAACTGCCTGTACAGTGACAAGTGAATGTTCCATCTATCTTGGATTTGATAATGAATTTCAATTACTTGCTGCTCAGTTGTAACAATGGTAAAGAGCAACTGCAGAAGACAGAGGCTGAAATTTAAAAGTGGCTTCTTGATTATCACAGTTTGTTGGAAAAATGGGTGCATGTTTTGATGCTGTTTGCATCTTGAATCCTTTCCATACCTGTGATCAGGGTAGTGGGACTTATATATTAAAGCTGCTCTTCTTATGAGAAACTGCATGCAATTGAATTGAATTGTGATGATCTGGGACAATGGAACTATATTAATGTAATTCTGAATATTACAATCAGCAGTGTCATTAAATGTGTTGGAACTCCTTGTGGTAAAAATCTTTTCTCAGAACAGTGCCTTTCAGTTCAAATGATGATATTTTTCTCCAGTTTAATTTGCAAAACTTCTGATTAAGTGATTGAAGAGCTATGATGTAGAAGTGATCTGTACCAAAGACATAGGATCTCCGGGTCCCCATTAAGATTTGGGATTTGGTGAAGAAAATGCATGTATTTATACAGCTTATTAACACATTTCTCAAACATTCCAATATGCTTCAATTGTAAGAAAATATCTGATGGAGAATGAATGTTTTGTGAGTAAATGTAGCAGCCAATTATAGGTAGCTAAGTTTCATGAACAGCAGTGAGATGATTTTCCAGTTCTTCATGATGAACAGTGGAATATTAGATGAAACATTGGCAGAATTTCCTCCGTTTCTTATGTGAAATGGAATGTCTGAGAAGATATTTAATGCTTTGGTTTCAGTTACTCCTCTGAAAATTTTCAAGAGGGCCTAGTAACCATTGCAATTCAAAAAATATGAAACTACACAGAGTGTATGTTCCCCGGTTTGATCCCTCATTTTTATGTGACCGCTAGTTGACTACATTTTGGGACAGGGCATCTGAACTAGTCAGCAAAAGTGAATCAACCAAGGTACGTGGTTTTCCAGAAGAGTATTTCTATTCTTAGTGTGAGAAGACAGCATCCCTTTCAAATCTAATCCTCTCTGCAGTCTGATATTTGTTTGGAGACATGTAAATGGCCACTAATATAGTCTGTGAATATGTGAATCTGCTAACAGTCAATGTGACCAGCAAGTAACGTCACCTTCAAGGTAGGAAAGACGAAAGTCGAGTGAAGAGTATGCTGTATTAAAGCATGAAACGAGAATGATGTAAGGTTATTTTCACGATGGTCATCCAACAATGTAAATGAGATAAAGTTCATCCATGCAAGCAGCACCAACCAGAATAACAGCTGTACCAAAAAGCAGTGTCATCAGTTCAACTGATATAAAAAGAAAATACACATCAGTGACAAGTCTGAAACTGTGAAGTAATGCTTTCCTTAAAAGACTTTTTC
>NC_063335.1:114324347-114427667 GCF_021869965.1 Rhincodon typus | reverse complement strand
CTGATGAAGGGTCTAGGCCCGAAACGTCGGCCTTCCTGCTCCTATGATGCTGCTTGGCCTGCTGTGTTCATCCAGCTCTACACCTTGTTATCTCAGATTCTCCAGCATCTGCAGTTCCTACTATCACTGACAAAATTGTTTTTTTTTCAGCCACACTTAAGTCCTGTAATACCAATCTTCTAAAAAATAGTTTATGGGACATGGATGTCACTGACTAGACCAGAATTTATTGTACATCTCTAATTGCTCTGAGCGCAGTGAGGAGTCAACCACTTTGCTGTGGGTCTAGAGTCACATGTAGGCCAGACTAGGCAAGGATGTCTTGAATGGGGATAGATTGGGAAAGTGGGAAGGTGCAATGTAACCTGGGTGTCCTCGTATATCAGTCAGTGAAAGGGTGCAGGTGCAGTAGGTGGTGAAAAAGACATGGTCTATTGGCTTTCATAATGAGAGGATTCGAATGACAGGAACAGGAATGTTGTGCTGCATTTGTAGAGGGCCTTAGTGACACAACACCTGGAGTACTGTTTTGGTCTCCTTATCTGAAGAAGGATGTTTTGGCTATGGAGGATGTGGAGCAAGGGTTTTCTAGATTGATTCCTGCGCTGGAAGGTCTGACAAATGAAGAGAGTTTGGTTCACTCAGTACAATGTTCACTAGTGTTTAGAAGAGTGAAGAGTGATCTCATAGAAACCTCTAAATTTCTAACAGAACTAGACTGAGTATACACAGGAAGGATGTTCCTGATGACTGGAAAGTCCAGAACTAGGCATCACAGCCCAAGGATATTGGATAGGCCATTTAGGATTGAGATGAGGAGCAATTTCTTCACTTTGAAAGCAGTGAGTCTGTGGAATTCTCTGTAACGGAAAGTGGTTGAGGTCACAACGTTGAATATTTTTGAGGAGGAGTGAGAAATAGTTCTTATAACTAAAGGCATCAAAGGGTATGGGGGGAAAGTAGGAACAGGATATTGAGTGGGATGATCAGATCATGTTGAGTGGTGGAACAGATTTGAAGGGCTGTATGTCTTATTCTTCCTATTTTCTATTTTTATGTTTCTATAAGACTATAGGCTACTGAGGGATGATCTTACAGAGATTTACAAAATCATGAGGAGCATTGATAAGGTGAATAGCCAAGGCCTTTTCCCTAGGGTTGGTGAGTTCAAAACTAGAGGGCATGATTTTAATATGAGAGGAAAAAGATTTAAAAGGGACCTGAGGGGTAGCTTTTTCACAGCGAGAGTTCATATGTGGAATGAACTGTCAGAGGAAGTGATGGATGCGGGTACAGTCACACATTTAAAAGACATTTGGGCAGGTACATGAGTAGGAAAGGTTGAGAGGGATATGGGCCAGATGTAAGCAAGTGGAACTAGTTTAGTTTGGGAAAGTTGGTTGAGTTGATCCGAAGGGTCTGTTTCAAGCTGCATGACCCTTTGACTCTGTATTTTTATTCCAGATTTTTATTGTGTCAAATTTCACCATCTGCCATGGTGAAATTCAAACTTGTCCCCAGAACATTAGCCTAGGCTTTTTATTATAATTCCAGTGATGTTACTGATGCCACCATGTCCCCTTATTCCTAAATGACCATTATGTTTGGACAAGAATGCTGGAATTATTGTTATTTTTGCCCTGATATGCTCTGTCTCTCTTTCTGATTTTTTTTCTTGGGATATGCACAATGCTGACAAGGCATTAATTGTTCCATTGCCAGCAACCTCGTTCAAGAGGAACGTAGCAGATCTGGACAGGATAGCATCAGGCTTACTTAAAGATAAGGTAATAACCAGGTGAAGTTACAACACAGAAATAGTAGAAAACAGTTGAAGCAGCATGCAACCAACAGATCAGATCAAATCACTGCATTTCTCCACATTCGCGTGAATGTTAGGAATATTTCAATATCTCACAGGAAAACAGGACATGGAAGTGCCATGATTGATTCCACTCAAGTGACTCCAGAGATGAGAGTTTTATCTCATGAAGAGAGATTGAGCAGTTTAGGCCTATGCTGTCTGGTGTTTAGAAGAATGAGAGGGGATCTACTTGTGATATATTAGGTGCTGAAGAGGATTGACAAAGTAGACGTTGAAAGGATGTTTCCTCATCTAGAGGCAATCTAGAATAAAAGGTCGCAGCTTTAGGATAAGGAGCAGCAGATTTTAAACAGAGTTGGGGAGAAATGACTTCCCGCAAAGGGCTGCGAATTTGTGGAATTCACTACCACAAAGTGCGGTAGATGCTGGAATATTGACTAAATTTAAGGAGGAGATAGGCAGATTTTTAATTCATAATGGTTGAAGGGTTGTAGAGAGTGGGCAGGAAAGTGGAGTTGAAGCCAAGATGAGATCAGTCATGATCATAAATAGCAGAGCAGGGTCAAGGGGATGAATTGACTACTCCTGCTCCAAGTTCTTGCATTCTTATGAGCACCCTATCCTCAATGATGACATTGGTGCAAAGGAAAGATTGCATTGCAACCATCTGTATCCGCAAGCACCGAGTGGATGATCCATCTCAGCTTCTTAGTGAGTATCTCCCCATCATAGTTGCCAGAACTCAGCCAAATCAACTAACTCCAAGTTATACTAAGAAATAGCTGAAAACATTAGATACAGCGAAAGCTGCCCTGTATGCTGCAGGCAAGTCCTGTGCATAAAAAACAGAGCAAGTCTAAGTTTTCATTCAGTTGTGAGAGGTGGATGTCACAGGCTGGCCAGCATTTCTTGCCCATCCCTAGTTTCCCTTGAGAATGTGGGGGTGAACTTCCTTCTTAAACTGTTGCAGTTCACATGCTGTAGGTAGACCCACAATACCCTTAGGGAGGGAATTCCAAAATTTTGATTCCGTGATCGTGAAGGAACAGTGTGAATGGTGGTGGACAATTAAAAATCTCACTGGAGGAGGAGACTCCACAAAAATTCCGTCCTCTGTGATGGAAGAGCCCAACGCATCAGTACAAAAGAGGAGGCTGAAGCATTCTCAGCAATCTTCACCGAGAAGTGCTGAGAGGATGATCTATCTCGGCCTCTTCCAGTGGTCCCAGCATCACAGATACCAGCCTTTGACCAACTTGATTCACTCCACATGATATCAAGAAACAGAGTACTGGATACTGAAAAGTCTATGGGCCCTGGCAATGGTACTGAAGACTTGTGCTCCTGAACTTACCACTCCCTCAGCCAAGCTATTTCAGTATAGTTACAACACCGGCATCTACCTAACAATGTGGAAAATTGCCAGGTATGCCCTGTACACAGAAAGCAGGACAAATCCAATTACAGCCCCATCAGTCTATTCTCGTGCATCAGTAAAGTGATTGAAGCTGTCATCAGTGGTGTTATCAAGCAGCACCTTCTCAGCAATAAACTGCTCACTGACTCCTATTTTGGGTTCTGTCAGGGCCACTCCGCTCCTGTTGTCATTACAACCTTGGTTCAAAAATGGACAAAAGAGCTGAATTCCACAGGTGAGGTGAGACTGACAGCTTCTGACATGAAGGCCACATTCCACTAAGTGTCGCATCAAGAAGCCCTAGCAAAACTGGAATCGATGGGTATAAGGGGGCAAACTGTGCTGGTTGAAGTTGTATCTGGCACATAGGAATGTAGTTGTACAGGTAGTTCTCCTGTAATGCGATAGTTGCGTTCTTGTGTGACCTCACGCTATAGAAAATTGCCATAGAAAATTGTGTTATCGGGAAATTGCTATAGAAGATCACTATACCTGTACAGCAGAAAGTTTGTGTTATCTAAACAGTGTCCACTATTCATCAATTGCATTACAGCCAATTCACATTAACAAAACATGCGTTATAGCAGAACTACCTGTAGTTAGAGGTCAGTCATCTCAGCTCCAGGACATCTCTGCAGGAGTTCCTTAAAGTAATGTCCTCGGCTGAAACATCTTCAGCTGCTTCATCAATGAACTTTCCTCCATCGTAATGTCAGAAGTGAGGATGTTCATCAGTGATTGCAAGGCATTCAGTATCATTCGCAACTCCTCAGATACTGAAGCAGCCCATGTTCAAATGCAGCAAGATCTGGGTGATATGCAGGCTTAGGCTGACAAGTGGCAAGTAACATTTGCACTACACAAATGCCAGTCAATGGTATGTCCAAAAACAGATAGTCTAACCACCTCTCTTTGGCATTCAATTGTGTTACCATTACTGAGTTCTCCACTGTCAACATCCTGGGAGTTACCATTGACCAAAAACTCAACTGGTCTTAATATATAAACACTGCCTACGTGAGCAGGTCAGGGGCTTGGCATACTGCTGCAAATAACTTACCTCCTAAATCTCTAAAGCCTATACACCATGCACAAGGCTTAGGTAAGCAGTGTGGTGGAATAGTCCTCATTACCTGGATGAGTGCAGCTCCAATAACATGAAAGAAGCCTGACATCATCCAAAACAAAGCAGCCTGCTTGATTGGCACTATATCCACACGTATCCGTTTCCTCTTCACTGATGCTCAGTAGTAGCAGCGTTATTATCAATTAATAATCTGTGCAATTACCACCTAAGTCTCTCACATCCTGAGTTGGAACTGTATAGTTTCTGTTCCTTAATGTTCACTGGATCAAAAGCCTAGAATACCCTCTCAATTAGTCACAGAATCAGAGAGTACAGAAAAGACCCTTTGGCCCATCACTGCTAAAACTACGCTAAGTCCACAATAGTGCAACTTTTGAGCACTAGGCCCATGGCTTTCAATGTTATGACATTTCAAGTATTCATCCAAGTAGTTTTTAAAAGGTTGTGAGGCTACCTGCCTCAGTAGTCCTCTCAGGAAGTGCGGCCCAGACCCCCACCACACTCTGGTGGAGAACACTTTTTCTCAAATCCTTTGTAAACCTCCAGTTTTCCATCGGAAAATGATGACTCCTCCTCCTCCTCCCCCCCCCACGCACACGCACACGCACACAGACATAATCCTTAAACTAAGAGGAGCAGCTGCTTTATAACCACAATGAAAATCATTCACTTATTCAACCTGTCCATGCCCCTCATAATCTTAGACCTCTGTCAGGTCCCCTCAATCTTCTCTGCTCTAGAGAAAACAATCTGAGCTTACCTAGCCTCTCATCATTGTTAAACTGCTCCATCATAGACAATATCCTGATGAATCTCCTGTGCACACCCTCCACTGCAATCACATCCTTGTATAATAAAATTAAACAGGAAACTACAGATGCTGGAAATCTGAAAGAAGAACCAAAATTGCTGGAGGAACTCGGCAAGTCTGGCAGCATCTGAACTGAAGAAGGATCACTGGACCCTAAGCGTTAGTTCTATTTTCTCTCCACAGATGCTACCAGACCTCCTGAGTTTCTCCAGCAATTTTTGTTCTTGATTCACATTCTTCCTACAGAGCAGTGACCAGAGCTGCACACAGTATTCCAGCTGTGACCTAACCAAAGTTTCATACAGCACCAAAGTAACCTCCCAGCTCTTACAATTGATGCGTCAACTGTTAAAAGCAAATGTCTTGTATGGCTTCTTAACTACTCAGGTTTGTGGCCAAACACCCAAGTCCATCTATTCCTCTGTGCTTCCTAGTGTCTTGCCATTCATTGTGTACTCTCTTATCTCACACTTGGGATCTGATATTGTCTGAGTTGAAGCAGGACCCCAGAGTGATGGTGTTTCCATTATGTTGACTTGACTTTCTGGTGAGTCTAAATGAGCCCAGTTCTTTCCATCATCTTGTTTGATTAGATACTTTATTTTATAATGTATGCCTTCAGTGCATGTTCATAAGCATTTATTTATTATTTGTTCTTTGGCAGAATTTTTATGTAAAACCTAACTGTAAGATTTGCTTTTTATTTTAGTGTGTTGTATATGGATATATCATGCTGGTGTTTTATTCTGAGTAATTTTATTCCTTGTCCTCTTCTGAAGGTATTGAATTTGTGCTCGGAATGAATCCTGGATATTTGTAGTAATTTACTGAAATGACAATGAGTCATGTCTGGTGCCTGCCCTTGAATAATGGCACACACTTCACTGTGATATATATCACAAGGTCTCCCCACTGGCCTAAACCTCTATGCGATCACTTGCAGAAATGATCACTGATTAATGTTCATGAGTGGGAAGCCTGGTTGATTTTTTTGCTCTCCCTAGTCTAGTAAAGTGGAGGCCAAACACAGAAAATGCTGGAAATATTTTGCACATCAGGCACAACACCTGTGGAGAGAAGTGACATGTTGTTTCAAGTGTGACCTATATTAGACAAGTCATCTGTATTTTACTTGGCTAAAATCAAAAAAGTCACTATGCATGAAGAATTTTACCTGGAATTAATTGGCTTCTATGCCTCAGCTAATGAGTGGAGAGACCTACTGAACCACGGAGAAAAATCTAGTTGTTCCTTCACTTAAAAACTTCACAGTGGAAAAATAACTTTTTTTTAAAAAATCATCTGGTTCACTGATGTCCTTTCGGGAATAAAACTCACTATCCCTATCTGGTCTGACCTAGATGTGACTCCAGACCCACACCAAATGTGGTTGTCTCTTAAGTGACCTTGAAGTGGCCAGAGCAAACCACTCAGTTGTATCTGACCATTAAAATGCCACAAAAAGGAATGGAACAGATGGCTTGGTGGCTCAGTGGTTAGCACTACTGGCTCAGCGCCAGGGACCCAGGTTCGATTCCATCCTCTGGCGATTATCTGTGTGGTGTTTGCACATTCTGTCCATGTCTACATGGGTTTCCCCAGGTGCTCCAGTTTCCTCCCACAGTCCAAAGATGTGCAGGTTCTTGGGCTAAAGGGGTCAAAGGCTACGGGGAGAAAATGTGAACATCCGTGTTGGATGACCAGTTGTGATTATATTGAATGGTGGAGGAGGCTTGAAGGGTTGTATGTCCTAGTCCTGCTATGGGAAATGCAGAGTTACTGGGATAGGGTAGGGGATGGGTCTGAGTGGAATGCCCTTTGGAGGGTTGCTGTGGATTCAATGGGCTAAATGGCTACACTGTAGGGATTCTACGGAAGCCAGATGGACCCCCTGACATTGACCTCAGCACTGGAAGTGACAATAAGCCAACACAACCCTGATGTCCATGACAAGCCTGCCTTGTTAGCGTCTAGGGGCTGTGCCAAAATTGGGAGACTTGTCTCACAGACTAGTCAAGCAGTAGTTTGACATAGTTATACTCTCAGAATCATAGCATAGCCAGGCACCACCATTCCTGGATATGTTCTGTCCCAGTGGCATTACAGACAGAGCAGAGATGCTGGCATCGTGGAATACAGTCGAGAGGGAGTTGCCCTGGAACCCGCAAAACTGACTCTGGATTCCCGCTGGATAATTAATCAATAATCCACCATGTTCAACAGCACTTGGAGAAAGCACAAAATGTACTCTAAGTGGGGGAATTCAATTTCTATCACTAAGAATGACTTGGCAGTACTACTACTGACCCAGTTGGTCAAATCCCAAAGAACATGGCTGCTAGACTGGGTCTGTGGTGGATGGTGAGGGAAAAACATACTTATCCTCGTCCTTCTGTCCAGTGCAAATACATTTGTCCACAACAGGATCAGTAGGAGTGATTCTCACACAGTACTTAGAGACAACGTCCGGTCTTCCAGTTGAGGATACATTGCATTGTGCTGTGTAATACTAAATGTGTGCCAAATGGGATAGACTTGGAACAGATCTAGCAGCTCAAGACTGAGTATCCATGAGATACAGTGGAACAGAGCAATGGCACATTGGCCATAATAGCGAGAGGAGTAAAGTAACAGGAATGTCTTGCTGCAATCATACAGGTCCTTGATAAGAGCACATGTGGAGTATTGCGTGCAGTTTTAGTTTCTTTATCTGAGGAAGGATGCCCTGGCTATGGAGGGAGTGCAAAAAAGGTTTAGCATTATGATTCTTGGGATGGCAGGATTGACGTATGAAGAGAGATCGGTTAGGACTGTATTTACTGGAGATTAGAAACCAATAGAATTCCAAGAGGGCTAAACAGGATAAATGCAGGAAGGATGTTCCCAGTGACTGGGGACTCCAGAACCAGGCATCGTGGTCTAAGGTTGCTATTAGGCTATTTAGGATTGAGATGAGGAGAAACTTCTTCATCCAGTGAGTAGTGAGCCTGTGGAATTCTCTGCCACAGAATACTGTCTTCAAGAGGAGTAAGATATAGTTCTTGGGCTAAAGGGGTCAAAGGCTACGGGGAGAAAATGTGAACATCTGTGTTGGATGACCAGTTGTGATTATATTGAATGGTGGAGGAGGCTTGAAGGGTTGTATGTCCTAGTCCTGCTATATTCTATGTTTCTATGATTTCTTTATATTTCATCTTTCAGCAATGCCAAAGGAGAGGCAATGACCTTGTGGTATTATCGCTAGACTGTTAATCCAGGATAAAGTTCAAGGGACCTATGTTCGAATCCTGCAACGATAGATGGTGGAATTTGAATTCAATAAATATCTGGAATTAAGAATCTAGTGATGACCATGAATCCATTGTTGATTGTCGATTGACTGACCTTTAGGGAAGGAAACTGCCATCCTTACTTGGTCTGGCGTACATGTGACTCCAGGCCCACAGCAATGTGGTTGATTTTTAACTGCCCAATGCGCGATAAATGCTGGCCTAGCCAGTGACCCCCTCATGCCATGAACGAATAAAGAAAAAAAAGTTTTACACTAACTATTGCCACACAGGATATTAACTAACAACAAAATATTAGATTAATGATAAAAGTGTGCGGGACAGAATTATTAACCAGTTTTTATCTTGTGGCTTTGCCAAACAATCCAAAATCACTCTTTGCTCTTGTTACTCCCTCAACGGCTCTGCACTTTCTGGTTCTAATGATATGATACCATATTAGACAATTAAGTAACCCAGCAAGAGCAGATACTTTTTCCACTTTATCCATTTGCTCTTATGGAGATGGAGATGGTGATAATATAATTTTTAAATAAATGGACAAATATTGCAGTGTGTTTCAGCAGTTATTTATATCCTTGCTCACATGATCAGTTTGTGACATATTTGTGGTGGATTGTCCATCTGGAAAAGAGAACTGAGGAAACTGAATGAAGCTGTGAATGAAAGGGTGTGGCTAAAGAGACATTAGCTGATTCTGTGGTGTAAGCTAAAGCAAAACTGGTGTGTATAATCTGGGTATTAAAAGTATTGAGTCTGAAAGTACATATTTCTGCTTTAAGTTTAGTTAAGAACATTAGAACATTTTGAGGATTGATAAAGGACTGAATGAGGGTTGTATACACAGGTAGCACAGTGGCTAAGTGGTTAGCACTGCCGCCTCACAGTGCCAAGGACTCCCATTTGATCCTGGCCTTAGGTGACTGTCTGTGTGTAGTTTGCACGTTCTCCCTGTGTCTCCATGGGTTTTTGCCTGGTGGTCCAGTTTCCTCCCACAGTCCAAAGCTGCGCAGGTTAGGTGGATTGGCCAGAGAGTAAATTACCAGTAGTATCCAGGATAAGTGGGTTAGTCATGGTAAATGCAGGGGTATGGGGATAAGGAGAGGCTCTTGGCCTGAGTTGCTTTTCTGAGGGTCGGTGCAGACTTTTGATAGGTCGAATGGCCTCTTTCCACACTGTAGGGATTCTATGATTCTATACACTTTGAAACTTGATCGATGTATATTGCCATTGGCTGTATTGAAGTTACAATGGGGTACTGTGTAATTATCAAATGTATTTGTGATGCAGCTAAAACTTGGTTCTTCTTGATTGGGCACACCAACTTTATTGATTCATGGTGCATGCTGATACTGGAGGAGGTTATTTCCAACTGTACATGTCTTTACACTTACTGTTTACCGCAATCATGAGTTCTGTTTTTTGTACCTGTTCAATCCCAGATGAAGAGTCTGAACTCTGATGTTATGCAGATGCGCAACTAAAGAGTAGGACTGAAAAATTAGAAGTTGAATAATGATTCAAACTGTGACTGTAATATATTGGCTGTTGGCTGATTGGTTTAGTACTCTGAATCCGACTTGGATTTGTTAATACATGCACTCACACACTCTCACTACTGTATGTATTAGTTGGTTCTGTCCAGTGGTACCAAATTGCAGTCTGGTTTTGAGTTGGTTTGATTTATTATTGTCACATGTACTAAGATGTACTAGAAAATATTGTTTTGCCTGCTAACACCAGACCAATCATACCTTACAGAAGTACATCAGGGTAATAAAACAGAATGTAGAGTAATGTTACAGCTACAGAGGAGGTGCAGAGAAAGATCAATTCTAACCTGTGAAGAATCCGTTCATAAGTCTGATAACAGCGAGGAAGAAGATGTTTTTAAATCTAGGTATGTGTTTTCAAACTTTTGTAACTTCTGCCTGATGAAAGAGGGTAGAAGAATGTATAACTGAGGTGGGAGGGGTCTTTGATTATGTTGCCTTCTTTCCCAAGGCAGTGGGAAGTGTAGATGGAATCAATGGAAGGAAGGCTGCATTCACAATTCTCTAATTTCTTGCAACCTTGGGCAGAGCAGATGCCATACCAAATGTGATCCACCCATATAGGATGCACTCTGTGGTGTATCTATAAAAATTGGTAAAAGTCACTGTGGGCAAGGCTAAGGAAATTAGGCATGTGGATGGACCAGGATAGATCATTGGTGATATTTACTCCGAGGAATTTGCAGTATTTATCATTTTATGAAATTTTCAAGGTATGACGTCAGTGTGAATGAATAACTTGCATTGTCATTTGTTATTATTTCCTTCAATTTACAGCCCAAAGCTGTTGAAAATTCCCTCTCTGCTTTTGAAACCAGTAGCTTTTGTATCAGCTTCATGTGTTCTGTTTGTGTACCTGGTTGTGAAATGATGTTACCTGAACACTGGCTCACCTCTAATATGGGGTAGTAAGAACTGCCAATGCTGGAGTCAGACATTACACGGTGTGGAGCTGGAGGAACACAGAAGGCCAGGCGGCATCAGAGGAGCGGGAAAGCTGACGTTTCGGGTCGGGACCCTTCTTCAGAAATGGGGGAGGGGGAAGGGAGCTCTGAAATAAATAGAGGGGAGGGTGGGGCTGGGGAAGATAGTGGGATGGTGATAGGTGAGTGCAGGTAGGCAGTGGTAGGGATTGGTCAGTGAGGTGGGAGGAGCTGATAGGTGGGAGCGAAGACGGACAGGTCAAGGAGGCAGGGATGAGAGGAAGGCTTGGTCATGGGATGAGGCCGGGGGGTGGGGAGATTTTGAAACTAGTAAAGTCCACATTGAGACCATTGGGTTGTAGGCTCCCAAGGTAGAATATGAGGTGCTTCTCCTCCAGTTTCCGGGTGGTGTCATTATGACATGTTGTCCAGGGAGTTGAAATGGTTCGCGACTGGAAGGTGGTGTTATTTGTCATAAACAGAGTGCAGATGCTCTACAAAGCGGTCTCCGAGCCTCCGCTTAGCATCCCTGATGTAGAGGAGGCCACACCGGGAGCAGCGGATGTGCAGGTGAACATCTGTCTGATGTGGAAGGTTTTTTTCGGGTCCTTGGGTGGAGGTGTAGGGGCAGGTATAGCACTTCCTGCGGTTGCAGGGAATGGTGCTAGAGGGGAGTGTGGAACGGATGAGGGAGTCGCGGAGAGGGCGGTCCCTACAGAAGGCAGATGGGGGTGGGAAGGGAAATATATCCTTGGTTGTGGGGTCAGATTGCAGGTGGCGGAAGTGGCGGAGAATGATGCGTTGAATCTGGAGGTTAGTGAGGATAAGGGGGATTCTGTCTTTGTTTTTGTTGTGGGGAGGGAACGTGAGGGAAGAGGTGTGGGAAACGCAAGAGATGCGGTGGAGAGCATTTTCGACCACTGAAGGGGGGATGTTGCGGTCTTTGAAATATGAGGATATCTGGGATGTTTGGGAGTGGAATGCCTCATCTTGGGAGCAGGTGTGGTGGAGGCGGAGGAATTGGGAGTAGGGGATTGCATTCTTGCAGGAAGGTGGGTGAGAGGAGGTGTAGTCTAGGTAGCTGTGGGAGTTAGTGGGCTTGAAATACATGTCAGTTTCGAAGTGGTCACCAGAGATGATGACAGAGAGGTGTCATCGATGTAGCAAAGGAAGCGGTAGGGATAGTGCCAGTGTAGCTGCGGAAGAGGGCATGTTCCTTGTCTTCCGAAGAGGCAGGCATAGCTTGGACCCATGCGGGTTCCCGTGGCCACCCCCTTAGTCTGTAAGAAGTTGGAGGAGTTGAAGGAGAAGTTGTTGAGTGTAAGGACGAGTTTGGTTAAGCGGATGAGGATGTCGGTGGAGGGGGACTGGTTGGGCCTGCGGGAGAGGAAGAACATAGAACATAGAACAGTACAGCACAGTACAGGCCCTTCGGCCCACGATGTTGTGCCGAACTTTTACCCTAAACCTAAGGTCTATCTAATCTCCACCCCTACCTTTATAGTATCATCCATTAAAAGAAACCGGCAGGATTCGAACCTGCGTGGGGTACCCCAATGAAATGGAAATCCATTGCCTTAACCACTCGGCCACGACTACCAGGCCCTCAAAAAATGGAGAAACGGAGAGCTTTTAGGCCATCTGCGTAAGGAATACAAGTGTACAGGGATTGGAAATTCCGTAGTGAAGATGAGGTGTTGGGGGCTAGGGAATTGGAAGTCTTGGAGGAGGTGGAGGGCCTGGGTGGTGTACCGGACAAGAGTGGGGAGTTCCTGGACCAGAGGGGAGAAAATAGAGTGGAGGTAAGTGGAGATTAGTTTGGTGGGGCAGGAATATGCAGAGACAATGGGTCCATAGTGAAGATGAAGTGTTGGGGGCCAGGGAATTGGACCAATATGAAGATGAGGTGTTGGGGGCCAGGGAAACTGGAGGAGCAGCACCTCATATCCCGCCTTGGGAGCCTACAACCCAATGGTCTCAATGTGGACTTTACTAGTTTCAAAATCTCCTCACCCCCGGCCTCATCCCATGATCAACTCTCCCTCTCATCCCCGCCTCCTTGACCTGTCTGTCTTCTCTCCCACCTATCCGCTCCTCCCACCTCACTGACCAATCCCCACCATTGCCGACCTGCATTCACCTATCGTCATCCCACCTACCTTCCCCAGCCCCACCCCTCCTCTCTCTCTTTATTTCAGAGCTCTCTTCCCCCTCCCCATTTCTGAAGAATGGTCCTGACTTGAAATGTCAGCTTTCCTGCTCCTCTGATGCTGCCTGGCCTGCTGTGTTCCTCCAGCTCCACGCTGTGTTATCTCCCCTCTAATGTGTTCCTCTGACCTCTAGTGTGACTTTGGTTGGTGTTTGGTTCAGTGCCGTGATCTGAAACTGAGTGGGGCTGAGTGGTCAAAAAAAAATTTATTGCACAGATATTTTTCTAAGTATTATGCTCTTTACAATCTTCCTGCCATGCCCTTGTTTGAAATTGAGATTTAATCCTTCAGTGTAGTTCCCTGGAGAGTATCTGAAAGGATTCTTGGTGCTTGCTTGACTTTGGTAGGTTATCATTCTTCCAAAGACTTAATGACACTGCTGGGAAATCAGTGTTATCAATATTCCTCTCCCATCAAATAATTGATGTTAGTTGCTCATATTCTGTAGCCAACTGTGCGTTGTCTGCACAACTCGGGACTGAGTATGTTCAGGAGTGTTTGACTTTTGACACAACTAGGACTTTGAAGGAGTTGGAGGAAGAGTTCACTGCAGCCTCGCTGCTTTGCATTTCACTGTACGTGTGATCTCTGATACCATCTCTCGCTATCTTGCTCCATGTGGACAGAACCTGAAGGTAAACTTATTGTTTAGGACAGTGGGGTGATTGAAATAGGCAAAGTAAATGGTATTACTAAAAATAGTTATTGTTTAAAATTTCATTCCATTCTGATACTGTCTGGGCCTGCACTATAAATACTGTTTTCTCAGCTCCTGGATTATTGTGTTTTTTAAGTTCATTTACAGATTGTGGGTATCACTGGCAGGTCCAGCATTCATTGCACGTCTTTAGTTTCCCTTGAGAAGATGGTCCAGTGAAAATGAAGGTATGCTGATATAGGTTTAGGTCAGGATGGTGTGTGGTGTTGCCATGTATTTGCTGCCTTTATCCTTCTGGGTCGATGAGTTCATGGATTTGGACTGTGTTGTGGAGGGTGTCTTGCTGAGTTCCTGCAGTACATCTTGTAGGTGGTATGTGCTGCTGCCGTGTGCTGGTTGATGGTCGTGGATGTGCTGCCAATCTAGCAGGTTGCTTTGTCCTGGTTGGTGTCAAACTGTTGAGGTCTTGCTGCATTTCAACATGGTCTGCTTCAATATCTGCAGGGTCTCAAATGGTGCTGAATGTTGTACAATCAACAGTGGACATCCCCACTTTGGAGTTTATAATGGAGATAAGGCCATTGATGATGGAGCAGAGGATGGCTGGGTCTGGGACATGACCTTGAGGAACTCCTTAGCTGAAAGACTAAACAATATAGTGAGCCAGCGATAGTAGGAACTGCAGATGCTGGAGAATCTGAGATAACAAGGTGTAGAGCTGGATGAACACAGCAGGCCAACTCCTCTGATGCTGCTTGGCCTGCTGTGTTCATCCAGCTCTACACCTTAATATAGTGAGCCAATTGTTTTGTGTATGCAGCAAAGAACTGAAAGAACTTTGAAACAATAAGGTGGTAATGTCACAGCACTTATAAACCAGAACCCCAGGCTAAGGTTCAGGGACACTGGTTTGAATGTGACCATGAAATTGAAATTAAATAAAATTTGTAATTTAAAGCTAGTCGAATGGTGAGTGACCATGTAATCATTGTCAACTGTCATAAACTGCAGATGATTGACTTCCATTAACCACGACAGTCTTTCTTTGTACTAGGTATACCATTGACCACCAGATTTGCCAGTGCTACTCATTGATGTCACTTGGTCAAATGTTGACTTGATGTCAAGAGCAGCCTCCCTGAATCCCCTCTACTGCTTTATTCATGTATTGTATGTGCCAAGGCCAGCATTTCTTGCCCTTGAACTGATTTCTAGGTCATTTAGTCAACCACGTTGCTGTGGGTGGGGACGTCACTTCTCTGCCAGACTGGGTAAGGATGACAAATGTGCTTCTGTCAAGGGCATTTGTGAACTGAGTTCTGAGGAAGGGTTACCGGACCCGAAACGTTAACTCTGTTTTTGCCTTCACAGATGCTGCCAGACCTGCTGGGCTTTTCCAGCAACTTTGTTTTTGTTCCTGATTTACAGCATCCGCAGTTCTTTTGTTTTTGTTTTGGTTTGCATTTGTGAACTAGATGGGTTTTTATGACAACCGACAATGGTTTTTTATATGGTCACCATTAGACTAGCTTTAAATTCCAGATTT
Organism: Rhincodon typus; assembly: GCF_021869965.1. NCBI lineage: Eukaryota > Metazoa > Chordata > Chondrichthyes > Orectolobiformes > Rhincodontidae > Rhincodon > Rhincodon typus. The sequence goes on along the minus strand of NC_063335.1, from coordinate 114,412,347 downwards.
AAATTTCATGTTGGCATTCTATCAGAGCATTACCTGTGTTTCTCGATTAATAGTGTAGCAATATTACCAAAAGGCCATTGCCTACCTGCAGTAAGTTCTGCTCTTCTCTCCACTGGGACTTTCTTTTGTCTCTTCGACATTGTTCACCTTGATTTGTTTTCTGTTTCCTTCTTGCACCGTGTAATTTAATCTCTGCTGGCATATAACCTATCTCAGATCATCCTTTTTGCTGTTTTTTCTCTTCTCCTCACTCTCACATGCTCAATATTTGTTCCATTTGTAGCTTTTCTCTTTAAAAACGGTTCACTAGTAGCATTTACCTATCCTTTTTTAGTTCTGTGCTAGTTTTGAATTGTAGCTTTGTTCCGATTAAGAGCTCCCAGCCTACCACCTCTAATTAACACAGTTACTGTTCTGCAAATTGGGTACATCTGGGACTTGAAGAGGTGATACCTTCAGAACATCCTAAAATTAATACCTGAATATGTCACAAAGTATTAATCTACAGAATGTAATTCTTAATTGAAAACTATGGTCCCAGTAATTGCCTCATATTTAATATTTTTGGGCTTCTGTTTCGGATGCATCTGGGTCAGTAAAACCTTTTGAAAAGTATGATTGATTTAAAAAAATTTAAAAGTATTTCATAATGAGAAGACTTTATCCAAATTCACAAAGTAGCACAAGTTCTAAGTGGTTCAGATTGTAATGAAATGCTTTAGTCCTGCCAAGTAGAAGTAATAAGTTAATACCTGTTGCTCAGCTAATAGATGACCACTCAGCTACTGTCATTGAAACCTTTTTGAAGAGAAAGGATGGAAGAAAATTGATATTGTAGAGTATTCCATCTGACTTTTCCCTTTTCTCAAAGATCTGACTGTTGTTTTTATGGGCAAAAGTTACGTTCAGGTACATTGACATGTCCTAGAGCAGATCATGCAAGTCTTATTCTTGTCCTCTTTGACTTACACACACGTGCTTATGCATTACAGTGGGTGGGATGGTGGTGGGGAATGCACTGAATAATGACTTGCAGTATGGTTCAAATTGGTTACACATGGTTGTGATCAGTTGTAAGACCTCCACTCTTCCTACTCTGGCCACAATTTTCTGTTTCAACACAGTTTAGTATCTTTGCTCTGTATAGCTAAATTATCTACTGTCTTCACTGACAGACCCAGAGAATATTCTTTTCTATCCAGCTGCAAATCTTTGCCTATGCTTAATACTGTTGATATTGTGGGATGTTCCTGATGATTGGGAAGTCCAGAACCAGGGTTCACAGTCTACCATAAGACCATAAGAAACAGGAACAAGGGTAGGCTGTTCAGCCCCTTAAACCTGTTCCACCATTCAATAGGCATGTGACTGAACTAGTATTCCTCCAGTCTACTTTCCTGTGTTTTCCCTGTAACCCTGGATTCTCTTACTTATCAGCCTTAAATATACATGTGGACTGTACCCCCAGAGCTCTATGAGGCAAGGAGTTCCAAAGACACTCAGCCTTCTGAGAGAAGCAATTCCTCCTCATTTCAGTCTTAAATTGGCGTCCCTTTATTCTGGTACTATGCCCTCTCCTAGACTTCCCCCATGAGGGAAAACATCCTCTCAGCATTTACTGAGTCAAGCCTTGTAAGAATCCAATATATTTTAATGACATCACTTCTCATTCTTTGAGTAGAGTAGAGTCCCAATCTGTTTAGCCTTTGTTCATAAGACAATCCTTCCATACCAGGAATCATCCTAGTGAACCTTCTCTGACTGCCTCCAATGAAATAATCTTTCCTTAAATAAGGGAACTAAAACTGCTCACAGTATCCCAGATTTGGTCTCACCAACACCTTGTGCAGTTCCAGTAAGACTTCCCTACCTCTACCACAACCCCGTTGAAACAAGGGCCAACTTTCCATTAGCGTTCCTGATTACCTGCTATTTGTGTTTCATGCAAAGTACAAGAGAAATTTTGTACTCCCAAGAGTGGTGAACCTGTGAAGCTCTCTGCCATAGAAAGTGGTTGAGGCCAAAACATTTGAAGTTTTCAAGAAGGAGATAGATATAGTTCTTGTAGGTCAAAAGGTATATTGGATGATTGGCCACCATCATTATATTGAATGGTGTTGCAAGCCTGAAGGGCCAGATGGCTTAGTCCTGTTCCTATTTTTTATATTTCTGTGTTTCTGATGAGTTCTGGGAAACAAAACGTTAACTCTGCTTTTTTACCCACAGATGCTGCCGAGTATCGCCAACAATTTCTGTTTTGGTTTCAGAACTCCAGCATTCTCAATGCTTTGTTTTAGTTTAATAAACTATGATATAACCTACAAGAAAATAGTTATTATAGTTAGAGTATAGGAACATAAGAACTAGGAGCCGGAGTAGGCAATTCAGCAATTAGGGGAGGCGATGGCCTCGTGGTATTATCGCTGGACTGTTAATTCAGAGGCCCAGAAAACATTCTGAGACCCAGGTTCAAATCCCGCCACGGCAGATGGTGGAATTTGAATTCAATAAATATCTGGAATTAAAAATCTAACAACGACCATGAATCCATTGTCGATTGTCAGAAAAACCCATTTGGTTCACTAATGTCCTTTAGGGAGGGAACCTGCCATCCTTACCTGGCCTGGTCTACATGTGACTCCAGATCCACAGCAATGTGGCTGACTCTTAACTGCCCTCTGGGCATTTAGAGATGGGCAATAAATGCTGTCTGGCCAGCGGTGCCCTCCTTCTGTGAATGAATAAAAAAAAGCCCCTCGAGCTTACTCCATCATTTGATATGATTATGGCTGATCTCATCTTGGCCTCAATTCCACTTTCCTGCCCACTCTGCACAACCCTTCAACCCATTACTAATTAAAAACCTGTCTCTCCACTCGTTAAATTTACTCAATGCCCTGGCATCCACCACGCTCTGGGGTAGTGATTTCCACGGATTCATGATAGCAACAATTACTATAAAGAACAAAGAACAAAGAAAATTACAGCACAGGAACAGGCCCTTCGGCCCTCCAAGCCTGCGCCGATCCAGATCCTCTATCTAAACCTGTCACCTACTTTCCAAGGATCTGTATCCCTCTACTCCCTGCCCATTCATGTATCTGTCTAGATACATCTTAAATGACGCTATCATGCCCGTCTCTACCACCTCCGCTGGCAACGCGTTCCAGCCACCCACCACCCTCTGCATAAAGAACTTTCCACACATGTCTCCCTTAAACTTTTCCCCTCTTATCTTGAAATCGTGACCCCTCGTAATTGAGTCTCCCACTCTGGGGGAAAAAGCTTCTTGCTATCCACCCTGTCTATACCTCTCATGATTTTGTAGACCTCAATCAGGTCCCCCCCCCAACCCAACCTCCGTCTTTCTAATGTAAATAATCCTAATCTACTCAACCTCTCTTCATAGCTAGCGCCCTCCATACCAGGCAACATCCTGGTGAACCTCCTCTGCACCCTCTCCAAAGCATCCACATCCTTTTGGTAATGTGGCGACCAGAACTGTACGCAGTATTCCAAATGTGGTCGAACCAAAGTCCTATACAACTGTAACATGACCTGCCAACTCCTGTACTCAATACCCCGTCCGATGAATGAAAGCATGCCGTATGCCGCCTTGCCCACTCTATTGACCTGCGTTGCCACCTTCAGTGTACAATGGACCCGAACACCCAGATCTCTCTGTGTATCAATTTTCCCCAGGGCTTTTCCACTTACCATATAGTTCGCTCTATAGTTGGTGATAAGATTGGATTTAAGAGAAAATGCAATGGTTTTTTTTAGAATTCATTTAAAGGTGGATGACACTGGCAAGCATTTTACTGTTAAACCCCTACAGTGTGTTAGTGAGGGAGTTCCAGGATTTTTGACCCAGTGATAGCAAAGGGATGGTGATGTACATCTAAGTCAGGATAGTGATTGGTTTGGAGGGGAACCTGTGGTGTTCCAATGTATCTGCTGTGTCTTTCCTGATGTTAGTAGCCATGAATGTGGAAGATGTTGTTAAAGCTGCTGCAGTGCATCTTCTAGAAATCACAGTGGGTCTATTTTAGAGGGAGTGATGTTTAATATTTCTGGATAAGAACATAAGAACATAAGAACTAGGAGCAGGAGTAGGCCGTCTGGCCCTTCGAGCCTGCTCCGCCATTCACTAAGATCATGGCTGATCTTTTTGTGGACTCAGATCCATTTACCCGCATTCTCACCGTAACCCTTAATTCCTTTATTGTTCAAAAAAATCTACTTTTTCTTTAAAAATGTTTACTGAAGTAGCGTCAACTACTTCACTGGGCAAGGAATTCCACAGATTAACAACCCTCTGGGTGAAGAAATTCCTTCTCAATTCAGTCCTAAATCTGCTCCCTGTAATCTTGAGGCTATGCCCTCTTGTCCTAGCTTCACCTGCCAGTGGAAACATCCTCTCTACTTCTATCTTATCTATTCCCTTCATAATTTTATATGTTTCTATAGGATCCCCCCTCAATCTTCTGAATTCCAATGAATATAATCCCAATCTACTCAGTCTCTCCTCATAAGCCAACCCCCTCAACTCCGGAATCAACCTAGTGAACCTCCTTTGCACCCCCTCCAGTGCCAGTACATCCTTTCTCAAGTAAGGAGACCAAAACTGCACACAGTACTCCAGGTGTGGCCTCACCAGCACCTATACAGCTGCAGCATAACCTCTCTGCTTTTATAACCTCTATGACATTTGACCCCAACTCTGTAGGTGCTACTTTCACTGGACTGTGGATTTTAGCTGTTAGTTACACTATAGTACATAAGCATTCTCCACTCATGATCGTAAGCAGGAAGAGCTGCAGCCTTTTTGAAGGCAATGAGTGTCACAACCATGCTTGTTCCTGTTCTCACCAGAAATACACATATACACACTTCTGATAGTGGTCATTTGCTAGTGATCAGGACTGGAGCACATACAAGTTTGTCTCTTCTGAACTTCAGAATGTTGTTTTTGCCTGAAGCATATATAGAAATCAGCGCAATCTACAACGGTCTGAATAGAGTGTATTTGAAATGGATTGGAAATTGTTTGAGCAGATGGTTTAAAGGGTGGTTGTCCAAGAAGGATTGAACTGACAGGATGATTCAGGGATAGGTGTATGTAATACACAAAATACTTGGAAATGGGCATAAGCAAACGTCTTTTTTGTGGTTTTTAATGCCAAACTGCAAGGTATTGTTGGTAACTGAGAACATGGTGAGCAAATTCATAAGAACTTGAATGGATTAAATGGTGGGCTAACTTGTGGCAGATTTCATTTAATATGCCAAAATGCAGTCATCAGATGTTAAAGAATGATAATCGGTAGTTAGAAATGCCAGCTGAAGTTCTGTGGAGCATTCTTTGGGGGAGGGATTTGTGGGAAGTGATGGATAGTTCACTGGAGAAGTGTGTGGCAGCAGTACGGAGAGCAAAACAGTATCTTGTGCTCTAACTATGTTTAGCTAGCATAAGTGATTCTGGATTTGTAATGGATACCCACTTGAGTACAATTCTGGTCACAACTGAGGTAGACACCTAGATATTGGTGTGGGTGCAGAACAAAGCAGAGCAGGTACACTGACTGCATTGGACAGCTTATTTGATGTTGAGCGGTTGCACAAGCTGAGAGTATATCTACTAGAATATACGTGGTTCAGCGTGATTATAAACAAGATAATTGCAGATTCTTTAAGAAGAGGACCCAGTCTTAAACTTCAAAGTGGAAAGATGAAAAGACGTTTCAAATCTAACTGCTTTGTGCTGTGCATCATTCATGTGTGGAATCAGCAGCCTAGGCAGATAGTGAAGGTTCGTTCATCAGTTGAGGAAGGAGTTATATCAGTACCTGGAGAACAATTTGATGGAAGAAGGTGAGGCTAGGTCATGACATAACGATTCCCCAGAGTCGAGATGAATCACTCTCGTCTACCCAGTTTTGTATATTCCAATATTCTTCTGATGGTTCTTACTCAGAATACAGTCGCAGTCTGTGGGTTGCTAACAGATGCTTTAATGTGGCTCACTGAAAAACTGAATATGAAATTTTGAAATGTTTGGAGGAGATTTGTCACATTTTAGCCCATGACAGCTTCTGGTGAATGCAGTAAAACTCAGTCAATAAAAGATTTCCTTGCGGAGCTCTGGACTAATACCAACTGATTTATTCTCCTGTTATTTCCCAGTTTTACCCATGTGGTTAATTATGTTGTTTATTGTGGAATTGTATTTTGACCCAATTCACTTGGTGCTTTTGAAAGAGATGGGATTAACAGTTGCAGACAATTTAAAATTCAATCCCCATTACTACATTTCAGATGATTTATCTTAATCTTGGGTGTAAAAAAAATTGTTTTATACTGTTCATTAATTAATCCTGCCACTGTGTGTTAATTAAATCTGCCAGTATACATTACAGAAACAGTTATTTTTAAATTTTGTTAAACAAGCTGGTTTCTTTCGTGAAAAAGGAGGAGCAAGTAACTTGTGACCAGCAGAGTACCTGAGAAATTGCTGTTTTTTTTCTGTTCCCTATCAGTCCGCTGCTGGCTAAGGTCTCCGTATCAAGTATTGTAGTGGCTTCTATTGTCAAAATACTTTATCTCTGAGCTTTTGTTCCCTCCCGACCTCCTTATTGCATTTGCTTTGATTTCTATCTTGGGACGATTTATCAGAGTTGGCAATTCATGGAGCCAGTACACCAGAGGGAGACCACTCAGCCCATCAAATCTACAGAATTCTTTGTGGAGCAACCTAGTTGCATTCCATGATTCTAGTACTTTGTGCAAGTGGCTGTCATTCTTGTATGGACTACTCAACAATGGTAGAACTTACAGTAGTGGCGACTGAATAAGATCAAAAGCAGAAACTTGGCTTTAATCTGTTTCCTTGAATCTATTGGTAACATATCAAACTGCATTTCAGTCTTCTCAGTTCCATGCGTATGTCTCTTCACTCTTAAGTGTTCTTTTCCTTGCTGTGAATCCTGTGTGGAATGCTACATTTGTTAGAATGCCTGGAACTGGCTTGGCTTTGGTATAAACATGAAAGGTTATAATGCAGAAGGAGGCTTTTCAGCTTGTTATGTCTGTGATGACTCTCTGTAAGAGCAGTTCAGCTAGTCCTACTCCCTCACCTATCCCTGGCAGTGTGCATTTATTTTTCAGATGATTATCCAATTCCCTTGGCTACAATTAAGGCTACAATTAAATTCACCTCCACAACAATCCCTTTGACGTTGTCTTTATGCATTCCAGGTCCTAACCGCTCGCTATGTCAACATTTTCCTGTGGTCCTAATCACTACATATTGATGTCCTTTGTTGTTGAACTTTCTGTCCATGGAAATAATTTCTTTCTGTTCACTGTGTGTTGACCGCTTATGAATTTGAACATTTGAATCAAATCTCCACTCACCCTTCTCAAAGGAGAACAATCCTGGCTTCTCCAAGCTATTTGCATAACTGAAATGGCTCATCTCTGGAAGCATTCTCAAAAATCTTATCTGCACCTTCTCTGAAGCCTTTAAACCCTTCCTAAAGTGTGGTCTGCAGAATTGGGACACATCACTCAAATGAATCATACATGAAGGTTCATTATAACTTCCTTGCTTTTATACTGTGTCCCTATTTATAAAACCCTGTGTCTTGTACATCGAAGTCAAGATCATTAACACAGGTCAAGAAAACTATGTGTACAATTACTGAACAATGAGCTTTACTTCCTTCCAGTCCAAAACATTTAGCATAATTGTGTTTCTTTTCACTTAGCAAATTTTGCACCAATCCTGGAGTTTTCCATTTCTGTTGCAGTAGTTTTAACCTTCTAGCAATTTATCAGCTACACTTTGGAAAGCTATGTACACCGCATTAACTATGTTACCATCAATCCCGTGCTAGCTCATCAAAAATTTCAATGAAGTTAGCTCAGCAAGATTTTGTCTTCACCAAATCCAAGCTAGCTTTCTTTAATTAATCCCGGTTTGTCCACACGATGGAACGTTTTTTCCAGATTATCATTGCTAAAACTTTTTCAGTTCTTGGGATAAAACTGACTGGCAGGTCTTTGCTGGATTAGCATGAGCCGGGAGTTTCACTGTTTAAAAGAGCGAGTGGTGAGTTGGGCAGCTTCACTATATAAAATAATGAGTGGTGTGACTGGAAGTGTCCGATGAGTTACGGATTTCATTACTGTAGTGAGCGGTGAGTTGGAACTTCCACTGTTTCAATAGCAAGCGGTGAGTCATGGAGCGCACGGCTGCTGGAGTCCGGGGGTGGAGCTTTGCTGCTGAAATCAATTCCCAGAGTGGAATTGAAGGACAACCAGCCAGCTGGGTGAGTATTAATCTTATTCTGTAATACTTGATACAATTTTGTACTATTTTAATACTTTTTTTCCTGCTTAAATACTGCTGTACTGCCTTTAATTCTGATCATTTCTAAAGCATTTTTTGTTTTAAAATACGTAAGGGCTGTAGTTCAGAGATCCAGGGTAGAAGAACCCTAAAATGAATACTATTGAGTTTAAAAGCTTGTATGTTAAAGATTTAAAAGACAGAAAGTGAACTAAAGGCCATGGTGTGCTCCTTCTGCTGTGTGTGGGAGGTTGGGCACAGATCCATTGCTCAGGGTCAACATGTGCGTGGAATGTGTCTCCAGCTGCAATTCCTGGACGCCTGAGTTTTGGAGCTGGAGCAGCGGCTGTGGACATTATGGAGCATTGGTGAGGTTGAGAGATGGTGGATAACCTACAGAGAGGTGGTCACTCTGTAGGCTAACATTCCACATGCAGCGAAGGAATGGCATTGTGGGTCCACCTACCTGTAGCACATGGACTGCACTGGCTCAAAAAAGCAGCTCACCAACGCCTTCTCAAGGGCAAATACGGATGGGCAATAAATACTGACCCAGCCAGTGACGCCCTCATCCCACAACTGATTTAAAAAAGAAAATATCCTGGCTCTTGGGCTTTACTAGATTCTAAGACAAGAGATTAATTCTTAAATTCCCACTCATACTAAACAGCCACACTTTACTCTCTGCAGGTTACACTGTGATCTAATAAAGTTAAAGGGTCAGACCAACAATCCGATGATCCTGGTTGTCAAAGAATAGATAGGATGCAATAAAAAGAGAAATGTTGGCTTATAGCAGGTACCGAAGGCTGAAGACAATAGATGACCTCGAAATAGAATATGCAAGGGGGAAGCTAAAAGAAGTTAGAAGAGCAAAAAGGGGATTTGGAAGGCTAATAACGGTAAAGAAGAATACAAAGTTGTTTTACAAATTCATTAAGGCCAAAGTGATAACGAAGGAAAGAGTATGGCCCATTAAGGACCACAGCAGCAATTTGTACTTGGAGCAGGATGACTAGTATTTTAAATTAATATTTTGTCAGTGTTCACTAATGAGGGGGGGTGATGTCAGTGTAGCACAGTTTTGTTAAGGGGAGTTCATGTCTGACCAACTCGATTGGATTTTTTTTTTGAAGAGGTGACCAGGTGTAGATAAAGGCAATGCATTTGACATAGTCTACTTGGACTTCAGCATGACTTCTGTGAAGGTCCCGCATTTGAAACAGATGTGCAATGAACGGAGATTTGGCTAATGGAATCAGAATTGGATAGGTGGCAATTGGCTGAGTTTATTCTGCGTCCCTAGTTGCCCTTGAGAAGGTAGTAATGAGCTGCCTCTTGAACTGCTGCAGTGTGTGTGCTGTACGTAGACCCACAATGCTGTTAGGATGGGAATTCCACACTTATTTCTAAGTCAGGTGTGTGACTTGGAGGGGAACCTGCATGTAGTGGTGTTCCCATGTATCTGCTGCCTTTGTCCTTATCGATGGAAATGCTTGAATTGGGAAGATGCTAACTAATGATCTTTGGTGAATTTCTGCAGTGTGTCTTGTAAATGGTACACACTGCTACACTGAGCATGGATCGTGGAGGGAATGGATGTTTGTGGATGTGATGCCAATCAAGTGGGCTACTTTGTCCTGGATGGTGTCAAGCTTCTTAAAAGTGTTGGTTCTGCACTCACCCAGGTAAGTGGTGAATATGTGTCTTGTAGATGGTGTAGAGGTTTTGAGAAGTCAGGATGTTTGGGAGGGAGTTACTCGCTGCAGTTTCCTGGCCTCTGATCTACTGTTGTAGCCACAGTGTTAATGCGGTGAGTACAGTTGAATTTCTGGTCAATGGTAGCCCCCCAAGATATTGATAGTGGGGAATTCAGTGATGTCAAGGGATAGTGGCCGGATAATCTCTTATTGGAGATCGTCATTGCCTGACATTTGTGTGGTATGAATGTTACTTGCCCTTTTTCAGCCCAAGTCTGGATATTGTCCAGATCTGCTGCATTTGAACATGGATTGCTTCGGTATCTGAGGAGCCATGAATAGTGCATAATAATGTGCTGTCATCCCCAGTACTGACCTTATGATGGAGGGAAGGTCATTAATGAAGCAGCTAAAGATGGTTGGGCCTATAACACTACCCTGAGGGACTCCTGCAGAGATTTCCTGGGGCAGAGATGATCCACCTTCAACAGCCACAACTATCTTCCTTCCAAATATGACTCCAACCAGCAAAGAGTTTTCCCCTTCATTCTCATTGACCCCAGTTTTGCTCAGGCTCCTTGATGCCACTTGGAGTGAGTCAAATTGGCTGAAGACTGGCACCTGTGATGCTGTGGATCATTGGAGGAAGCCAAGATGGATCATAAATTTGGCACTTCTGGTTGAGTATTGTTGCAAATGCCTCAGCCTTATCTCTTGTACTAATATGCTTGTTGATCCTCCTCCTGCAGTGAGTTGTTTAATTGTCCACCACCATTCATGACTGGAAGTGGCAAGAGTAAAATATTGTGTACAGTTCTACAATCCAGAATATAGGAGGGATATGATTGCACTAGAGAGGGTGCAGATGAGATTTACCAGGATGTTACCTGGACTGTAGAGTTTTAGTGATCAAGAGAGATTAGATAGCCTGGGTTTGTTTTCCTTGTACATGCCTTGGTGTCTTTTGTGCCATGATTGAGATGTAGAAAATTGAGGGACATAGATAGGGTAAACAGGAAGGAGCTTTCTTCTTGATGAACTGCTGGTTGAGGCAGAAACCCTGATAACATTAAAGAAGTATTTAGATGTACACTTATGATGCCAAGGCATACAAGGCCATGAGCCAAGTGCTGGAAAATGGAATTAGAACAGTTAGGTGGCTAGAAAAAAGAACAAAGAAAATTACAGCACAGAAACAGGCCCTTCGGCCTTCCAAGCCTGCGTTGATCCAGATCCTCTATCTAAACCTGTCGCCTATTTTCCAAGGATCTGTATCCCTCTGCTCCCTGCCCATTCATGTATCTGTCTAGATACATCTTAAATGATGCTATCGTGCCTGCCTCTACCACCTCCGCTGGCAACGCGTTCCAGCCACCCACCACCCTCTGCGTAAAGAACTTTCCATGCATATCTCCCTGAAACTTTTCCCCTCTCACCTTGAAATCGTGACCCCTAGTAATTGAGTCCCCCACGCTGGGGAAAAAGCTTCTTGCTATCCACCCTGTCTATACTTCTCATGATTTTGTAGACCTCAATCAGGTCCCCCCCCCAACCCAACCTCCGTCTTTCTAATGTAAATAATCCTAATCTACTCAACCTCTCTTCATAGCTAGCGCCCTCCATACCAGGCAACATCCTGGTGAACCTCCTCTGCACCCTCTCCAAAGCATCCACATCCTTTTGGTAATGTGGCGACCAGAACTGTACGCAGTATTCCAAATGTGGTCGAACCAAAGTCCTATACAACTGTAACATGACCTGCCAACTCCTGTACTCAATACCCCGTCCGATGAATGCAAGCATGCTGTATGCCGCCTTGCCCACTCTATCGACCTGCGTTGCCACCTTCAGTGTACAATGGACCTGAACACCCAGATCTCTCTGTGTATCAATTTTCCCCAGGGCTTTTCCATTTACCATACAGTTCGCTCTTGAATTGGATCTTCCAAAATGCATCACCTCGCATTTGCCTGGATTGAACTCCATCTGCCATTTCTCTGCCCAACTCTCCAATCTATGTATATTCTGCTGCATTCTCTGACAGTCCCCTTCACCATCTGCTACTCCACCAATCTTAGTGTCATCTGCAAACTTGCTAATCAGACCATCTATACCTTCCTCCAGATCATTTATGTATATCACAAACAACAGTGGTCCCAACACGGATCCCTGTGGAACACCACTGGTCATAGTTCTCCATTTTGAGAAACTCCCTTCCACTACAACTCTGTCTCCTGTTGCCCAGCCAGTTCTCTATCCATTTAGCTTGTACACCCTGGATCCCATGGGACTTCACTTACTCCATCAGCCAACCATGGGGAACCTTATCAAACGCCTTACTGAAGTCCATGTATATGACATCTACAGCCCTTCCCTCATCTATCAACTTTGTCACTTCCTCAAAGAATTCTATCAAGTTGGTAAGACATGACCTTCCCTGCACAAAACCATACTGCCTATCACTAATAAACCCATTTTCTCCCAAATGTAAATAGATCCGATCCCTCAGTATCTTCTCCAGCAGCTTCCCCACTACTGACGTTAGGCTCACCGGTCTGTAATTTCCTGGATTATCCTTGTTACCCTCCTTAAACAAGGGGACAACATTAACAATTCTCCAGTCCTCCGGGACCTCACCCGTGCTCAAGGATGCTGCAAAGATATCTGTTAAGGCCCCAGCTATTTCCTCTCTCGCTTCCCTCAGTAACCTGGGATAGATCCCATCCGGACCTGGGGACTTGTCCACCCTAATGCCTTTTAGAATACCCAACACTTTCTCCACTCCTTATGCCGACTTAACCGAGAGTAATCAAACGTCTATCCCTAACCTCAACATCCGTCATGTCCCTCTCCTCAGTGAATACTGACGCAAAGTACTCAATAAGAATCTCACTCATTTTCTCTGACTCCTCGCATAACTTCCCTCCTTTGTCCTTGAGTGGGCCAACCCTTTCTCTAGTTACCCTCTTGCTCCTTCTGTACGAATAAAAGGCTTTGGGATTTTCCTTAACCCTGTTTGCTAAAGATATTTCATGACCCCTTTTAGCCCTCTTAATTCCTCGTTTCAGATTGGTCTTACTTTCCCGATATTCTTCCAAAGCTTCGTCTGTTTTCAGTCGCCTAGACCTTATGTATGCTTCCTTTTTCCTCTTTGCTAGTCTCACAATTTCACCTGTCATCCACGGTTCCCTAATCTTGCCCTTTCTATCCCTCATTTTCTCAGGGACATGTCTGTCCTGCACTGTAATCAACCTTTCTTTAAAAGCCTCCCACATATCAAATGTGGATTTACCCTCAAACAGCTGCTCCCAATCCACATTCCCCAGCTCCTGTCGAATTTTGCTATAGTTGGCCTTCCCCCAATTCAGCACTCTTCCTTTAGGACCACTCTCGTCTTTGTCCATCAGTATTCTAAAACTTATGGAATTGTGATCACTATTCCCAAAGTAATCCCCTACTGAAACTTCAACCACCTGGCTGGGCTCATTCCCCAACACCAGGTCCAGTATGGCCCCTTCCTGAATTGGCCTATTTACATACTGCTCTAGAAAACCCTCCTGGATGCTCCTTACAAATTCTGCTCCATCGAAACCCCTAACACTAAGTGAATCCCAGTCAATGTTGGGAAAATTTAATTTTCCCATCACCACCATTCTGTTGTTCCTACATCTTTCCATTATCCGTCTACGTATGTGTGCCTCTATCTCATGCTCGCGGTTGGGAGGCCTGTAGTACAGCCCCAACATTGTTACCGTACCCTTCCTATTTCTGAGCTCTGCCCATATTACCTCACTGCTCAAGTCCTCCATAGTGCCCTCCTTCAGCACAGCTGTGATATTCTCTTTGACCAGTAATGCAACTCCTCCACCCCTTTTACCTCCCTCTCTATCCCGCCTGAAGAACCTGTATCCTGGGATATAGAGTTGCCAATCTTGCCCTTTCCTCAACCAAGTCTCAGCAATAGCAATAACATCATACTCCCAGGTAATAATCCAAACCCTAAGTTCATCTGCTTTACCTACTACACTTCTCGCATTAAAACAAATGCACTTCAGACCACCTGTCCCTCTGCGTTCATCATCTGCTCTCTGCTTCCTCTTCCCCTTAGTCACACTGACTTCATTATCTAGTTCCTTACAGGCTTTAGTTACCAGCTCCTTACTGTCCATTAACCTCCTCATTTGGTTCCCATCCCCCTGCCACATTAGTTTAAACCCTCCCCAACAGCGTTAGCAAAAGCAGCCCCTAGGATATTGGTTCTATTCCTGCCCAGGTGTAGACCGCCTGATTTGTAATAGTCCCCAGAACCTGTCCCAATGTCCCAAAAATCTGAATCCCTCCCTCCTGCACCATCTCTCAAGCCACTCACTTATCCTGCCTATTCTTTCATTTCTACTCTGACTAGCACGTGGCACTGGTAGCAATCCTGAGATTACTACCTCTGAAGTCCTACTTTTTAACTTGGCTCCTAACTCCCTAACGTCTGCTTGTAGGACCTCATCCTGGTTTTTTACCTATATCATTGGTGCCTATATGCACCACGACAGCTGGCTGTTTACCCTCCCCCTTCAGAATGTCCTGCAGTCGATCTGAGACATCCCTGACCCGTGCACCTGGGAGGCAACATACCATTCGGCAATCTCATTTTCAACCACAGAACTGCCTATCTACTCCCCTTACAATCGAATCCCCTATGACTATAGCCCTTCCACTCTTTTTCCGGCCCTTCTGTACAGCAGAGCCAGCCACGGTGCCAAGAACCTGGCTACTGCTGCCTTCTCCTGGTGAGCCATCTCCCCCAACAGTATCCAAAACGGTATACCTGTTTTGGAGGGAGATGACTGCAGGGGACACCTGCACTGCCTTCCTGCTTTTTTTCTGCCTTTTGGTCACCCATTCCCTTTCTCCCTCCGCGATCCTAATCTGCGGTGTGACCAATTCGCTGACTTACTCAGCATTGCGGATGCTCCAAAGTGAGTCCATGTGCAGCTCCAGAGCCGTCATGCTGGACACACTTCCTGCACATGTAGGAGTTGGGGACATCAGCTGCGTCCCTTAGCTCCCACATTGAGCAAGAGGAGCATAACACGGGTCTGGGATCTCCTACCATTTTTACTTTTAAGCTTAACTTATCCCTACTATAATATCAAATACTTGATAAATGAAATGAAAAAAATTTGTACCAAATCACTCTACTTACCAGCACACGATTGAAAAAAAGAAAAACACTTACCTTCTCAACACAGCAGAGTTTTTTTTGGGTCAGAGGAGGAGGAGGGCGGGTGGGAGACACTACATGTGTAGTGTCTCGGGTTTAGCCACTGCCCGAATATATCAGTTCACTCACTTCCGAGAGCGCAATTCGACCGCTACCACTTGGCTCCGCTGCCGAAATGAAGAACTTACCTCCCGGCAGGCCCCTGGTCCTCGCGGTCACTGTTCCCGCTGCTGCTCCTGCTGCAAAAAATGGAGGCCGCTGATTGCACGAGGTAAGTTTTTAACTAGGAAACTTACCTCCCAGCAGGCCCCTGGTCTTCAGTCTCACAGCTTTTGACCCGTGCAGTCTCAATAGGCTGACGGGCCTTTTTCTCTGATGTAGACCTTCATGATTTTGCTATTCATTCTTTTCACTTCCTCTTTGATTTTTTTTATGTAACCTGGTTTTCAGTTACGTTGTCAACTTTGTATTATCATATAGACCTGTTTTTACATGATTTCTTGCTTTCCATCTCACTACAAGTTCATAAGATAAATTCATAAGATATAAGGGCATAATTAGGCCATTTGGCCCATCGAAGTCTGCTCCACCATTTGATTGTGGCTGATATGCTCCTCACCCCCATTTTCATGCCTTCTCCCCATAAAGTTTCAATTCATTACCAATTAAAAATCTGTCTAACTCCTCAAATTTACTCACATACACTCTCTCTTCATATGACAAACATCCCTGGGATCAATCTAGTGAACCTCCTCTGAATTCCCTCCAATGCCACTACATCCTTTCTCAAATAAGGGAACCAAAACTGTGCACAATACTCCAGATGCAGTCTCATCAATGCCTTGTATTGTTGCAACAATACTCCACCTTTATACTTTATTCCTAAGCGATAAAAGCCAACATTCCATTCACTTACTTTATTATCTGCTGTACCTGCATGCCAGTTTTCTGTGACTCATGAACAAGGACGCCCAGATCCCTCTGAACCGGAACACCTGGAAGTCTCTCCCCATTTAGAATATAGGTCGCCTTCCCATTTTTCTGACCAAAATGCACGGCCTCACATTTATCCACGTTAAACTCCATCTGCCATATTTTGGCCCACCCCATAACCTATCTATATTCATTTGTAAGGTTCTTATTTCCTCATTGCAATGTACCATTCAGCCTATTTTTGTGTCGTGTGCAAATTTGGCTATAGAGCCTTCTACACCTGTATCCAAGTCGTTAATGTAGATTGTAAATAGCTGGGTCCAAGGACTGAACCCCGTGGCACCCCACTAGTTACTACTTGCCATCCAGAAAAAAAACTCATTTATCCCGACTCTCTGTCTTCTGTCCATCAGCCAGTCACCTATCCAAGCTAATAAATGACCCCAATCCCATATGATCCAATCTTGTGAATTAACCTTTTGTGTGGCACCTTTATCAAATGCCTTCCGGAAGTCCAGATATATTGCATCTACAGGATCCCGATTGTCCACTTTGCTTGTTACATCTTTGAAGAACTCTAGCAAATTAGTCAAACATGATTTGTCCTTCATAAAACCGTGCTGACTCTGGCATTTTGACTTTGCATATGTCCTGATATTGCTTCCTTGATAATTGATTCTAACACTTTGTCAACAACCGATGTTAAACTAACTGGTCTGTAATTTCCGACATATTGCCTCCCTCCTTTTTTAAATAAGGGCGTTACCAGCATTCAGCTTAGTGATTCTCTTCCCTTGTATATACCTATAGAAGCTTTTGCTATCCTTTTTTTATGTTTTGTGCTAGTTTTCTTTCATAATTTACCTTAGCTCTTTTTATTAATTTTTAGTACCCCTTTGTTTACTTTTGGAAGTTTCCCAATCCTGTTGCCTGCCACTGGCCTTTGCAATATGCTATACCATAGTTTTTGACTTTATATTGTCCTTGACCTCCTTGTTTAGCCAAGCATGTTTTTTTTTTACACCCCCCCTTACCATTTTTCTTCCTCGCTGGGATATATTTTAGTTGTGAGGAATTGAGTAGCTGCTTAAACAACTGCCATTGCTCATCTGCTGTCTTACCTTTTAGCCTTCCTGCCCAATCTGCTCAGGCCAAATCTGTACTTCTATCTATGTAATTTCCTTTGTTTAGTTCCAGAACACTACTGTGGGACTGCACTTTCTCACCCCTCATTACACAATACCAAATTCAGAGTAGCCTACTCCCTGGTTGGCTCCATAACATACTGCTCCAAGAAGTAGTCTCTAATGTATTCAATGAACTGTGCCTCCAGGCTATCCTTGCCAATTTGATCCTTCCAATGTATGTGCATGTTAAAATCACCCATAATTATTGCCGTACCTTTCTTGCAAGCCTGTAATATTTCCTGATTTATACTGTACCCCACTGCGGAACTACTGTTTGGGGACCTGTAGATTACTCTTACCAAGTATATCTTCTCTTTGCTGTCTCTTATTTCTACCCAGACTGATCTCCTGTGCTTAAGTCATTTCTCATGACAGCACTGATCCCTTCCTTTGCCAGCAAAGCTATACCACATCTTTTTCTTTTCAGTCTATCCCTCTGAAATGCCGAGTACCTTTGGATGTTCAATTCCCAGACCTGGTCTCCTTGTAACCATGTCTCAGTCATCGCTACCAAATCGTACCCTTTTGTTTCTATTTGCTCCATTAACTCATTAATTTTGTTCTGAATGCTTCGTGCAGTTAGATACAAAGCTTTTAAATTTGTTCTACTGGTAAATTTCCATACTTTGTCTTTATACAACAAGGATTTATAAAAGAAAAAATCACCTGCTCTGTCTGTCACCTTTATTGTCTAGTAATCATCCGCCACATCGTTAACCCAGAGTCTTACCTCCTTTAATTTAGGTTTTCTAATTTCCCCTACAACTGAACCCCCTGCCCCTATTTAGTTTAAAGTCAAGTCTACAGCCCTAGTTATGTGATTCGCTAGGACTCTGGTCCCAGCACGATTGAGATGAAGACCATCCCATCGGAACAGGTCCCTTCTTCTCCAATACTGGTGCCAATGTCTCATGAATTCAAACCCATTTCTCCCACTCCAATCTTTAAGCCACGCATTTACCTGCTTAATCTTGCCCCTGTGTCAATTAGCTAGTGGCTCAGGTACTAATCCAGAGATGATTATCTTTTTAATTCTGCTTTTTAATTTAGCTCCGAGCTGTTCATAATCCCTTAACAGAACCTCTGTCCTAGTTTTATCTATGTCATTGGTACTTACATGGACTACGACAACTGGATCTTTACCCTCTTACCCCAAGTTCCTTCAGATGAGATATTCTGAACCTGAGCACCAGGTAGGCAACACAACCTTTGGGACTCTCGATCCTGGTCACAGAGAACAGTGTCTATGCCCCTAACTCTACTATCCCCAACCACGTTTCTCTTCTCTCCGCCGCCACCTCCCCGCCCACTTGAATGGCTCCCTGCACCACACTGCTACAGTTGGGCATGGTTTAAAATGGCAGGGACATGGATGTCAGGGAAATAAGACTAAAACTAAAAAAAGGTAATAGGCAGAAGACTTAAGCATAGCCACAGTGAATGAGACTAAGAATGTTAAAAAGACAAGCCTTAAGAGGTTGCAGTTGCTTTAATTGCTTTAAGAGTTGCCTAAAGAGCACAGCTGATTAAAAAGGAAATTAATGCAATTGTGAGGAAGGATATCAGCTCTGAAGTAGAATCTGTATCGGTTGAGATTGGAAACCCCAACTGGCAGAAAATGATAGTAGAGGTTGTATGCAGAATCCCAAAATGTAGTTGTAATATTGGGAAAGGCATTAAAAAGGATATTAGAGAGACAAGCTAAAATTATGGGCAACTTCAATTTACATACAAATTGGGCACATCAAATTGGTAATGGAATGTATATGGGATAGTTATACGAATCAATATGTTGAGGAACCTATTAATTGGAAGTATACAGAGCATTGGTGAGGCCAAACAAGGAATATTGTGTATAGTTTTGATCTCCTTACCTGAGGAACATTGTTCTTATTATAGAGGGAGTGCAGCAAAGGTTTACTAAATTGATCCCTAGGATAGCAGGACTGACGTCTCAGAAGATATCGACTCGGTTAGGACTGTATTCATCGGAGTTTAGGTAGATAAAACGATAAGAAATAGGGACAGGAGTAGGCCATTTGGCTCCTCAAACCTGCTCCGCCATTCAGTAGGATCATGGCTGATCTGACTCCTCATTTCCACTTTCCTGCATTTTCCCCAGAACTGTAGATTCCCCTACTGATCAAGAATATATCCATCTCAGCCTTAAGTATACACAAGGACTCTGCCTCCATAGCTCTCTGTGAGAAGGAGTTCCAAAGATTGTCAATTAATAACGGTGAATCTGAGACTCTTAAAATTCTAACAGATTAGACAGGTGTGAGAAGGATGCTCTTTACGACCAAGGAGTCCAGAACCAGGGGTCACGGTCTAATGATAAGGATAGGTTTTTTAGGACAGAGATTATGAGTAATTTCTTCACCCAGAGAGTAGTGAGCTTGTGAAATTCTCTGTCACTGGAAACTGTTGAGGCCAACTTTGAAGACTCTTAATAAAGATGGAGGTATAGCTCTTTGAATTAAAGAGATCAAAGGATGTAGGTAGAAAGCAGGAACGGGGTATATGGAAGTTGGATGAACAGACATGATCACATTAAATGGCAGAGAAGGTTTAAAAAGTGTTAAATGGCCTAGCCTGCTCCAATATTCTATGTTTTTCTGTTTAGCCAATTCTACTTTCATTCTCTCATAACTGGCCTTATTTAAGCTTAAGCTTCTAGACTTGGACCCACTCTTCTCTCATTTAAAAATTCAAACATGTTATGCTTGTTGCTTCCCAAAAGTGCTTTCATTATGAGGTTATTCATTAATCTGACCTTCTTGCACATTATAAGGTGTCTTACTGCCAGCTGTTTGGTTGGCTCTAGACATGTCACCAGCATTGCTTACTATAATTAGTGAAAAAAAATAAGGATGGAGGGTCAAGTGATGCATTGTTCCTGCATGATGTGGGAGCTGATGGACCGCATTGTGGTTCTCAGTGACCACATCTGTAGTAAAGGTCGAGACAGACCTGCTGAGCTTTTCCAGAAAATTTGTTTTTGTTCCTGATTTACTGCATCTGCAGTTCTTTCGGTTTTTATTAAAACGTATTCGGTTTGTTCTGGTACCGTCTTTCCCCAGGACAGGTCACAATGTTCCAGAAATCTGAAACCATCCCCCTCTGCATCATCTCTCTAGTCAAGTATTCATCCAATATATCCTATGATTTCTACAATAAAACAAATAAAACTGCAATGCTTGATCTGAAACAAATGAAAAACAGAAATTGCTGGAGAAACTCAGCTGGCCTGGCAGCATCTGTGAATTAGCGTTTCAAGTCCAGTGACTCTTCTTCAGAACAGTTAACAGAGTTCCTTGCTACTTCTGTTCTGACTAGCACATCACTAGCAATCCTGAGATCACTGCTTCTGATGTCTTATTTTTAATTTGCTTCCTAACTTCCTAAATTCTGTTTTTAGGTCCTTGACTCTTTTCTTACCTACGTCATTGATACTGATGTGTACCGTGACCACTGGCTGTTCATCCTGTTATTTCAGATTGTCCTATAGCTGTACTGAGATATCCTTGACTCTAGGTCCCAGGAGGCAACACACCATTCTGGTGTCTCAATTGCGACAGCAGAACCATCTGTCTGTTCCCCTGACATTGAATCTCCTGTTACTGTGGCATTCCCACTCATTTTCTTGCTTTCCAGTGCAGCAGAGCCAACAATGTTCAGTAAGTTTGGCTGCTACGACTTTCCTCTCAGAGGCCAGATCCCTGATGCTGTCTAAAGCATTATATCTGTTTTGTAGGGGAATGGCCACTGGGGATTCCCACACTATTTGTCACATCCTTTTACTCCTTCTGGTGGTAATCTATTCCTTCACTGCCTGCGGAGTGACCACCTCTCTGTATGTTCTCTCCATGATACTGTCAGCCTCATGCTCCACAGTCCTCAACTGCTGCCCGAACTCTGAAAGTTAGGCTTCCAGGAACTGCAGCTGGAGACACTTCCCGTACACGTGCTGGCTCTGGGCACTGGAACTGTGCAGGAGCACACTATAGCTTCAGTTCTCCGTCTCTCTTTTATACTTTAACTTAAACGTTTGGATTGACCTTAAACTCAAATAATATTCATTCTAGGCTCTACTGTGAGTATTTCAACTATAGCCCTTAGGTATGTTAAAACAATAAGTAAGATTTTAGAAACTATCAGCACTAAAAGCCACTCCCTGTGAACTGGCAAATCTGTGGTGATATAGTAGCAAACATTTTAAGGAATCTTTCAGAGTACATAGAATGAATGTATTTAATTGAGAAAGACAAATTTCAAAGGGAGGACCCACCATTTGTGGTTAACAAAAGAAGTTAAGGAAAGCATCAGGCTTCATGAAAAGGAAGTGCTTGCACAAAACTGGCAGTTCAGAAGATTAGACAGCATGTTTATAAACAGCAAAGGATGTCTAAAAGATTAATAAGGAACAAAATTTAGAGAATTAGAGCAAGCTAGCTCAAAATACAAAGATCGATGTTTAAAAAAAAAGTTGTCAAAGTGAGTGTTTGTCCGATGGAAAGTGAGTCGAGGGAATTAATAACGAGGGGATAAGGAGATGACAGATGAATTGAGCAGGTACTTTACATTGGTCTTCACGGAGGATACAAATTATATCCTAGAAATAGCTGTAAATCAGCAAAAGGGAGGGAGGGTGAAATTGAAGAAAGTTGCCATCACCAAGGAAGTGAAACTGAGCAAATTATTGAAACTGCAGACTGACAGTGGATGGTTCTAATAAGTCCTATGTGATTCATCCTAGAGGTCTTTAAAGTAGTAGGCAGTGAGGTAGTTGATGCATTGGCTTTAATTTCCCATTACTTCTACTTCCGAGATTCATGAAAGATTCATTTAGATTGAGAATGTAACTTGTTTATTCACAAGGAAGACAGAAAGTAGGGAACTGTAGACCAATTAGCCTAAACATGTAATAAGGTATTTTTAAAGATGTTATAGCAGGCCAATTAGAAAAATTCAAAGTAACCAGAGTTAGCATGGTTTGTGAAACGGAAATCTTGTTTAATTTATTGTGTAGCTCTTTGAGGAAGTACGTGGGATGTGGATAAAGGGGACAACTGGATATACTGCACTTCGATTTCCAGAAGGCATTTAATAATGTGCTACATCAAAGGTTATTGTACAAAATAGATGCTCATTGTCCACGGGTAGCATATTGGGATGGATAGAGGATTGGCTGGCTAACAGCAAAGAGTAGGTATAAATGAGTCATTTTCTGCCTGGTAAGATATGACGAGTGATGTGCCACAGGGATCAGTACTGGGACCTCAACTGTTTACATTATTAAAATTTATATAACTGACTTAGGTGAGGGGACTGAAGGTAAGTTTGATAAATTTGCTAATGGGTACAAAGATAGATAGGAAGGTAAGTTATGAAGAGAAGCTACAGAAGTATATGGATAGGTTAATTGAATGAGTAAAAATCTGACAAATGGAGTATGGTGTGGTAAAGTGTGAAATTGTCCATTTTGGCAGAGACAATAAAAAGAAGCATGTTATCTAAATGGTGAGAAATAGCACAGCTCTGAGAAATCAAGACGTCTGAGTGTGAACATACAAGATAGAACAGTGCAGCACAGGAATGGGCCCTTTGGCCCATGATATTGTGCCAAAGATGATGCCAAACTAAACTAATCCCTTCTGCCTACCCATGGTCCATATCCCTCCATTCCTTGCATATTCATGTGCTTATCTAAAAGTTCCTTAAGTGCTCCTATCCTGTCTGCCTCCACCATTACCCCTGGCAGCGCATTCCAGATTCCTACCACCCTCTGTGTAAAATACTTGTCCCTCACATCTCCTTTGAATCCCTCCCCCACCTTAAATGCACGTCCCCCAGTAGTAGGCATTTCAACTCTGGGAAAAAGATTCTGACCATCATCCCTATCTATGTGTTTCATACTTTTACAGATTTCTACCTAGTCTCCTCCTCAGCCTCCACCGCTCCAGAGAAAACAACCTGAGTTTTTCCAGCTCTCCTTATAGCTCATACCCTCCAGTCCAGGCAGTATCCTCTTCTGCACCTTCTCCAGAGCCTCCATATCCTTCTTGTAATGTTGTGACCAGAACTGAACCCAATACTCTTAAGTGTGGCCTAACCAAAGTCTTTTAAGGTTGCAACATGACATCCAGACTCTTGTACTCATTTCTAGACCAATAAGGCGATTATGCCATATGCCTTTTTTTACCACCCTATCTACTTGCATGGTCGCTTTTAGGGAGCTATGAACTTGAACCCCAAGATCCCTCTGTACATCAATGCTGTTCAGGATCCTGCCATTAACAGTATATGTTTGCAAAACAATTGATCTCCCAAAGTGCAGCACCTCACACTTATCCGGATTAAACTCCCTTCCATTTCTTTGCCCATTTCTGCAACTGATCTATATCCCACTGTATCCTTTGACAACCTTCTACACTATCCACAGCCCCACCAATCTTTTGTATCGTCTGCAAACTACTAACTCACCCATCTACATTTTCATCCAAGTCACTTATGTATATTACAAACAGCAGAGGTCCCAGAACGGATCCCTGCAGAACACCACTAGTCACGGACCTCCAGCCAGAAAAATACCCTTCCACCACGAACCTCTGCCTTCCATGCACAAGCCAATTCTGAATCCAAGTGGCCAAGTCACCATAGATCCCATGCATCTTAATCTTTTGGATGAATCTACCACGAGGGACCTTGTCGAAAGCCTTACTAACATTCACGCAGACAACATCCACTGCTGTACTCTCATCGATTATCTTCATCACCTCCTCGAATAATTTAATCAGGTTAGTAAGACATGACCTGCCCTGCACAAAGCCATGCTGACTGTCCCTAATTAGGCCATGCTTTTTCAAATGTGCGTAAATCTTATCCCTAAGAATTCTCTCCAAAAGCTTGTCAACCACCGATGTGAGACTCACCAGCCTGTAGTTCCCTGGATTATCCCTATTCCCCTTCTTGGACAGTAAAGCAACATTAGCTCCTTGCCAGTCCTCCAGGACCTCTCCAATGGCCAGCGAGGATAGAAAGATCTTGATCAAGGCCCCAGTAATCTCCTCTCTTGCCTCTCTCAATAACCTGGGGTAAATACTATCAGGTCCTGGGGACCTATCCACCTTAATGCTATTCAGGAGACCCAACACCACTTCTGTCTTGATTTTTGAAATGCCCTAGCACGCTCTCACATATCTCACTGTCTTCTGTATCCTTCTCCTGGGTGAATACCAACACAAAGTACTCATTTAAGATCTCGCCCACATCCTCTGCCACCAAGCACAAGTTCCCTTCTTTATCCTTGAGTTGACCTACTTCTCCCTAGTTATGCTCTTGTTTTTAATGTGTATATATAGAATGCCTTGGGATTCTCTTTAGCCCTACTTGCCTAGGTTATTTTATGGCCCCTTCTTGCTCTTCTAATTCCCTGATTGAGTTCTTTCCTGCGTTCTTTGTATTCCTCATGTGCCCTGTCTGATTTTAGCTTCCTAAACCTTATATATTTCACAGTTTGATTCGTGATAGTCAGCATGGATTTGTGAGGGGTAGATCATGCCTCACAAACCTTATTGAATTCTTTGAAGAGGTGACCAAGCACATGGATGAAGGTAGAGCAGTAGATGTGGTATACATGGATTTAAGTAAGGCATTTCGTAAGGTTCCCCATGGTAGGCTCATGCAGAAAGTAAGGAAGCATGGGATAGGGGGAAATGTGGCAGATTGGATTCAGAATTGGCTGGACCTTAGAAGACAAAGGGTGGGAGTGGACGGAAAATATTCAACATGGTGCTCAGTTACGATTGGTGTACTACAAGGATCTGTCCTGGGTCCTCTTCTATTTGTGATTTTTGGAAATGATTTGGATGAAGGAGTGGAAGGGTGGATTAGCAGGTTTGCAGACGATACGAAGGTGGGTCGTGTTGTGGACAGTGCGGAGGGCTATTCTAGGTTACAAAGGGACATTGATAGGATGCAGAGCTGGGCTGAGAAGTGGCAAGTGGAGTTTAACCCTGAAAAGTGTGAGGTGATTCATTTTGGAAGGAGAAATTTCAAAGCAGAATACAGGGTTAATGGAAAGATTCTTGGCAGTGTGGAGGAGCAGAGGGATCTTGGGGTTCATGTTCACAGTTCCCTGAAAGCTGCCACCCAGGTGGATAGAGTTGTTAAGAAGGTGTATGGTGTGTTAGCTTTCATTAATAGAGGGATTGAGTTCAAGAGCAGTGAAGTTATGCTCCAGCTATACACAAGCCTGGTTCGGCCACATCTGGAGTATTGTATCCAGTTCTGGTCGCCTCATTACAGGAAAGATGTGGAGGCGTTGGGAAAGGTGCAGAGAAGATTTACCAGGATGTTGCCTGGAATGAAGGGGAGGTCTTACGAGGAAAGGTTGAGAGAGCTATGGCTTTTCTCTTTAGAACCACGAAGGATGAGAGGTGACTTGATAGAGGTGTACAAAATGATCAGAGGTATAGATAGAGTAGACAGCCAAAGACTTTTTCCTAGGGTGGAAGTAGCTATTACAAGGGGGCATAGTTTTAAAGTGAGTGGAGGTAGTTATAGGGGAAACGTCAGAGGTAGGTTCTTTACTCAGAGAGTGATCGGGGCATGGAATGCATTGCCGGAGAGGGTAGTGGAGTTGGCCTCATTAGGGGCATTTAAGCAGCTATTAGATAGGCATATGGATGATAGTATAAGGTAGGGGTGGATGTTAGATAGACCTTAGGATTAGGGTAAAAGTTGGACACAACATCGTGGGCCAAAGGGCCTGTTCTATGTTCTTTCTATGTTCTTTCTATGTTCTATATGCTCCGTTTTTTGTTTTGACTCAGTTCACAACCTCCCAAATTGTCCAAGGGTTCCTTACCTTGGTACATGTCAGTCCTGAACTCTGATCAGTAGGTCTTTAAACAACTCCCACATGTCAAATGTGGATTTACCTGAAAACAGCTCCTCCCAATTCTCCCTCACTCCTGCCTAATACTGACATAATTTGCACTCCCCAGTTTAGTATCTTTCTGCAAGGTCCTGACTTATCCTTATTCATAGCTACCTTTAAACTTAAGGAATTCCAAAGTGTTGTTCCACTGAAAAGCCAGTCACCCAGTCAGTCTCATTAGCCATCACAAGGTCCATTATGGCTCCCCCTCTAGGTGGACTATCCACATACTGTTTCAAGAAACCCTGTTGGATGCACTTCACAAATTCTACCCCATCTAAACCTCTTACTGTAAGGGAGTCCCAGTCAATATTCGGGAAGTTAAAGTCACTCTGTTGTTATTAGTCTTTCTGTAATCTGCCTACATATTTGTTCCTCAATGTCTTGGTAGCTGTTGGGAGGCCTATAGTATGAACCTGTCAGAATGATTGCACCTGCCTTATTTTTGAGCTCTACCCATATTGCCACAGTGGATGAGCCCTCCAGTATGTCCTCTCTGAGTGCAGCTGTGACATGCTCCCAGATTAGTAATGCAACTCCTCCACCTCTTTTACCTTCCTCTCTATCTCAAAACAACGAAACCCTGGCAAGTTGAGCAGCCAGTCCTGTTCCTTTCTCAACAAGTGTCTGTAATGGCCTCAGTCCCATGCACTGATCCAGGCTCTAAGCTCATCTGCCTTACCTATAATACTCCTTGCTTTGAAATAAACACATTTCAGCCCATTAACATCATGGTGTTCGTTTACCTACCTCGGCCTCTGCCTGTCCTCGAATATGAATCACAAAGGTTAATATGCAGGTACAGAAAATAATTAGAAAAGCTGAGAGAATATTGTGATGGGATTGATTACAAAAGTAGGGAGGATATACTTCATTTATACAGGGCATTGGTGAGGCCATGTCTGGAGTACTGTCCACAATATTGGTCTCCTTATTTCAGGAAAAAATGTTAATATGTTGGAGGCGGTTTAAAGAAAGTTTACTGGTCTAGTGCTTGAATTGGCGACTTGTCTTATGAAGAAAGGTGGACAGGCAAGGCTTATATTCACCGGAGTTTTGAAATGAGAGGTGACTTGATTGAAACATTAAGAGTCTGAGTGGTATTGACAGGAAATGATGTTTCCTCTTGTGGGATAATTTGGAACTAGGGCCACTATTTAAAAATAATGGGTCACCTATTTAGGACAGAGAGGAATTTTTTTTTCCCCAAAATGTTTGAGTGTCTTTGGAGCTCTCTCCCTTTAAAGGCAGTGGGAGCAATGGCTTTGAATCTTTTTAAGACTAATTCTTGACGAGCAGGCGGGAGGAATGATTAGAACATAAGATGTAGGAACAGAAGTAGACCATTCAACCCATCAAGTCTGCTCTGCCATTGGAATAGGTGGGAATGCAGAGTAATCAGATCAGTCATGATTTTATTGAATGGCGGCACAGGATTGAGGACTGAGGACTCCTGATCTTAATCATATATGGCCGTATGACAGAAGGCAACCCATTGTACATTGGCAGCTGCATGTCTATAACATTTCCTTGTTGTTTAATATTGAGGGGGAAGGAGAAGTAATTAAAACAAGAAAGGCTATCTTGCCATATCTGTTTTTTGTGTGTGGCCTTACTGAAGAGAATGCAAACTTTGATGTGCAGGACTGACTATCTAGAAAATAAATTCACTGATCTATTTCACTGATTCTAATATGGGTTGCTAAACTGGGAAAATAAAATTCTGATGGTAGCCTTTTATTGCTCAGATTGTTTTGCTTTCTGTCACCTGATGTAAGCTTCAGGCAGATGCCAGATTGTGGCTGCTTTTGTTCTGCGGTGAGTGTCAGAGGCACTGAGAACAGTGCAGTAGAATACAAACATCTGCATTGGGCCCATGAAAACTGATGCAGCATCATCTCTGTGCACGAACAAATTTTGAATATATAATCTGCTTTATTGCTGAGAAGGTCTTTGGAGACTTGAGTTGCCACATGCTGTGCCCGCCCACCTCTCGCTTCTGTGTTCTACAGCTTCTCTCCACCTCCTGCCCTGAAAGCATCAGCAGGGTATGGTTCTTAAACACTAGCTTCTCTGTTCTGCTGTGAACTTGGACAAGTGCAAACAGTCTGGCGTGGAGGATGTCACAGCTGAGCATGATTGTGTCCCTACCTCATGCCTGAATGCATGCTGTCTGATCTGGCTGCTGATTGTAATCAGGAGCGGGTGTGCTGCCTGGTTTATTTTCACTCCTGAACCCAAGGGAACTGAGACCACTTTGCACATATTTGCTCTGTTCTTTGCCTGAGATGAACTATTTCAGCACTGGGTATTATGTTAACATCAGTATTTTAAATTTATGACGACAGCCATCTTTTCTTAATCCTGTTGCGATCTGATTTATTATCGACTGTTTATTAATGTAACATCTCTCAAGCATGAACATTAGAACAAACCTGTTCTTAATTCTTTTAAAGTACTGCAAAAGAAAGATTTGTACATCTGCTTAAAGCTATATCTGCTTATAGTACCATAGACAGCACGGTGATGTTAATGTTTGGATATTTCTCGCTGGTAAACCAATGCAAAATACAAGTATTTTCTCTTATGTAATGGTTTTAAATCTGTCATTGTTCTATATTTAAAATTTTAATAAAGGTTACGTTTTAATAGTATTACTGTGTCTTCATTATACCAGCTTCTTGCCCACCCCAGAGACTTCTAGGGTTACCTAGAAAGCTGGCCACAATAGAATACAGTTATCTCCAATGCTTACAAAATAAGCTGACAGGCCTATTTTCTGCACATTGCAGGGATAATTCCAAGGAGAGTAATGTCTGTCTTTGTAGAGAACTAGTCTGTCAATCTGTCATTGTTTCACACAATGCACTCTGCCTTATATAAAAAAAGTCATCAAGTTGCATTTATCTGATCTCTTATTTTGATGAATTGCTGCATGCTAATTATTTTGAAGTCATGTTTTAAAATAGATTAAGATTTAATAGTTTTGTAGAAACAGGAATATTAACTGAATATAAGAGTGAGAGATTTTTATTGTTCTTGAGAATTGAGTAATGTGAAAAGGCAGTATTTATTACCCTTAAGGCAATAGAGTCAACTACGTAGTTTTAGACCTGGAAATGCAAGTCAGTCTTAATAGGTATGGGTGGCTAGTTCTTTTCCCTGATGATAGAGTTGGCCATTGAATTTGAATATGTTCTGTGACTCAGCTGGGATTTTAGCTTGCATGATCATCCTTGTCTGTGTCAAAGTAATAGTATTGAATTCTGGTAATGGTGGAATTTGATCTCTCATTTTTATGTTTATGATGCCATAACCCTTGGGCTATGATACCACACTAAATTTGGAAGAATCATGTTTCATCTGTAAACCAGATACCATATGACTTATTATCATCAGTGCCACTGCAAGAAAAGAGACATATGGATTCAAATGCTAATCGCACTCTGGAAAGATGCAAGGCATTAGTTGCCCTAGGATGATCCTGAGCACCTCTCAGTGGCTAATGACATGAGACCATGAAATAAAGCAGCAAAATTAGACCATTTGGCCCTTTTGAGTCTGCTCTGCCATTCGATCATGGCTGATATGTTTCTCAATCCCATTCTCTCCCTGTCTCTCCATAACCTTTCATCCCCATCCCAATCTAGGCAGCCTGTCTGTCTCTGTCTTAAATATATTCATTGACTTGGCCTTCACAGCCCTCTGTGGCAATAAGTTCCACATATTCACCACCCTCTGCCTGAAGAAATTCCTTCTCATCTCAGTTCTAAGGAGTCGTCCCTTCACTCTGAGGCTATGTCCTCGGGTCCTAGTCTCTTCTGCGAGTGGCAGCATTTTCTCCACTCTGTGATGGCCTGTCAGTATTCTGTAAATTTCAATCAGACCCCCCCATATGTTTCTAAATTCCATTGAGTACACACCCAGAGTCCTCAACCGCTGTTCGTATGACAAGCCCTTCATCCCCAGAATCATTCTCATAAACTTGCTATGGACCTCCTCCAATGCCAGTGCACTCTCCCTGAGATATAGGGCCCGAAACAGCTCGCAATATTACAAATGTGGTCTGATCAAAGCCTCATAGAAGCAGAACATTTCTAATCCTCTTGAAATGCATGCTAACATTGTATCGGTCTTCCTAATTGCCAACTGAACCTGCTGTTAGCCTTCAGAGAATCCTGAACTATATTCACAAGTCCCTCTTTGCTTTAGATTTCTGAAACCTTTCTCCATTTTTTAAAAAAAATGTCAATGACTCTATTCTTCGTACCAAAGTGCAAGACCCTATGCTTTCCCGCATTGCATTCCTTCTGCCAAATCTTTATCCACGCTTGTGGCAAATCCATCCTCTACAGCCTCCACTGACCCTCCATCTACCTTTATGTCACCTTAGCAACAATGCCGTCAATTCCTTCATTCCAGATCTTTAATCTACATTTGAATAGTTGTGGGCCCAACACTGGCCCCTATGGAATTCTACTCGTCATCAGCTGCCATCCTGAAAAAAAGATCTCTTTTATCCCTACTCTCTGCCTTCTGCCAGTCAGCCAATCCTCTATCCATGCCAGTGCGTTGTCCCCAACACCTTAAGTTCTTCTCTTATTTAGCAGCCTCCTGCGCGGCACCTTGTCAAACAACTTCTGGAAATCCAATTAGATCACGTCAACTGGCTCTCCTTTGTCTGACTTGCTTGTTACCTCCTCAAAGAGTTTCAACAGATTTGGACTATAAACTGTTATCAACGATTGAGGTCATGCTAACCAGCTATAGTTTCCTGTCTTCTGCATCCCTCCCCTCTTAAACAGGGTGTTAGATTAGCCCTTTTTCCAGTCCTCTGGGACTCTCCCTGACTCAAATGGTCCTGAAATATCAACATCAATGACTGTACAGTCTCCTCAGCTAGCTCCATAAGAACCCTGGGTGTAGCGAATCTGATCCATGTGATTTATCCACCTCAGATCTTTCAGCTTCCCTAGCACTTTCTCCTTAGTGATTGCCACTATACTCACATCTGCCCGCACACACTCTCAAAGTT
This sequence comes from Rhincodon typus, assembly GCF_021869965.1. Classification (NCBI taxonomy): domain Eukaryota; kingdom Metazoa; phylum Chordata; class Chondrichthyes; order Orectolobiformes; family Rhincodontidae; genus Rhincodon; species Rhincodon typus. The sequence continues at coordinate 114,380,977 of NC_063335.1, read as the reverse complement.
TTGGTTTGCTGCTGGTGACTTCCACTGTGAAAACTGATGCAAAATATCTATTCAGTTCCTCTGCCATTTCTTTGTTCCCCATTGCAACTTCTCCAGCCTCATTCCCACTCGTTCAATGTCCAACCTTGTCTCTTCCTTTTTACCTTTTATCTATCCTAAGACAAAAGTTCTTCCAATTTTCTTTCATATTACTAGCTAGCTTACTCTTGTATTTCATCATCTCCCCCCATATTGCTTTTTTACTTATCCTCTGCTGTTTTTGAAGGCTTCCCAATTGTCTGGCTTCCCACTAATCTTCACCACATTGTATACTTTTACTTTTGCTTTTATGCTGTCCCTGACTTCCCTTGTCAGACATGGTTGCCTCGTCCTACCCTTAGTATGTTTCTTCTTCATTGGGACGAATTTCCCTAATTACATCCAGAAACTCCTGCCATTGCTGCCCCACTGTCTTTCCTGCTAGACTTCTCTTCAAATTAACTCTGGCCAGCTCCTCCCACACGCCTTTGTAATTACCTTTCCTGTCTGAGCAGACAGGTTACTTTTCTTAAGAGGATAGTAAATAATACAAAGACAGATGGAGCAGAAGGATGAAAAACTGAAAAAAAATCCTGAAAAGCAGTAATGACAAAAGAAACTTCCTGTGTCCAAAAGATCTTCGCAAACAAATTAAGCAAGATAAATGTAAATAGATAAATGTAAGTAAACAGCCATTTATTTATAATATACTCTATGAAGAGAGAATGATGAAGTTAACTACTAGGAAGAGTTTAGGTATTATGTAAAGCCTACAGCTGTAGAAAACATGTAACAGAAATTACTCCAGTCTAATAACAAAGTAGATTCTAGATCCCTTGTAGGTAGAAATCTTGTAAGGGGGAATAAAAACAAGTACTGTAATGTGTAGATGAATATACTCACTTCCAGGAAGTAGTCACCTGAGAGGCTATTTGGAGAAAAGGGAAATAATACAAGTGCACTTTCCTCATTTCTGAACAGGTTGAAGGGCTCAAAAACCAGTAAAGCTTAAAATTTTAGCAAAGATTTGTAGCTCGGGTTGTGGGTGAAGTTGTTGACTTGCTCACCGAGCTGGCTTGTTTTCGTTCAGATGTTTTGTCACCATGCTAGGCAACATCATCAGTGGAGCCTCTGATGAAACGAAGTTGTTCTACTCCACTTGGAATTTATACAGTCTGGGCCGTTATGGTGAGTTGTCATTTCCGGTTTTGTTCTGTATGGGTTTGTATATGGGGCCCAATTCTATATGTTTGTTGATTGCCTTATGGGTTGAGAACCAACAAACATATAGAATTGAACACCATATACAAACCCATACGTAACAAAACTGGAAATGATGCATATCGGACCAGACAGTATAAATTCCAAGTGGAGTAGAACAAATTCGCTTCGTCGGAGGCCCCACTGATGATGTTACCTAACACGGTGACAAAACGTCTGAACAAAAACAAGCCAGCTCGGTGAGCAAGTCAACAGCATCAACCAGTAAAGCTTTACAATGAATACTACATATCTAAGGGCACTGTAAAATTGTGGATGAAATTGATACAATTTTGACAGTTATTGCAGATGGGTAGGCGTGGGGGTGCGGTGCAATGTGGTGAAGGTTCCACTGGATTGGTAAGAAAGCAACACGTCCCTAATAAAGGAAGGAATGAAACAAAGCTGTAAGTCATTTAGATTGAAAACTGATATAGGATAATTAGGTAGAAACTTTAGGAAAGTAGCTTATTAATCAGGCAGTTCACACGAGCTAGAGGTTACCCCTATAAGTAGCATTTCTTTTTTGTGACTTAGAGATAGATAGAGGAAATGAGTTGTATTTAGATTGTATAGTTCACAATTTCAGAATGTCTGTACTATTTCAAATATTATGACCTGTGCAATTTAAAAAAAAAATCCATTTTGTTTAAGGATTCATGGACACTTTTAAAAAGGTTTTGACATGGGAACAGCTCACTTGCGTGAGGACAACTCTGCTTGTCTTCAATGGCCTGTGGAGAGCCAGCACAAACATGGTAGGCTAAAGGGCCTCCTTCTGCATTGCAATAATTCTGAGAGTCTGTGATGACATCATCAGAATTTACTCTTTGCTGATGGCATCTCTCCCTTGCCCCCCCCCCCCCCCCCCCCCCCCGTCTCTCTGTCTGTCTGTCTGTCTGTCCCTGACGTCTCAGTGAAGGAGGATCATACAGACCAAAATCAACTGAATGAAATAGTGGACAGGCAAACCGTTTTTGATCCTGAGTGCTGAGAAAGTGAGAAGTATACGTTAACAGCTCTGTTGAGTAAGCTCAACTCTGATGGTTTCCACCCACCTGTTCCCTGTAGGTGTTGCAAACTTTCACATTACTGAACATTGTTGAGTTTTGACTGAGATAATTTGTGCCAGCATTGACTCCTCACAGTTATATGAGATTTCCTTATTAAGCAGGAGAGTTCTCTGTGCACTTTTTCATGCTCATTGCTGTGTTGGACAAAGTCCTGATTCATCCCAAGTACCAGTTTTCATAACACGGGCATTATGTGATTGGGTTGTCTGCACTGCGAATAGTTTATAAAGGAATTGGATTTTCTTCCACTTAAATCAGTCCTTCATGTTCATTTGGGGAAACTAAACAGCAACTATAGTGGCTGCTTCTTGTCATGGCTATGTTGGTACACTGTGCGCTTCTGAGTCATGCAAACTAGCAAGGACTATAATTGAGCTTTAGTGTACACTGAGAGTGTATTCAATACCCTTGAGTTAGGGAAGGTGAAAAGAGCCTGTTTCTGATCAATGTCTGTAACTCTGATGGGAACTTTCCACTTGGCGAGAGGGGAATCAAATTGAACTGAATGGCTGCTTACATTCACAGGAGTAAGAATAGGCAGCACGGTTCAGCGGTTAGCACTGCTGCCTCACAGGGCCAGGAACCTGGGTTCGATTCCGGCCTGGGGCGACTGTCTGTGTGGAGTTTGCACATTCTCCCTGTGTCTACGTGGGTTTCCTCCGGGTGCTCCCATTTCCTCCCACAGTCCAAAGATGTGCAGGCTAGGTGGATCGGCCATGCTGAATTGCCTGTAGTGTTCAGGGATGAGTAGATTAGGTGAATTATAGGGAGATGGGTCTGGGTGGGATATCTGAGGGTCGGTGTGGACTTGTTGGACTGAAGGGCCTGTTTCCACACTGTAGGGATTCTATGAATATACATGAGGTGCCACAGAATCACCAGTTCCCCTAGAACTACTGTCAATAAGTCTTCAAGAGTATAAAGCCAAAGGAGAGGTTCGGTGTTCAATATGACTGCAGGAAGTGCTGTGATGAATTGCTAGGTGAAACCTAGAGCACTGTAAGTGGAGATTATGCGTAATTGCATAAGGGAATTGGATAACCACATGATGAAAATAAACCATGTGGGCTTACTGCAGTATACTTCATGTACTGAAACAGTCCATACCCACATGCAGCAAAATTTGGACAATATCTGATAAGTGGCAACTAAAATTTCACACCACAAAAGCATCGAATGTTTCTCAACTTGTCCTGCCACCTTCAGTGACTTACATACTCCCTATGCCTGCACCCTTTTTAGAATAGTACTCTTTATATTTTGTCTCTGTATTCTGTTCCAAATGTTGCACTGTCCTGACTTGTAACTATATTGTTTGATTAACTTGTGGGACTTGGACAAACTGGTTGGGCTAGCATCATCCCTCGTTGCCCTAGAGAAGGTGGTGGTGAGCTGCCTTCTTGAAACAGTGCAGTCCGTTTTGCTATTGGTAAGTCCTCAATGCCATTGGAGATAGAATTCCAGGATTTTGACTCTGTGACACTGAAGGAACGGAGAAATATTTCCAAGTCAGGTTGGGGAGTGGCTTGGAGGGGAGCTTGCAGGTGTTGGTGTTTCCATGCGTCTCCTGCCCTTATCCTTCTAGATGGTGGGGGTCATGGGTTTGGAAGGTGCTGTCAAGGAGCCATCTTGTAAATGGTATATACACTTCTACTGAGCGTTGGTGATGGAAGGAGTGGATGTTTGTGGATGTGGTGCAATCAAGTGGACTTTGTCCTGGATGGTGTCAAGCTTCTTGAATGTTGTTGGAACTGTAGTTATCCAGGCATGTGGGAATATTCCATCACACCATCTAATTTCAGCCTTGTAGAAGATGGACAGGCTGTGGGGAGATGTTCCTTTAGTATTGTTGGATTAAATACCTGACATTTCCACCCTGATGTTGACCTTGCCAGTTATGCTCATGTCCACTTAATGAATAAAGTGAAAATGATGTACTGGCAGACGCAGCACTGTGGACGTGCCTTTGATCGACTGTACTATCTGTAAAATGCACCCAGGTAGGATTATGTTTAAATCTTTTGTTTCCATAATGGGATAGGGATGCATAATTTCCACTAAAGCTAGAGTACGCAGACTGAAATCCCAACGCACTTGCAGATAGGAATGTTGCTGACGAAATGTGTTTTTATATGTATGTGGGAGGAGGGAAATGTTATTGCCTCAAAAGTCCTCTTAACAGTTTAAAATTACACTTTTGCACTGTTCTCTCCAAGCCTCTGTTTCTTTTTCCAAAATTATCTGCTGGCTGAAATCTTCAGAGATCACAGAGTCTTCTCCCAGATTTAGAATTGTTTATTCACTGCAGTTGTTGGAAGGTATTTCACATCCATTTAGATTACAAATAGTTTGCATATGGAGGTGCTGTGTTCTGCATAAGCCGAGGCCCGTCTGCCTACTCAGGTGGACATAACAGATCCCTGGTTGGAAGAGGAGCCGTTTACTTGGACTCCGGCTAACATTACTAAAACAGATTATGTAGTCATTGATCTCATTGCTATTTGCTGAGCCTATTTGCAAGCACATTGGCTATGTACATAAGTGTCCACATTCCCTGATTAACTTCTGGGAAGTGAAGAATTGCAGTAGATGTAGTATACTTGGATTTCCAAAGGCACTCAACAAGATGCCACAGAGATGGCTAATGGAAAAGATTGTAAAATCAAGTGTGATAGCAATATTGATGGAAGACTCGTGAACAGACAAGAAATAGGGTATGGACAAATGGGCAAATCGGGTATTTTCAAGTTGGTGGGCTGTGACTTTGGCAGATGGAGTATAATGTGGAAGAGATTATTCACTTTGATCACAAGATTAGAAACATTTTTTTAAGAAGTGTGAAATTTGTAACTTTCATTATCAGTGTACTCCTGTAAAGAATACAGAAAGTTAGCATGCAGGTACAGTTAACAAATAGGTAGGCAAAATGTCGTGTTTGCATTTAATAGGAGGAGATTGAGTAGAGGAGTAAGGAAGTCTTGAGGTTGTTGACTTGCTTGCGGAGCTGGCTTGCTTTTGTTCAAACATTTTGTCACCAAGCTAGGTGACATCATCTGTGGAGTCTCCGATGAAGTGATGTTATTGTACTCCGCCTGGAATTTATACTGCCTGGTCCGTTATGTTGAGTAGTGTCATTTCTGGTTTTGATCTGTCTCGGTTTGTATATGGGGTCCAATTCTATATGTTTGTTGATTGCATTACGGGTGGAGAACCATGCTTCTAGGAATTCCTGTGCATGTCTATGTTTGGCTTGGGCTACTGTGGTGACCTTGTTCCAGTTAAACTGATGGCCTTTTGTTGTCTGAGTGTACCAATAATAAGGAGAGTTTGTCACACCGACAGTTCTTACTATCTCTGAGTTTGTCGTGCCGTTTTGCTGCTAGCTGATGTTCATGTATTCTGATGACTAGTTTCCTTCCTGTCTGTCTGATGTAATGTTTGTGGCAGTCGTTGCATGGTATTTTGTAAACCACATTGGTTCTGCATGTTGTGGGAATGAGGTCTTTAATCCTTGTGAGTGTTTGTCGTCGAGTGGCTGTGGGCATCCGCAGATGCATAATAAATAGACAACAACAGGAGGACACAGTACACCCTAAGACACTGGCCACACTGCCCTATATCAAGAACGTATCGGAAATGACAAAAAGACTCCTAAGACCACTAGGAATCATGGTGGCCCACAAGCCCACAAGTCCACAGCCACTCTACAGCAAACACTCACAAGGATTAAAGACCCCATTCCCACAACATGCAGAACCAACGTGATTTACAAAATACTATGCAACGACTGCCACAAACATTACATCGGACAGACAGGAGGGAAACTAGTCATCAGAATACATGAACATCAGCTAGAAGCAAAACGGCACGATGAACTCTCCTTATTATTGGTAGACTCAGACAATGAAGGCCATCAGTTTAACTGGGACAAGGTAACCATAGTAGCCCAAGCCAAACATAGACACACACGGGAATTCCTAGAGGCATGGTTCTCCACCTGTAGTGCAATCAACAAACATGTAGAATTGCACCCCATATACAAACTTATACAGATCAAAACCGTAAATGACACAACTCACCATAATGGACCTGACAGTATAAATTCCAAGCGGAGTAGAATAACATCACTTCATCGGAGCTTCACGGATGATGTCACCTAGCATGGTGATGAAACATTTGAATGAAAACCAGCCAGCTTGGCAAGCAATTCAACAACCTCACTCTCAACCGGAGCTACAGATCTTTGCCAAAACTTTAAATAAGGAAGTCATGTTACAACTGAGTTAAAATCAAAGTGATAGAGAAACTCAGCAAGTCTGGCAGCATCTGTGAAGAATGAAACAGTTAATGTTTCAAGCCACTGTGCTGCTTCACACACTTCTGTTTCTGAAGGAACATCATATTTAGCTTATTGTTAACTCTTTCTTTCCATAGATGCTACTAGATTATAATTTTTCCAGGACTTTATGGTTTCCTACGTCCAGTAATTTCTGTTTGCTTTCTTTATTTATGGAGGGAATTTTATGTGTTGGAGGCAGTACATAGAAGCTGACTAGATCCATCCCTGGGATGAGAAGATTCTCCTCTGATGGGAGGCTGAGTATGTTGATTCTATATTCTTAGGAGTTTAGAAGAATAAGAGATGGTCTCAATGAAACAGCCAAGATGCTGAGAGTAATCGGATGGGGATTCAGCATTGCCATCACTGTATTCTGCCACTGTCAATATCCTGGGCATTATCAGAAACTGAACTGGAGCAGCTGTATAAATACTGTGACCGCAAGTGGTCAGACTCTGGGAATTCTATGGTAAGTAACTCACCTCTTGACTACCGACTATCTGTCCACCACAAGGCACAAATCAGGAATATGATTGAATATGATCCACCTATCCTAAAATTGCTTTCAAAAATACCTCAACCATCTTCAACTTTTCTACATTTCAGTGAATCAACCCTAATCAGTTTTTCCTCCTAATTAAGTCAGAGCCCTGCAATTTAGCAACAAAAACAAAGTTGCTGGAAAAGCTCAGCAGGTCTGGCAGCATCTGTGAAGGAAAAAACAGAGTTAACGTTTCAGGTCCGGTGATCCTTCCTCAGAACTGAGTTAACTCTGTTTGTTCCTTCACAGATGCTGCCAGACCTGCCGAGCTTTTCCAGCATCTTTGTTTTTGTTCCTGATTTACAATATCCGGAGTCCTTCCGGTCTTTACCCTGAATTTAGCAATGTATTGAAGTGAGGGGTGACAGAGTTCAAGCCAGCCATTTTAAAATGCTATCCTGTACAGGTGTCCTGAGAGCACAGCACCCTGTAGTTGTTTTTTGGAAAAAGGCTACAGGATTGGAAGGAGCATCAGACACCTTTCAATTTCTAGTGTTTGGTTTTATTTTTGGGAACCAAGGAATGCAGGAACTATTGAAAGGGTTGGATGGACACTTGAGTCCTTTGCTCTTGACAACTTTCTTGAATGTGACAGTGAATAATCCTGGAATTAATCATTCCCTATTTTTCGTTCTTGATGTATACATTTTCCGCCATCCTCCCTATTGGGAAGTGTTTGTTCAGCATGTCCAGTCACCATCTTCATTGCTAGTTAAGAATGTGAATTTATCATCTGACAAACCTGTGTCCCTCATCAGTATGGCACAGCTTTGCAATCACTTGGGCTAGCTTGCTATTGGGAGATAATAATAGAGTTCCTTTCAGTACAAATCACACTTGCATTGTATGTGCGTGGGTGCCTGAAAGTTGCTCTGCTGTGAATCGTGCAGGTGAATTTCACACATTGTTAATTGCTTTGCTGATTGTTTCAGTTCCTTTGGATCAGTTTGGGTTAGCAACCATAGCGAATGTTAAACTTCAATAGCATCAACAATTTGTATTTAAGTAGTGTCTTTAGTGTAATTACATATCCCAAGACTCTTTGCCAGCACCATATAACAAAATTTGAAATAAAACCTCATTGGAGGCACAGTAATAGGCTAGAAGAACAAACGTTTGGTCAGAGAAGTAAGATTTAGAAAGGACTTTATAGAAGGAGAGGTGGTGCGGAGTTTAAAAACAGTATTCTAGAGGTCAGGATCTTGATAGCTGAAGGCATAGTCACCAGTTGTGAGTCATTAGAACATAAATAGGAGCAGAAGTAGACCATTCAGCCCATTGAATCTGCTCTGCCCTTCAATATGATCATGGCTTATCTGTTAATCTTCAACTCCATTTTCCTGTCTTTTCTCTAACTTTTGATTCCCTTACTGATAGACAGAATTTCAATCTCAGCTTTGAATATACTTAACAACCCAACCTTGTCAGCCTTCTGTGGTAAAGGTTTCCACAGATTTACTACTCCCTGAGAGGAAATAAAAATCGTCCTCGTCTCTGTCTTAAATGGTGTCCCCTTATTCTGAGATTATACACTTTATTCCCAGACTGTCTCCCACAAGGAAAAACAACTCTCTGCAGCTACCCTAAGATTTTTGTATATTTCAGTAAGGTTACTTATCAATCTCAACTTCAGTGAGCACTGGACCAACCTAGTCAACCTCTCTTCAATATAAAATCCCTCTAAATCCGGGATCAATCCAGGATTGCCTCCGATACCAGTATATCTTTCCTTAGATAAGGTGATCAAGCCTGTTCACTTTGAAATAAAGGCCAACCTTGCATTTGCCTTCCTTAATACCTGCTGAATCTGCAAGCAAGCTTCTTGTGATTCTCTAATGTGGACCCTCAATTTGCTATGCAACTTTTGCAGTCATTGTCCATTTAAGTTATTTTCATCTGTATTCTACACGTCAACATGCATAGTCTAATATTATAGGCCATTATATTCTTGCCAGGGTTTTGGCCACTCGTTTATATCCTCCCTCTATATTTTCAGATGCTTTGTGTCATCCTCAACACTTATGTTCCGAACTATTTTCGTGTCACCCACAAACTTGTCTGTAGTGCATTCACCTCTTTCACTCGTCATTAATATGTATTGTAAATAATTGTGGCCCCAGCGCTGATCTCTATGGTACCCCATCAGTCACAGGTTGCCAACCTGAAATTGCTCTTCCATCCTTATCTGAACTTCCTATCTACTATTAGTTTAACCATCCTCTTTCCATGCAAATATATTATCTCCAATACCATGGGCTGTTATCTTATTAAGTAATCTAATGTGCAGCACATTACCTAACATGTTTTGGAAATCCAAATCATATTAAATTGAAAAGACTTTATATTTCCCCACATAAAGCCATAATTAGGCCAGAACTGGAGAATTGCACCTCATTCTGGCCACCACACCTTAAGAAGGATATGAGGGTCCTTGAGAGGATGCAGAGGAGATGTAAAGAGCAGTGCTAACGATGAGGGGCTTTTAGCTTTAAGGTTAGGTTGGAGAAGCTTGGATTGTTCTTCTTTGCTCAAAGGTTATGAATGTTTTGGACAGGTACAAATGAAAAATGCTCAGTGATAGAATTGGCACTAGAGAATACAGATTTAACATTGTAGGCAAGAGATATTGGGACATGCAAGGAAGTACAATTTTTGTGCAGTGAGTGGTAATGACCTGAACTTGCTGCCCACAATTGTTTTTCTAGATTATACATAAATGATCTAGACCTTGGTGTGCACAGAACAATTTAAAAGTTTTTAGATGAAACAAAACTTGGAAGAATTGTAAATTTTGAGGAGAGTAGTGCAAAACTTCAAAAAGACATTGGTGGAGATTTCTTTTATTAATTTGGGGAAGGGATGACCTTGTGGTATTATCACTAGATTATAAATCCAGCGACTCTGTTCTAGGGTCCTAGGTTCGAATCCAGTCACGGCTGATGGTTGAATTTGAATTCAGTGGAAATCTGGAATTGAGATGTAGTGATGACCATGAATCTATTGTTGATTGTCAGAATAAGAACCCTCACCAATTTCTACAGATGCACCATTGAAAGCATGCTGTCCAGGTGCTTAACAGCCAGATATGGTAACTGCTCTGCCCAGGACCATAAGAAACTATAAAAGGTTGTGTGCACAGCCCAGATCATCATGAAGCCAACCTTTGTAAATGGACACCACTTACACAGCTCATCGTCGTGGAAAGGCTGCCAACATCCTCAAAGATCGATTTACACCTCAATAATGATCTCCTACAATCTCTTCTGTCAGGCAAAAGATATAGAAGCTTGAACATACGCACCAGTAGGGATAGGAACAGCTTCTCCCAGCTGTTATTGGACTGATGAATGAACTCTCTAGCTTCAAATAATGCTGATCTTGCTAAGGTAGATCTCGCCTAGTGCTCACCCTGTGCAATGTAACCTGTATGCCTCCAAGTTTTGTTTTACAACCTTTGATCTGTACTTCCTTGCTTACTATGATCTGCCTGTACTGCTCGTAAACAAAGCTTTTCACTGTACTTCGGTACACATGACAATAAATCAATCAATCAAACAATCAATCAATAATGTCTTTGAGGGAATGAAAGTGCAATTCTTACTCCAGACTCCAGATACACAGCAATGTGGTTGACTGTTAACTGACCTCTGGACAATTAAGGATGGACAATAAATGCTGGTCAGGCCAGTGACACCCTCATGCTGTGAATGAATAAAAAAAAGTATGTGTGCATCGCTGGCTGGGCCAGCATTATTTGCACATCCTTAGTTGCGTTTGATGGTGATGAGCTGCTGCAGTCAATTTATCATTTGTCCGATAATGTCATCAGGAAAGGAATTCCAAGATTTTGATGCAGCGACGCTGGAGGAATGGCTATATATTTCCAAATCATGATCTTGAGTGCTTTGGAGGGGAACTTGCAGGCAGTGGTTCCCCCATGTATTTGCCCCCGTATCCTTCTAGATGGTAGCGGTTGTGGTTTTGTAAGGTTGCTGTCTAAGGAGCCCTGGTGAATTTCTGCAGTGCTTGTTGTTGATAGTACGCACTGCTGTTACTGAGCAGTGGCAGAGGAAGTGGATGTTTGCAGATGTGCTGCCAGTCAATCAGGTTGTTTCCTGGATGTTTGTAAAATCATGAGAGACATGGATAGGGTAAATAGACAAGGTCTTTACCCTGGGGAGGCGAGTCCAAAACTAGAGGGTGTAGGCTTCAGCTGAGAGGGGAAAGATTTAGAAGGGACCTAAGGGGCAACCTTTTCATGCAGAGTGTGGTGCCTGTATGGAATGAACTGCCAGAGGAAGTGGTGGATGCTGGTACAATTACAACATTTAAAAGGCTTCTGAATGGGTATATGAATAGGAATGATTTAAAGGGATATGGACCAACTACTGACAAATGGGACTAGAATTATTTAGGACATCTGGTCGGCATGGATGAGTTGGACCAAAGGGTCTGTTTCTATGTTGTACTTCTCTATGACCCCGTGTTGAGCTCCTTGATTGTCATTTGAGCTGCACTCATCGAGTGGGGAATATTCTGTCATACTCATAACTTGCACCTTGGAGATGCTGAATAGGGTTTGGGGAGTCAGCAGGTGAGTTACTCACTGCTGTATTCCTAGTCTCTGATCTGCTGTTGCAGCTGCTATATTTGTACCAGACTAAGTTAGAGACCCAAATCTACCAAACAGACTCCCGCTGCCTATGGTAAGGCTTAAACAACATTGCGGGATACAAAATGAAGCAGAGCAAGATAGCAGACAAAGACACATCCCTCCCTGGTACGTTCAGCGCTTTCTGTGCTTAGCTAACTATACAGTCTACAACTTGCTGTGATATACTGTACCAGTGCCATTCAGTTAACTGAACTTCCTGCACTTTTGGGCTGATTATATTGTTTTTGTTTTTATTTTATTATTTGATTGTGATCACAGCAAGAAAGAAGAAAAATCCTGCATCAGTAAATTATCTTTGAAGTGTAGTCACAATTGTTTAATGAGCAATCTCAGCAGTCAGTTTTTACACCATAGACAGTAGTGAAATAATCGACCAGTTGATCTCTTTGCTGTTTGTTGTGAAATGAATACTGGCCAGGAAACTGGGAGAACTGCCCTGCTGTTTTGCTTTTTGCCTATATGGTATGGTTTTTGCTGGCTTGGCCAGCCTTTATTGTGTAATGGATGTAAGATGTGTGATTTATTTATATTTTTAATATCATTTATTTTCAAGTTTATGTTTGAACTTGTGGCATGTGAACCTTGATTTGTGACTGTGAAGGCGTTTAGTATCAACTTGTAAGTATTTCTGTAATGATGCTGATCTGTTTTAAAACAGTCTGAGAGAGGTAGTTCTTGAAGGCTAATGGGAGTTTGTTTACTTTGGGAAAGACTTTACAAGTGAACAATGTGAGCAGTTGTGCATTAGGCTTTCAGTTTAGAAGGGCAGAGACAGATTTTTGGTTTTGATTGGGGAAACACCCAGAGTTTAAAATCTTTTGGATTTCAGTTTGCCGGTTTTGCAAAAGTCTTGGCTGAGACTGGAAGTGTAAAACAGTTGTTCCTAATTAAAGGGGATAGTTTAAAACCGTGAGGAAATAGTTTATCTCGGTGTAAGGAGTTTAACTTAAACGTTTCAGACTAGAACTGTCTGGTTAAAAGTTATTTGAAGCTAAGAAAGTCAAGCTCGGGTTTTTTTTTTCAAATCGCTACAGTGGAGATAGAGGCCATTCGGCCCATAGATTCTGCACTGTCCTCAGAAGAGCATACCACCCTATCCCTATAATCTCACATTTACCTTAGTTAACCCACCTCACCTGCTCACTGTAGGGGAATTTAGCATGCCCAATCCACCTAACCTGCACATCTTTGGATTGTGGGAGGAAACCAGAACGCCCGGAGGAAACCCATACAGACACGGGGAGAATGTGCAAACTCCACGCAGACAGTCGCCCAAAGATGGAATCGAACCCAGGTCTCTTGTATTGAGAGGCAGCAGTGCTAACCACTGAGCCAGAGATGGTAAGAACCATAGATGCTGGAGTCAGAGATAACGTAGTATGGAGCTGGAGAAGCACAGCAGGTCAGGCAGCATCAGAGGTGCAGGAAAGTTGACGTTTTGGGTCAGGACCCTTCAGAAATGGGGAGGGGGAAGGGAAATCAGAAATAAATAGAGAGAGGAGGGGTGTGGCTGGGGAATGTAGGTGTGATAGTAATAGGTGAGTGCAGGTAGGGAGCGGTGGGGATTGGACATTAAGGTGGGAGAGAAGATGGACAGGTTGTGTCAGGTCAAGGAGGCGGTGCTGAGAGGGAGGGTTGGACATGGGATGAGGCCAGGGTTGGGGAGATTTTAAAACTGGTGAAATCCATGTTTAGGCCATCGGGCTATCGGCTCCCGAGGCGGAATATGAGGTGCTGCTCCTCCAGTTTTGTGGGTGGTGTCATTGTGACACTGGAAGAGACCCAGGATCGACATGTCACTCAGGGAGTGGGAGGGGAAGTTAAAATAGTTTGCGCCTGGAAGATGTTGTTGTTTGTCGTGTACAGAGTGCCGATGGTCTACAAAGCGCTCTCGGAGTCTCCGCTTGGTCTCACCGGTGTAGAGGAGACCACATCGGGACCGGCGGGTGCTGTAGACCAAGTTGATAGAGTACAGGTGAACCCCTGTCTAAGCTGGAAGGTTTGTTTTGTGCCTTGAATGGAGGTGGAGTGGGGAGGTGTAGGGGCAGGAGTAGCACTTGCTGCGGTTGCAGGGAAAGATGCCGGGGGTGCTGAGTTAGTGTGGAGTGTGGAGCGGACGAGGGAGTCGTGGTGAGGGCAGTCCCTACGAAAGACAGATAGGGGCAGGAAGGGAAATATCTCTTTGGTTGTGTGGTCAGATTGTAGGTGGCAGAAGTGGTGGAGAATGATACATTGGATGTGAAAATTGGTGGGGTGATGTGTGAGGATGAGGGGGATTCTGTCTTTAGAGATAGTAGGAACTGCCTAACTCCCCATCTGCACTCACCTTTACTGGCTCCATCCCCGCCTCTTTGACCTGTCTGTCTCCTCTCCACCTATCTTCTCCTCTATCCATCTTCTATCCGCCTCCCCCTCTCTCCCTATTTATTTTGGATTCTGTCTTTATTTTTGTTGGGTGGCAGGGATGTGAGGGCAGAAGTGCTGGAAACGCAAGATATGTGGTTGAGGACATTTTCGATCACCGGAGGGGTGAAGTTATGGTCCTTGAGATAGGAGGACATCTGGGATGTGTAGGAGTGGAAATGCCCCATCTTGGGAGCAGACGTGGTGGCGGTGGAGGAATTGGGAGTAGTGGATTGCATTCTTGCAGAAAAGTGGGTGAGAGGAGGTATAGTCCAGGTAGCTCTGGGAGTTGGATGGCTTGAAATAGATATCAGTTTCGAGGTGGTCACCAGAGATGGAGACAGAGAGGTCCAGGAAGGAGAGAGAGGTATCAGAGATGGTCCAGGTGAACTTGAGGTTGGGTTGGAAGGTGTTAGTAAAGTTGAAAGGAGTAGAAATTAAACTTTGGTTGAAGTGGGAGGCTCGTCCAAGAAGTCTGAAGGTGTGTTCAGTACTACCTACCATCTAGCCTAAAGTAGAGGTAGAACTGGAATGGAAAATAAGCCTGGAAGCATTGAAATCAGTAACCATTAGTTGATGGGCCACACCAATTGTTGTGGTCTTAAAAGCAGATGGCATGATGAGGATTTGTGGTGATTTTAATGTCACAGTAAATCCAGCCCTGTGTGGCGGTTAATACTGACTTCCATTCAGTGAGAACCTGTTCAGTAGACTGGCTGGGGTAAAGAAATTCTCAAAAATGGATCTTACCTGCACATGGGGGTTGAGAAGGAGCGTCGGCTGCCGTTGACGATAGTGACACACAGAGGGCTGTTCTGCTATAAGCGACTGCCTTTTGCGTGACATCAGTGCTGGCTGTATTCCAGAGGGCCATGGACCAAGTTTTGAGTGGATTACAATGAGTCCAATGGATGATATTTTAGTAATTGGATCCTCCAAAGAGGAGCATTTGAAAAACCTAGAAGAAACCCTAAAAAGGTTGCAGGCATATGGCCTACGAGTAAAATAAGTAGAAGTGCAAGCATTTTAAAGACTCCTTGGAGTACCTGGGTTGTATGGGATGGGAGTTCACAAGATGCCCGGAGTTCACAAGATGCCCAAGAAGATTATCATGAAGGTCCCTAGACAAAAGAATGTGTCTCAACTGACCTCATTCTTGGGACTTGTAAATTACCATTCCAAGCTTGTGTCTGATCTGGCAACTGTGCTAAAACCTCGGCATCGGTTGCAAAAGGTGACCATGGAAATGGATCCAGGAATGTGAGGAGGCAGACCAGGAGGTGAAGCAAACCCTAAAAACATTAGAAGTTGATTCATTTCAATGGAAAGTTGCCATTGCAGTTGGCGTATGATGCCTCACCTTACGGAATTTGCATTGTACTGCCACATATGTTGTTGAATGAGAGAAAAAGCCTATTATGTTTGCATCAAGGTCACTAACGAAGAGGGAGGAGAAGTATTCCCTCGAGGAAAAGGAAGGATTGGGCATTGTATTCGGTGTTAAGAATTTCATCCATTTCGTTTACAGCAGGCACTTTGTGCTGCTGACCAACTGTTTATGTCCATTTTTGACCCATTTACAGCTGTACCATCAACGGTGGCGGCATGCCTACGAAAAGATGGGCACTGGTTCTGTCAGCGTCCTCATGAAATCAGATACTGACAGTTGGAGAAGCACGGCAATGCAGATTCTTTTGTCATGATTACCACTACCAGGAAATAAGGCTGTTCCCGATTGGAGCCTGAAAATTATTTTCCCATCAAGACAGATACTGGTGTCAGTGAGTCAAGTGCTGAAATCTATCCAGAATGACCTGACCTTGAGTCAAGTAGTGGACTTAGTCATAAGAAGGAGGCCATTTCACAGAAACTGCCCTTACCTATCATGTAGGTGGGAGCTGTCCATATCAGGCTGGTGTTTAATGTAGTGAATGAGAGTTGTTGTCCCTTCCCTGTTGAGAAGAAAGGTGCTGGAACAAGGGCACCCTGGCTTGGCGCCAATGAAAAAAATAGCGAGGAACTACTTTTGGTGGCAGAATGTGGACTTCCAGATTGAAGAGAAAGCAGGGTCACGCAAATCCTATGCATTAGTAAATAAGGCTTTGCTGTTGTTGTGTCTCTACCCACAGGAGTGGCATCAATCACTGTGACAACAGAGTCACATTGATTTCGTGGGACCAGTAGAGGGATGAATGTTACGAGCCAAGTGGCCCGAAGTGGCAGTCATTAAGTCGCTAGCTGCTGAAGCAACGAAAGACCAATTTGATGAAATATTTACCAGGTTCGGGAACCCCAAACAAGTCGTGAGTGACAATGGTCCACAGTTTGTGATCCAAGTGTTCGAGGAGTACCTGGAAAATCTCAGAGTAAGAGATCAGCTCCATATCACCCTGTGACAAATGGCCAGGCAGAGAAATTAGAAGGCCTCACAAGGGGAATGTTCGCTATGGTGGTGACTCAACAAATTCCTCAGCATGTACGGGAACACGGCATGTGATGACCCAGTGCCCACCACTTTTTTAAAAATTCATTCGTGGGATAAGGACATCACGGCTAGGTAGCAATTATTGCCCATCTCAAATTGCCCAGAGGGCAGTTAAGAGTCAACCACATTGCTATGGGTCTGGAGTCACGTATAGGCCAGACCAGGTAAGGATGGCTGTTTTGTTCCTTAAAAGGCATCAGTGAACCAGATGGGTTTTTACAACAATTGACAATGGTCATCATTAGATGATTAATTCCAGATATTTGTTGAATTCTAATTCCACCATCTGCTGTGACAGGATCCAAACCCAGGTCCCCAAAGTGTTATCTAGGTCTCTGGATTAACAATCCAGTGATAATACCACTAGGCCATCACCTCTTTAATGTTCAACCACCAGCTGAGAAACATGTTTGACATACAGTGGCTGCAAGAGACCAGAGAGATGGTGGAGTGAAATCAAGAAGGACAGATGGTCAGAACAGTCAAGGGTATTCTAGAGAGGAGAGACAGCCTTGGTCTGGAATTATACATCAGGAGAAAAATGGATCCCAATGGTGGTGCTGGCTCAAACAGAACCATTATGACAAGCTGGGGATTAACTGGTCTAGAGGAAATACTCAGACCAGTCGGTTGCCACACCTCAACAACGGGGAGATATCTCTGAGTACTGAGCCGCTCCAGATGGGACCAGCGGTATTGACCGAGTCACGCGTCTACGAGCCAGGGTTGGCCATGCCCAGGGAGGAGATGACAGCAGCATCGTAGGGCAACAACAGCCAATCAGAGGGCCGTACCTACAGAACACCAGGAGCTTCTGGAAATCTGGAAGGCTACACTAAACCAAAAGGCCTCTGAGACGAAGAGATGGTCTTCAAGGAATCACCATCTCCCTGAGCAACTGACGGTGGCACAGTGCCTAGCTCTGCTGCTCACAGTGCCAGGGACCCAGGTTCGATTCCACCCTCGGGCGCCTGTTTGTGCAGAGTTTGCATGTTCTCCCCATGTCTGCGTGGGTTTCTGCCAGTGCTCCGGTTTCCTCCCACAGTCCAAAGATGTGCCGGCTAGGTGGATTGGCCATGCTAAATTGTCCGTAGTGTTCAGGGATGTGTAGATTAGGTGGTTATAGGGGAATGGGTTTGGGTGGGATGCTCTGAGGGTTGGTGTGGACTTGTTGGACCGAAGGGCCTGTTTCCACACTGTAGGGATTCTATGATTTATGATGAATGTCAAAGTACTGAAGGGTTGTTTTCCATTTGTCTTTGTAAGTATCTCTAATGAAGTACGTATATATTAGCTATGATGCTTGTGTAATTGTTATAATGGTTGGGTTGACAAGGGAGTACGGAAATAAAGGGCAAGGTGTGTTTATGTATGTGGTTGGGTGTGTGTTGCTTTTTAAGAGAGCAGGTTAGGTGACCCAAGTGGTGGGAGATGCAATGGCAGTCTGAGACCGGCTGTGAGCTGAGAGGACGCACATGAAGTATTTCCTTGTCAAGTTTGCCCTCCATCTATCTCGTGTTCTATTTCTGGTTCTAGTGAACCACCAAACACAACAGAAGGGAATACGGTTTTGATCATTGCTACTGCCCAGCATGCTGCCTTTTGTTATTTTGATTATTTTGGGAAGTCTGGACATTGGTTCTAGTTTATCCCTCTCTTGAAACACCTTGTGCAGGATTTCTTGATGCTTGGGACCTGTTCTTATTCTGTGTCTCTCCCAGTGACTCTTGGCCTGTTGAATATACATTATGTGATCAAGGTATCTTCTAGATGGAATGAGGCTAAGCACAGTGGATGCCCAAAGAGACTTGGGGGTTCAGGTGTATTTTTGAAATACCACGAACAGGTGCAGAAAATAATCAAGCTGTTAATGGAATGCTGGTCTTTATATCTAGAGGACTGGAGTAAAAGGGTACAAATGTCAGACTGCAGTTGTACAAAACCCTGATTTGGCCCTACTTGGAGTCCTGTGAGCAGATCTGAGAGCCACGCCTTAGGAATGACATATTTACCTTGGAGGGAATATAATATGGTAGTGTAACAGTATAACAAGAATGATATCTGGACTTAAAGGGTTAAGTTATAACAAGAGATTATACAAATTGGGTTTGTTTTCTCTGGAATTTAGAAGGTTAAGGAACAGGTTGATTGAAGTCTTCAAGATATAAACAGGAAAAGACAGGATAGACAAACTATTTCGGCTGTGTGGAGATTCTAGAATGAGGGGGCATAGACTAAATATTAGGGTCTGACATTCAGGAGAGATGTTAGAAAGCACTTCCACAAATGGCAGTTGATGTGCGATCTATTGTTAATTGTAAATCTGAGATAGATTCATTTTTGAAAAGCAAAAGTATTAAGGAATATTAATGGGATTAAGGGCCAAAAGCATGTATATGGAGTTAGGCCACAGATCAACTATGATGTAATTAAATGGTGGAACAGACTCAAGGGACTGAACGGCTTACTCTTGTTCCTATGTTCCTATGTTGTTTTGAGGGTGCAATTAAAATTTAGTAATGCTTTGGGTGTGGAGATAGCATGGGAAGAGTCTTGAACTATTTGAAAAAATTAAGTTGAAGACTGGATTCACAGTGCAGATACCAGCAGAGTTAAACAGTTGATGGAGGTGCATTGGAAATAGTAAAGTCCTGCTTTGGTTTTTAAAATCTGCCTGCAGGATTGCAGGACTGAAAAGGTTTTGAGTGTCTGGGAAATGACGATGATTCTTGATGTGAACACTGAGGGTTCAGGTAGTGTTTAACAGGGTATATTTGTAATTGGAATGCCACTGATAGTGGTTAAATAGAAAGTAGGATGAAGTATGTTTCACTGCTTAATCCTCTAAGAACTACAGAGGCGCATGGGACAAAAAATACATTAAACATGATAATTGTCTTTGTGTCCATTGCCTTGAGATATGTTCTAGATATTTCCTTCAGTGCTGTTCCAGTACAAAACATTTGAGATTTAATTTTGCAGATGTGTATTGCAATGTTATTTATTGCTTGATGAGTTGTCCTGTCAGTTAGAAGATGGTTTTATTAGTTTTTTCTTCCTGTATCGTATTTGCCAAGTGTTTCATTTGCTTGCAGCTGTTGTGTTGATGATGTTTAACCTCAGGAGCCATAAGAGTTTAAACAATGCAGATTATTTCCTGTCCAGTCTCTAGCAGAAAACTCACAATTTAACACAGAAACTGTAATAAATGTAGGAAACAACAATAATGTTAAGGAAAGAAACACTTGTATTTTTCTTTTACACTTAAATTTCTGTAGCCCTTTTCACAACCACAGGAAGTCCCAAAGTGCTTTATAGCTTTTTAAGCATGTTTGAATGTAGTCAGTGTTCTTTTTTATTCACTGTAGGATACAATCATTGATGGCTTGGTTGCTCCAATTGTCCTGGAGAAGATGGTGGTGACTAGCTTTCTAGAACTGCTGCAGTCCTTGGTGTGTACAGACATCCACAGTGCTATTAGGAAAGGAAATTTGGGATGTTGATCAAAAGGTGATAGTTAGATTATCTCTTTTTAGGAAGTCATTACCTCGCACTGTGTGGTATGAATTTTACTTACCACAATCAGCACAAACGTGAATGT
Organism: Rhincodon typus; assembly: GCF_021869965.1. Classification (NCBI taxonomy): domain Eukaryota; kingdom Metazoa; phylum Chordata; class Chondrichthyes; order Orectolobiformes; family Rhincodontidae; genus Rhincodon; species Rhincodon typus. The sequence goes on along the minus strand of NC_063335.1, from coordinate 114,360,582 downwards.
TGTCCAGGTATTGCTACATTTGATCATGGACTGCTTCACTATCTGAGGAGTCATGAATGATGCTGAACATTGTGCAGCCGGGAACATCCCTACTTCTGATCTAATAAGAGAAGGATCATCATTTCATGAAGCTGCTAATATGGTAGAGCCTAGCATGCTTCCCTGAGGAAACGAAAACAGAAATTGCTGGAACTTAAGAACATGAGAACCAGGAGCAGGAGTAGGCCGTCTGGCCCTTTGAGCCTGTTCTGATATTCAATAAGATCAAGGCTGATCTGTTCGTGGACTCAGCTCCCCTTACCTACCCTCTCACCATAACCCTTAATTCCTTTACTGTTCAAAAAATTGTCTATCTTTCAAACATTTGCTGTTTGCCAATCTGCTGGAACTCCCCCAGAGCCCAGCGAATTTTGGAAAATTACCATGAGAGCATTTGCTATTTCTCCCACCATCTCTTTTAATAGCCTGGGATGAATTCCATCAGGACCAGAAGAGTTATTTGTCTTTAGCTCCATTAGCTTGCCCAACACTAACTCTTTTGTGATAATGATCACTTCAAGTCCTCACCTACCAAGTCGTCTTGTCGTCAATTACTGGCATATTAGTAGTGTCCTCCACTGTGAAGACTGAGGAGCAGAGGATGGCCATTGGATCTCTTGAGTCTGTTCCACCATTCATTGTGATCAACTTGTATTACTCCAGATTCCCATCTACTCCTTGATAATCTTTCACTCTGTTGCTCACTGAGAATCTGTCTCTCTCTGCCGTACTATCTTTTAAGGAAGAGGGCTCAAAGCACTCGTGACCCTCTTAGAAATAAAATTACTCCTATCTCAGTCTTGAGTGAATGAGTTGTGTCCCAGGCTGCTGAGAAAGATCAGGGAGGAAATCACCGAGGACCTATCCTAAATTTTTAATTCCTCTCTGGCCGGGGGAGATGCTGGGGGACAGCTAACTTGGTTATACTTTTCCAGAAGGGTGGTAGAGATAAACGAGGGATTCACAGACCACCGAGTGAAATATCAGTGGTTGGGAAACTATCGGAGAAGATTCTGGAGAGAATTAACCTCAAATTCATGAGGCATGATTTGATGAGGGGTAGTCAACGTGGCTTTGTCAAAGAGAGGTCATGCTGAACAAATCTGGTTGAATTTTTCAAGCAGGTGACCGAATGTATGGATGAGTGTATTGTAGTTGAAGTAGTTTATGTGAGTTTCATCTAGATCTTTGTGAGTCAGGATGGTGAGAGACAAGGAAGGTAAATTGCCCGTTGTGGTGTTCCCATGTATCTGCTACCCATGTCCTTCTAGGTGGAAGTGGTTGTGGGTTTGGAAGGTACTGTCTGAGGAACTTTGGTGAATTTTTGCTGTGCATCTTGTCAATAGTCCAGCCTGCTGCTACTGAACATCGGCGGTGGAAGGAGTGAATGTGGTGCTAATCAAGTGGGCTGCTTTGTCCTCGATGGTTCTTGTCCTCAAGCTTCTTGGCTGTTGGAACTGCACCCATCCAGGCAAGTGGGATGTATTCTATCACACTCCTGACTTGTGCCTTGTAGATAATGGACAGGCTCTGGGGAGTCAGGAGGTGAGTTACTCGCTGCTGTATTCCTTGCCTGTGACCTGACCTTGTAGCCACTGTGTTTGTGTGGTGAGTCCAGTTGACTTTCTGGCCAGTGGTAACCTCCAGGATGTTAGTGGCAGATTCAGTGATGGTAACATTATTGAATGTCAAGGGGTGGTGATTAGATTGCCTCTTATTGGTGATGGTCATTACCTGGCATTTGTGTAGTAGAGCACACTCGATGGGCTGAATGACGTACTGCTGCTCCTTCATCTTATAGTCTTATGGGAATAATCAATATATCTGATGGGATCTGTGGAGAGTGAAACTAACCTTTCAACACAGCTAAATTTAAGTTCCAAGAGGGATAAAATAATTCTAGCAGAGGAGAAATAGGACAGAAAAATCATCCATTTGGCATGTCCCATTTTGAATGTCTGACATAGTCACATTGTTCTCGCATTGAGCATTTTGATACACTGAACCATTGATCTTGGAGAGAAAAAAGAAATTCTCATTGAGAGGCTTCAATTCCAGCCAGTGTAATGGATCATTCTTATTCAAAGTAGCCCCCCGGTTCTAGTTTTATTTATGATCGGGGTACCAGCTGACTATACAGCAGTGTAGGTAATGAAGTGCTGGAAAAGAGTTCACACTGGAATGATTTTTTTTCCCCATTGGCCAGTCTTTATGTTAGGTATCTGATGAGTTGTTTCAGTGTTTCCCTAATTTGCAGTCCTGTATTTAAACTTTGTTGTTCAGTTTCCTCATTGTTGCTTTCTGGAAGTTTTCTTTGGATTTCTTTGGCTATTTGTAATCATCAATGGATCTTTAAGTTTTTAATGACTATTTTATTTTTGTATTGGTATGTTTCTTCCATGCGCTTTCATCAAATAACCTTTGGCCTGAACTGTGTTTGGCTTTTCCTATGTATTTTTTCATGATTGATGTAGTTTTTGTACATTTCTGATCAATATACGTTTAGTGTGTTACGAGTAAGCGTAATCATTTTCCAGTGTATACATTTAGTAGTTTTTGCTTACTGGCTGCTTTTTAGTTTCTTTCTGAGTGCCTTTTCTGTTGACTGAACAAATACAGGTAGGCTTCAGCATCTATACTCACCACATCTTTATACTACTGCAGTTGATCTCCTATTCGAAGGAACTTAGTCTGTAAATGGTTTCAGGACATTAAGAGAATCAAGGGTTATGGGAATAGGGTAGGAAATTGGAATTGAAGTAGATTATTAGCTGTGTTGTTGAATGATGGAGCAAGCTTGAGGGATCATTTGGCTATTCCCTGATTCTGCTCTGTATGTTTGAGTTTTTATTTTAGAAAATCAAACTGGGCAGCAGATTTGATCAAGTCTTGTTTTATTATCACGCATTAGTCCTCATTTTTAGGTAGTTGCATTATAAATCTCCATGTCCACATGTTTCGTAGGAGCTGCCTATGAATGTTTGTCAGGTTATAATTACGCCCCGTGGTTTGTGGAGGTGCTGCAGTGCCTCCATTTCTGGGGGTGTAATTGCAGTGTGGTTAGTTTACATAGACAATTTTAGTTCTAAATGTGGAAGTGCAAATTTATAAGTGGTAAAAAGTGACAGGATGTATGGATAGATTGAAACTAGGATATGCTACTAATTGATCCCCTGTGACACTGCAGTTGGTTTGAGAATTTGGTCTCTGTCTTATCTGCCTCTGTAATCTCCTTGCTGCTGCTCCCTCCTCTGCCTTAGTTCGTTTGTTCGTTCATTCATTCATTCTTTCTCTTTCTTTCTCTCTTTCTTTCTCTCTTTCTTTCTCTCTTTCTTTCTCTCTTTCTTTCTCTCTCTCCTTTCTCTTTTTCTCTGTCTCTTTCCATTTTTTCTCTCTCTCTTTTCTTTTTTTTCTCTCTTCTTCTTTTTCTCTCTCTTTTCTTCTCTTTTTCTCTCTCTCTTTCTTTCTTTCCCTCTCTCTCTCTCTCTTTCATTCTCTGATTTATTGTCATGTGTACTGAAGTACAGTGAAAGGCTTTGTTTATGAGTATTACAGGCAGATCATAGCAAGCAAGGATGTACGGATCAAAAAGACTTAGAGGCATACAGGTTACATTGCACAGGGGGTGTGCTCGAAAAGATCAGCATTATTTGAGGCTAGAGAGTCAATTCATCAGTCTAACAACAGCTGGGAAGAAGCTGTTCCTGAACCTGCTGGAGCATGTGTTCAGGCTTCTGTATCTTCTGCTTGACGGAAGAGGTTGTAAGAGATCATTACCAGGGTGCAAAGAGTCTTTGATGATGTTGGCAGCCTTTCCACAGCAGTAAGCTGTGTAAATGGAGTCCATGGTTGGAAGGTTGGCTGCCATGATGGCTTGGGCTTGCACACCACTTTCTGTAGTTTCTTACAGTCCTGGGCAGAGCACTTGCCATACCAAGCTGTTATGCACCCGGACAGTATGCTTTCAATTCTGCATCTGTAGGAGTTGGTGAGGGACCTTATGGACATAGTAAATTTCCTGAGTGGCTTGAGGAAGAAGAGATGTTGCTGTGCTTTCTCGACTGTTGCATCTATGTGGGAAGTCCAGGACAGGTTGTCAGTTATTGTCACTCCGAGGAACTTGACACTCTCTAGTTCCATTGATGTAGATGGGGACATGTTCTCACTGCTGGGAGGTTGTATTTGTAGTGATGTAGTCAGTTGTCGATTCAGGTGCAAAGGCTGTCCGTTGCTACTTTCTGATCAGTTTATTCAATCAAAACCCTCGTACAACTTCCCTCCATCCACTCTGTTTCTATGACTTTTGTTCAATCAGTGTAACTAACTGACTGACTGACAGATACCGGTGTATAAGACCATAAGAAGACATAGTAGCAGAGCAGACTATTCAGCCCATTTAGTTTGCTCCGCCATTCAATGAGATCATGACTGACCTGATAATCCTCAACTCCACTTTCCTGCCTTTTTTCCTAACCCTTAATTCCCTTATCCTGAGGGATTTGGCACACAGCATGTGCTCAACTTGCTGTTTCTCCCAGATGCACTAGCAAGCCCTCGCACAGGGATGTTGGTCCCATTCTGGTTCAGGTGCAGACTGTGTTCCAACTGTACAATTCCCAATGATCCAGGAATCTAAAACCCTCCTGCCTGCACCAACTCTGAACCATGCATCATTATATGCTCTATTTTCCTATTTCTGTACTCATTAGCACATGGCTTCGGGAGTAGTCCAGAGATTACAACTTCTTGCGCTCCTGCTCTGTAGTCCACTGCCTAGCTTCCTAAATTCTTCATGCAACGCGTTATTCATCCATTCTGCCCATATCACTGGTACCAATGAGTATCACAACCTCATACTTATCACCCTTCCCCCTCAGGATGCCTTGCAACCATTCAGTTATACGCCTGACCTTAGTACTTGGAAAGGAGCACAATATCCTGGAGTCACATCTGTGGTCACAGAAATGCCAGTCTGTTCCCCTAACTAATGAATTCCCTAGAAATATTGCTCCTGCTTTCTTCTTCCTCCCCTCCTGTGGAGTCAGGCCTCTTGTGACGCCAGAAGCTGAGCTCTGATCCCTGCACTCCCTTCAGAAACCAGCCCTCTCATCAACTTCGAAAATGGAAAATTGATGTTTGAGTGGGACCCCAGGGATCTACTGCATTACCTGCCTGATTGTCTTTGACTGCCTCATAGATACCTTTGTTCAGTTTGTTAACGTGGTTAGTGATGGAGAAATATTCATACAAGGCTGTAAGTTTTAACTAACAAGAAGATAGAAGCTTATTACACAAAGGAGGAATGCAAAAAACAAATCAAGCTATGTAAATATAGAGCAATATCTAAAACTCAAAGCAAAACAAAGTTTCAATTTGTTTCTGTCAACACTCTCCATTGCAGGGAGTCGAGCCTAGAGAAATTACACTTCTATCTCAGTTGTTTAAGTTTCTCCTTAAGTGCCTCCTCACTGTTTCTTTGCTATGGACTGTGGCAACAATTGAATGAATTCTATTAAATCTGTTAATATTAACCTTTCACAAATCTGAGAGTCTAAAGTTTCTAATTTCTAATAAATTGCAGATTTCAAACAAAACTTTTCTGGTTTGGAATCTCTTAAAAAATAAACCCTTTTGCTGAAGTGACTGATTCCCTAATTTCCTAGGAGATAGTTCTGAAGAAGGGTCACCAGACCCAAACGTTAACTCTGTTTTCTCCTTCACAGATGCTGCCAGATCTGCTGAACTTTTCCAGCAGCTTTGTTTTTGTTCCTGATTTACAGCATCCGCAGTTCTTTCGGTTTTTAGTTTCCTCGGAGACAGTCTTGCTTCTGAATAAACTCTGATGGTTTCTGAAGTGAATTACAAAATTTACTCTATCCTAGATTCTTCTGAGCTAATATCAAGCTATGACTTTAAATGTTTACCCTACCTGTCATAATTGCTACAAGGTAAACATATTTTCATTAACACTGTAGAGATTGGCTGTATAGGGATCAATCACCTGCTTTCTGACAAATGCTGGATTTAACACCATTCAGGAAGGTCACCGATGGTTTTATTTTAGAAATGGAGACCTTCAAGGAACTAACCAATACTTACCCTGCTGTTCTGATTAAGGGACACTGGCCTCGAAATGTTAACTTTGTTTTCTGTCCACTGATGCTGCCAGACCTGCTGACTTTTTCCAGCAATTTCTGTTTTTGTTTCGGATTTTCAGCATCTACAGTTCTTTGTTTTATGTTAATTAAAACGAGTCTGCTTTTATTTTGAGATCATGGAATCACAGAATTGTTATGGCATAGAATGAGGCCGTTTGGCCCATCATGGCTGCATCAGGTATGCTTCTTCAAGTACATGTATCCTACTGGTAGTAAAAGCCGGCAATATGATTACAGATTGCAGTAACAGATGAGGGCCTGAGCACTGATCCTTGCGGTACTTACCAGTCCCAACCTACCAAGCTGAGAATGATCTAAAGTAACAATCTCATTGTGAAGGTGCCCCTCGGCATCAGTAACCATAATGTGGTGACTTTTAAATTCTGTATGAGGGATAGATGAGTAGCTTCAAAATTACATGAATTATAAGATTCTTCAGTAGATTTGGAGCTCGGGTTGTGGATGCTGTGGTCGGTTCGCTCGCCAATCAATCCACTCAGCCCAGGAGTTCCTCAAATCCCTCAAAGACATAAGAATAGACAAGGATGAGAGCATGGCATCCTTTGACGTTACCGCTCTATTCACATCGATTGACATACCACTGGCAAGAGAAACACTAGCAACACTACTAAAAGAATGAGACCCGAATAACATCATCTCCACAGACAACATGCTGAAACTAATGGACCTGTGCCTCACGATCCACTTTACCTTTAATGGCCAAATCCATGAACGAATCAATGGGACACCTATGGGGTCACCTATCTCCAGACTAATAGCAGAAGCGCTGATGCAGAGACTTGAAAGTATGGCCCTTCTCGGATCCATAGTTTAGGTTGGATCTGCATATATGGGCGACACTTTCGTCATCATCAAATGGACCAAACTAGAAGAGACAGACCAACTAATAAACAACACTCACCGGCATCAAATTCACCACAGAAGAAGAGAACGAACAGGTCCCATTCCTGGATATCATGGTAGAATGCAGGGCCGATGGGGAGTTTCTGATGAAGATATGCAGAAAGGCCACACACATGGATCAAGTTCTGAATTTCAACAGTAACCACCCCAACACCCACAAATGAAGTTGAATGAAGACACTATTTAAATGAGCGACAACACACAACCCGGAACTACGCCAAAACGAAGAAGAATATCTGTAACAAGTATTTAAGGACAACAGATACTCGAACAGCTGCTTCCGACCATACCTATCTCTCAAACAACAACAGGAAGATATAGTACACCCTGACACACTCATCACGTTACCGTACATCAAGAACATATCCAAACTGACCACAAAACTCCTATGACCATTGGGCATCAGAGTGGCACACAAACCTACATCAACCCTATGCCAGCTGCTAACTCTAACCAAAGACCCGTTGCCCACTATGGACAGAACCGATGTGATATACAACTTCCATGCAAGGACCGCGACAAATATTACATTGGACAAACAGGAAGGAAACTGGCCACAAGAATACATGAATACCAACTAGCAACAAAAAGACACGACCAATACTCTCCACGTCTCCATTCACACGGATAAGGAGAACCACGAGTTCGACTGGGACAACATCAGGATCCTAGGACAGGTCAAACAAAGAGAAGCCTGGGAATTTCTAGAGGCCTGGTTCTCCACCAGGAAGGCCATCAATAAACATGTGGAATTAGACCCTATATATACACCGCTGTGAAGAAAATCCGGAAATGAGGTAATCAACTCAAATGGACCCCAGAGTTTAAATACCAGGCAGGAAAACACAACAACGCTTCATCGGAGGCTGCAGTAATGATTTTACCCAGCAGGATAATGAAACGTCTGTGAACTAACGAACCAGCTCGGCGAGCGAACCAACCACCGCTTACTTTAAGTATGTAAATCGGGAATTATAAGGACATGGAAGCAGAGCTGGCTAAAATGAATTGACAAATTATTTTAAAAGATAAATCAATGGAGATGTAGTGGCAGACATTAAAGGTATATTTCAAAATACACAGAATAAATATATTTCAGTGGTAAGAAAAGTTTCAAGAGATGGACTGATGGTAACTAGAAATGTTAAAGGTAGTGTAAAATTAAAAGAAATACCATATCAATGTGCAAACACAGATGGTAGGTCAAATAATTAGACAGAATATTTTAAAAAAAAAGCAAAGAATGACCAAACAATTAACAGAGAGAAAAACAGTTGAAGTACATGTGGAAAATAGTCAGAAATAAAGAAACGATAGCTAGAAATACTATAAATTGTTTGAAGAAGAGTTAACAAAGTCAGTGCTATCCTATAGAAAGTGAGACTAGAGAATTAATAGTGGAAAATAAACAAACGGCAGATGAATTGAACAGGCATTTTGCATTGGTGTTTATTATAGTGGATACAAATAACATCCTTGAAGCAGTGATAAATCAGAAAAAGGAAGGAAGGGAGGGAGGACCTCCAGAAAATTGGAATCACCAGAGAATTGGTACTGAATAAATTGGAGCCCTGGAATGGACTACATTTTAGGGTCTTAAAAGAAGTGGCTAGTGAGATTGTTGATGTATCTGTTCTTTATTTTCCAAACCTCCCTTGATTTGGGGATGATTCCATTGGATTGGAGCACAGTGAATGTAACTCCTTTATATAAAACAAGAATTCATAAAGCTGGGAAATATAGGTCAGTTAACTTATCATCTATCATAGGGAAAATATTCAAAGCTATTAATAAAGAAGTGATCACATGGCACTTTGCTAGGCACAGTCTAGATGGTTTTGTGAGAAGGAGGTCATGTTTGAAAAATCTTTTGGAGTTCTTGAGGAGGTAACATGTGCAGTTGATAAAGGGAAACAGTGAGTGCACTGTGCTGGATTTCCAGAGACACTTGCTAGGGTGCCAGATCAAAGATTTGGCAGAAAATAAGAGCCAATGATGAAGGGGTAACTTGTTAGAAGATAGAGGACTAGCTGGCTAACAGTGAGCAGAGAGTTGGCATAAATGGGTCTCTTTCAGTTTTGGCAAGATGTAATGACTAGAGTGTTACAGAAACCAGTGCTGGGACCTCAGCTGTTTACATTTTTTTTATTCAAGGCAGACATTTGTTCCCATCCTGAGCTTCCCCAAACTTATTGGTTTGCTAGGTCATTTCAGAGGGCAGTTAAGAGTCAACCATATTTTTGTGGGTCTGAAGTCATATATAGGCCAGGCCACATAAAGATGGGAGACTTTTGTCGCTGAGGGACACTAGATGAATCAAATGGGTTTTTACAATATTCAACAGTGATTACATGGTCGTCATTAGACCAGTTTTTAATTGTAGATTATATTGAATTCAAATTTTGCCATTTGCCATGATGGATTTGAGCCCAGAACATTAGTCTGTGTTACTATTCCAGTGGTGGCACTGCCTTTAGCTGCCTCAATCCCGGATTCTGGAATAATTTCTCTACACGTCACTGTCTCTCTATCTTGTTTTCCTCCCCTAAGGCATTCCTTAAAACTTTGTCTTTACCAAGGTTTTTGCCATCTGACCTAATGTCTCCTTCTGTGACAGTGTCATACCTCATTTTATAATCGTCCTGTGAAGTGCTTTGGATGTTAAATAATGTTAAGGATGCTACGTTAATTTTAGATGGAGACAATACAAAATGAATGAGGAAGCAATGGTTGAATACAAATTGGCGATAGCAATCTGAAAGTATATGACTATAACTTTGAAAGGGAGAGGGGACAAACTGCAAGCTTGTAGCAATGAAAGAGAGATGCATGCTTGGTTTTCTTTTAATCAAAAATGAGAAAAGTGACAGAAATATAGCATTGTCATATGTGGCTCAGTTTTTGATACAGCATAATTTGCAATGCTATGGCTGAACTAATTTACTGAAATGTGCATGTGGCATAGTTAGTATGGTGCAATGGCAGATGATGGAGTTCACAGATGTGGTGTTAAGCGATTCGCTTTGGATGGACTAATCTAGAAGGATAATGTTGCGTGATTTTGAAATGTGTAGCCAGGCAGAGAGAGATTGTTCAACCCGGCAGCGTAAGTTGATAGGATACATCATAATGCATTTGAGTTACTAATTATTATCAATAAAGAAATTGAACTTTTATAAATGAGTAATTAGGCTTAAGTTGGAGTATTGTGGACAGTTCTAGATACCACTCTCCAGGTGATGTCAAAGCCTTAGATAAAGCTCGGAGGGTTTTACCAAGGTGTTACTAGAGAGAGGGAGTTCATCGGACAAACAAGAAGGAAACTAACAACAAGGGTACACGCACACCAACTGGCTACAAAAAGACACGACCAATACTCCCTCATCTCTATCCACATGGATAAGGATAACCACCAATTCGACTGGGACAACACCAAAATCCTGGGACAAGCTAAGCAGAGAGGCACGGGAATTCCTAGAAGCCTGGTACTCCATGAAGAAAGCCACCAATAAACACATAGAACTCGACCCCATATACACTCCACTATGAAGGAAAACCGGACGTGAGACAATCCAGCTCAACGGACTCCAGAGTTTAAAAACCAGGCAGGAACACACACCGGCGCTTCATCGGAGGCTGCACTGAGGATGTTACTAAGTAGGGTAATGAAATGTCTGTGGAACAACAAACCAGCTGGCGAGCCAGCCAACCACAACATCAACAACCCGAGCTACAAATCTACTCCAAAACCTCAGAGACGGATTTCAGTTCTGAGGAGAGGATGGTTTGGACTATTTTTCTGGGAGCAGGGGAGGGAGAAGAGGTGACCTCATCAAGGTTTTCAAGATGAGAAATTTAGCTCAGGTAGATCAAGAAGACGTGTTTCCTCAGTTAACTGGGCCAGTCACTGAGGATAAAAGATTTTATTGTCAAAAGAGAGGAGACAAAGAAAAATCGATCCACTCAGTTGTAGGGATCTGGATTTCTTCATCTGAAAAGGTAGTGGAAGCTGATTTCAGAAAAATTAATTGAATGGTAGTCAACATAGACATGGTAGGCTAAATGGCTGCCTTCTGTGCGGTAAGTTTCAGTACTTCTATCCAATGATGTGGGTCATCTTTTTTACATAATGAATTGTTGTGATCTGGAATGCACACTTTGAAAGATGGCATGAAAACAGATACAGTAGTAAGACGTGGTAGAACACTGGCTGAGTATACAAACATGAAATATATTCACTTGTGGGAAAAGGTACGGCAGTTGGACTAATTGGATAGTATCTGGTATTATTTTTGCTCATAATAAGCGGCTCCAGAAAACTGGCAACTATCCAGAGTTTTTCCTTCGGTGATTTGAAGCTGTACGAATAGCACCTGTTATCTGGACAATCACACCTCACTGAATGAAAGAGTGATCAGAACTCTGTAGAGACCAAGTGGGTCAGGGTGCTGCACTTACTGAAAGTCTCAGAAGGTTAAACAGGTCAAAGTGTCCAGTGTGGAGGACTGAGGCTTATTAAAATATTCCTTATCAGTCCTCTTGAGAGAGGCTCTGCAGACCAAGGTGCCACATTGTCTTTAAAGAATTTGAAGAAAGTAATTTATTCAGCTGGAGGTCCTATTGTTTCTCCATCTCTCAGGCCTGCATCCACACCACCTCCTGCTCCTCTCTTGCTCTCTTAAATCTACCTTGACTCCAGCTAGTTCCTGAATATATCCTCGTCACCATTCCCCTGAACTTTAGAGTGTCACTGTGTGAAGCTTCCACTACTTGTTGCTATTCTGCTCTCCCTTGTATGGCTTCAGGTCCAGCATGATGGCAGCAGTAAGACCAGCCACAGTAACAGCTCTAGCTCCTCCAATTACAGATTCACACTCTCCTGCCCATTATGCTCCTTCAATCACAGATTTTGTCAAGGATGAAATGATAGGTATTTTTGGTTGAAGGACCTGGGGGCAGTGAGCATGGGAGAGACAGAATCTGTGATTGGAGGACTGGCTTCTCGCAAATTCTGTGTCTCTCACATTCTGACATTTGTCACCCCCCTGATTTTTCTCTAGCTTTTTGAGGGCCTTCAAGTACAAACTCTTGCCTGTTGCCCCCATGTATTTTGCATCCTACACTGCAGGGCTACGCCATCAGAGTTGCAACAGCGCAAGAGGGGGCTATTCAGCTCATCATGTCTGTGTCATCTTTCCAATGAGCATCTCATTTAACATCATTTTCTGCCTTCTCCCCATAACCCTGTATGTTCTTCATCCTTCCAAATAGCTGCCGAACTCCCTTTTAAAAGCTTTGACTTTTTAAAATTCATTTGTGGGATGAGGGCATCGCTGTCTGGCCAGCATTTATTGCCTGTCCCTAGTTGCCCTTCAGAAGGTGGTGGTAAGCTGCCTTCTTGAACTGTGTGGATTGACCCACAATGTCACAAAGGAGAGAATTCCAAGATTTTGACCCAGCGACAGTGAAGGAACGGCGATATATTTCCAAGACAGGATGGTGCCTAGCTTGGAGGAGAACTTGAAGGTTGCTGCCCTTATTCTTCTAGATGGAAGTGGTCGTGGGTTTGGAAGGTGCTGTCTGAGACCTTTGGTGAATTTCTGCTGTGCATCTTGCAGATAGTGCACACTGCTACTATTGAGTATCGGTGGTGGAGGGAGTGGATGCTTGTGGATGTAGTGCCAGTCAAGCGGGCTACTTTGTCCTGGGTGGTATCAAGCTTCTTGAGTGTTGCTGGAGCTGCACTCAAGCAGGGTAGTGGGGAGTATTCTGACTTGTGGTTTGTAGATGGTGGACAGGCTATGGGGAATCAGGAGATGAGTTACTCGCCACAGTTTTCCTAGTTTCTGACCTGCTCTTGTAGCCACTGTGTTTATGTGGTGAGTCCAGTTGATTTTCCCGTCAATGATACCCCCCAGGATGTTGATAGTGGGACATTCAGTGATGGTAACACCGCTGAATGCCAGAGGCCAGTGGTTAGATTGTCTGTTATTTGTGATGGTCATAGCCTGGTATTTGTGTGGCATGAATATTACGTGCCACTTGTCAGCCCAAGCCTGGATATTGTCCACGTATTTGAACGTGGACTGCTTCAGTATCTAAGGAGTCATGAATGGTGCTGAACATTGTGCAATCATCAGCGAACATCCCCACTTCTGACCTAATGATGGAGGCAAGGTCATTGATGAAGCAGCTGAAGAATGTTAGACTGAGGACACTACCCTGAGGAACTCCAGCAGAGAAGTCCTGGATTGAACCTGTCTCCACCAAACTCAGGCACTGCACTTCAGATTCTAACTACTCAGTGTGAAAATATTTTTTCTTGTTCACTTCTGCTTCTTTTACAAATTACTTTCAAACTTTGAACTTTCTTTCTTGATACTTTGAGTGCGGACAGTTCCTTCTTTTTACTCTGTCCAGCTCCCTCATGATTTCAAATATTTCATTCGGATTTCCTCTCAGTTTTCTTTTCATAGAGATCAGTCCCAGTTTCTCTAATTTATCTTCATAATTGAAATTCCTTTTCCCTGCAATAATTCCCATACACCTTTTCTTTGTCCTCTCTGATGCTTTCACATCCTTCCTAAAGTGTGGCACCCAGAGCTGTACAAAATTCTGCAGCTGAGCATGAACCAGTGTTTCATACAAATTTAACATTATTTCCTTGCTCTTGTACTTGGTGCCTCTATTAATGAAGATTAAGATACTGTATGCTTTCTTGACTGCAATCTCAGCCTCTTCTGTTTTCTTTAATGATGATACAGAGCTATGTAAACTACCTACCATCAAGATAGGAAGCTCAGACAGGTTTTCAGAGTGATACATGCCTTTGAACATCAGAGGTATGTACGGCAGTCTTGATTTACAAGCATACCATTATTCCAGTTATCACAGGAATTACAGACCTCCTGGCCATATTACACCAATCATTCCTGAACCTAATATCTGCAGTTTCCACAGTTGAAATCAAAGGTTACAGTCACATTTACTCTATCCAAAAAGCTGTTTCAGACAGAATCTTTGTCGCAAATGAGGCAGGCTGTTACTTATAAAGGTGCACAAAAGACTAGTTTCAAAGCTTGGACAGAAGGCCATACGATCAAATTAGCTGAACCTTTCAGCATTGGTGGGGTTGAGACAAGCATTCTGACTCAGTACAAGTTCTGGTTATTGTGATGCAGTCTTTGAAAATTTCTATTCCTGTTTAATTACTAGTAATTATGATCATTTTGTTGAAATTACTGTTGAATTGCCTGCATGTTTTATTCACAGTATGATAGGGGTGGGAAAGATTTTGCTCAAGTTTTCCTTCCCCACCTTAGAAATCAAACATTAATATATCTTGGGGGGAGAAAAGCAAATATCCCAATACTGACCACTGTTGATCTCCACTGCGAACCTATCTCCAGCCCAGAGAATAGCCGTTAACCATAACTCATTCCGTAATGCTGACCCAGTTTTGTATCCATGGTGCTATCGTTCCTGATATTCCATGAGCTCTAACTTGCCTCAGATGTTTGTTTTGTAGCACTGTATTGAAAGTCTTTTCAAAGTCCATGTACACCACATCAACAGCAACACCTTCATCAACCATCTCCATTACCTTTTCAACGTTTGCCAGTCTAGCCTCGCTCCTGAGAGGGTAGTTGACGCAGAAAACCTCACAACATTTAAAAAGTACTTGGATGAGCATTTGAAATGCCATAACATTTAAGGCTCTGGGCCTAGTGCAGGAGCATGAGTCTAGGTGGTAGTGTATTTTTGACAGTACAGACTTAATAGGCCAAAGAGTCTCTTCTGTACTATATAATATAGTATCATGGCAGCACGGTGGCTCAGTGGTTAGCACTGCTGCCTCACAGCGCCAGGGGCCTGGGTTTAATTCCCCCTCGGGCAGCTGTCTGTGTGGAGTTTGCACATTCTTCCCATGTCTGCGTGGGTTTCCTCCAGGTGCTCCGGTTTTCTCCCACAGTCCAAAAATGTGCAGGCTAGGTGGATTGGCCATGCTAAATTGCCCATAGTGTTCAGGGATGTGTAGATTAGGTGGGTTTGGGGAATGGGTCTGGGTGGAATGCTGTGTGGATTGGTGTGGACTTGTTGGGCTGAAGGGCCTGTTTTCACACTGTAGGGATTCTGTGGATATGATTCTATGATTCTTTGTTCTTGCCCTGTTAGAGTCAGCTCTTCCCAAGTTATTATTCTTACTCAGGATTGTTCATTTTATTTTCCACAGCCATCCTAAACCTTATGCTACAAATATCACTGACCGCTAAATGTTCTCTCTCAGACATTTCATCTACTTGTCCTATTTGAATCCTAAGAACCATGCCTAGAAGTGCCTCTTTCCTCATTTGGGCTGGTGTCGAGGATTCTTCTGAGTACAATCTAAGAATGCATGCTCTTCTCTTTTTTTAATACCACCACTATCCAGTCTACATTAAGATAATTAAAATATTTGTCTGTGCTTTAGAGGCTTTGACCGTTTTGTGCAATAAAAACACTTTACCTGTGTGTCCTCATCAGTGAGGCAGACAAAGGTATAGAGAATTTGGTTTGTGGCTCAACTGAATTTTATTAACAGAATATCCCTTATTAAAACACTGTTTTCCATAATTTCTACAATATTTACTCTCTGTCTAGCTCTATTCATCTGAGAAAGGATATTACCTGCAATGATCCCTGTGTTTGAGCCAAGCTATTGGAATCAACTTCTCCAACGTAGGACACTGTCTCTCCCATGAAGGTGGGTTTTGTGGGTCAGGCCAGATATTTTCTCTCTTTTCTACTGCAAGTTGAGTCTTCACTGAACCTTCACTGCAGCTTCACTAAGCTACACTGAAGGGGTCGCGTCCAATTGTGTGTCCTTTTCTTACTTTGGCCCTGACCTCTGAGAATATTCTGTGGCCCTTGGCCAATGGAGTCATGAGCTGGGTTCACATCTTCTAATGGGGTCACGTCAACACCCTTCTCTGTTGCCATGCTGGGAGATGTAAAGTGCACATGCTCAGGCAGTCGGATGCTAGGACATCTAATCACATTTTCCAGTATGCGGCCTTCGAGATCATTGTAACTGGTTCCTCTTGATTTGTAACCTCTTGGTTTCCCACTATTCTCTGTAGCTGATAGCTGCTGTCCAATTTAGTCTCTCCGGCTGTGGTTAAATTTAGAATGTCCAGTTTTGGGGCCCGTGGTTGCTTGACCACAAAGTTCACAATTATAACCAGTTCTGAGGAAGGGTCACCGGACCCGAAATGTTAACTCTGTTTTTTCCTGCCAGACCTGCTGAGCTTCTCCAGTAATTTTGTTTTGGTTCCTGATTTACAGCATCCGCAGTTCTTTCAGTTTTTATTCACAATTATAACTACTCTGCAATAACCAGATAGCAGTGAATTGGAATAAATAGGTCTTTTTCTGGTTGGCAAGATGCAACTAGTGGGGTGTCACAGGATTTGGTGCTCAGGCCTCAACTATTTACAATCTATGTTAATGAATTAGATGCAGGGTTAGAAGTTACTATAGTCAAATTTGCAGATGGTGCTAAAATAGGTGGGAAAGTAAGTTGCAAGAAACGAAAAAAAAATTATAAATGGATCTGGATAGGTTAGGTAAATGAGCCAAAATTTGGTAGATGGAGTTTATTATGGATAAGTGCAAGGTTTTCTACTTTGGTCTCACAGAATCGAAAGGCAACTTATTATCTTATTAGAGAGAAACTGCAGAATGCTTTGGTGCAGAGGGATCTGGGTGTCTGTGTGCAAGAGTCGTAGAAAACTAGTCTGTAGGTACAGCAGGTAATCAGGAAGGCAGATAGAATTCTGGTATTTATTGCTAAAGGAATAGAATATAAAAGTAGGCAAAGTATTGCTGCAACTGTACAAGGCATTAGTGAGTTTGTACCTGGAGTATTGTGTACAGGTTTGGTTCCTTTGGGAGAGGTGATCCCCTAGTGGTACTATAGCTGAACTATTAACCCACAGACTCGAGTAATGTTCTGGGGATCTGGGTTTGAATCCCAACTAGAGTCTAATGATCATGAAACTGTTGCCAATTGTCCTTACCTGATCTTGCCTATATCTAGACCCGTAGCAATATGGTTAATTCTTAACTGCCCATCAACCAGCAATGCCCATGTGCTGTGAATTACTTCTAAAAACAAAAGAGGGATTTAGTTGAATTTGAGGCAGTTCAGAGGAGATTTGCCAGATTGATTTCAGACTATTAAGGTGAAAGGGGAAAGACTTATAAAGGATCTGTGGGATAACTTTTTCATGCAGTGGGTGGTGCATGTATGGAATGAGCTGGCAGAGGAAATGGCGGAGGCGGTCACAATTACACCATTTAAAAGCCATGATGTGGAGACGCTGGTGTTAGACTGGGTTAGACAAAGTCAGAAGTCACACGGCACCTGGCTATATTCCAACAGGTTTATTTGAAATCTCAAGCTTCCGGAGTACTGCTCCTTCATCAGATGACGGTCGCTTCACCTGCCAAAGGACTATTGCTCTAAAAGCTTGTGATTTCAAATAAATCTGGTGACTATGACCTGATGGTTGAATGACTTCTAACATTCAAAAGGCATCTGGATGGGTATTTGAATAGGAAAGGTTAAGAGGGATATCGGCCAAATGCTGGTAAATAGGACTAGATTAATTTAGGATATCTGGTCGGCTTAGACAAGTTGGCCTGAAAGGCCTGTTTCTATGCTGTACGATTCTGTGAGTAGGTGAGAGTTTGTCTTACGAAGAGAGACCCGAGTATAAGTTTCCCCCAATTTATCACAGCCAACTCGCACTTCACAATATTGTAGTTTCCTTTATTTAGGGAAGAAAACTGAAGGTGACTACCTCTCTCTAAAGTTGGAAACTTGGGATGGTTCAGATTCAGCTCAGAATAACTTGTACCCAGGGGAGAGGTGGGGATCCATGAGGCACTGTAGGTCAACAACAGTACGAGAATTAGACTCCAACAATATCTGTATTCTCATGGCCCAACATATCTCCCACACTAACCCTGGTTCAATGAAAAGTGCAGGAAGGCATGTCATGAAGCAACACCAGGCACACCTAATGAAGTGTCACCATAGAGAGGCTACAAACCAGGATTACTTGTGTGCCAAAAATATAAACAGCAAGCTATAGACAGAGCTAAGTGATCCCACACCATTGTATCAGATCTAAACTCTACCGTCCTGCCACATCCAGTCATGCGTGAATGCTGGTGGACAGTTAAGCAACTCACTGGAAGAGGAAGTTGCATAAATATCCCTATCCTCAGTCTCAGAAGAGCCCAGCACAACAGTGCAAAAGATAAGGCTGAAGCATTCACAACAATCTTCAGCCAGCAGTGCTGAGTGGATGTTCAATCTCAGTCTCCTCAAGGGATCCTCAAGAGATCCTCAGCATCACAGAGGCCAGTATTCAACCAATTCGGTTCACTCCACATGATATCAAGAAATGTTGGAACCACTGGATATCGCAAAGGCTATTGGCCCTGTCAACATTCTGGCAATAGTACTGAAAACTTGTGCCCCAGAATTAGCCATACCCCTAACCAAGCTGTTTCTGTACAGCTACAACGTTGGGATCTGCCTAACAATGTGGAAAATTGTCCAGGTATGTCATGAACAAAAGGCAGGGTAAACCAACCTGGCCACTTACCATACCCACCAGTCAACTCTTGATCATCATTCAGCTCTTGACCTCATTACAGCCTTGTTTCAAACATGGACAAAAGAGCTGAATTTGAGAGGTGAGCTGCAAGTGACCTTGGCATTAAGGCCATGTATAGCATCAAGGGGCCTAAGCAACTCTGGAATTGATGGGTGTCGGGGGGGGAACGAACTCTCCACTGGTTGGAGTTATTTCTGGCACATAGGTAGATGGTTGTGGTTGTTGGGAGGTCAGTCATCTCAACTCCAGGGTATCTCTGCGGGAGTTCCACAAGATGGCTCAACCATCTCCAGCTGCTTCACCAATGACCTTCCGTCCATCATAAGGTTAGAATTGGGATGTTTACTAATGATTGTACAATGTTCAGTACCATTTGTGACTCCTTGGATATCAAAGCAGACCTTGTCCAAATGCAATAAGATCTGGACAATATCCAAGCTTGGGCTGATAATTGGAAGTAGCGTTCATGCCACATAAAAATGTCAGGCAATGACTGTCTCCAAAAAAAGGACAATCTAACCACTGTCCCTTCATGTTCAATCCCCCATTATCAACATCCTGGCAGTTGTTATTAACCAGAGACTGAACTTGAATAGTTACACAGTTGCAGGTGCTACTAGAGCAGGTTAGAGGCTAGGAATCCTGTCGTATATATCTCTCCTCTTGATTCCGTAAAGCCTGTTCATCATCGACAATGCATAAGTCAGGAGAGTAATGGAATTCTCCCCATTTGCCTGGATGTGCTCCAGTAATACTCAAACTTGACGCTATCCAGAATAAAGCAATCTGCTTGATTGGCATCATATCCATTTCCTCCACCACCGACACTCAGTAGCAGCAGTGTGTAAGATGCACTGCAGAAGTTCACCAAAGATCTTGAGACAGCACCTTCCCAGCTCGGAACCACGTCCATCTAGAATGTCAAGGGCAGCCAGGTACATGCGAACACTACCACTTGAAAATTCCTCTCCAAACTACTCACCGACTGACTTGGAAAGGTATTGCCATTCCTTCAGTGTTGCTGCTTCAAAATCCTGGAATTCCCTCCTTAATGGCATCTACCGACAGCACATGGACTACACGGTTCAAGGAGGCAGCTTCATCATCATCTTCTTGAGGACAAACAGGGATAGCATTAAATGCTGGCCAGTTAGCCACAAGTGATCAAAAATTGAAATGTTAGAGGATTAAAAGCGTGCTGTAATTCCATGGTAAATATTAAACTGACCCCTGGCTCATTGCTGGCCCCCTCAAATTCACCTCTCCAACCCCCAACAGCTCCTCCCTTCCACTCGCACTGAACCCAGAATCTGCAAGATCCAACACTATTCCCCACTTGCAGGACCCTATACCCACAACCCTATGATCTGACCTGACTTTCCCACGCCCCTCCAGACTGCGATCTGACACATTCTCCCTGAACCTCGAACCTCTAACATCTAACCTTCCTCTTCTCCTTTGTTTCCTGTTCTTGCTGAATACCTTGTATCCAGGAATAGTTAACACTTTGTTCTGCCCTTCCTTGACCCAGATCTTTATTATCTTTACAATAATATAGCATAGTATTCTGTGCCTGTAACTCACCAATCTTGTTTACTGTATTCACATATATGCATGATAACCCTGCTTTAGAATTTTATTTCTCCATTATTTTGACCTATGCCTGTCCTTTATTCTAGTGCAACTGTCTCTCTCAATATTCTGTGAATCCTCATATTCTTCTATGATATTCTCTCCTGGTTCCCACACTGTTCAAAATTTAGTTTCAACCATCCCAACTTGGTTGGGATGACTTAGATTGAAGGGTCTGTTTCCGTGCCATATTACTCTATAATGCAATGAAAGAAAAGCTTCGCAGTCCATCTTTGTTCAGTTGCAATCTGTCTGGTTTATGCAGATGCTATCTCCCCCAGGGCCAGTCTATTATCTCAGAAATCTAAAGCCTTCCCTCCTGCACCATCTTTCCAGCCATGCATTCTTCTGTCTTATCCTCCCGTTTCTGTATCCCTTTGTGTGTGGCACGAGGAATAATCTACTTTTGATAATTTTCTATCTATCTTCCTAAATTCTAACAGCAGGACCACATCTCCCTTCCTCCATATGTCAACCAGACCACCAGGATTGTGTAGAATTTCCCACATCGTGCAGGATGCGCAAATCATAGGCCTGAGCTCCCAGATATATCTAAATAGAATATGGACCCTTTATTTTACCCTTACTTCTACTTAAGCATAGACTTGAAAAATCTGACTCTTGCTTATGTCATGCAAACAGCCAGAAGCCATTATATTAATGAAATGAATAAATTTAGTTTTGATGTTCTGAAATATTAATTATCTCTGTTAAGTTATTAAGTTGTACCTACAGTCTTGGCTAAAATCAATCTCCAGTCACAAAGAGAGAAATACCTATGAATTACCTATCTGTTGTCCTGAGATATCACACTTCAGTTTTGTTGAAGTAGCTCTGAGTACTTCTGGGACCTCTCCGCTCTCAGTACTCCTTTTAACTTCACTGCCCCCACACCTCTTGTACCTGTCTGTGTCATTCCAGTTTTCTCTTACTTGCTGCTCTTTTTAACCTTGCTGTTGCTGCATCTGTGTCCCACACCCTTTTTTATTAATTCACATGTGGAACCTGGGCATTGCTGGCGAGCCAGCATTTCTTGCTTGCCCCTAGTTGCCCTTGAGAAGGTGATGGTGAGCTGCCTTCTTGAATCACTACAGTCCGTGTGTTGTGGGGTGACCCACAATGCCCTTAGGCAGGGAATTCCAGGATTTTGACCAATTGACAGTGAGGAACGTGATATATTTCCAAGTCAGGATGGTGACTGGCTCGGAGGGGAACTTGAAGGTGGCAGTGTTCCCATGTATCTACGAGTCTTGTCCTTCTAGCTGGAAGTGGTTGTTGGTTTGGAAAGTGTGTCTGAGGATTTTCAGTCAATTTCTGCAGTGCGTCTTCTAAATAGTGTATACTGCTACTACTGAGCATCATTGGTGGAGGAAGTGGATGCTGTGGATGTGTTGCCAATCATGTGGGCGGCTTTGTCCTGGATGATGTCAAGCTTCTTGACTGTTGTTGGAGCTGCATCCTTCCAGGCAAGTGGGGAGTATTACATCGCACTCCTGACTTGTGCCTTGTAGGTGGTGGACAGGCTTTGATGGGTCAGGAGGTGAGATACTTGCCGCAGCATTCCTAGCCCCGACCTGCTCGTGTAGCCACTGTGTTTACATGGCAAGTTCAGTTGAGTTTCTGGTCAATGATAACTCCAGGGATGTTGATAGTGGCAGTTTCAGTGACTGAATGTCAAGGAGTGGTGGTTAGATTGTCTCTGTCTCTTTTTGGAAATGGTCATTGCCTGGCTTTGTGTGGCCCGAATCTTACTTACCATGTATCAGCCCATACCTAGATGTTGTCCAGATTTTGTTGCATTTGAACATGGACTGCTTCAGTATCTGAGGAGTCACGAATGGCGCTGAACATTGTGTAATCATCAGCAAACATTTCCATTTCTGACCTTATGATGGAACGACGGTCATGATGAAGCAGCTGCAGATGATTGAGCCTAGGACACTACTTTGAGGAACATGTGCCAAGATATTTTGGAGCTGAGATGTCTGACCTCCAACAACTGCAGCTTGTCTGCCAATTCTGGAACCTTTCCTCTCTTACTGCTCCTTTTAACATCCTGCCGCTGATCTCAAGTCCCACACATCTACATCTTCTATCTGACTCCTTCTAGGATCTTTCCATTCATTGCTTCTTCTAACATCAAAGCCACACTCCCGAGCCTCATGCAGCTCCCCCTCTGGTCTGGCTGCTTCTAGACCTCTCCACTTTCATTTCTCCTTTTAACCTTGATGCTGCCGCTCCCAATTCTCTGATCACAAATACTTCTATCTCTTTCTCTCTCTCCCCCTCTTTGTCCTTCCCTATCCTTATTCTCTTGAGTACTTTGAATTGTCCCCTTAAATGTCTGCCACGGTTTCTAATTGATCTATTCTCCAGACTCCTTTCTCAGTTCATTGCAGCTAAGTCAGCTTTCATGCCCACATACATAGCTGCTCTTATTTATGTTTAAAATATGAGTCTGAGACCCAATCTTCTAACTTCTTGTTTTTGTTTGCTATTGCTTCAAACAAACCTGATTTGAATGCCTATTTCTCTGACTATTGTCTTCTTTTGCAACTTGAAAAAGATCAAAGTTATATTTGATCTATTTTTCTGCTGTGTTTATATTCTAAATTTGATTGCTGAGAGAGTATAATGGTTTTTTTTTGATCATTTTCACTGTGTGGGAAAACCACATTAGTACCACCTTAATTATTTTGGTGATAGCACTTGCACTTCTGAGTTCGAAGGATGTGGGCTCAAGCTTTGATCCAGAAAGCAGAGCAAATAATCTTGGCTGACAGCTCAGTGAAGTTTGAGAAGTACTGCTTCGTCAGAGGTGCTATCTTTTACATGAAATATTAAATTGAGGCTTCTATTGCTCCCTCAGTGGATGTAAAAGATCCCTTGGCAATATTTGAAGAAGAGCAGAATGGTTTTCTTAGTGTCTCGGTTATATTTGTCCTTCAACCAACATCATTAAATAAAATGATCTTGTCATTTAACTCATTGCTACTTATGGGACCCTGCTAAATGCATGTAGGCTGCTGTGTTGCCTTATCTTTCAGCTATAATGCACTTCATACAAACATGAATTAGAAGCGTGAGTTCTGCACTCAGCCCCTTTGAGCCTATTCGGCCACTCAATTCTTTGTTCCCTCATATTTCTCTTAACTACCACCTCAGTTAACTTGGAATCCCCTACCCCAATCTTCTCTCTTCCACCTTCCCAAACGCTTCAACCCACCGGTTAACCTGGTAGCCTACACATTCTGCATCTCCTGCAACTCCATTCTCTGGCTAACTGTGTCACCATTCCATCCTCCCAGTCTGTGGTGAGTCTGGTAGTGATTTCATCTCCCCTTCCAGTTGATTCATTGACCTATTCTTCAAAAATTGTTTGTGAAGGGTTTACAGGTCATCCTGAGGCTGTCAAATGCCAAATAAAATAATTATCTACTGCTTTCTTTCACTCCCACCCACCTCGGCCTCTCTCTCTCACTCTCTGTGCCCACCTTACCTCTTGTAGAGTTGTTCAGAGAGCTGCAATGCTGTGGAGCTACAATCCATGAGTGAAGAAGCAGGCAGGGGAGTGACATAATGGGCACCATCTCCAACTCCATTGAGTGAAAACACAGTGTAGCAGATCACCTGCCTATTACATATCTGCCTGATTTTCCCATTCTAATTAAGTCAAAAAGTAAGGAGAGTTGGGTGAATAATAGATGGCTGACCTACAACTACCCATTTTCTGATCAGTAGTAATTGGATTTAAATGTAAATTCTGCTCCCAACATTTATCTTCTTTGAGCAAAACTGGATCATTGGAGATGATGTACTCTAGTACCTGTTTAAAATTCGTATTTAGCTCATTTGAACTGATACAGTTCCTACTTTTCACCTTTCCTCATCAGCCAACCATTACAGTATTAAAATAGTAAACCCTTATACTGGTAACAAAAGAATTAAAATGTAAATCTGCCATACAGTATCAATTACTTGTATCAGAAACTTCAGTGGCTGTTCAGTTTTTTCCTTATTCTTTCATAGGAGGTAGGCATCTCTGGCAAGGCCTTATTGCTCCTTTTCTGAGTGGCTCGCTAAGTGTCAACCACATTGTTATAGTTCTCATTCACATGAACAGATTATGCTTGCTAATGCATCTTAGTATACCAGGTGGGTTTTTGTGAGAAGTGGCAATGCTTGTCGTCATCTCCTGTTATGTCTCATTGGGGTAACACACCGGAAATCAAGCTCCTCTATGTTCCTTTTAGTTGAAAGATCAGTAATAAGGGGGTATAATTTTAAGGTAAAAAGCAGGAGGTTCAGAGGGGTTTGAGGAAAAATATTTTTCACCCAGAGGATGTTGGGAATCTGGAATGCACTGCCTGGGACGGTATTTGAGGTGGGAAATTCACAACCTTTAAAAAGATAACATTCAAGCTATGGGCCAAGTGCTGGAAAGGGCTTTAGTGTAGATGTAGATTGTTGTTTGTTGGTGCAGACTCAATGGGCTGAAGGGCCTCTTGTGTGCTGTCTGATTCTGTGAACCTTTGGTTTTAATATGCGTAGTTTATACTGGCTGCACAAACTCACTAACTATCTTAATCTGAGAATTCGGTTTTAAATCCTAAACTTTGCCCCTATGCTGTGTTTATATAGCTTCATTTGAACTATTAGTTGCACATTGTTTCAGCCAAAAACAGCTTTCCACTGTACCACTCTGGTCTACAATTTATTATGATATTGGAAGGGTTAATGATGGAAATTGTTGTGACAGGAAATGTCTGAATATCCAGGTACACAGACTCACTGAACTTGTAAAAGATAGGAAATGCTCCACTTGAACCCCCTTAACTGTTTCTATTTTTTGTGCAGCTAAAGTGATAGCTTCTGATGTCAATTTCATGTCATGTCATACATATCTCGACTTGAGGTCAAATGCTTCAAACCGTGATCCTGTTTCATGCAAGGAAAGAGGTAGAAATGCAAATTAACTGTCCTTTACACTCCCATTTCATTGTGTCATGAAACTGAATGGTTTACAGAACAATTTTTGCAAGACCTGGTATTCCTGACACCTACTTGGAACTTGGAGATTTAACAGAAAATTTATTGCCTGCATGTTTGCTTTAGTTACTATTTACAGGCATAGACACCTTGCATCCTCCTCTCAGTAAAGCCAATTTTCCAACTGCACCTCCATATTCCCCACAACTGTGCACCTCCTTTTAAAAAAAAACTTTTGTACCCAAGTCACTAAGACTTGCTGTCAGCGGAATTCAAACAGATCATATTAACCTTTCTCTTTTATTTTGTCCTAAGCTAAAGACACTGACTGGAAACACAGCATAATCCTATAAAATTTTACTTTGTAACAGAAGTGTAGTTATTGTTATATGTTGTTTTATTTGAACAAAAATCCAACTGGTAATAGTAGACCTCCTTCAGCTGATAGTTAACTCCAGTAATTTTGGTTCTGATTCAGCTCTAATGTCATATTTCAGTTGTGGGAAGAAATTTGAGATGCTAATGCTGTTGGGAGTGTTCCACACACAGCAGAAACAATATGTGGACTGCTGCAGCTGCTTTTCTGCTGCAGAATGTTCTAGAATATTGAGATACAGCTACAGCAACCCTTCTATCCTTTGGATGTGGATTTATGTCTTACATTCTACCTGTGATGCCATTATGCTCATTAATGTTAGATCATTTTGAGAGAATATAACTGGATATAGAAAAGGTCTCCTTCCCAAAGATGACAGAAAAGTCAAGCTATTTGACTGATCTAGGTCATCTTTTTTGAGAAATTATTGTCTCCAAAGATGATTAGAATGTATGACGTATCTTAGAACGCTCCTTCTTTGCTTCCACATTTCGCCTTTGATTGTATTATAGATAATCTGAGACTGTGAATTCTGGTTCTAGACACTGCAGCCAGGGAAAACATCTTTCACTAATTGCTGTGTTGAGACTTGTAAAAAATCTGTAAGTTTCTTCTAAACCCCAGTGAATACATGCCCAGTTTCTTCAGTTTTTCTTTACAGAACACCCTTGCCAATCTGTTTAATCTGGTGAACCTTTGTTGTACTCCCACTATGATAAATATTTAGTTTCTTAGGCAAGGAGACCAAAAAATGCTCACAGCAGTCCAAGGCTCTACACAGTTGAAACATGCCTTACTCAAATTTGCTTGCAATAAAGGGCAACCTGCTGTCATGCCCACAAAGCATGAAGAGACATTATAATTTTTTAAAAAAAATCTATATATCCTTTTCTTTGTTAAATGGAATGTTGTATAAAAGTGGCTATTGATTGTAATATATGAAAGTTGTCTAAGATCTAGAAATTACCATCAATACAAGGCCAAAGCTATCTTTAGAATCTCTCACTTCCCATCGAGTGAACAGTGCTATAAAACCTGCACAATGGAGCAACAGACACTATGGGCTGAATGCTATGTCTTTTTGGATAAGTACAAGTTGGGTTGTATTTTCTGGCGGGCTTTTTGCCTCAAGGCCTAGCAAGATTTCAAACTCACCTTATTATCGACCTACCCCACCCTTATGTCACCCCCTTATCTGATTCTATTCCCACCCTACTGTGCATTGTTCCTGGGATTATTCGTCACTGAACAGATATCACCAAAAAAAGACAGCATCCCTTGAACCCATGCTATCTTTAAAAGGCTGCTGTGCTCCTAGACAAGTACTGAGAATTCTGAATGGCCCCTCACCAGGAATGTGCATGAGCTACAAGGAGAGGTTGGACAAACCTAGATTACTTTCACTAGAATGTGAAAGACTGAGGGGTGATCTGATAGAAGTATATAAAAGTATAAATGGTGTGGATAGGGTCGTAGTCAGCATCTTTTTTCCCAGGGTGGAAAGTCAAATATTAGGGGGCATAGAATCCCTACAGTGCAGAAAGAGGCCACTTAGCCCATTGAGTCTGCACTGACCCTCTGAAGATCATCCCTCTCAGACCACCCCCCGACCCCTCATCCTATCCCCATATTTACGATGGCTAACCACCGAGCCTGCATATCCCTGGACACTATGGGGCAGTTTAGCATGGCCAATCCACCTATCCCGCACATTTTTGGACTGTGGGAGGAAACCAGAGCACCCGGTGAAATCCGCACAGACACGGGGAGAATGTGCAAACTCCACACAGACAGTCACCCTATGGCTGTCATCTATAGGGTTAAAGTGAAAGGGGAAAGCTTTAAAGGAGATATGCGAGGTAAGTTTTTTTGCACGGAGGTTGGTAGGCTCCTGGCTTGTGCTGCCTTGGGAGGTGGTAGAAGTAGATACAACAGCACAGTTTAAGAGGTATTAGACAGACACATGAACAGGCAGGAAATAGAGGGAGGTACAAAAAAAACCCAAAGAACGACAGATGCTGGAAATCAGAAACAAAAACAGAAATTGCTGGAAATACTCAGCAGGTCTAGTAGCATCTGTGGAGAGAAAGCAGATTTTAATCTTTTGGGTCCAGTGACTCTTCTTCAGTGCTCAAGGAAATAGAGGGATACGGGCCTAGTGCAGGCGGATGGGATTAGTTTAGAATGGCATCATGGTCAGCACAGACATGGTGGGCTGAAGGGTCTCTTCTGTGTTGTAGTGTTCTATGTTCTTCCGGCCTTGTTTGACTCCTGGCATGATTCAACCGCAAATATTGCATGCACCTGTGCCACCCAGCCCCCTATAAGTTTCTGCACCTCTGTTCCCCCAGCCAAGTTTGGTTTGAAATATTTTCTTCAAGCAACCTGTTCAGAGATGTTTTTACACACCTCTGGAGCAGGTGGGACTTGAATCCAGACCTCTGGGCTTAGACGTTGCTGCTGCGTCACAAGAGACCATTCTATATTTGAAACTCATTACATCTGAAAAGGTGATGATACCTTAATTATCTGGTGCATAAAATGTACCAGAAATACAGAAACCAAGTCATTGGGGATTTTGTGGAGCAGTGGTGGTGTCCCCATCTCTGAGCCAGGAGGCCCAGGTTTAAGTACTTCCTGTTTCAGAGCTACGTAATTACATCTCTAAACATGGTGGTTAGAAAATATCTACAAATCTTCTCATTACTTAAAGGGATTCATCCAGGATTCAGTCATGGTAATTGAAAGTCCTGGTCTCTGAGAAAGAAACTTTAATTGTAAGTTCTGGTCTGCCTTCCTTTAGTAAACACACAAGACTGTGGATGCTGGACATCTGAAACCAAAGCAGTGTGTGCTGGTCTGGCAGCACCTGTCGAGAGAGATACAGGGTGGCGAATGGCCTCGAAATGTTAACTCTGTTTTGATTTCCACCTTCCTTTTATCTGAGAAAGGTGAATCTATTGTAAAGATGACAGCCTGCAAGGTTCTCTTTACAGAAGGCCAGACTTCAGGATCAGCTGAACATGTGATTTTGTCTCAACCTTTCCGAAATTTGGCTTCCAGAAGTAATCCTATATTTGCCTGACAAGTGGACCAAAGGCACTTCTACGCTTCCAACCACTCTGACAAGTGATTCTGCAAGATCAGCCAAGGGAAAAGTAACTTCAAATCATGTGAATTAATTTCTTAAACTTTTGAGTGTTATGTTATTTCTAATTATAACCTTTCTCCTTTCCCTCTTTTCATTTGTCTCTGCTTGTTTGTATGTGTACGTGTTTCAACAGTCATCCCTCAGGTTTGAATGCATGAATATCTCATATTTTTATTTTAGCCCTAAAGAGTTTCTTGCAGGTCACTTGAAAATGGGACTTCACATTCAGACGGTTTTGAGCAGGAATACACCAGGGCCTATTTTCTGTGCTGATGCACAGAAGAGCATAATAAAATACCTCAAATCACCTCCCCCTCTTGTCAGCAATACTTGCTGCCTTAATTGCTTGATGCACCTTAATGTTCGTTTTGAACAAAGTCATCAGGTGCCTTTGGCATCAATACTTCTCATTAGAGATTTCGCAGGTAGTAAGCATTTTGCAGGACTTTTTTTGTTGAATGTGTTTTACCTCTCTCCCCTTTCTCCTTTTTCTGTTTTTTTTTTTAAAAATACTGTCCATCCATGAGATTTTCTGGTGAGTTGCTGCAGTTGCTTGTACATGGGCACCACTAATTCAGATTGAACTATTACTACAAGCCAGGGCAAACTGCTTAAAATGACTTTGGTTCTGATGAAGTGCACATCAGATACACAATAATGGTGCCAAGATATTGGCGGCAGAGAAGGCAGCCTCCGGGCTCTGAGACTGGGGCTCGTCCACTCCATCCGTTTTTCTTTTCTTTGCTTGTGTGTTTTTTCTTTAGTTTTGTTTTGTAATTACCTTCTGGAGAGAACTCAGTCGTGGAGGTGACAGCATTGCGGTATTGTTGATGTCTGGAGCGGGGTTGGTGCCGAGGCAGCTGGCGAGTCTGGGTAGCACTGTGGGGTTTGGAGACAAGACTACTGCATGGGGGAGAAATTGAGCACAGTACAGGGATGAGATCGTGCCCTTGTGGAGAAAGCCCAGCATGCAGCATCTACAGGCCCATTGCTCGATAAGGACTGGATTGCTGAACTTTTAACTTTATTTCTTTAATTCTCTACTTTATACTAAGAAGAACTGTAATGTTGAACTTTTAATTTTTTTTTACTTTTCTACTTTGTACCTAAGATTTTGTATCTAACATGGCGCTGGGAATGGTGACTTTATATACTTTTCACTGTACTCCTGTATCCCTGTACTTGAGTACACATGATAGTAAAATATATTTTAATTCTAAATAAAGATACTGGAAGACAATATAGAATCCATGCATTCAGCTTAAGTGTGTCTTGATGGTGAGAATATGGCTCTCAGACCCACTGATGGACTTAATGCGTAACAAATCTTTCACTCCAACAATGCAGAAAATTAAAAAATTGTTAGGAGTACTTCCATTCATCTCAGCACCATGGCCATTGCTGGGTGCTTGTTTATGGATTGGCCCCCATGCCATTTTGTCACTAAGGGGTTGTTTTAAAGCATCACAAGTGCTGTTTGGAATTTTAACACTTGGAGATTTAATCAGAACTGAACCACTGTAAGCAGTAAATAAAGGTGACTCCTGGATTGAACTAGGCAAAATGTGACCAGTTTGTGACATGAGTGAGAACTGTCTTATGTGTTTACTGTTTAAATTGCCATTCTGACTGAATTGAACTCAGTTAGTTCATGTCAGTACTGTTCAGCTGGATTCTAATGCCTTAATGAGTAGTTCTCGCCGTGGCGCTAGTTCAGAAACAAGATAGGAACTCACCTTCTGCCTGCTCATATTTTCACAGTTCTGTGTGTATACAGGTAGTTCTGCTATAATGTGTGTTTTGTTAACACAAATGTAATGAGATTGATGAATAGTGGATGCTGTTTGGATAGCACAAACTTTCTTCTGTAAAGGCGTAGTGATTTTCTATAGCGATTTCCCTATAACCCGATTTTCTATGGCGATTTTCTATAGCATGAGGTTACGCAACAACGCAACTATCGTGCTATAGGAGAACTACCTGTATGTGAATTAATGTATGTGCATGTCAGATGTTTCTAGAAAGCATATCAGAAATCCCTGTCTGATTACCTGTGATATGCTCCTCCTGTGCTATGTGATAAATCATGGAAGCTTCAGTTGTCCCTGGTAACAATTAATGCAGGAAGTGTGTCCAGCTGCAGCTACTGGTGAACCTTATTTTGAAGTTGGAGTTCACGGTGGAGCATCCGTGAAGCTGAATAAGTCATAGATAGTACATTCAGTGAGGTGGTCACACCGCAGGTGAGGACTGAGCAGGCAGAAATGGCATGGATGACCACCAGACAGAGCAGAGGAAGGCAGGTAGTGCAGGAGTACTCTGTGGCCATCCCCCTTTCTGACAGATATACTGTTAATCAGTGGGAGCCAACTTCATGGCGCTGTGAGTGGGTTTGCTGCATGAGAGGAGAAGTGGATGAACTGCAGGGCTCTGGTGTTAGGAGACTTTCTTCTGCTCCTATGATGCTGCTTGGCCTGCTGTGTTCATCCAGCCCTGCACCTTGTTGTCTCGGACTCTCCAGGGTGGTGTGTTTCCTCTCTGGTGTAATGGTCGTGGATGTCACTCAACGGCTGCAGGGCACATTGAAGAGGGAGGTTAAACAGACAGAGATCGTGGTACATATGGAAAAAAGGATGAAGTCCTGCACACAGAATTTAGGAAGCTAGTAAGTAGATTTTAAAAACAGGACCAAAAGCTAAGAATGTCTGGATTACTTCTAGTGCCACGTGCTAGTGAGTGTAGGAATTGGAGGTTAGTTCAGATGAATGCGTGGCTGGAGAGATGGTGCAGGAGGGAAGGCCTTAGATTTCTG
This sequence comes from Rhincodon typus, assembly GCF_021869965.1. NCBI lineage: Eukaryota > Metazoa > Chordata > Chondrichthyes > Orectolobiformes > Rhincodontidae > Rhincodon > Rhincodon typus. The sequence continues at coordinate 114,328,832 of NC_063335.1, read as the reverse complement.
GGACATTGGAACTGTTTTCGGGGCCAATGAGACCTTTTTAAGGCAGATGGGTTGCTCCTGAAACAGAATGGGGCCAGCATCCTCGCAGAAAGGTTTGCTAGTGCTTTTGGAGTGTTTTTAAACTAGCTTGGCAGGGAGGTGGGATCCAGAGAGAATGCTCAGCAAAAGAAAACAACTGGCCACAACAAGAAGAAACAGCAAGTAAGTCAAGAAGGAATTGAAATTATAGGCTATTTAAGGCAGAAGTGAGTTTTGCAAGGTTGGATGGTACTTATTTTATTGCAAGGAGTCTGACAAACAAGGAGCTGAGTTGAGGGCACAAATTTAAAACCTGGGGGTATGATGTCATTGCTGTCACTAAGATGTGGTTGAGATATGGGGGCATGACAGGCAGCTCAATATTCCGGGATACGGGGTCTTCAGGAGAGACAGGGAAGGAGATGAGAGGAGGAGGTGTCATAGTATTTATCAGGGAATCAATTACAGCAGTAAGGAGGGATAAGATCTTAGGCTTCTCAAAGAAAAATATGGGTAGAACTTATAAACCAAAATGGAGCAGTCACATTGCTGGGAGTGTACTGTAAGCTCCCTAACAGTCTGGGAGAAAAGGAAGAGCAGAAATGTAGGCAAATTTCAAAGATGTGTAAAAGTCCTGTAATAACGTCGTGATAGGGGATTTCAACTTCCCCACAAATTAACTGGGTAGTCATAGGTTTAGAGGGAGGGAAATTCTTAATATGTATTCAGGACAGCTTTTTAAGTCAGTACATAAAGACCCTAAAAGAGAGAGGACAGTCTTGGACTTAATTTTAGGTAATGAAGCCAGACAAGTGGTTGAATTATCAGTGGGGTATTATTTTGCAGAGAGTGATCATAACTCCATTGGATTCAAGATTGTCAAAGGACTAGGATGGGCCTGAAATCAAAGTTCTAAACTGGGACAAGACCGCTTTTAATAAGATCGGTATGTCTTGGCCAGAGTGGATTGGGAGCAGATTCTTAGGTAAATTTGTCATGTAGCAGTGGGACGTATTCAAGAAGAAAACAGAGTACAGAGCCCATATGTTCCAATGAAGATAAAGGGTGGGACCAACAAATCAAGCACTCCCTGGCTGTCAAGTCAGGGTTGATACAAATACAGATGGTGGCACAGTGGTTAGCGCTGTTGCCTTACAGCACCAGGGACCCAGGTTCGATACTAACCTTAGGTGACTATCCATGTAAAGTTTGAATGTTCTCCCCGAGTCTGTATGAGTTTCCACCTGGTGCTCTGGTTTCCTCCCAGAAAGTCCAGCGATGTGCAGGCCAGGTGGATTGACCTTGGGAAATTTGGAGTTATAGGATGAGTGGGATGCTCTTCAGCGGGTTGGTGGGAACTGGATGGGCATAATGGCCTCTTTCTGCACTGTAGGGATTTTATAATTCTAATGATATAAAGGATCAGATAAAAAGAACAAGGGAGCCTTGTAGCAGAAACTGACAAAGCAGAACAGACCTTAGAGGAGTAAATAATGTGCAAGGGGAAAATTATGAAGGATATTAGGTGAGCAAAAAGAGTGAAAGCATAATGGCAAGTAAAACCAAGGATATAAGAACATAAGAACTAGGAGCAGGAGTAGGCCGTCTGGCCCTTCGAGCCTGCTCCGCCATTCAATGAGATCATGGCTGATCTTTTCGTGGACTCAGATCCACTTACCCGTGTTATTTTACAAGTTATTTTACAAGTACATAAAGGGTAAAAGGATAACTTGGGAAAAGTAGTGGTAACTTGTGTGTGAAGTTAGAGGACGTAGGTACCGTTCTAAATGAATACTTTGTGTTGGTGTTCACTAGTGAGAGGGATGATATGGGTATAAGAATCGGGAAGAGGGACTGTGACATATTTAAAGAAGTTAACACAGAGAGGAGGTTTTGAATGGTCTGGCAGGCTTAAAAGTAGATAAATCTCCAATAAATGAAATGCATCCCAGGCTATTGAGTGGGGCCAGGGAATAAATGGCAATCATTTTCAGTTGTTCTCTGGCCATAGGAGAGGTGTCAGAGGACTGGAGGACAGCCAATGTGGTACCATTATTGAAGAAAGGAGCAATCGATAAACCAGGATGCTACAGGCCAGCCAGTCTAACCTCAGGGATGGGGAGGTTATTGACAGGCAGGGATTAACCAAGGCAATCAGCATGGTTTTGTTAAGGGGCAGTTATGTCTGACCAAATTAGTTGAATTTTTCAAAGAGGTGACTAGGTGTGAAGATGAGGGCAATGCATTCAATGTAGTCTATTTGGACTTTAGCAAGGCCTTTGCTAAGGTCCTGCAAGGGAGATCGAGAGCAAAGGTAAGAGCCGATGGGATCTAAAGAAACTTGGTTAATTGGATCCAGAATTGGCTGAGTGGCAGGAAGTAGAGGGTGATGGTCACGGGGTGTCTTTGTGACTGTAAGCTTGTGTTCAAAGGGGTTCTACAGGGATCAGTGTTTGGGCCCTTGCTATTTGTGGTATATATAAATGATCTGGACTTGAACATAGGAAGGTTGATCAGTCGGTTCGTGGATGAAATGAAAATTGGTGATGTGGTAAATAGTGAGGAGTATAGCCTGAGGCTGAGGAGGGTGTCGATGGACTGGTCAGATAGGCTGTTAAGTGGCAAATGAAATTCAATCGAGATGATAATTATAAGATGATTGGCAGGACATACAAGGCAAGGAATACTTGATGAACCATAGGACTCTGGGAAACATGAGGATCAGAGGGATCTTGGTGTGCATGTACACCAGTCATGTAAGGTAGTGGGACAGATAGATAAATTGATGAAGAAAGCAAATAGGGTACTTGCTTTTATTAGTTGTGGCATAGTGTTTAAGAGCAGGGAGGTTATGCTGGAACTGGAGACAAATCTGTTTACTCCACAGATATAGTATTGTGTGCCGTTCTGGAATCTGAATTATAGGAGGGAGGTGATTGCACTAGAGAGGGCGCAGCAGAGATTTACCAGGATGCTCGTGGGCTGGAAAGTTTTAGCTGTGAGGAAGATTGGATAGACTAGGGTCATTTTCTTTGGAACAGAGGTGACTGAGAGGCGGGACATGATTGAGCCGTATAAAATTATCAGGGCTACAGACAGGACCGGGGACAAAGTTTCAAACTAAGGGGTAGGAGATTTAGAGGGGATGTGAGGAAAATCTTTGTCACCCAGAAGGTGGTAGGAATCTGGAACTCACTGCCTGTGAGGGTGATAGAGGCAGAAAGCTCATTAATATTTAAGAAGTATTTAGATGTGCACTTGTGATGGCAAGACATACCAGGCTATGGGCCAATTTCTGGAAGTTGGGATTAGAAATCGTTAGGTGATCATTTTTAACCAGTGTAGACTTGATGGGCCATCTGTGCTGTCGGTCTGTCTATGACTCTAAATTGATATCTGTGGTTTGGACATTTATTGCTTATTTATAATTGCCCTGGAGAATGTCGTGGTGTTTATACTCCTCTCCATATCAACACTTCCCAAACATTTTCCCATTACATCCCTCTTTTGGGACTGGTAAGATCCCTGGATTATGATAAGACTCGACTCCTGTGGGAGCAAGGGGAGGGAGGAGACTTGTGTGTGCGGAAAATAGTTTAATCTAAATTGTAAAACACCTTCCTTTAGGTTTTTCATTTACCAGATTGAGACCTCCTGGATTGGACAGTTATTAAAGGTGCTGTGAAGGTGTTAATAGTCAGAGCTTCATAGCAGCTACTGATGCCTTGGTACTTATGATGCCAGAGTTCAAGCTGATGACCCCATTGTGGGTCATGACCACAATTTAGGAAACCCTGTTGTATACTTTGTTTCTGTAGCACTAATTTAAGCAAAGACTTGCATTTATACAGTGATTTTCATGGCCATTGATTGTTTCAAAATGCTTAGGAACATAGGAACAAGGAGTAGTGTCATGATTCACTAGACAAAGTCGGAAATCACACGACACCAGCCTTCGGAACCTCCATCTTTCTTTGGGCGTTAGTGAGAGAGGTAGTATTAGACACAGAATTTATAAGTAAAAGATCAAAGCTTTGATCTTTTAATTATAAATTCTGTGTCTGATAGTGCCTGTCACTAACATCCGAAGAAGGACTGAGGCTGCAAAACCTTGTTTCAGATAAACCTGTTGGACTATAACGTGGTGTCATGTGATTTCTGACTTTGTCCACCCCAGTCCAACACTGGCACCTGCACATCACGATTCACTGGTGTATTGATAGAAATCAATCTCTGCTATTCCCAGAATCATGACAAATGTGAAAAGATTATATCAAAGTGTCTGAAATCCCCAATATTCTTGACTGATGATTCAGGTTAAAAGAAAATGACCAACAGGTTTTGGTACTTAACAAGGAAATTCTGAACACATTATCTTTATCCAGTGGCGGTTAGGAAATATGAATTGCTGAGGTATAATGCTTTATTCTTTAAAATCTACCCCTCTTAAATTCCTCCTTCACAAAC
>NC_063335.1:114293657-114323947 GCF_021869965.1 Rhincodon typus | reverse complement strand
AAGGGTCAGCTTTCCTGCTCCTCTGATGCTGTTTGGCCTGCTGTGTTCATCCAGCTCTACACCTTGTTATCTCAGATGCTCCAGCATCTGCAGTTCCTACTATCTCTGTAAAGTTTTTGTGTTGTGAATGATTTTTTTTTTGTCATTCCTTGAGAAGTAATTTGTCCTGAACACACACATCTGTGGTTGCCAGCTTGAGGAGGGCATGATTCATGATCCATAACATTATTTCAGTGAATTGTCCAAGCATTTGCTAGTGTCCTTGAAGCTGTTATTGTGAAAGCTTCCATTATGTAGTGTGATAATGTGCACATCTTCAACATACTGTATACGAGTGTGGTGAAAGTATGGTGTTTTATTGTGCTAGAGATCAACTTGCATTGCCGAGTGGAAGGCTTTAATATCTTCAAACGAATGCAACAGAAACAAATATAATCGGCTTATTAAAAACAGTTTGATCCCATTCAACAATGCTTCATAATTGCGTGGTGAACACTGGTAGTCCAAAGAGCCTTTCTGACTCTAACACTTGCTTTACCAGTCCTAATATTGCCCAGGAAAACAGTCAGTCTACAAGTTGGGAATATTTTAGACCCACACATGGGCTGAAAACAAAGTAGGTAAGGATGAAGAAAATAGAGCATCAACTAGCCAAGCTATGAATTTCTGCAAGTATATAAACAAAGTGTCAAAAGTAAAGGTAAACGCTTAGAGATTGAGACAGGACAAATGATTTTGGAGAATAAGAAAATAGAGATTATACAAATATTTTATTTATCACTGTAAAAGACAGCGAAAGCATACCAGAAATAGTGGTAGTCTAATTTAAGTGAGGAACTTAAAAATTATTAAAGTCAAAGTGAAGAAAAAGTAGAACAGAATAGAATCCCTACATTGTGGAATCAGGCCATTCAGTCCATCACGTCTACACTGACTCTCTGAAGAGCATACCTTCCATAACCTATCCCTATAAGCCTGCATTTCCCATGGCTAATCCACCTAACCTGCACATTACTGGACACGACAGGCAATTTAACATGGCCAATCCACCCAACCTGCAAATCTTTGGACTGTTGGAGGAAACCCATGCAGACATGGGGAGAATGTACGAACTGCACAAAGACAATTGCCCACATTTGGAATCAAACCCGGGTGCCTGCTGCTGTAAGGCAGTAGCACTAACCACTGTGCCACCCATAAAGAGTAATTGAGAAAATAATGGAACTGAAAGCTGACAAATCCCCTGAAACATGTTTATTCTCAATTCTGAAAAGGTTGTGTCAGAGATAGTGGGTCCATTACTTAGAATCATAGAATCCCTACAGTGTGGAAGCAGGCCTTTCAGCCCATCAGATTGGCACCGACCCTCTGAAGAGCATGAACCCATACCCATCCCCTTACCCTATCCCTGTAAACCTGCATGTCCCATAACCAATCCACCTAACCTGCACACCTCTGGGCTGTGGGAGGAAACCCCCATAGATGTGGGGAGAACGTCCAAACTCCATACAGACAGTTGCCCAAGGTTGGAATTGAACGCAGGTCCCTGATACTGGTGAGGCAGCAGTGCTAACCACTGAGCCACTGTACTGCCCTATTTTGGTTATTTGTGTTTTTTGACAGTGCCCTGGGGCTGTGTCTGCTGTTTTGTGCCAGCTGTTCTTAAAAACATTTCCTGGCAGTTGGAATGTAGCAAAAATTGAGGGTGAGGTGGGGATGGTGGAAGAACTAAGGATACAACAAGTCAATGTCATAATCTATTGTAGTAGTGCGGAAGGAATGAAGCCCCACTGTTCCTGATGTCATAGCAAATGTGAAAAGATTTAGTAAGACTACCCAAAGTCTCCAATTTGTGGGACTGATGAGCTCAGGTTTCCATGCTGTATGACTCTAAGACTCTAAAAACATACTTAACCTCATCCTTACCAGTCTGCTGGCTGCAGATATATCTGTCCATGACAGTATCAGTAAGAGTGACCACCGCACAGTCCTTATGGAGTTGAAGTGTAACCTTCAAATTAAGAGTGTCCTCCATCGTGTTGTGTGGCACTATCACCGTGCTAAATGGGACAGACTTCGCACAGATCTAGCACTCAAGACTGGGACATCCATGAGTTGCTTTGGCCATGAGTAGCAGCAGAATAGTACTCCACAGTCTGCAACCTCATGGCTCAGCATATTCCCCCACCTAACTATTGCCATCAAGCCAGGGGATCAACCCTGGTTTAATGGAGAGTGCAGGGAGACATGCCAGAAGCAGCACCAGACATACTTAAAAATGAGGTGTCAACCTGGTGAAGTCACCAAACAGCGCAAGCAGCAAGTGCTAGATAGAGATAGGCGATCGCACAGCCAGATCTAAGCTCTGGTTAGATCCAGTCATGAATGGTGGTGGGCAATTAAACAACTCACTGGAGGAGGAAGCTCCACAAAAATCCCCATGCTCAATGCTGCAAGAGCCCAACATATAAGTATTAAAGATAAGACTGAAGCATTCTCAGCAATTGTCAACCAGAAATGTCAAGTGGATGATCCACCTTGGCTTCCTCCAGTGGTCCCCAACATTGCAGATACCAGTCTTCAGCTAATTAAGTTCACTCCGCCCTTATCATAGAATCCTGACAGTGTGGAAACAGGCCCTTCGGCCCAACAAGTCTACACCAACTCTGAGAGCATCCCACCCAGACCCATCCCCCTATAACCCACCTAATCTACACATCCCTGAACATTACGGACAATTTAGCGTAGGCATTCCACCTAGCCTGCACATCTTTGGACTGTGGGAGGAAACCGGAGCACCCGGGGGAAACCCACACAGACACGTAGAATGTGCAAACTCCACACAGACAGTCACTCGAGGCTGGAATTGAACCCAGGTCCCTGGCACAGTGAGGCAGCAGTGCTAACCACTGAGCCACCGTGCCACCCCAGTATATCACCCTTGGTCAAGAAAAAGAAAGAAGGAAGCATATGCCAGGTATAGACAGCAGGGATCGCGTGAATCCCTAGAAGAGTTTAAAGGCAGTAGGAGTATACTTAAGAGGGAAATCAGGAGGGCAAAAGGGGACATGAAATAACTTTGGCAAATAGGGTTAAGGAGAATCCGAAGAGATTCTACAAATACATTAAGGACAAAAGGGTAACTAGGGAGAGAATAGGGCCCCTTAAAGATCAGTAAGGCCACCTATGTGTGGAACTGCAGGAGATGGGGGAGATACTAAACAAGTATTTTGCATCAGTGTTTACTGTGGAGAAGGATATGGAATATAGAGAACATGGGAAATAAATGGTGACTCCTAGAAAAATGCTAGTACAGAGGAGGAGGTACTGAATGTCTTAAAAGGAATAAAAGTGGATAAATCCCCAGGACCTGATCAGGTGCACCCTAGAACTCTGTGGGAAGCCAGGAAGTGATTGCTGGGCCCCTTGCTGAGATATTTGTATCATCGATGGTCACAGGTGAGGTGCTGGAAGACTGGAGGTTGGCTAACGTTGTGCCATTATTTAAGAAAGGTGGTAAAGAAAAGACCGGGAACTACAGACCTGTGAGCCTGACATCAGTGGTAGGCAAGTTGTTGGAGGGAATCCTGAGGGACAGGATTTATACATATTTGGAAAGGCAAGGACTGATTAGGGATAGTTAACATGGCTCTGTGCGTGGGAAATTGGGTTTCACTAACTTGATTGAATTTTTTGAAGAAATAACACAGACAATTGATGAGGGCAGAGCGATGGATGTGATCTATGTGGACTTCAGTAAGGCGTTCGACAAGGCTCCTCATGGTAGATTGGTTAGCAACGTTAGATCACATGAAATAGAGGAGAACTAGGTATTTAGGTACAGAACTGGCTCAAAGGTAGAAGACAGAGGGTGGTAGTGGAGGGTTGCTATTCAGACTGGAGGCCTATGGCACACTGCTGGTCATAAGGATTGGTGCTGGGTCCACTGCTTTCTGTCATTTATATAAATGATTTGGATGTGAACATAGGAGGTATGGTTAGTAAGTTTGCAGATGACACCAAAATTGGAGGTGTAGTGAATGGGCCAATGGTCCGAGGAGTGACAGATGGAGTTTAATTTAGATAACTGTGAGGTACTGCATTTTGGAAAAGCGAATCAGGGCAGGACTTGTACACTTAATGGTGAGATCCCGAGGAGTGTTGCTGAACAAAGAGACCTTCGAGTGCAGGTTCATATTTCCTTGAAAATGGAGTCGCAGGCAGACAGGTTGGTGAAGAAGGTGTTTGGTATGCTTGCCTTTATTGGTCAGTGCATTGAGAATAGGAGCTGGGAGGTCATTTTGCGGCTGAGGACTTTGGTTTGGCTACTTTTGGAGTATTGCGTGCAATTCTGGTCTCCCTGCTGTAGGGAGGATGTTGTGAAACTAGAAAGGGTTCAGAAAATATTTATGAGGATGTTGCCAGGGTTGGAGGGTTTGAGCTATAGTTAGAGGCTGAATAGACCTGTGCTATTTTGCCTGGAGGGTAGGAGGCTGAGGTTTATAAAATCATGAGGGTGATGGATAGGGTAAATAGACAAGGTCTTTTCCCCGAAGTGGTAGAGTCCAAAAACCAGAGGGTATAGGTTTAAGGTGAGAGGGGAAAGACTTAAACAGGAACTGAGGAGCAACATTTTCAAGCAGAGAGTGGTGCATGAATGGAATGAACTGCCAGAGGAAGTGGGTAGAGGCTGATTGGATTATATAAAAGGCATCTGCTTGGTATGTGAATAGGAAGGGTTTAGAGGGATATGGGCCAAATGCTGGCAAATTGAACTAGGTTTATATAGGATATCTGGTCGGCATGGACGAGATGGACCGAAGTGTCTGTTTCTGTGTTGTATATCTCTACGACTGTATGACTCTAAATGGTTGGAGACACTGGATACTGAAAGGCTTTGGGCCCTGACAAGATTCTGGCAATAGTATTGAAGACTTGTGCACCAGAACTTACTGCTTCCCTAGCCAAGTTGTTACAACATTAGCAACTTCTTGACAATGCAGAAAATTGCCCAGGTATGTCCTGTGCCCAAAAAGTAGGACGAATCCAACCAACCAAAAACTTCCCCAACGGTCAAATCTCAATCATCAGTAAAGAGATGGAGGGTGTCATGAACAGTGCAATCAAAGGGCATCTTTTCAGCATTAACTTAGTTAGTGATGCCCAGATTGGGTTCACCACTCTCAGCTTCTGACCTCCCTACAGCCTTATAGAATCCTTACAGCGTGGAAACATGCCATTCAGCCTAATAAGTGCACACTAACTCTCCGAAGAGCATCCAACCCAGACTCATCCCCTTCTCTATCCTTATAACTCTACATTTCCTATGGCTAATCCACCTAACCCTCTCATCCCTGTACGCTATGGGCAATTTAGCATGATCAATCCACTAACCTGCACGTTTTTCGACTGTAAAAGGAAACCAGAACGCCTAGAGGAAACAGACAGACATGGGGAGAATATGCAAACTCCGCACAGACAGTCGGGTCCCTGATGCTGTGAGGCAGCAGTGCTAACCACTGAGCCACCTTGTCAGCCTTGGTTGAAACATAGATAAAAGAGCTGAATTCCAGAGGTGAAGTGAGAGTGAAAGCTCTTGATATCAAGGCCACATTTGACATCAAAGAGCCCAAGCGATATTGGAATCAATGGATATTTGGGGACAAACTGTGTGCTGTTTGGAGTCATACCTGGCACATAGGAAGATGTTTTTGGTTGTTGGCGGTCAGCCATCGCAGCTCCAGGACATCTGTGCAGGAGCTCCCCAAGGTAGTGTCCTAGGCCCAACTGTCTTCAACTGCTTCATCAATGACCTTCCATCCATGATAAGATCAGAAGTGGAAATGTTAGCCAATGATTGCACAATGTTCAGCTTCATTTGCAACTTCTCTGATACAGAAGCATGTTCAAATGCAACAAGAACTGGACAATATCTAGGCTTGGGCTGACAAGTGGCTAGTAATGTTGATACAGTGTGGAGCTGGAGGAACACTGCAGGTCAGGCAGCATCAGAGGAGTAGGGAAGTCGATCTTTCAGGTCGGGATCCTTCTTCAGAACTGGGAGTGGGGGAGGGAGCTGGGAAATAAATGATGGAGGAGGGTGAGGCTGGGGAAAGGTATGTGGGGTGGTGATAGGTGGGAGAGAGATGTGTCAGGTCAAGGAGGCGAGAAGGAGGATGGGTGGGGCTGCGGAAATGTCGGTGGTGATAGGTGGTGGGAATTGGCTGGTTGGAAGGGTGAGGTGAATAGGTGGGATTTTTCTTCTCCTTGTGTTTATTTACTTACAAGCACTTAAACAGCAGCCATCTGCAAATTTTGAATTTGCTGTGTACACCCAAGTCTCGATCATCAATGTAGGTCAGAACCATCAGTGGTCGTGGAACTGTCCCCCGGGAAAGCCCATTGTACATCTTCCTCCAGTCCAAAAAAGTTCACCACCACTCTGTTTCCTAACAATTTGTTAATACTAAAATCCTGCTACCACTACTCCTTTTGTTCCAACTTCAGCTTTGCTGACAAATCCACAATGTAGCACATTGCCACAAGTGTTTTGAAAACATACAAAATAGGTGCAGGAGTAGGCCATTCATCCCTTTGAGTCTGCACTACCATTCAATATGACCATGGCTAATCATACAATTTCAGTATCCCACTCCTGCTGTCTCTCTATACCCCTTGATCCCTTCAGCTGTAAGCGCCACGTCCAGCTCCCTCTTGAATGTATCTAACAAATTGGCCCCGACAGCTTTCTGTGGGAGAGAATTTCACAGGTTCATAACTCTTCCTCATCTTTTTTTTATTAATTCACAGGATGACGGTGTTGCTGGCTAGGGCAGCATTTATTGCCCAGAGGGCAGTTCAGAGTCAAACACATTGCTGTGGATCTGGAGTCACATGCAGGCCAGGATAGCAGTTTCCTTCCCTAAAGGGCATTAATGAACCAGATGGGTTTTTCCCAACAGTCGACAATGGATTCATGGTCATCATTAAATTGTTAATTCCAGATACTTATTGAATTCAAATTCCACCATCTGCCATGGCAGGATTCGAACCCAGGTCCCCAGAACATTATCTGGGTCTTTGGATTAACAGTCCAGCGATAATACCAGTCTTAGTCTGAATAGTTTACCCCTTATTCTCAGATTGTGGTCTGTAGTTCTGGACATCCCCAACATAAGGAACGTTCTTCCTGCATCTAGCCTGTCCAGTCCCATCAGGATTTTATATGTCTCTATGAGATCCCCTCTCATTCTTCTAAATTCCAGTGAGTACAAACCATTTGAACCATTCTTTCTTCATATGTCAGTCCTGTCATCCTGGGATTGTCTGGTGAACCTTCGCTGGACTCCCTCAATAGTAAGAATGTCCTTCCTCAAACTAGGAGACCAAATCTGCACACTCAAGGAGTGGCCTCATTATTGCCCTATACAACTACAACAAGATATTCCTACTCCTATACTAAAATCCTCTTGCAATGAAGCGTCACTGCTGCCTCATAGCGTCAGGGACCCGGGTTTGATTCCAGCCTCGAATGACTGTTTGCATGGAGTTTGCACATTCTCCCCTTGTCTGCATGGGTTTCCTCCGGGTGCTCTGGTTTCCTCCCACAGTCCAAAGATGTGCAGATTAGGAGGATTGGCCATGCCAAATTGCCCATAGTGTTCAGGGATGTGTAGAATAGGTGGGTTATAGGAGGATGGTTCTGGGTGGGAGGCTGTCAGAGTCGGTGTGGACTTGATGGGCCGAAGGGCCTGTTTCCACACTGTAGGGATTCTATGATTAAATTCTACCTCTTTTAAAAATAACTCTGATGCACAAAGACACACAAGAGAAATGATAAGAAATGAGTATTACACATGGGAAAAGAGCAAAGAGAAAAGTCAGTTCTGACTGGCATCGGCCAGATTACGTGCACTGATGAGATGTTTTCCTCCAGGTCCCTTACGATCCCTTTCAGCTCCTTGAGGAAGACATGAGTCAGTGGTCATGCCAATTTTCAATCTTTCATTAACTAGTAGAGAATTTGCCTTATCATTGTGTCTGAATGAGTTTATTCAGTTTTTCCTTACAAGAAGGGAATTTGCAGAGAGAGAGAGAATATTCACTTGCTTAGGAACAGCCAAAAGTCTATCATTGGACATAACTACCCTGGATGCACACCACAGAGTTGTGGTGTCTAGCATCCTTCACCTTGGAGATACAGCACGCAATATGTTGCAGTCACTTTTTTTTTAAAAGCAGAACCATCTTCTTCCACAGTCCTTTGGTTTAAAGCAGTACCCTTTTCCCATTTTCAAGTCCAGTGTCTGAAAAAATAGGAGTAGTCTTTGCATGTGTTTATATTTTTGTGGAGAACCTCTTTGAATGAAAACAATTTTTCTATTACAGTAACCCTTTCGTATCTGTGGAATCATGAATTGCAAATTCACCTATCTGCGCCAAAAAATACATATCAACAAAAATCAACAACAGTGGGCAAAAATCATGTATCCATAATTTTTAACTTATTTTTAAACAAGCTCCGCATTTGTGAATTTCATCATTCGTGAGCTTTCTCCGGAATGGAATGGTTACAGATACAGAGGAGTAACTGTACCAAGAACAAAAACAGAAATTGCTGGTGAAAATCAGGAGGTCTGGCAGCATCTGTGGGGAGAAAGCAGAGTGATGTTTCGAGTCTGGAGACTCTTCATCAGAACCTAGACCTACGCTTGGTTTTATTGAGATAACACGGTGTAGAGCTGGATGAACACAGCAGGCCGAGCAGGAAAACTGACATTTCGGGTCGAGACGCTTCTTCAGAAAAATTTTCTGAAGACATTTTCTGAAGCAGGGTCTCGATCCGAAACGTCAGCTTTCCTGCTGCTCTGATGCTGCTTGGCCTGCTGTGTTCATCCAGCTCTACAGCGTGTTATCTCAGATTCTCCAGCATCGGCAGTTCCTACTATCTCCATCTTGGTTTTATTGATATTTGTTTTCCTTGATTTCTTTTCTTCAATCAGTCCTGAAGCAATATGGCACTTAGTACTTCATTTGATTTTGAAGCAAATTGTAGACAGCCTATTCAACTGTGTGGAATGACGATGGGAGATAAGCAGTTATGTTTCTAAGCTGAAAAAAACAAAATGACTATTTATTATTTGTCATTTGGCATTACCAGGCTGTGTAATTAAATCAGAAGGAAAATCTTAGTAGAACAGTACGACTAAGCACAGATCATTTAGCTCAGCATCCTTATTTGACTGAATGTTGTTCAAGAGTGATAATTCTTCTTCACAAAAGAAACCAAATGTTTCCTAATTAGATTTGATAAATACTTAACCAGGTTCATATTTGTTTACTCATGGTGCAGGATATTGTTCTCCATACTTCCCCACATTCCCCCACCCCTAAACCCTTCCCTTATTCCCAGTGAAGATGTTGATTCATAGTAGAGTGGTATCTTGCCTAGTTGGTAAGTTTTCATGGGGGAGGAACAAATAAGGAGCAACAGTAGGCTACTTGGCCATATGAGCCTGCTCATTATGATACAATTCAATAAGATTGTGGTTGATCTCATTTTAACCTCAACTCTTGTTTTTGACTGGTGCAAAGAGATCTGCATTCTCTCTCCCTTCTTGAAATTGTCTATACATCATGCTCAGCATATAATTCTTTGCTGTGTTGCATTTTTCCAACTCTTTCATTCACCTGGGCCCTTGCCCTAATCGTTGATGATTGTAAGTCTGATCCTTGAAAGTATTGCTTATGCACATGAAATTATTCTTATCTGATGGCGGCAAATGCCTCCTTTCCAGAAAGGATCAATGAGTACTTGTGTGATTGGTGCTCCAAGACAGTTGCGTTGCCCAGCTGTTGTCCTGGTTGCTCGAAATAATCACAGACAAGAGATTGAATCTACAGTCTCCAAATCTGCAAGGCCTATTATCGGACAGAGTGATGCTTTTACTCAAGAGGTCACTGTGGGAAGTTACTGGCATTGTTTTCAGCCTATAGCAGCGGGGAACAATTCTGTAGTAACAAGGGCAGTATGGCTTGAGTACTCCATATAACGCTGTATCCTCCAGTGAAAGGATCCACCCTGTGCCATTTTCTAGTGAGTGCTATGAGCCCAGCTCATAATGTGGTATGTTGCCACATTAGAGAGAGTTGGAAAAACTGGTAGATTTCATTGGTCCAGGAACTCCCTACCTATGTCCGTGACACCACCCATGCCCTCCACCTCCTCCAGAACTTCCAATTCCCCGGTCCCCAACACCTCATCTTTACCATGGACGTCCAGTCCCTCTACACCTGCATTCCCCATGCAGATGGCCTTAAGGCCCTCCGCTTCTTCCTGTCCCGCAGGCCCGACCAGTCCCCCTCCACTGATACCCTCATCCGCTTAGCCGAACTCGTCCTCACACTCAACAACTTCTCTTTCAATTCCTCCCACTTCCTACAGACAAAGGGGGTAGCCATGGGTACCCGCATGGGCCCAAGCTACGCCTGCCTCTTTGTAGGTTACGTGGAACAATCCCTCTTCCGTACCTACACCGGCCCTAAACCCCACCTCTTCCTCCGTTACATTGATGACTGTATCGGCGCCGCCTCGTGCTCCCACGAGGAGCTCGAACAGTTCATCCACTTCACTAACACCTTCCACCCCAACCTTAAGTTTACCTGGACCATCTCTAACACCTCTCTCCCCTTCCTGGACCTCTCTGTCTCCATATCGGGCAACCACCTAGAAACCGATATTCATTTCAAGCCCACCGACTCCCACAGCTACCTAGAATACTCCTCCTCCCACCCACCTTCCTGCAAAAATGCTATCCCCTATTCCCAATTCCTTCGCCTCCGCCGCATCTGCTCCCAGGATGAGGCATTCCACTCCCGTACATCTCAGTTGTCCTCGTTTTTCAAGGACCGTAACTTCCCCTCCTCGGTGGTCGAGAACGCCCTCAACCGTGTCTCCCACATCTCCCGCACCTCATCCCTCACACCCCGTCCACGCAATAAAAACCAAAAAAGAATCCCCCTCGTCCTCACGTACCACCCCACCAACCTCCGGATCCAACGCATCATCCTCCGACACTTCCGCCATCTGCAATCCGACCCCACCACCAAAGACATCTTTCCCTCCCCACCTTTATCTGCTTTCCGGAGGGACAACTCTCTCCGTGACTCCCTTGTCCGCTCCACACTCCCCTCCAGCTCCACCACACCCGGCACTTTTCCCTGCAACCGCAGGAAGTGCTACACCTGCCCCCATACCTCCTCCCTCACCCCCATCCCAGGCCCCAAGAAGACTTTCCACATCAAGCAGATGTTCACCTGCACATCTGCCAATGTGGTATACTGCATCCGCTGTACCCGGTGTGGCTTCCTCTACATCGGGGAAACCAAGCGGAGACTCGGGGACCGCTTTGCAGAACACCTACGCTCGGTTCGCAACAAACAACTGCACCTCCCAGTCGCGAACCATTTCAACTCCCCCTCCCATTCCTCAGACGACATGTCCATCCTGGGCCTCCTGCAGTGCCACAACGATGCCACCCGAAGGTTGCAGGAACAGCAACTCATATTCCACTTGGGAACCCTGCAGCCCAATGGTATCAATGTGGATTTCACAAGCTTCAAAATCTCCCCTCCCCCTACCGCATCCCAAAACCAGTCCAGCTCGTCCCTGCCTCCCTAACCTGTTCTTCCTCCCACCTATCCCCTCCTCCCACCTCAAGCCGCACCTCCATCTCCTACCGACCAACCTCATCCCGCCCCCTTGACCTGTCCGTCCTCCCTGGACTGACCTATCCCCTTCCTAACTCCCTACCTACACTCACCTTTCCTGGCCCCATCCCCGCCTCTTCGACCTGTTTGTTTCCTCTCCACCTATCCTCTCCTCTATCCCTCTTCTATCCGCCTCCCACTCTCTCCCTATTTATTTCAAAACCCCCTTCCCCTCCCCCTTTTCTGATGAAGGGTCTAGGCCCGAAACGTCAGCCTCTCTGCTCCTATGATGCTGCTTGGCCTGCTGTGTTCATCCAGCCCTGCACCTTGTTGTCTTGCATTTACCTAGCACCTTTTAATCTTGTAAGATGTAGCAGGGGCCTTATCGGAATGTGATCAAACAAGTATTGACACTGAATCACACACTGTAGTTTTGGAAACTAAAGCTTGGTGAAAGAGGTTTGTTTTAATTCTTTCATCAGATGTGGGTATTCATGGCAAAGCTAGTATTAGTCATGCTAGCTGGGATATGGATATAGTGTGGTGAAAAAGGCACTGAAGTGATGATTACTGGCGATCACATTGAAGCAGGCTTGACGGGTTGAATGGCTAACTCCTGTTCCTATATTCCTGTTCTTCAGTTCAATTATTAGGTTGAGGTCCTATGTACTGGCTCCAGTAATTCAGGTGGACATGAGAAAGCTTTCCTTCCATTCCTCAATAATGGAACTTTTCCGGGATAATCAGAACTACCAATAACAATTTAGCACTTCAGCCATAGAATTAAAACAGAAAATGCTGGAAATAGTCAGCAGGTCAGATGCCATCTTTGGAGAGAACAGAGTTAAATGTTTCAGAGTGTGACCTTTTATCAGAAAGTTTTATCAGTAAAATTTTCAGGGTGATAAGTTTAAGAAGTGAAAAGGTAGTGGGTGATTAGTCTTGGAAGTGGAGTAAAAGCAACATTCTGTGATAAGATGCAAAACAGATGTGAGTCTGATATGACTTCTTCAGTTGGAATGGGACAAGTAGAGAAACAAATGATATGTCTAAAGGAGGTGTGAATGATAGAATGATAAACAGCTGCTGCTGAAAGAAAAAAGTAATTGGTCAAGCCAAAAACAAAGAAAATAAACAAAATGATACGCAGAGGTTATAATCTGAAATTGTTGAACTCGATGTTGGATACTGAAGGCTGTCAACAGCTTCCTTGAATGATGAGGTGCTCTTCCTTGAGCTTGTGTTTGAATTGGAACATGGTCATCTCACTGCTGCTGGGGAGATTGTGCTATGTGTAAAATGGCTTTATTTTTGCCTGCTGCGGTGCAGGACCTTAATTTCAAAAGTAATTATTCATAAATGAACTGCTTTAAGACCCTGAGGTATGACCTGTGCCTGTAACGGATTGTGAAGTTTTGAGGACTATAAAATCGTTGTGTTCTTGAGTACGGAGGGTTTTGCAGCAGTGTTGATTGAAATGTGCTTTGGTGGAATACTCCATGATTTTTTTTTATTTGTAGGACTAAATCTGAGTACTGGTCCTGAAAGCTATGTTGTCATGGTTTCAGTGTTATTCTGCAACAAGCAAAAAAAATCCATCATATGTAACATTTTGTAGGATTGGAAGTAGAAGATTAAGTGACAATGGATAAATCTTATTTACATTTTTGTTCAATGAGGTTGCTTCCAAAATTTTTAACTTTTCACAAGTTATTGATCCAGCTTTCCCAGATTTCTGCCTACTTCCCCTTACTGGCGTGCAGTTCCTTAGATAGTGGGTGCACTTTGCGTGAATTCATGATCATGGAGAAGTATCACATCCAAGACTTGTCTAATTCTCACTGTCGGCAAGGTGCTTGAATAGTGGGATGCACTACTTTCCATCTGTTGCCCTCTTCACGGCTCAAGCCGCAGAGGCCATTTCTGGCTCTCCAATACACCCCTTGCTCAGTTGGACAAACACTTTACTAATGAAATTTTAGAAGTATGCCACAGGTATTGGTCTTACATCAACTAATATTTGCAGGACCCGTTGTGGGTAGTGGTGAATTTGCCGGTGTACTGTGAGAGAGCAGCCTTAGACTTTGTAAGGGGCACTTGTCAGCAGAGCAGATCTGCCTGTGAGTCATTCTCACATGGTAAGTATGAAATCTTGGCCTTGGTTTCTCCGAGACACTTTCCAGTTAATACTAATATATTGAAACACAACAGCCGATGCCCAACGATGAAATACTTGCCAATCTGCTCAAGCGGGAAACTGTGCTAAAGTATAGTCCTGCCAAGGTGGAAGAAAATTACTTGTGGGACACTGGAGGACAGAAAGGAGGATGGAGGCTATAGTTTACATTGTGCCATTGGAGAAATAAATCTATCAATCTCTATTAATAAATCTGTCTCATCCTTCATCTAAATCTGGTATAAATGTATTATTTATAAGCCTTATATCTATTGCACATGGTGTGTTTCAGGTCAGCTTTTCTCTCACAATGTTAAAAGGAGAAAGCCGTTAGTGGGGCTGGATGGCTGGTTTGCGATGCAGAGTGATGCCAACAACGTGGTTTCAATTCCCACACAGGCTGAAGTTACCATGAAGGACTGTCCTTCTTAACCTCTTCCTCTCGCCTGAGACATGGTGATGCTCACTAGTCACCTTTCTCTAATGAAAGAACAGCCCTTTGGTCCAGTAGGACTATGGCGACTTGCCTTTTTATATCGTAACTGGACTAAGAAACTTGATTATCCAGTTGGCCTTTTCCTGTCATTCTTTTCTATATATTCATACAGCAAAGTAGATGTGGAGTAGATGTGACCTGGTTTTGGATGCCATCCTTCAATGCTGAACTGTGAGAGTAGCTAAAAGGCAACTAGACAATTTAATCGAACTTTGAAACAACATTGATACCCAGACCAATTTCACATCTCTGGCCTTTAACTGAATCATCAAGGATTTATGTAGCTGCCATTGTAAGCTACGAACTGCCTGGCTGGGATAGGAGAAACAGCCTTGGTTCCTGCTGCTGATTGCAGTCCTGTCATCCTTCTTGAACCTATAGTGACTTTGCTGCAATGATTTCTTTCCATGGCTGAATAGTGTGCTTACATTCCATGTCCCAATTCTTAACAGGAAGGAACCCTTGTGGACTAAGCATCAGTGATCTGCTGATGTTCAGAAAGCCATATTCAGTAAGAGTTTGCACATGTACCAGAACTGGAATGGAAAATTAAATCTATCAAGCTACTATCAATAAATCTGGTTGTATGCATTACTTATAAGCCTTGTATTTATCATACATAGTATGTCACAGTTCAGCTTTCCTCTCAAAATATCAAAAGGAAAAAGGAAAGCATTCATTTTATTTCTGACGTGGAACTTGAAATATATACATGTCCATCATTATACAAACATTTTTGACAAGTAGAAGTTAAATCTCTACTGCTTAAAGGGACAGACAAACCTAACTGGCTTCACTTTAGCAGCAGAAGAATGCCCTGTGAGTTGCGCCATGTCAGTTCTTGACCTTTGTAAAATTGTATAAGCAATGCTACAGGAGATGTGATAGTTTAAAAACTATAATGGTCATAGAGCTGCAGAAATCTTTGATTTCTATTGACTGCAAGTGTTGACAGTTCCCATTTCTGGAAGTGTTTGGGGTTAAGATGTGGACTGATCTACAGTAGTGCTGCATTGTTTTGAGACTTGTGTTCCACTGAGCCATGCTGAACTGCCTGTCTGTGCTATATAACATGAACCACAATTCCACTTGGTTTGTAGCCTGTCTGGTGTATTTTTACATTTCCATCTCTTTGTTATTTGGATAAAGCTACAAACAGATGCTTAGGGTTTTTAAACAATGATTTAGTGAAAGTTTTCTGATATTCATGATAACTACAAGTTTATTAAATATTCTTATAAAACACTTGTGACAGTCGAGTGGAAGTCTTGAATTATTCTTTGCAAACCCCCCATATTTTTATTGTATATATTTTCTTCCTCCAAATCTCTAAGACTGCGCACAAATGCATAGATAGTACTGCTGCTCCATCTCAGATCAGTTCACCGAACCTAACATTGGCCTGGTGCCTCAATTTCAAATCAGCTATGATTTAATTTAGTAGCGAACAACTTGAGTGCCGTAAGACTTCCTGCTTCTGTTTTCCTATACTTATTATTATATAGAGTTTGATAAAGCTGGGAGGTAGACCCAAAAAAGTCCAATCTGACTCTGACTCACAGTTTTTAAGGATTACAGTGGTGGGAGGGTGTAGGGAAAGAGAGACCAATTGCATGGCATTGGTGCAACTAGGAGATACTGGACATAGACTGGATGTAGGATTTGTAGCTCAGGTTAGGATTAAGCAGATCAGCAAGGTTACGTGCCAAGGGTGAGCTTTTACAGGAATGGACGATGGCACTGAGTTACTCTGAGGAAGAGAAAAGATAGCTTTGACTTCGTCAAACTGCAACAAGTCGCAACATATCCAAATCTAATCTCACAGTAATGACCTTAATTGATGGTGTGGGCAATGGGTATATGTGGATTGTTAAAGCTGAATATTATCACCCCTGGGTCCGTGTGAATGAATCCAGTCAACATCATTCTGCTGCTCGGTCTCCATAGCCAGACAGTTTTATTTACACCAATTGTCCATGCAATTTCCTTTTGAAGCCATTGATCATCTTCACTCATTCTCTTGCACACACAAACGCATGCGATTGTGGCAAAAGCATGATGGACTTGATTGATGTGGAAAATCTTGTGAAAACTTGAGTGTTCTAAAGGAAAGACGTTCAATGATATGTCAAAACAAACTACCCTGAAGGAAAGTATTAAGAATAGCAAACATTATTTGTCAAGCAAGCTCAAGGCCATGCATTATACAAAACTGTTTTGCAATATTGTTGTGATCTCAGCTCATGGTAATATTGGACAGGTGAGATCTCAGAATGAAACCTGGCTTGATAAACCACATGTTTAAATTTGGCACTTGGTTACCAGGTTCATTAGCCACTGAACATGTTCATATGAGGCTGTCAATGTTTTATTTATAAAAGAACACAAGTTTATCGGGCAAAAGAAAAAGACTAAACAGAGCTATATATACATGACAGTTTCAAAAAAATCCTTAATGTAAACAGCAATACAAATTTTCAGTAATAAAGATAGAAATTGCTGGAGAAATCAGGTCTGGCAGCGTCTGTGGAGAGAGAAACAAAGTTAATGTTTTGAATCTGGAACCCAAAGAAAAGCCTTTCACAGAATTGAAATGAATAACTATGTTGCCTCTACTTTATCATCAAAATTCCAGAAAGCATTTTAACATGTACCTTTATCACAATCTGTATGGATATTACTATCTGAAAAAGAGCTGTAAGGTAGCAGTGGTTATCACAGAACAGAAATTCATGAAACCCCTATAAAGTGGAAGCAGGCCATTCGGCCCATCGAGTCCACACCAATCCTTTGAAGGACATCCCACCCAAACCCACCCTCCTACTCTGTCTCTGTAACCGTGCATTTCCCATGGCTAACCCACCTATCCTACACATTACTCCCATGCAGACACGGGGAGAATGTGCAAAGTCCACACGTACGATTGCCCAAGGGTAGAATCGAACCTTGGTCCCTGATGCTGTGAGGCAGCAGTGCTAACCACTGAGTTACTGTGCTGCCCCTGGCAGTACTGTTTCAAAGTTATAAATTGAAAGTATGCCTGTGTTGTAGGTGATAGAACAATGTCTGGAGTACATAGTTAATTGAGGAAATTGCTTTGGTGGATGTGCCAGGACCTATCGATGTGGTGTGGAGCCCATGACCTTCCTGGCATGGCTTCTTTCACTTTTTATTAACTCGTGAATGAAATACGCTAACTGAGATACTTTCTTAAGTAGTTAGAAGACAAGCTCCTTCTGCTTTTTTTTCAATTCAGAAATATGGAAAATTGTGCAAGATTTTTAGAATGCTTGACATGGTAAATACTGAAAGGCTGTTTCTCCTTGAGGAAGAGTCTAGGATGAGAGGGCATAACCTCAGAATAAGGGGTCACAGATCTAAAACAGAGATAAGGTGGAATTTATTCTCTCAGAGGGTGATGGATCTCTGGAATTCTTTACCATAGATGGCAGTTTAGGATGAGGAAGCTTCCATCTCTCTATTCCTTCTGTGTGGAGAAGTAAAAGAAAATCCCTAAAACCAGCTACTGTTCCTCACCTTTCCCTATGTGATGCTGCCCCTGCAAATCAGCT
Organism: Rhincodon typus; assembly: GCF_021869965.1. Lineage (NCBI taxonomy): Eukaryota > Metazoa > Chordata > Chondrichthyes > Orectolobiformes > Rhincodontidae > Rhincodon > Rhincodon typus. The sequence goes on along the minus strand of NC_063335.1, from coordinate 114,305,994 downwards.
GTTGAAAGGAAGACGGTGAGAAACTGCTTTCAGAGGCACTGAAAAAGTGAATCCTGTACGAGTGAATGAAAGGTTCAGAATTGGTATATCTACAAACTTGTTTCGTAAGCAAAGAATCAGAAGGAGTTGAAAGAAAACCAAAAGAAAACAACTCAATGTCCAACATCCAGATTGGGAGAACTGAGCTTCTCTGACTTTTTTTCCTTTGCCAGTGGATTTTGCAAGAGGCCATGCCAGGAGTAGCACCAGGCATACCTAAAAATGAGGTGTCAACCTGGTGAAGCTACCAAACAGAACTACTTGTATGCTAAACAGCAAATGCAGCAAGTGCTAGTCGGAGCAAAGCAATTCCACAACCAATGGATCAGATCTAAGCTCTGCATCCCTAGTCGTGAGTTAATGGTGACTCCCAGGGCAGCTCCCTCCCAACTGATACCATTGGGCCACCATCTGCCAATGTGGTATGCTGCATCCGCTGTACCCGGTGTGGCCTCCTCTACATCGGGGAACCCAAGCGGAGGCTCGGGGACCGCTTTGCAGAACACCTACGCTCGGTTCGCAATAAACAACTGCACCTCCCAGTCGCGAACCATTTCAACTCCCCCTCCCATTCCTCAGACGACATGTCCATCCTGGGCCTCCTGCAGTGCCACAACGATGCCACCCGAAGGTTGCAGGAACAGCAACTCATATTCCGCTTGGGAACCCTGCAGCCCAATGGTATCAATGTGGATTTCACAAGCTTCAAAATCTCCCCTCCCCCTACCGCATCCCAAAACCAGTCCAGCTCGTCCCTGCCTCCCTAACCTGTTCTTCCTCCCACCTATCCCCTCCTCCCACCACAAGCCGCACCCCCATCTCCTACCTACTAATCTCATCCCGCCCCCTTGACCTGTCCGTCCTCCCTGGACTGACCTATCCCCTCCTAACTCCCCACCTACACTCACCTTTACTGGCTCCATCCCCGCCTCTTCGACCTGTTTGTTTCCTCTCCACCTATCCTCTCCTCTATCCATCTTCTATCCGCCTCCCACTCGCTCCCTATTTATTTCAGAACCCCCTTCCCCTCCCCCTTTTCTGATGAAGGGTCTCGGCCCGAAACATCAGCCTTTCTGCTCCTATGATGCTGCTTGGCCTGCTGTGTTCATCCAGCCCTGCACCTTGTTGTCTTGGATTCTCCAGCATCTGCAGTTCCTACTATCTCTGATCGAGTTCAATAATTAGGGTTTAAACTCTCCCATGTCCTAGCCCCCTACCCCACACACCAGGCCTTGTTATCACATAGCCTGCCATTACACACCACCTGTTGTTAGTCACTAATAGTTCCCATTAACAACTATTCACCCTCCCAGCCTGATCATATTAACTCTTTGTCTGTCCAACAGCTTTTCTCTCTCTTTAGGCTCTATTCTACCGTTTACTCCCTACTTCATCCCCCTCCCTTTTTTCTGCACATAAACTGACGTTTTCCCAGCCTCCAGCAGTTCTGAGAAAGGGTCACCGGACCCAGAACGTTTACTCTGTTTTTTCCTTCACAGATGCTGCCAGACTTGCTGAGCTTTTCCAGCAACTTTGTTTTTATTCCTGAAATGAATTTTGGAGTTTTATATTGAAAAAATGTTGGTGTTGCTTTGTCTAATCTTTACCCAATGTGTTAGATTCAAGTGAGTAATAGGTTAATTACCTGTTGAGTCCATTAACAGATAAGTATCTAAGCTATTAGGATCTCAATATATAAATACATTGCAAGGACTCTTTTTGGGATTGTCATAGATAGTGAAATGTATTTGTCTTCGCAAACAGGAATGAATGTTACATAAGTGGATGCTAAAGTGGAACTTCTGGCGATTATCAGTGGTGTGGCTGTACTTAGTGTGAATAGAGTTCCTGCAGTGTTCAGTGCAATTAAAACGAGGGAATGTCCTGTGCTTAACAGTGCTGTTACTAAAAATGTGTTTCATTGGTTAGTTCAAGGCTCATGTTCATGGTTGTCAGTGTGGGAGTGTTTTGCAAGAAGTTTGTAGCTGCTGAGCTCTGCTAAAGAGCGTGAACAGCAAGTGTAGTCTTTTGTTCCCATGTATGGTGAGAAATAATTCAAGTTCGAAATTGTTTCTATTGGTGTTATGGAATGAATCCTGTGGAATGGAGAGTTGGTTCCAGTGAATAATCTGGCTGTGTGAAAATGATAAAGGTAAAAATAAATAGTTGGCTTATTTAGTTTATCCCATTCAAATGTGATGACTCCCACCCCCAACTCTACTAATTCTTCTCAATCCCCTGAGAGAGGGAACAAAGCAAAAAAAAATCCTAGAACAATTTACACAGAAAGGACTCTCTAAGAAATTCCTTTGCCTGTTTCTGGAGATCAGTGGGGCTTGGTGATGACTCTCAATGATCCTTCTGTATGGAGATAGAACATGGAACATGGAACATGGAACATGGAACATGGAACATGGAACATAGAAAACTGGAACAATGTTATGCCATTCAGCCCTGTTACATCTGTCAGTGAGATCATGGCTGATCTTCTAGATCTTCTGTTTTCCTACATTATCCCCATATGCCTTGATACCTTCAATATCCAGATGACTATTGATCTATGACTTAAATGTACTTAGTGACTAAGCTTCCGCAGTTTTGGGGCAGAAAATTCCAAAGATCAACCTCCATGATAAAAAACTTTCTCATCTCAGTTCTCCTTATTCTCTTTCCCACAGTTCTGTATCCCCATCCAGGAAAAACATCCATCCCTCATCTGCCCTATTGAATTTTGTAAGAATTTTGCATGTTTCAAAGACAGAAACTATTATTGTATCTGTTTCTACCACCTCCCTGGGTTTGAAATGTTCCGATGGCTGTTGATCTGACTTAGTGCACTAAGATAGATGTTGCTGAATTTATGTAGCTGTTGCTGGGTACTTTTGCAGATGCAGTCATTCAGGAAACTTCGAGGAATTCCTTCAGAGGCTACTAATGTGAAAGGAACTGGCCCAGGGCTCTATGTACCAACAAGACCCTCAAGAAATATTATTTTCCAGAAATGGGAGAGATAAGATGGAAAACATCTTTTGTTTACCAGGCTTCTCTACAGTTAAAACTCCAAACAATTATCAAGCAGAACTTAAATAAAAGCACAATACTGTGGATGCTGGAAATCTGAAATAAAAACCAAGCATTGGAAAGCATAAGTAGTTTTGGAAACACCTGTGAATAGAGAAATAAAGTTAACATTTCAAGTCCAGTGAGTCTTCATTGAAGTCGATCTTCAGTTCAGACGCAAAACGTTAACTGTTTCTCCATCCATGAGTGCTGCCAGATGCTGAGAAACATAGAAAATAAGAGCAGGATTAGGTCATTCAACGCTTTGTGCCTGCTCCCCCATTCAATACTCTATCCTGCTTTCTCCCCATATCCTTTGAATCCCCTTAGTCCAAAGGACGATATCTAACACCTTGAAAATATTCAGTGTTTTGGCTACAACTGCTTTCTGTTGCAGAGAATTCCACAAGCTCGTCGTTCTCTGGGTGAAAAAAAATTCTCTTCATCTCAGTTCTGTATGGCCTACCCAGTTTCCTTAGGCTGTAACCCCTGGTTCTGGACTCCCCAGTCATCAGGAACATCCTTCTTACATTTAGTCTGTCTAGTCCCCTTAAAATTTTATGGGTTTCTATGAGAAACCTCTTTCATTCTTCTAAGCTGTACTGAATATAGACTTAGCTGATTCAGTCTTTCTTCATTTGTTAGCACTGCCATTCCAGGAATCAGCCCAGTAAATCTTTGTTGTACTTTCTTGTAGCAATCATCTGCGAACAACGTCATCTTTTACCTTATGATGAAGAAGCTGATGTTGGGCAATGTTGTTGAGTTTGTGGGTTGGTGTAAGTTATCTTCAGAAGGGTGTTTTATCTGAGGCAGCAGAGTTTATCACGTAATATAAGAAAGTGGACTTTTTATACAACCAAATGTTCCTTTTCTCAGTCACCTAAGTGACTGGGCTGGTATTAATCTGTTAGGTTACAAATGAGGAATGCTTCAAGTCATCCAGTGTAAGATGGAGTATGAGATCTTTACATCTTGGGTCCTATGGAGTGATGCTGTGATGAGGCCATGAGCACGTCTCTTAAAAGACTGTGAGACACACACAGCAGTTGGGGTTTTGCTTTACATCTAAAGGTACCTCGATACGGAGTTGTTCCCAGTAAAACCAAAAAAAAAATGTAAATTGAAAAATTATTTATTTTGTGGAAATCTCAATTTTTATCTTTCAATATGGTTTGCTGAATTCTCAGGTTCCACAACAATAACAACTTGCATTAACATAGCACATTTAACACAGCCAAACATCCAATGCATTTTGGAGAAGCATTACTTACATGAAATTGCACAAAGTCACATTAAGGAGATATTGGCTTGCCAGAGAGTCAGTTTTAATGTTTAAGAACCATAGATTCGATGGAATGGAAACAGAGCTCAGACATGTCAAAAATACATTTCTTTGTTTATGTTTCAATATGAATTTAGAATAGACAAAAGAATAGATTTTCAGATTGACTTGGGTTAGTTTTGAAGATGAAAATCTCAATGCAAAAAACTGCCTGAAACAACAATTGGTTTCTTGTATCGAGTCATTCCTCCGTATCCGTAAGGGTTCCGTTCCTGAGAATCCCTGTGAATGATGAAATTCATGGGTGCTGAGCTTTTTTAAAATGTAGGTTAAAAATCACGAAAATGCAGTCTTTGCTTGCAGTTTTTTGTTGTTACTTATTTTGTGTTGGAAAAACTCAGCAGGTTTGGCAACATTTGTGGATGCCAAGTTAATGTTTCGAGCCCAACGACTCTTTTTCAGACTGAAGGTGGCTGGAAATGGAGCAGGTGGCAAAAAATGTAGGGAGTGCTAATGCTGGTAAAGATGAGATTGGGATGCAAAATGATTGCTAATGGTGGGCATAAATAGTGGAAAATACGTCAGGTCTGCCGAGAGCAAATCCATGGGAACAGGATGGGGGAGAAGCATGGAGGGGGTCCTGGTGGTAATCAGAATTGTAGTGTTTTGAAATTATTGAATTCAATATTGAGTCCTGAGGACTGTAAAATACCTAAACATAAAATGGGGTGTCGCTCTTCCATCTTTCATTGGGCTTCACTGAAAGGTATGTTAAGGCCTTAGACAGTAAGGAAGAAGGAACTGAATGGACAAAGCCAATTGCATGGGGATATCCCATGTGAGAGTGAGGAAGGATTGGGAGGGATGGGAGAGTGAAACAAGGCTTCATGAAGGGACAGTGGAGTTGAGGTGAGGAGAAGGTGAATTTGTTGGTAGCATGTTGCTGGTGGTGGCAAAAATGGAGCAGGATAATTCTTTAAATGCAGAGACTGCTGGGGTGGGAGATGAGGACAAGGGGAACTCTATCAGATCTGATGAATATTACATTAATTTTTAAAAATTAATTTTTAAAATTGGGCAATTGAGAGTCGGCCACATCGTTGTGAGTCTAGAATTGCATGTAGGCCAGTCCAGGTAGGACTGGCAGTCACATTAGTGAACCAGAGGGGCTTTCCCCTGTATGGAATGATTTCATGGTCATAATTAGACTCTTAATTCCAGAATTTTATTGAATTTACATTTCACCATCTGCCATGGTGTGATTCAACCCCGGGTTCCTGAAACATTACGTCTATCCTTAATATTACTATTAAAAAGGGTGTAACATTTCCTCTTAATTTTAAACAGATTATGTAAAAATCCTATTAGTTCTCCCACTGTGCACTTAATAGGCTCAAATTAACCACCAAATACAGCCTCCTCTTTCCATTGAAATTAACTTATACACCGCAGGCTGATAAACCTTTTCAAAAATTTTTAGCAACTTAGGTTGCATGAACTTTCAGTGCTACTTTCTAATATACTGATCGCTTGTCCTCAGCAGCTAGATACTGTCATGTGATAATCCAGTGAAGTTCTTAACAGATCTAGTTTCCACTGTCTACAGTGCATGAATAAATTTAATTTCAGCCTGAGATTTAAATCTTGTGTTGTTATGGGTGGCGTATTGACATTGTTGCAGCAATCAGCTGGGAGACAACAATGGCCTCATTACTGTTTTAAATGTGAGACCCCTTATTTTCAAATAGTTACCTTTAGTTTTAAATTCTTCCAGAAGAGGAGCCATCCTTTCTGCATTCACCTTGCCAAGACCCCTGAAGGCCTTATATGTTTCCGTCAACTTGCTTCTTGATTTCCTAACCTCCAGCATGTACAAGCCTAGTCTGTGCAACCTATCCTTATAAGACAATTCATTCCAGATATTAGTCTAGTAATTTTCCTAATTGCTTGTTTTTAGCTGTATGTTAAACTTTTGCAATTCTTGCACCTAGATCCCTCTGCATACAGCTCTGCAATCTCTCAACTTTGAGAAAATGTGTTTTTGTTCCTCCTGCCAAAATAGTTTCACAATTTCCCATATTATCCCCATTTACCAGATCTTTGTCTATTCACTTAACCCATCTATATCACTTATGTGCTCTTTATAACTTATTTTCTTACATATCTTTGTGTCATTGGAAATTTAGCAATCATGCCTTCATTTCCTTCATCCAAACCATTTATACAAATTGTAGACAGTTGAAGCGCTAGCACCGATCCATGTGGCGCACCGATCCATGTGGCACACCACTCCTTACATCTTGTCAATCATTAATGTTTACTGTCTGTTTCCTCTTTGCTAGCCAATCTCCTATCCATTCTCATATCTTATCCATAAACCATGAGCTTTGGTTTTCCTCTGTAATATTTGATGTGCACTTTGTCAAATAACTCCTGGAAATTTAAGTGCAGTACATCCAACGTTTCCCTATATGCACTGCACATAGGGACCTGGGGGCTTGTTAGCTTGTGGCTTTGCTAATTTGCTCAGCTTTACTTCCCTGCTGATTTGTAATTTTCCTGAGCTCCTCCTTCCCTTCCATTCCCTGATTTACAGTTATTTCTGGGATATTACTGTATCCTCTAGTGAAGCAAAATAACTTTACAATTAATTTGTTATTTCCTTCTTTTCCATTATTAATTCCTCAGACTCACTTTTTATGGAATTAGCATTGTTTTTAAATTATCAATAGAAACTATACCAGCTAGCTTTCTCTCATACTCATAATTTTTCTCTCCTTAGTATATAGATACTAAGATACTGAAAACACTGCCATTTGCAGGTTCCCATGCAAGCCACTCACCATCTTGACTCAGAAATATCATAGAAGTGTTATGGTGCAGAAGGTGGCTATTCAGCCACCTGTGCCTGTACTGGCTCCTCAAATAAACACTATTTCCTGGGCCAATCTTCAGCTTTTTCCCCACACCTTGCATATTATTTTTATTCCAATAATCATCTAATGTACTCTTGAATGCTGCATTTGAACCTGCCTCCACCACATTCCCAGACACTGCATTTGTATCCTTTCTGTAATGTGGCACCTAAAACTGTACATAATACTTTAACTGAGGTCTAACAAATCTCTTATACTCGTTCAACACCACCACCTTAACGAATGAAAACAAAATCTGCCATGATCTAGGATTCACATCAATAAATATATTTGTGTGTATTTTATATATATCTTTTATTTTAATATATATTTATATTTAGAGTCATAATTTCAAATTATGGATAGAGTTTCAGTAGTGAACATCACAGTTGCACCTGATCAGCATGTACTGCGTGAGAGAACCAGCTGAAACTGATCTGCAACAGTCTGAAACCGATAGTCCCGTTGGAAGCAGCCTGCATATTTGAACTGGTAGAATCTTCATGTAATGAAGAACAAAGAACAGTACAGCTCAGGACCAGCCCCAGTAGCCCACCAAGACGGCGTCAACACTTTCTAAACTAAAAACTTTCTGCATCTACACAGTCTGTACCCCTCTATTCCCTGCCTATTCATATATCTGTCAAGATACCTCTTAAACATTGCTATTGTATTGGCCTCCACTAACTCCTCTATAGTGCATTCCAGGCACTTTTCACCCTCAAAGTAAAAAGCTTGCCTTTCATATCTTCTTTAAACTTACCCCCTTTTACCTTAAACCTATGTCCCCTAGTAATTGACATTTCTACCCTGGGAAAAAGACTCCGATTATCCATTCTATTCATGCTTCTCATATTTTGTAAACTTCTATAGATAGCCCCTCCTGCCATCCTTCAATGCTCAAGTGAAAACAAACAAAGTTTGTCGAATCTCTCCTCATAGCTAGTACCATCCAAAACAGGCAACATCTTGGTAAACCGTTTCTGTACTGTCTCCAAAGCATCCACATCCTTATGGTAGAGTAGTGACCAGGATTGTACCACAGTATTCCAAAAGTGGCCAATTTCAAGTTTGTGATTATTTAAACAACTAAGAACTTATATTGGGGATAGCAAGAACTGCCCATGCTGGAGTCAGAGACAACACAATATGGAGCTGGAGGAACACAGCAGGTCAGGCAGCATCAGAGGAGCAGGAAAGTTGATGTTTTGGGTCAGGACACTTCTTCAGAACTGGGGAGGGGGAAGGGAGCTGGGAAATAAATGGACGGAGGGTGGGGCTAGGGAAAGGTAGTTGGGACAGTGATAGGTGGATGCAGGTAGGGAGTGATGGGGATTGGTCAGTGGGAAGGGTAGGGTGGATAGGTGAGAGAGAAGATGGACAGGTTGTGTCAGGTCAAGGAAGCGGGGATGAGAGGGAGGTTTGGACGTAGGATGAGGCCGGGCTCGGGGAGATTTTAAAACTGGTGAATTCTATGTTCATATCATCAGGCTGTAGGCTTCCGAGGCAGAATATGAGATTTGCTCCTCCAGTTTGCATGTGGTGTCATTGTGACACTGGAGGAGGCCCAGGATAGACATGTCACTAAGGGAGTGGGAGGGGGAGTTAAGATGGTTGGCGACTGGAAGGTGTTGTTGATTATTGCGTACAGAGCGTAGATGCTCCACCTCATCACCTCAGGTGATCTCCCACCACAGCTTCCACCCATTCTCCCTCCTGCCTCTTTGACCTGACACAACCTGTCCATCTTCCCTCTCACTTATCCACCCTACCCATTCCACAGACCAATCCCCATCACTCCCTGCCTGCATCCACCTACCACCATCCCACCTACCTTTCACCAGCCCCACCCCTCCTCCCTATATTTATTTCACAGCTCCCTTACCCCTCCCCAGTTCTGAAGAATGGTTTTGACCTGAAATATCAACTTTCCTACTCCTCTGATGCTGCCTGTCTACTGTGTTTCTCCAGCTCCGCACTGTTGTCTAAGAACTTATATCAATGTCTGTAAAGGGGAAAATATTAACATCTGTTATAAAGGATTGAAAACAGAGTGTCTAGAAAAACATAATATCATTCAGCAGAGTCAGCATGGCTTGATGAAGGGGAAATCATGCTTGATAAATTAACTAGAATTCTTTGAGGAGGAAACAAGCATGATAAAGGGAAGCAGTAGTAGTAGAATTTTCAGAAGGTGTTTGATAAGGTAACACACATTAGGATAAGAGCCTGTGGTGTTGGCAGAAGCCGGGGGCTGGGGGCATGGGCAGAAGATGTGGTGGCAGATAGTATGTTAGCATGGATAGAGGATTGGCTAACTAATAAAAGACAGAGAGTGGCGCTGAGGGGGTCATTTTCAGGATGGCAACCTGTAACTAGTGGAGTACCGCAGGGATCAGTGCTGGGGCTGCAATTACTTACAATATATATTAATGACTTGGATGAGGAAAGTGGATGTACAATAGATATGTTTGTAGATGACACAAAAATAGATGGGAAAGCAAATGGTGAGGATGACACAAAGAATTTGCGAAGAAATATAGATAGGTGGAGTGGTCAAAAACGTGGCGCACGAAATGTAATGTGGGGACATGTGTCTTTATGCACTTTGGCAGGAAGAGCAGAGAAATTGATTATTATTTAAATGGAAAAAGACAGTAGAAGGCTACGGAACAAGGAGTCCTTGTCCATGAATTGCAAAAAGCTGGCCTCCAAGTTCAGTGGGTAATAGGAATATTGAATTTGGCCTTTATTTCAAAGAAAATGGAATGTAAAAGTAGGGAGGTTTTGCTAAAACTATGCAAGACAGCAGTCAGACCATAGCTGGAATACCGTGGAAGTTTTGGGCTCATAAGACCATAAATATAGGAGCAGAATTAGGCCATTTGGCCCATCAACCCCTTATCTAAGGAAAGATATACTGGTTGTGGAGGCAGTCCAGAGAAGATTACTAGGCTGAGAGCAGGTATGGGGGCACTATCTTAAGAGGAGTGCTTGAGTAGACTTGGAATATGGAAGAATGAGAAGCAACGTTTCAGAAGGGTTTTGACAAAGTCTCACATAAAAGTACTGCAAGTGTGTAACTCATCTCCTGACTCCCATGTACAAGGAACAAATCAGGAGTATGATGGAATATTCCTCCCTTGTCTGGATGGGTGCAGCGTCTACAAGAAGCTTGACACTATCCAGGACAAAGCAGCCTTCTTGATTGGCACCACATCCACAAACATCCACTCCCTCCACCACTGATTCTCAGTCGCAACAGTTTGTACTATCCATAAGATGCACTGGAAAAAAATCTCTAAAAATCCTTAGACAGCACCTCCCAAACCCACGACCATGTCCATCTGGAAGGACAAGGCCAGCAGACACACGGGAACATACCATTTGCAAGTTTGCCTCCAAGCCACTCACCATCCTGACTTGGAAATATATTGCTGTTCCTTCAGTGTTGCTGGGTCAAAATCCTGGAATGTCCTCCCTAAAGGCATTGTAGGTCAACATACAGCATGTGGACTGCAGCAGTTATTGATCCCACCTCATCACCACCTTCCCAAGGGCAACTAGGGATGGGAAATAAATGCTGGCCATGGTAGGTCAGACTTGAAGCTCTGAATGGCTTACTGCTACTCCTATTTTCTATCTTTCTATATATCCAAGATTCTTTGGGAACTTGACAAGGTAGATGCAGAAAGGTTGTTTCCCCTTGTGATAAAGTCTACAACCAGAGGACATAATCTCATAATAATGAGTTGCCCGTTTAAGACAGAGATGAGGAGGAATTTCCTCTGTCAAAGGGTAGTGAGTGAATCTATGGAATTCTTTGCTGCAGAGAGCTGTTGATGCCTGAGTGTTAAATATACTTAAGGCTGAGATGTACATTTTTAATCAACAGGGGAATCCTTGGGAAAGGCAGAAGTTCGACGATGATCTCATTGAATGGTGGAGCAGACTCAATGGCCTATTATTGCTAAGGCTGTTCAGCCTTTTGAGCCTGCTGTACCTCGGTCAGTCACTGGGGCTATAGTATGGGCTTTCATTTACTGGTCTGACAGTAACCCAACTCAAGACATTCAGATCAGTTGAGCATTGCAGTGAAGTAGATATGGGGTTACAGGATATGATGAGGGTGCTGGGTCTGGGTGGGATGTTCTTCAGAGGGTCGGTGCAGACTTGATGGGCTGAGTGGCCTCTTTCCGCACTTTAAGAATTCTATGATTCTGTGCACAGTGTGTTCCATCCCCATTGTGGTGTGACTCCCACTGCTGCCTCCTCCACAGCAGTGACCCTTGCTTCCCATGTGTGCTCCTCATTGTGAAATGACTGATTGAGATGAAGTCACATTTTTGTCATATAACTTGTTCAGATTCTACTTAAGAGAAGAAAAACAATCACTTTCCCAATAACTAAGCTTAATTGGAAGGGCATTAAATAAGGCATCCACCTTATTGCAGCTGCCTTTGTATATAAGTGAAGGAAAAAACAGAGTAAACGTTTTGGGAAGGGAACGGAAGGGTCACCGGACCCAAAACGTTAACTCTGTTTTTTCCTTCACAGATGCTGCCAGACCTGCTGAGCTTTTCCAGCAACTTTGTATTTTTTCCTGATTTACTGCATCCGCAGTTCTTTCAGTTTTTATTTTGTATATAACTTGTCTTTTTGAGTCTAGTGGATTTACTTACTGTCGTAAGTGCATTTGATTTGTGGAGTTAATTTGTTTGTGTTGCCTGTAGTTCTCAATGACAGTGTCATCATGCGTATGCAGTGATGTGGTGCTTCCCTCTGCGTCTTACACCGTGTTTATTTAAAGATAGCTATTTATTCCCAGTGTGTTAGTCAAGTGTTAGAGGAAAACCTACAGTGGAATACTGTCTTAAGGCAACAGATGATATGGGAAATTGAGATGGTTCAGTACAGGCAGACCTGCAACTGTTGGTCGAGATAACAAGGTGTAGAGCTGGATGAACACAGCAGGCCAAGCAGCATCAGAGGAGCAGGAAAGCTGATGTTTCGGGTCTAGACCCTTCTTCAGAAAATC
>NC_063335.1:114272022-114293257 GCF_021869965.1 Rhincodon typus | reverse complement strand
AATTATCTGAAGAAGGGTCTAGACCCGAAACGTCAGCTTTCCTGCTCCTCTGATGCTGCTTGGCCTGCTGTGTTCATCCAGCTCTACATGTTATCTCAGATTCTCCAGCATCGGCAGTTCCTCCTATCTCTGCAACCATTGTTTGGCATTTTTGGTTTCTTCTTTAGCAGTTATTTTAGAGTGGCATCTAAACCTGTGTGTTTAAAAGCATGAGCAGGGTTCTGTTGTAGTTTCTGCTATTACATTTCTATGTGAGATGTTGCTTTCCCAGATACAGTTATTTGGTTCTATAACTTTGCATATACGGTGATGTTATCAGAGTGGATGAAGCATGATCATCTCCACATCTGCTGCCCACACACTATAAAGATATGATCAAAAACCCCATTTGTAACTCAGACGAAATATGTCGTGCTAAGGGCAGTTGGACGTTCTGTTGCGGCTGATGCTTAATGTTGTTACCTTACAACAGCGTAAAGCAAGCATTTCAGAGTATTGGTAAGGGCCCTTATTCTTCAGACCAACTAACTGTTATTGTGGATAATAGGGAGCTGACTGGATAATTCATTTTCTCCAAGAGTTAGTTGAATCACGTGGCTATCACTGCTTTCACCCATTTCCCTGATGAAGTGTGCGCTGTCAAATGCTAGTCTTGCAAAAGAAACCTGTCAGTGGGTTGAAGTTGTAATTGTTTCAAATTTTCTTCCAGTCCACTGAAGCATGTCAAATGTGTTGTGAAGTCTTGGCTGGCTGTGCTTGTTCACATGTTTTCTTTTTCTGGCAAACAGTGATAGATGCACTTTAAATAGTTCGACACCTATTAAAATCTTGCGTCTTTGAAGAAACAAAGAAAATAGCAGCAAGGGTAGGCCATTCAGCCCTTCGAGCCTGCTGCACCATTCAGTATGATCATGGTTGATCATCTGAGTACCCTGTTTCTGCTTTCTCTGTATATCCTATGATCCCTTTAGTTTCAAGAACTAAATCCACTTCCTTGAAGGCATTCAGTGGTTTGGCCTCACCTGCTTTCTGTGACAGAGAATTCCACAGGCTCAATCCTCTTTGGGTAAAGAAATTTCTCCTCATCTCATTCTAAATGGTTGACCTTGTATCCTTTAGACTATGACCCTTTGGTTCTGGACTCCCCAGTCATTGAGAACACCCGTCCTGCGTTTACCCTGTCTAGTCCAGTTAGAATTTTATAGGCTCTGTGAGATCCCTTCATTCTTCCAGACTCCGTTGAATATAGCCCTAACTGACCCAGTCTTTCTTCATACACCATCACTGATTGGTCCGATTCCAAACTCATCTCAGTTGACAAGCCAGCAGAAAATTGTTGTTGAGCATATCAATCTACATCTAAAAGGAAAAGAGCATTAATATTTCTGACAAGCCATTTCGTTAGTTGTGCTATGGTTAACGTAACTCTAAAACGTGACCTGTAGTGCTGCTGTATTTGAATTTTTATTAGACCTAAATAGTCTTGATTTTTTGCATCCAAAACCAAAATACTGCAGATGTGGGTGATTGGGGATAAAAACGAAATGCTAGAAACAGTCAGCAGGTCCCGTAGTGACTGTGGACTGGAGGAGGTTGGGTCGATGATTTAGATCTTTTTAGCAGCATGTAAAAGATGTCAAAATTTCCCATTGGAAAACATTTTGAAACCCAAAATCATTGTTTTCATTGCCCATCACAATATTCCTTAGCCATTGATTCTAGCCCTCCTCCCTGACCTCTGTGTCAGGCTGAAATAAACTTTCACAACCTTTAACCTTATTAACCCTGAACTAAGCTTGCTTATCACTGAGATTGCTTACTACACCATGTTATCCATTCCTGCCCCATCCTCATCTCAGTTTTGCTGAAGCTATCATCCTTGCCTTTATTAGAGACAGAACCCAATCTGGGCTTTGTTCGGAAGTGTAAGGGAATGCCCCTTGGTTGACTGTATGAGTGCAGACTCAGTAGCACCTGAGCACAATATATTTCCAGTACTAGCAGATGAAGCTTTGCATGTGGTCCTTGCTCCTGAACATTGTGCAATTACATTCATCTTTGACCTGATGATGGAGGGAAGATCATTTATGTAGCAGCTGAAGATGATTGGACCTGAGATGTTACCCTAAGGAACTTGTACATATATAAATTATTTTCAGAATTTGGATTTTAAAGAAGTGAGAAATGAAGTTGGCTACTTTTCTGAGGGTTGAATAAAAATCCAGGTCAGATAATTCTTACAGAACAGTGACCTAATCTTTTATGTTTCAGAGAGTGTTAATGGAAATTTGTTTTCGCTGAAGTAAGCTACAGCAGGTGCGGAAACGTTGAAGGCCATTAGCTTGTTTTTGATTCGGGATAATTAAGGTTTGATTATGGCTTAGAAAACCCAGAGATTGAAAGCTTTTAGAGGTCACCTGACTGGGGTTTGTTCCTTGAGTGGAGTATAGGACAGTTCAGGGAAGGTACAGTTACCTGAGTGTAAAAGGTCAGTTTGTGAAACTTCCAAATCAGGAATGTTTTGTTAGCAGTCTGCAGGTTACTAAATGGAGAAAAAGGATAAGTTCTCAATTTTGTGACTCGTCGTGTAAGAAGACATCACAGTTCAGAGGAAAGAGCTAGAATGAATAAGTTAAGTCAAATTTAAAATTTGAAATAGAGTAGTAATTCCTCTGGAGCGTGTATTCTTCATAGAATCCCTACAGTGTGGAAACAGACCCTTTGGCCCAACAAGTCCACACTGACCCTCAGAGCGTCCCACCCAGACCCATCCCCCAAGTCTACAAATCCCTGACCACTAGGGGGCAACTTAGCATGGCCAATCCACCTAACCTGCACATTTTTGGATTGTGGGAGGAATCTGGAGCACCCGAAGGAAATCCACGCAGGCGCGGGGAGAATATGCAAACTCCACACAGACAGTCGCCCAAGGGTGGAGTCGAACACGGGTTTCTGGTGCTCTGAGGCGGCAGTGCTAATCACTGAGCCACCGTGCTGCCCTTACTCGGGGTGCCCATTCACAACTCTTTTCTCTGATACGTCTTTGGTGCTGCTTCCTGCTCTCATCCAGAATTGGAAAAATTAATCAAATTTCCATCCTTTCTTCACCATCTCTGACTCTTCCCTTCCCTTTTTTCACTTCTTCCTTTCTTTTTCTGCGGGTAGGATGCCCATCAGTATCAATTACAAGCCCACTGGCTCCCATGGTTACCTGTACCTCCTCACACCCTGGTTCCTTCAAGGATTTCATTCTCCCAGTTTCTCCATTTCCTTCACATCTGTCCTGATGATGTCACCTTCTACCGGGCTAGCTGCCTTTCCCTCAACCAAAGATTCCCCCACTTGTGGTTGACAGGGCCTTCAGCAGTATCCGATCCATATCCCACATTTCTGCCCTCACCCCTTCCCCTCTTTCTAAGAATGGTAGGGTTCCACCTGTCCTTACTTTCCACCCCGCTTGCCTCTGCATTTAAAAGACCATCCTCTATTTTCACCTATTCCAATAACATGCCAGCACCAAACACTTAGGAACAGGAGTAGAGATAACAAGGTGTGGAGCTGGATGAACACAGCAGGCCAGGCAGCATCAGAGGAGGAGGAAAGCTGATGTTTCGGGTCTGGACCCTTCTCCAGAAGTAGCCCATTGAGCTCCTGAAATGTTCTGGCAATTAATGAGATCATGGCTGATCTGTGGTCTAATTTTGTATGCCTACCTTAGGCCAATCCCATAGTACTTTTGCTGAACAAAAATGTCTATCACAAAATTAAAATTAACAACTGATCTTGCTATTTATTGTAGGCAGTTTCAAACCTCTACCACCCTTTGTATGTAGAACTGCTTTCTGACATCTTTTCTACATAGTCTGGCCCAAACTTTTGGACTGTACCCCCCAAGATATAGAATCCCCAACTGGTGGAAATAGTTTATATTTATCTACCCTTTCTTTTCCTGTTATTATCTTGAAAATATCCCTCCCTTACAGCATCAGCATTCTCCACGGACCATTCCCGCCATGACACCCTGGTCCACTCTTCCATCACTCCTAATCTTTCCTCTTTCCCCATTGTGGGAATCGCGGAAGATGTAACACTTGCCCATTCACCTCTGCCCTCTTCCCTGTCCCTATCCTGTCTGCCCAGACACATCTTCCAAGTAAAGGGTCCAGACCCGAAACGTCAGCTTTCCTGCTCCTCTGATGCTGCTTGGCCTGCTGTGTTCATCCAGCTCTACACCTTATTATCTCTCTTCCAAGTAAAGCAGTGTTTCACTTGCACTTCTTTCTCTCTAGTCTACTGCATTTGCTGCTCACAATGCGGTTTCCTTTACATTGGTGAGACCAAATGCAGATTAGGTGACAATTTTCTGGAACATCTCCTCTCCTTCTGTGGGAATGACCCTGACTTCCCAGTTGCTTGCCATTTCAGTAAACCACCTTGCTAGCGTTTATGCTAATATTTCTGTTCTGGTCCTGCTGCAATGTTCCAACAAAGCACAATGTAAGCTTGAAGAATAGTATCTCATGTTCCGCTTAGGCACTTTATAACGTCGAGGTCCCAACCCTCGAGGTTCTGAATTTCATAACTTCAGAAACTTCCGCTTTATGTCTGTTCTCCATTTATTTTTACATTATCCCCAAACTCCTCCCCCACCACTGAGCCACATTTATGTCTTGTTTATTTTGAACTTAGTAGAAAGGGCCAATGCTTTCTCTTTCACTCCTTCATTTACACCCTTTTTGCATTTCTATTTTTCTTTATCCACTATTAACAACACCTTTGCCTTCTGCACTGTGTCTCTACAACCATCTGCCACCTTGCTCTTCTGCACCTGCCAAAAGAACCTAAATTCCAGCACACTTTAGTTCTGAAGAAGAGTCATTACAGACTCAAAATTATAACTCAATTTTTTTTTTGTAATAAGAAGGGAATCATTGCCATTCTAGCTGTGTGAGTCCCATTGGGGAACAGCAACCATAACATGATAGAATTTTTTTTATCAAGATGGAGAGTGAGGTTGTTGATTCAGAGACTAGGGTGCTGAACCTTAACAAAGGAAACTACGAGGATAGGAGACATGAGTTGGCCTTGATAGACTGGGGAGAGTTACTTAAAGGATTACAGTGGATAGGTAATGGCAAACATTCAAGGAACACATGGGGGAAACTGCAACAATTGTTTATTCCTATCTGTCGCAAAAGCAAAATGGGTAAGAGGGGCAATCCGTGGTTTACAAAGACATAGTATCCGATCCAAGGAAGAAGCATACAGATTGGCCAAGAAAAATAACAAATTTGAGGATTGGGAGCAGTTTAGAATTCAGCAAAGAAGGATCAAGGGATTGATTAAGAAGGGGAAAATACAGTATGCAAGTAAGCTTGCAGGGAACATTAAGACTGATGCCAAGAGTTTCTATGGCTATGTGAAGAGAAAGGGATTTGTAAAATAAAAGTGTGAGGTGATTCATTTTGGAAGGAAAAACTTGAAACCAGAATACAGGGTTAATGGAAAGATTCTTGGCAGTGTGGAGGAGCAGAGGGATCTTGGGGTTCATTTCCCAGGTGGATAGAGTTGTTAAGAAGGCGTATGGTGTGTTAGCTTTCATTAATAGAGGGATTGAGTTCAAGAGCTGTGAAGTTATGCTCCAGCTATACAAAAGCCTGGTTCGGCCACATCTGGAGTATTGTGTCCAGTTCTGGTCGCCTCATTACAGGAAAGATGTGGAAGCATTGGAAAAGGTGCAGAGGAGATTTACCAGGATGTTGCCTGGAATGGAGGGAAGGTCTTACGAGGAAAGGTTGAGAGACCTATGACTTTTCTCTTTAGAACGATGAAGGATGAGAGGTGACTTGATAGAGGTGTACAAAATGATCAGAGGTATAGATAGAGTAGACAGCCAAAGACTTTTTCCTAGGGTGGAGGTAGCTATTACGAGGGGGGCATAGTTTTAAAGTGAGTGGAGGTAGATATAGGGGAGACGTCAGAGGTAGGCTCTTTTACTCAGAGAGTGGTAGGGGTGTGGGATGCATTGCCGGAGCGGGTAGTGGAGTCAGCCTCATTAGGGGCATTTAAGCATCTATTAGATAGGCATATGGATGATAGTATAAGGTAGGGGTGGATGTTAGATAGACCTTAGGATTAGGGTAAAAGTTGGGCATAACATCGTGGGCTGAAGGGCCTGTACTGTGCTGTACTGTTCTGTGTTCTACGTTCTAAATGTAGGTCCCCTGCTGACAGAAATGGGGGAGTGTATAATGGGGGACAAAGAAATGGCTGAGGAACTGAATACACGCTTTGGTTCTGTCTTCACAAAAGGGGACACAAATTAGATACCAGCTTTGTTGGAGGATGCAAGAATTAATGAGAGGGAAGAACTGAGAAAGATCATTATTAGTAGAGAAATGGTGCTGATAAAATTGTTGGGATTGAAGGCCGATAAATCCCCAGGGCCTGATAATCCACATCCCAGAGTAGTTAAGAAAGTAGCTCTAGAAAAAGTGGATGCATTGGTTGTCATCTTCCAGGATTCTACAGACTCTGGAACAGTTCCTGGAGATTGGAGGGTGGCTAATGTCACTCCAATATTCAAAAAGGGAGGTAGAGAGAAAACATGCAATTATATTTCCGTGAACCTAACATCGGTAGTGGGGAAAATTCTCAAATCCATTGTCAAGGATTTTATAGCAGAGCATTTAGAAAGCAGTGGCAGGATCAGGCAAGGTCAGCATGGATTTATGAAGCGGAAATCATGCTTGACAAATCTGTTGGAATTCTGTGAAGATGCAACTAGTAGAGTCGACAAGGGGAACGAGTCGATGTAGTATATTTGGACTTTCAGAAAGTGTTTGACAAAGTCCCTCATAAGAGATTAATGTGCAAGATTAAAGCACATGGGACTGGGGGAAATGTATTGAGATGGATGGGAAAGTGGTTGACAGAGACGAAACAAAGAATAGGAATTAATGGATCCTTTTCAAATTGGCAGGTCATAACTAGTGGGGTGCCACAAGGATCAGTGCTGGGACCCCAGCTATTCACAATATATATTAATGATTTGGATAAGGGAACAAAATGTAACATCTGCAAGTTTGCAGATGATACCAAGTTGGGTGGGAGGGTGAACGAGGATGCAGAGATCCTTCTGCATGATCTCGACAGGTTGGGTGAATGGGCAAATCAATGGCGGATGCAGCATAAGGTGGATAAATGTGGGGTTATTCACTTCAGAAGCAAAAACAAGGAGGCAGATTATTACCTGAATGGCTGTAAATTGGGAGAGGGGAGTGTGCAGTGGGACCTGGGCATCCTTATGACCAGTTGTTGAAGGTAATCATGCAGCTGCAGCAGGCGGTAATGAAGGTGAATGGTATGTTGCCCCTCATTGCAAGAGGTTTGAGTGCAGGAGCAGGGATGTGTTGTTGCAATTGTACAGGGCCTTGGCAAGACCACACCTGGAATATTGTGTGCAATTTTGGTCCCCTTTTCTGAGGAAGGATGTTGTTGCTCTTGAGGGAGTGCAGCAAAGGTGTACCAGGCTGATTCCGGGGATGATGGGTCTGACGTATGAGGAGAGATTGACTATGTTGGGATTGTTTTTGCTGAAGTTCAGATGAATGATGAGGGATCTCATAGAGACTTATAAAATTCTAACGGAACTAGACAGGGTAGATGCAGGGAGGATGTTTCCAATGGTGGATGTGACCAGAACCAGGGGTCACAGTATGAGGATTCGGGGTAGACCATTTAGGACGATTTAGGAGATGAGGAGACATTTCTTCACCCAAAGAGTGGTGAGCCTGTGGAATTCATTACCATAGGAAGTAGTTGATGCCAAAACATTGAATGCATTCTAGAGGTGACTAGATATACCGAATAGGGTGAATGGGATCAAAGGTTATGGGGAGAAAGCAGGATTATGCTATTGAGTTGGACGATCTGCCATGAATGGCGGACTAGGCTCAAAGGGCTGAATGGCCTTCTTCTGCTCCTACATTCTATGTTTCTATTTTTGTCTGCACAGGTGCTGTCAGACCTGCTGAGTTTCTCTAGCATTCTATGTGTTTGTTCGTAATTTCTCTAGATTTGACTCACTGTAAAGTGACAGAGGAGAGGAACAGGTTGGAATTTTGTTTTGGTGGGTGTTTTAAGGTTTTTTCCAACTATTTTCCTTATTTAGATGGCTTTTTTTTGTTTTTGTCTTTTATGCAATTAACTTGTGTGATAAAAATTCTACAGTCTTGTATGAATATCTTTCAGTGACAGGCCACCATGTTAAATGAAATGAGAAAGAGATCAATCAGGGCAACTTCATTCTGGGATCTAAATTGTCCAGTAGTATCATCAGGAGGGATCATAACACTACCAAGATGATTGACCTCCAACAACCACAATCAGCTTTTTTTGTGCTAGTTAATGGTTCTTGATGCCACAATCGGTAAAATGTTGCCCTCTGTCAAGGCTGTCATTTTCACCTCACCTCTGGAATTCATTTCTTTTGTCCATATTTGGACCAAAAAGTTGTAACAAGATCAGGAGATGAGGGACCCTGGTGAAACTCAAACTGAGCAGGCTATTGGCGAATAGATCGCACTGTCATGATGCCACCTGCTATTTTTTTGAACATCAGAAGTAGACCAATGGGTGGTAATTGACTGGCTTTGATTCGATCTATGTTTTGTGTAAAGGACAACTCAAGCAATGTTCCACGTTGTTATGTAGATGCTGTAGGTGTTGTAACTATACTGGAACAGTTTGGAGAGAGGCATGGCTAGTTCTGGAGAACAAATCTTCAGTCTGATTGCCAGAATGTTGTCAGGGCCCATAACCATTGCAGCATCCACTGCCTTCAGCTGTTTCTTGATGCTCCATGATATGTAAAAAAAAATGTTTATTTCTGTCTCCTCTGGGAATGTTGTGACAATAAGTATTTTCCTGGGTGATAGTGATGACCACTTTCCCAACACAATGGACCCTTGGGGTCTTAACAATTGAATATTTTGGAGCATTTCCTGTCAGTTTGTAATGCTTGTCACATGGTATCCAGTTGTACCAAGCTT
The DNA here is from genome assembly GCF_021869965.1 of Rhincodon typus. Classification (NCBI taxonomy): domain Eukaryota; kingdom Metazoa; phylum Chordata; class Chondrichthyes; order Orectolobiformes; family Rhincodontidae; genus Rhincodon; species Rhincodon typus. Next base: position 114,284,204 of record NC_063335.1, on the reverse strand, counting down.
CTGATTAAAAAGTCACAGTGACAGAACAGAGCTGAGCGTCTTATAAAAGCAAAATGCTAATAATGCTAAAATAATGCGAGACATCTGAAATAAAAGCAAATGCTCAGCAGAAATTAGTTCTGAAGAAGAGTTGATTTAAGGTGAAATATTAACTGTTGTTTCTCTCTCCAGCCTTTGATCATTTCATCTCTTGATCTTTTAAGTAGTGACACCAAACCTGGGTTTCAGTAAAGCTTGCTTCAGGTGACAGCATTCGAGATCTGCCTTTCCATTACAAGCTTTCTACTTTGACTCAACAGTACATTTTCAGTATTTTGTGGATTCAGTGGCTGTCATTCAGTTTACATAAATCAAAGAAAAAAACTAAACTGGCAAACACACTGTCCTCAAAACGCTTCACAACCAGAACTTGATATTCCCTCTTCTGTAGGACCTGCATTGCTGATTTCTTTGAAATTAACCATGAACTGGCCCTGTGGGCTGGCAGGTGATGAGCCTTTTGTGAAAATCCAAAAAAGGCAATGCTAATGACACTTAGTCACACATTTCACATGTTTGTGGAAGTGAAAACTGATTTTTTTTGTTCCAAGAGTTTTCTCACTATTTTGCTGAAGTTGTCTGAAGGTATTGTTCCTAGATTTTCTCTCAAACTTTTTTTTCCTCATTTTTGTTATCTGAATTTTCCTCTGTTTCTTCATGTTTTATCTTTTTTTCTCTGTTTGCTCCATGTTTTCTCCTTTTATTCTTCTTTTCCCCCTTTCCCTTTCTCTTTTTCCAATTTGGTCTCCATTTTTTCTCCTTCTTCTCCTCTTCTTCTGTTTTTAAGGGACATTTGAGCAACGCTTGCGTAGGCATATGGATGATAGTAAAATGAAAGGTATGCAGGTTAGTTTTGATCTTAGAGTAGGATAATAGGTCGGCACAACATTGTGGGGCGAAGGGCCTGTACTGTGCTATACTGTTCTATGTTCTATGTATGTTCTATGTTTTCTCCTCCTTTTTTCTCTGAAGTTTTCCATCTCTAGTTTTCCTACTTCCCCTTCTTGGCTGCAGTCACCACTCATGCTGCTGTCTTACTACTGAGTTTGATCATTTGCCTGCTATCCTGCATCTGCCTCTGGTGTTCCTCAACCAGCAGGATGTCTGGAATAATAACGTAGTTTGATGTGATCTATGGATTCACCTCTGGTTGTTGCTGATTGTGAAAAGTCAGAGGGGAAGTGGACAAATTTACAGATCAGTGGTTAGCGTTCGACTGTTTGTAACTTTCAAGGCCACAGATCCTTCTTTTTGTGTTGGCTCTTTACTGAAGCAATTAGAAACAAATTCCACTCCCCTGAACTTAACCATTCAGCTGAAAGATTTGACAATTTGAAATAATTATCTAATTTTCTTTGAAATATTCAATTGTCTTCATTCAGTCACTCCGTGACTGAGGATTTGGGGATGCAACAAATCTTCTTTATGATGTAATTTCCCTCAATACCCTCTCAGTAAATACTTGTAAATTGACTGGTCCTTAGCATTGACATCAGGGCTGTAGAAAATAGGCTTTCCTCAATCACTCGGTGAAAACTCTTCAAAACTTAAAATACCTTGATGAAATCTTATCGTATTCTCTGCACCAAAAATTTGTAAGCTTTGAGTATGCATTAAGATAATATTCAAAACTGTAACAAGTGCCTTAATGGAAACATTGTGTCTAGCTTGGAAGGATTCATGTTGGAAGAGCGCAGATAATTTAACTTGTTTTTAAATTTGTAAAGGATTGTGTCTGGAACATTGCGTCTGTTTTCTTCAGGGAAGGAATGATGCAGTTATTGGCCTCTGACACATTTGCTTCACTTTCAGTTACTGGGAATTAATGCTGTTGCTTAGCAATATTGCCAGATGTGGAAGGATGCTGAAAAAAGCAAAGTGACTTTAACATCATCAAAGAGCTAGTGTGGATACTTATGTGTGAATACTTGTGTGAATACACTCAGAAATTTAAATCATTTAAAGAATTTTCGCTTCAAGTGACACATCTGTTGCTGAGACGTTTTCTTTTAATTTTCCAGCTCCTCCCTTGGGCAGGTTTGAGTTTTGCAGCTAAATGAATCCATTGACAATCTGTACAAGACACAAGTGTCAGCAGCCTATTTGCAAATAACAGTAATTAGCAACAAACCCTATCCCATTCTTAACTAATGCTAATGTATAAATGTGTTAGTGAGGAAGAGACCAGCTGATCTGAAATGCACTGCCTAGAAGGACCAAGGAAACATTCTTAATATAAACTTTCAAAAGGCAGTTGGATAAATACTTGAAAGGGAAAAACGTGCGGGTCGATGGGGAGAGAGTGGAGAGTAGAACTAATTGTATGGCTTTAGCAAAGAGACACAGGCACCAGATGCACAATCTCCATATATAATAATCCTTATATTATTCTAGGATTCTATGTCCTATCTGTTCGTCTTGCAGTTGTGGTGCCTTGACTATCACCTGCTGAAATCCACAAGTGATGACTTAACACTAATTGAGAGCATCAGTGCTGGATAATTTATTGTCTTTGTCCACACATCTACCAGCCACATCTAGACTAGTTGTAGCAGCCAACCTGTTGTGCCAGTTAACACTGGTTATTTTCACTGGGAATTCAACCTAGAAGCTTTTTGCCTCTTGAGTGTCTTTTGCTCAGGCAGCCACAGGTGAGCTTTCCTCAGGTTTGTTTTGCTATTGCTCCTGGTGACTGTGGCAACAAAAGCTTGCATTTATAATTATTTTAATCAACCTGCTCGGACAGGTTATGACATACATCAAGGCAGGTGGAACTTAAATCGGGCCTTCTGGCTCAAATAGGAGAAAACATATCGTTAGAGCTTCATTTATGCACTGACGATATGTAGAAAAATGCCCCATGATACTTTATGAACTGGCATATTAAAAGGTAAAATGGATAACTAGCCAAAGATGGAAATAAAAAGCAGGATAATGAAACACCTGCTCAAAGAGAGGGCTTTAGGGAGGGTCAACAACAACAATTTGCATTTATATACCTTCATTAAATAAATTTAGTGAAGAAATAAAGGGTGGAAAGAATCAAAAAGGGAATTTGAATTAATTTTTTGCTTTCCCTTCTATCCAAACATACAAATTCATCATGAATTATCAAGGTCATAACTTGTAGAGGGAGAACTCATCACGATCTCATTCTGTGACAAGTTTATGCTCACATCTTTGACTGAAGATTTTCAAACTGAGATACGTATGGCTTAATGTGCAGGATTTACTAATTTTTAAAAAAGAAACAATATTCTTAAGTTCTTAAACAACTTGGTTGAACATTCTTTGGAACCATATCATGCTAGGGAATTGCTGATAACAAAGACTGATGAAAAATCTTCCAGACAAAACTTTAGTTCAGATTGGAAATCAAGCGTGATTCGAGTCTCTGGATCCTGGTCACAGTTGAGCTCCTCAGTGTTTACAAGGTATTCCGAATACTGAGGTGTAGAAACTTTATCAGGTTTCCAAATACTTCAACCAGTAGAAGCACAGAGAGAGAGAGAGAGAGAGAGAGAAAGAAAGAGATTTGTAGCTATACTGCAACTTTGGAGCTTTTCTTCCTTTTGATTCCCTCGGTTTGTAAAACAAGAATCAAATCCACAAGAGGTGCTAGGTGGCCACCAGTGCAGGATCTCCATTTTCCCTTTCAAAGCCAGGTTTTCCAGCAATTACCTCATATATGTCTACCTCATATCTCCCTCAAAGGGTTGCTTGGCTATTTTCTAAAGTCCTTTAACTTTCTGTAATCAGCAGGTGAATGGATCACAGTCTGCATCAAACTGTTGACTTCATTTCCAAGAAACCTTTTGGGTTCCTTCAGACTCTTGGTTAAAAGATTTTTCAATTCATCATGTCCAAATAGTTCAATATCTTTCAGTTTTTACCGTAAATATAGATATAAATTCCAACTCTAAATGTATATTCCAGATGTATAAATTGAATTCAAGTTAAGAACATAAGAAGATAAGAACTAGGAGCAGGAGTAGGCCATCTGGCCCCTCGAGCCTGCCCTGCCATTTAATAAGATCATGGCTGATCTTTTTGAGACACAGCTCCACTTACCCGCCCACTCACCATAACCCTTAATTTCTTTACTGTTCAAAAATTTATTGAGCCTTGCCTTAAAAACATTCAGCGAGGTAGCTTCAACCGCTTCACTGGGCAGGGAATTCCACAGATTCACAACCCTTTGGGTGAAGAAGTTCCTCCTGACCTCAGTCCTACATCTGCTTCCCTTTATTTTGAGGTGATGCCCTCTAGTCCTAGTTTCACCTGCTAGCGGAAACAACCTCCCTGCCTCCACCTTATCTATTCCCTTCATAATCTTATATGTTTCTATAAGATCTCTCCTCATTATTCTGAATTCCAATGAGTATAATCCCAGTCTACTCAGTCTCTCCTCATAATCCAACCCTCTCAACTCTGGAATCAACCGAGTGAATCTCCTCTGCACCCCCTCCAGTGCTAGTATATCTCTTCTCAAGGAAGGAGACCCAAAACTACACACAGTACTCCAGGTGTGGCCTCACCAGGACCCTATACACTGCAGCATAGCCTCCCTGTTTTTAAACTCCATTCCTCTAGCAATGGCAGACAAAATTCTATTTTGCCTTTTTAATTACCTGCTGTGGTTACCTCCGTCGTGGTGAGATTTGAACCCATGTTTCCAAAGTTCTGAGGAAGGTTCACCGGACCCGTAACTTTAACTCTGACTTTTCTTCACAGATGCTGCAGACCTGCTGAGCTTTTCAAACAACTTCTCTTTTTGTTTCTGATTTACAGCATCTGCAGTTCTTTCGGTTTCCAAAGGATTAGCCTGAGGTTTTGAATTACTATTGGAATAACGTTGTAGTTATGTCACCATTTCCCCCTGCATCCTTGAGTAGTTAAAGAACTCATGAGAACAGGAGTATTACACCAATCATTTTCTGTGAATCAAAATGTCAGGATTCATTATAATTGAAGGCAGCTATTTTAAAATATAATATGATAGAAATCAATAGTAAGATTTTATGTTCAATGTCCAAATATTTGTTATACTCAGACCATTTTAAACTGGTTTTAGAAAAATAAAAGTAATAGGAACGCTTCAGATTGGTAAAATATTTTGCAGTCATGAGCAATGACACAATGTCCCGTCTTAGCCTTCTCTGCAGAAAAGAAAAGAACTTGCTCTTATCCAGGCTCTCTTCAAAGCTAGACTGTTCCATCCAGGCAACGTCCTGGTGAATCTCCTGTGCACCCCCCTCCAGCACAATCACATCCCTCCTATTGTGTGGTGACCTAAACTGCACACAGTATTCCTGCTGTGGCCTGATGAAACTTTTTACAGCTCCAATGTAACCTCCCTGCTGTTTATAATCTATGCCATGACTAATAAGTCATGTGTCCCATATGTCTTCTTAACTACTGTATTAACTTGTCCTGCTGCCTTCAGGGATCTGTGGAATGCACCCCAGGATCTTCCTCTGTTCTTCTGAGCTTCCTAGTGACGTGCCATTCATTGAGTACTCCTTGTCTTGTTATTTCTTCTGAAGTGCATCATCTCATACTTTTCAGCGTTAAATTCGATCTGCCCAATCCATTTATAGCCTTCTTTAACCTAAGCCCTTCTTCCTCACTGTCCATGACCCAACCAACCTTTGCAACACCTGCAAATCTACGTATCATCACCCTCCTCCAACACATTCTCATCTACATCATTTATAAATATCACAAACAATAAGGGACCACTGGACACTGGCCTCCTAGTCACAGCCTTCTACCACCACCCTCTGTCTCCTGGCGCTAGGCCAATTATGGATCCAACTTGCCATGTTACCGTATCCCATGTAGGTCCTCATCAAAACCTTTTCCAAAATCCATGTAAACCACTTAAAATGCATATCAGCTCAATGCTGAAGAAGCTTGACACGTCCAGAGAAAGGAGACCACTTGTTTGTTACCGCATCCAATGACCTAGGGGTATTAATCCAGAAATTCAGTTAATCTTCTGGGGAAACAAGGTGTAGAGCTGGATGAACACAGCAGGCCAAACAGCATCAGAGGTGCAGGAAAGCTGGCGTTTTGGATTTTCTGAAGAAGGGTCTAGGCCCGAAATGTCAGCTTCCCTGCACCTCTGATGCTGCTTGGCCTGCTGTGTTCATCCAGCTCTACACCTTGTTATCTCAGATTCTCCAGCATCTGCAGTTCCTACTATCTCTAATCTTCTGGGGACCACAGTTCGATGAGTTCAAGTGAAAAAAAGAATCTGGAATTAAGAATGTATTGATGACAGTGAAACCATTGTTGATCGTCAGAAAACCTATCTAGTTCACTAAAGTTGTTTAGGGAAGGAAACTGCCATCCTTACCTGGTCTGGCCTCCATGTGACTCCAGGCTTACAGCAGTGTGGGTTGACTCTTGACTGCCTTCTGGGATGGGCAATAAATGCTGGCATAGCCAGTGAAGCCACATCCCACTAATGAATAAAAAGAAGTCACTCCACCACTGATGCTCAGTGGTAGCAGTTTCTACCACCTACAGGATGCACTGCAGATATTCACCAAAGATTGTGACACAGCACATGGCAAATGCACAACCATTTCTGTCTAGAAGAACAAGGGCAGAAGATACTTGGGAACACCATTACTTGCAAGTTCTCCTCCAAGCCACTCACCATCCTGACTTGGAAATATGTTGCTGTTCCTTCAGTGTTGAAGTTAAAAATCCTTCACAGTTGAAAATCCTGGAATTCCCTTCCTGACAACATTGTGGGTCTACCTGGCCTGAAGACTGTAGTGGTTCAAGAAGGCAGCTCACCACCACTTTCTCAAGGTCACCGAAGAACAGGCAATAAGGGATAGTACAGTGTGGAGCTGGAGGAACACAGCAGGCCAGGCAGCATCAGAGGAGCAGGAAAGCTGACGTTTCGGGTCGGGACCCTTCTTCAGAAATGGGGGAGGGAAGGGGGCTCTGAAATAAATGGGGGGGAGGGGCAGTGATAGCAGGTAGATAGTGGAGCGGATAGGTGGGAGAGAAGATGGACAGGTCAATGAGGTGGGGTGGTGGGGGGCCCTGCTCTTGGGATGAGGTCGAGGGTGGGGAGATTTTGAAGCTAGTAAAGTCCACATTGAGACCATTGGGTTGTAGGCTTCCAAGGTGGAATATGAGGTGCTGTTCCTCCAGTTTCCGGGTGGCATTGTTGTGAAGACTTTCCCAGTCACGAACCACTTCAACTCCCTCTCCCACTGTTGTTAGACTCACCAGTCTGTAATTCCCTAGTTGATCTCTATCACCCTTCTTGAAAAGTGGAATTCAGTCCTCTGGTCTCCTCTCTGTGGCTGGAGAGGAATTAAAATTTTGAGGCAGAGGCCCTGCAATTTTCATCCTTATCTCCCACAACAGCCTGGGATACAGCTCATCCAGACCTGGGGATTTGTCCATTTTTGTCCTGCAAAAACATTAAATACCTCCTCACTGCCATTCACATTCCTCAATAAATGTGTGTTTTTGTTTGATTTATTTATTGTCATGCGGTTTTTATTACAAAATACAGTGAAAAATGTTGAATAGTGTCATCACTGTTCAGCGCCATCTTAAAACACAGAAAAATAAACCAAAACATAGAATATAAAGGTAGAAGAATAAGGAAAAAGTGTTCAGCTTTACAGTCCTCCTTGTTAAGTGCTCCGCCACTGCAGCTAAACCTTCACAGATAGAGTTCTAGTGGCTTATTTGTGGGTGTTTTTGGTAAAGCCCAGCATTTACCTCCCAGCCATAATTGGCCTGGACAAGATGGTGGTGAGCTGCCTCTTGGATCGCTAGAGTCGTTGCAGTGGAGGGACACCCAGAGCGCTGTTAGGAAATTCCAGATTTTTGACCTAGTGAAGGAATTGTGATGTAGTTTCAATTCAGGATAATATGTAACATGTTGGGAAACTTACAGGTGGTGGTCCTCCCATGTATCTGATGCTCTTGTTCTTCTAGGTGATAGAGGTTACAGGTTTGGAAGTTTAATGTTTTCTCAGGAGCCTTACTGCACTGCAACTTGTCAATGGTATACATTGCTGTCACTATGCGTCAGTGGTGAAGATTGTGAATGTTCAAGGTGCTTTATCCTGGATGGTGCCAAGTTTCTTGTATTGTTGGAACTGCACCCATCCAGGCAGGCGGAGAGTATTCCATCACACTCCTGACTTGTGCCTTTAGATGGTGGACAGGGTTTGGGGAGTCAGGAGGTGAGTTACTAGTTGCAGGATTCCTTGTCTCTCAACTGCTCGTGTAGCCACTGTATTTATATGCTAGTTAAGTTCAATTTCTATTCAGTGGTAATGTCCAGGATGTTGATAGTGTGGGACTTCATGATGGTAATGCCACTGAATGTCAAGGGGACGATGGTTAGACTTTCTCTTGTTGGAGATGATCATAGTCTGGGATTTGTGTGGCATGAATGTTACTTGTCACTTGTCAGCAAGACCTTGATGTCATCCTGTTCTTAAAAACAGATGAACTGCGGATGCTGTAAATCAGGAACAAAAACAGAAGTTGCTGGAAAAACTCAGCAGGTCTGGCAGCATCTGTGAGAAAAAAATCAGAGTTAACATTTTGGGGCTGTTGACACTTCCTCAGAACTGGAAGTTCCCCAGTTCTGAGGAACAGTCACTGGCCTCGAAATGTTAACTCTGACTTTTTCTTCACAGATGCTGCGAGACTTGCCGAGTTTTTCCAGCAACTTCTGTTTTTATCATCCCGTTCTTGCTTTGTAGGGACACGGACTGCATCAGTGTTTGAGCAGTCAAAAATTATGTTCAACATTGTGAAATCATCAGTAAGCATTGTCACTTTTGACCTTATGATGGAGAACAGATCATTTAGGAGTTGTGCAACTAAACCATGGAGATAGGAGGGTGCCTTCATTAGGTGGATAGCTGAACATCCTCTGTCACTGCTGTTATCATTGCTAGGTTCCCAAAATATCTAACTTTAAAGTCTCATTGTAGAGTGAAGCTGAGAGGTGGAAACAGTGCCGGAAACTTGCTCTACTCTTTATCCATTGCCATCCCAGCCGTAAGTGCTTTTTCTTGATTTTATTCGGCTAGCTACCTGTCCATAAGAGGTAGGAGCAGGATTAGGCCATTTGGCTCATTGAGTCAGCTATGCCGTCCACATCTCCATTTCTCTGCCTTTCCCCATATCTCTTGATTCTCTCCCTTACTGATTAAAAATCTGAGTATCTCAGACTTGAATATACTTAACAACCCAGCCTTGACAGCCCTTTGCGATAATGAATTCCACAGATTCACTACGCTTTGTGAGAAGAAATTCCTCCTTGTCTCCATCTGGAGATTGGTCCCCTGAATCCTTTTAAAAAAAATTGAGGTCTGCAGTGGAATTCCTTTATCTTGTCATTTTTCATTTTGGCAGTTTACTTGCTGTGTTTTCACTGTTCAATGTGTATAGTTTTAAAGAATGTTACATAGAGGAACGAAGAGAGGCCCTGGCTGAATGAGCTGCACTAATTTCTTTGTCTTTGTCTATTCAACTGCAATTTAGGAGTTCACTATGTTTGAGTTGCCTAATGGCTATTCACTTTTGGCCTCAGGTGGCACTTCATCACTGTGAAATAGCATAATAATGAAGAAAACCTGTATTAACTATCAAGTTGCATAAGATTCTCTGTGTTGTTAGTCACCAGGCTGTTTAACATTTAATAGATTGCAAATAAGGTTATGTAAGAGGCTTCAGTGTAGGAGTACACCCCAGTCTCAGAGACTCTGGTACAGGAAAATAAAAACAGGGAGTCTGTCGTGCATGGTGAGTGAAAGGAACTTGTGGGGGAGAGTGAAATTTCAAGAAACTATTGAAGGGAGATTAGATTTCATTCTTATTTTCTTTCCTTGCTTATACTCCTGAAGCATTGTTTTTATAGTCTCCCAATTTCTCGTCTCCTTGACCTATTCCACCCCCTGAGCTGTAGACTCATAGTTGAGGCTTAGTTGCACAGGTGCTCACAATTCTGTGGTTTCTCAATTATTTGCTGATTATTAATGTGTGAGCATAGACAATGAATGTTGGTAGGTTACTTACAAAACTCTGTTAATGAGCAAAACAAGTTCGGAAACATATTGGCTCAGCGCCTGATAATTGCCACTCTTGCCAACAACACCCACGTCCTGCAAATGAAGAAGAATTTGGAATGTTTCCTATGTTGTTTCAGGTGATGATGGGAATTGTTGTTTGGAAAAAAAGTACCATTTTATGAGAAAAAAATAATTTATCAAACTGTTCAGAGAGGGGCAAAATATTTGCCATGTTAGGTTAACTGATCTTATTGGGAGAGGTTCAGGTGATGTTCTCATGCTGTAATTACCTTCAGAAACCCTGGGCTATTGTAAGCAAATGTTAGCCATTTTTTCAAACCCGATTCCCATCAATGAGGCCTAGTAGAAAGTCAGTGGTTGTTGGGTGAAGACCAGATTTGGAGTTGAGTGTAATGCCTCCCATGAACTGCTAATATTCATGCTGATTTGAAGAATAGCCATTGGATGAGATATTGGAGGATTACAAGCTTCAGACTAGCTGCTGAATTCTGAGGTGTTTCTACGGCTAGTTTTTAGTGGTGGCTATTTGTGACAAATAGTCTAAATTTTATGGAAAATCTGTGAAACAATTGTGTACCTGATTGGAAGAATTCAGGTTACTTAGGAAAGGTTATTAATTTTCATTGATTTCAATAGTAGAGTTAGCGCTTTGTACTTCTTGGTGTTATTTGAAGAGTGCTTATGGTAGTTACACAGCTACAGGTGATTGTTCTGCTATTGTTGCTGTGTCATGCATTTGTCCTTTGTGGAACAGTTATGTCGAACAGTCCCTCTTCAGTACATACGCTGGTACAGTTCCCCAGCTCTCCACTGTTACATCAATGACTGCATCGGTGCTGCATCCTACACCCAGGCTGAACTGGAGCAGTTCATTGACTTCGCTAACAACCTCCACCCCACCCTCAAATTCACTTAGTTATCTCAGATACCTCCCTCCCCTTTCTTGACTTCTCTGTTTCCGTTTTTGGTGACAGTTTATGGACCGACATTTACTATAAACCCATAGACTTATATAGCTACCTAGACTACACCTTCTCCCACCCAGGTATCCTGCAAAAACTCCATCCTGTTTTCCCAATTCTTCCATCTCTGTCGCATCTGCTCTGATGCACTTCCATTCCACCTTCTGACCCATTTGTAGCAAGTGTCATGAATGCGGCTGAGGCTTTGACACTCTAGACCCATTATCCCAAAAATCACAGCATAAAATAATAAATTTCCCAGTTACCAAGATGAACAATTAAATACCTTTATCTGTATGAGGTTTTAAGCAATAAAATCCATCAAGCATGTTTCTTAATAAACACAATTATTGAAAGAAATCGTATTCAATGAAGATGCAATAATTGGGTGTTAGACACTGCTAGTAATATACAGGTACAAATACTTACCTCTAACTTTTCCCAAAACACACACAAATACTTTTTAGGAAAGAAGAAAAAAAAAAGATTTCTCTGCAAAGATTGGCTTTTTGAAAAGAAAACTTAAGCCAATGGGTTATTCCTGAAGGAAAAAGGATTAAGCACAGAATGTTCCTGAATGAGTTGCTCTGATGTTCTGGCTTGGTTGGTCAAGTCAATAATCACACTTGGTGAAGTCTTACAGACACAACTTGCTGAAGAAATGCAAGATTAAGATATTCCTCCAAACAATCTTCCAAAAAGAACAAATTGGTCTATCTGAACTCAGCAAGAGGGTTTTGTTTTCAAAAATGGTAGTGATCAACTGGGTACCTTGTTCTTAGTAGGCTTTCCTCAAACTAATCTTGTTCTAAACAGGCTTTCCTCCAAATGAATGAGATAAAAAGAAAGTACTTTTCTAAGCCAGTTCTGAAGAAGGTCTACTGGACCTGAAGTGTTAACTGATTTCTCTCTGCAGATGCTGCCAAACCTGCTGAGATTCTCCAGCAATTTCTGTTTTTGTTTAGAAAGTGGGAATCTTTTAAAAGCAGTTTAATGAAAATTCAGAGATAGTAGGAGCTTCAGATGCTGGAGAATCTGAGATAACAAGGTGTGGAGCTGGATGAACACAGCAGGCCAAGCAGCATCAGAG
>NC_063335.1:114246680-114271622 GCF_021869965.1 Rhincodon typus | reverse complement strand
TTTCCTGCTCCTCTGATGCTGCTTGGCCTGCTGTGTTCATAAAGCTCCACACCTTGTTATCTTTAATGAAAATTCAGGGCCGGTGTCTTCCTCCAAGAGTGAAGGGCAAGTCCAAGGAACCCTGGATGTCAAGAGATCTTAAGAATTTGAAAAAGAAAAAGAAGAAAACATGTCAGGTACAATGCATTAAAAACAGGAGGCCTTTCAAAAGTATAGAGAGTGTAGGAAGTTGCTTAAAGAAGTTAGGAAGGCAAAGAGAGGCCACGAAATACCCTCGGCAGATAGGATCAAGGAAAACCTGAGGCTTTTATAAGTATATTAAGGGTAAGAGGATTAGAATGGAAAGAGTGAGGTCTGTTAGAGACCAAAGGGGAAAACTGTGCGTGGAGACAGTGGACATAGGTGAGGTCTTCAGTGGATTCTTCTCATCTGTATTCAGAAAGGAGAAAGAAATTATAGCTGGGGATTTCAGTTGGAATGGTGAGGTTTTTAGGAACATGTTAAGATTAATAAGGAGGAGGTATTAGATATTTTAATTTTTTTTACTTATTCATTAACGGTTTGAGGGCATTGCTGGCTAGGTAGCATTAATTGCCCATCCCTAACTGCCTGGAGTTGAGAGTTAACCACATTGCTGTGGGTCTAGAGTCACATGCAGGCCAGACCAGGTAAGGATGGCAGTTTTCTTCCCTAAAAGACATTAGTGAAGCAGATGTTTTTTTCCAACAGTCGACAATGGATTCATGGTCATCATTAGATCCTTTTAATGGGCATAAAGATGCATAAATCCCCAGGACCTGATGAGATGTATTCCAGGCTGCTGTGGGAAGCAAGGAGGCGACTGCTTGAATCTTCATAGTGCTATTGAATACTTCACTTGCCATGGGTGAAGTGTCAGATGACAGCAGGATGGCCAATGTGGTTCCTTTATTCAAGAAGGGCAGCAAAGATAGGTCAGGTAATCTGACTGACCCATCTGACAGCTAGTCTGTTGTCAGTGATCAGAAAATTATTGGAACAGAATTAATCAACACTAGTCAGCACAGGTTTGTTGGAAGGAAATCCTGTCTGTCTAATTTAGTGCAGTTTTTTTGAAAATATGATTAAATATATTGATGAGGACAGTATAATGATGTGATTTACGTGGACTTCAGTAAGGCCTTTGACAAGGTTCCATGTGGAAGGCTGGTCCAAAAGAACCAATGTTGGCAAACTGGATCTGAAATTGGCTTGCATATAGGAAGCAAGGGTGGAAGGATATATCTGTGATTGGAAGCCAGTGACAGCAATTGCCACTGAGAACTTTGCTATTTGTTATGTACATTAATGACTTAGATATGACGTAGAAGGTATAATTAGTAAGTTTGCAATATATTAAAATTTTGGTGGTGTTGTTAATAGTGAGGAGGATGGGCTCAGGCTGCAGTCTGTGATTGATCAGCTGGTAACTTGGGCCAAGCAATGGCAGATGGAATTTAACCCTGATAAGTGTGAGGTGATGCATTTTAGGAGATCTAATAAGAGAACGATTTACACAATGAATGGTAGGGAGTACTGAGGAACAAAGGGATGTGGGTGTACAAGTCCATAGATTCCTGAAGATGTCAGCGCAGGTAGACAGGGTGGTGACGAAGGCATATGGGATACTTGCCGTCATTAGTCAGAGTGTGGAACATCAGAGCAAGGAAGCTTTGTTCTAACTTTCTAAAACATTGGTGAGGCTGCAGCTGGAGTACTGTGTGCAGTTCTGCTCACCACACTATTGGAAGGGTTGCACTGGAGAGGTTGAAGAGGAGATACACCAGGATGTTGCCTCGGATGGAAGGTCTTTGTTATAAGGAGAGACTGGATAGAGACTGGTTTTCCTTAGAGCGTAGGAGGCTGAGGAAAGATCTGATTGAGCTATACAAAATTATGAGAGGCATAGACAGAGTAGATCATGAGAATCATTTCCACATGGCAGACATGTCTCAGACCCAGAGGGCATAGGTTTAAGGTGAGGAACAAGTGGTTTAGAGGAAATCTGAGAGAAACATTTTTCACCCAGAGAGTGGTAGATATACTGAATTTAAGAAGCAGCTGGATGAGCACTGAAAGTGCCAGGGCATAGTCAGCTATGGACCAAGTTCAGGTAATTGGGATTAGTGTAGTTTGGTGGTTGTTGGTTGACATTGACACGATAGGCCAAAGGGCCTGTTCCTATGCTGTCTGAATCAAATTGTAACATAAAACTTCCTTATCGTTATTCTTGACATCGATAGTGGAGGATTTAGTGACTGAGATTTAGTCATAAACCTAGGCAAGAGCTCTGAGGTAAACAGGCAGTTATCACAAAACATGTGAATTTTAGGAATTTCTTGTTAACAATATGTTCTACTATCCTTTGATTACCCTCTTTTTAAAAAGGAATCTTGGTATCCTTAACTTTTGAAATGCAAGTCCACAAAAACTATCAAATATAAAGCTTTGTAACACTATTCCTGGAATATATTGCAAGCCCATAGCCTTTGCAGTATCTTCAGGTGTTAACTTGATATCAGTTGGAGTGAATGGAATTGGCTGAGGACCAGCATCTATAATGTTGGGCTCTGCAGGAGAATTCTGAGATGGATCATCCACTCAATATTTCTGACTAAAGAAGCTTGTCTATGCTTCAGCCTTGTCTTTTTTTGTACTGATGTGTTTGGTTCTCCATTGTTGAGATTGGAACATTCATGGCACAGCCTTCTCCAGTGATGTATTTAATTGCCCACCACCATGGTAACTGAATGTGGCAAAACTGCAGAACGTAGTTCCATTGATTGTGCTTAGCTTTTACTGTTGTATGCTGCTGCCACTGTTTGGCATGCAAGTAGTCCCATTTTGCAGTTTCTCTGGGTTGACACCTAATTTTGGGGTGTGCCTGGTGCAGTTCCTGTCTTGCCCTCCAGCACTCTTTGTTAAACCAGTGTTATTTCCTGGGGTGATTGTAACAGTAATGAGTGTAAGGTATACCGGATCATGAGATTACAGATTGTGATTGATTACAGTTCTTCTGCTGATGGTCTAGAGTTGCCCAGTTTCGAGTTGCTGGATCTGTTCCTAAACTAACCTTCTGAGCATGGTGGTGGATGCTCAATGGAGGGTATCCTGAATTTGAAGACATGACTTTGTCTCCACCAGGACTAGCCATTAGTCACTCTGATCAATGTTGTCACAGAAAGCTGTATCTGCTACAGTTAGATTGTTGAGGATGAGACTAATGGCTAGTCCTAGTGGAGACAAAGTCGTTCATTCAAACTGAGGATATCTTCCTTTGAGCTATGTAATTCCCTCTTGTTGGTTTCCTCACCATCTACCGTCAACCCAGATTTAGGAGTTGACCATCTTAGCCAATAGATTAAGCCAGTCTTGGTGGTGGACACTGAGATCATGCACCCAGAATATATTCTCCACCCTTGCTACCTTTTGTGTTTCCTCCAAATGGTGTTCAGTTTGGTGAGAACTGATTTATCAGTTGAGACAGATGGTAATCAGTCGGCATGTTTCTTCTCTCATTTGACCTGATGCCATGAGACTTCATGGGTTCAGAGCCAATGCTGAGAACTCCCAGGCAATAGACTGTAGACTGTAGATCACAGTGCCACCATCTCTGCTGGGTCTCTCCTATTGCTAAGACAGGACATACCCAGTGATTTTCCTGATGGAGTCTCAGACATGCTTTAAGATATGATTCAGAGAGTATGACTGTGTTATGCTGTTGCATGATTCATCTGTCGAACAGCTCTCCTAATGTTGGCAGTAAACCACAGATGTTAGCAAGGAGGACTTCTTTTTAATTCACATGTGGAATGTGGGAGTCACTGTCTGGCCAGCATTTATTGCCTGTCCCTGGTTGTCCTTGAGAAGGTGGTGGTGAATTGCCTTCTTAAACTGCTGTAGGCAGACCTACAATGCCCTTGGGGGGACATCCCAGGATTTTAGCTCAGTGACAGTGAAGGACCGGTGATGCATTTGCAAATCAGGATGCTGAGTGACCGGGAGGGGAACTTGCGATGATGTTCCCATGTCTCTGCTGCCCTTGTCCTTCTAGATGGAAATGGTCTGGGTTTGGAAGGTGCTGTCGTAGGATCTTTGCAGAGTCAACAGGGCTGTGTGTGAAGAAGGGTCCTGGCCCGAAATGTCAGCTTTCCTGCTCCTGTGATGCCCCGCCTGGTCTGCTCCACACTGTGTTGTTTCTGACTCCAGCCTCTGCAGTTCTTGCTATCTGTGTGTGTGTATCATTGTCATTTTCAGTGCTTTGTTCAAAGCCTGGTGCTCCATCTGGTTTTATTTCTTTTTAATGATTTGACATAACAGAGTGGCTTGCTAATTCATTTCAAAGGGCAGTTAAGAGTCAATAACATTGCTGTGAGTCTCGAGACCAGCAAGGTGAGGGTACCTGATAACGAAAAAGCTTGTATTCAAATAGTGACCGTGAAAGTACAGCATTGTTAATGAATCCCCACCTGCTTCACTGTGTCTGTTAGGAAACGAAATTTGCCACCCTTACAGTCTGGTCTACATGTGACTTCAGAACCACAGAAAAGGTTAACTCTCATTTACCTTCTGAAGTAGCCGAGCAAGCCCACTCAGGTTTAAGGGTGGAATAATTGTTGGCCTTTCCAGGGCTGCACAATCTCTGAATATATAAAATGTCCACTGGTGAGTGAAGAGAATGCCTAGAATCTGCTGGATCAGTAATAAAGGAAAGTCATTTTGGAGCACAAAGAGGTATGGTTAGTAAGTTTGCAGATGATTAAAATTGGAGGTGTAGTGGATAGCAAAGAAAGTTACCTCAGTGAACAACGGGATCTTGATCAGATGGGCCAATGGGTTGAGGAGTGGCAGATGGAGTTTAATTTAGATAAATGTGAGGTGCTGCACTTTGGAAAGGCAAATCAGGGCAGGATTTTTACACTTAATGGTAAAGATCTGGGAGAGTGTTGCTAATCAAAGAGACCTTGGAGTGCAGGTTCATATTTCCTTGAAAGTGGAGTCCCAGGTTGACAGGATAGTGAAGAAGGCGTTTGGTGTACTTGCCTTCACTGGTCAGTGCATTGAGTATAGGTGTTGGGACGTCATGTTGCAGCTGTACAAGGCATTGGTTTGGCCACTTTTGGAGTATTGCATGTAATTCTGATCTCCCTCCTATAGAAAGGATGTTGCGCAACTTGAAAGGGTTCAGAAAAGATTTATGAGGATGTTGCCAGAGTTGGAGGGTTTGAGCTGTAGGGAGAGGCTGAATATGCTGGGGCTATTTTCCCTGGATCGTCGGAGGCTGAGCGATGACCTTATAGCGGTTTATAAAATCATGAGAGGCATGGACAGGGTAAATAGGGAAGCTCTTTTTCCCAGGGGTCGTGGAATCCAAAACTAGAGGGCATCGGTTTAAGGGGGAAAAGATATAAAAACGACCTAAGGAGCAACTTTTTCACACAGAATGCAGTGCGTGTATGGAATGAGCTGCCAGAGAAGGTGGTGGAGGATTAAAACATTTAAAAGACATCTGGATGGATGTATGAATGGGAAGGCTTTAGAGGGATATGGCCCAAATGCTGGCAAATGGAACTAGATTTACATAGGATATCTGAGCGGCATGGATGAGCTGGACCAAAGGGTCTGTTTCCGTGCTATCTCTATGACTGTATGACTCCATGAGCTGGTCATGAGATGGAAGGTTTGCTTTTAAGGGCATTTATAGATGAGGTATGTGGGTAGATGAAAGGAGGAAATGAAGAGATTGAGATCAGGAGGATATTTAAGAAGGAAGAAATGGTGATGTGATCAGAAAGAGAATATTCTGATAGTTTTCAGAGGACTGGTTTGGACAGTAATAATACATTTTCACTGTCCATTTTGTTAGATGTTTGTACTGAACCAACAGTACTTGACTCACTGTACTGCACAGAATGGAAATGAGCAGAAGCTGCCTGCCTAATTTGGGCATGAGTTTAAGAGGAGACTGGGTAAGACACAGTTGTCTGAATTGACGTCAGTTGAATTACATGTACAATGTTTTGCTATGACTTGAATTATGTTCCTGTAGCTCTTCTGTCACGTTTGTGTCCATCAAGTGTTCATCTCTAATAACATATTCACTCACGAATATGCTGATACAAGGCAAGCTGGTTTTAAAACAGCTGGGCTGAGCTGCTTGCAGAATATATGGATCAGAGTCTCGAATTATTACACTAGATTACTTAGATGTACAGCACAGAAACAGGACATTTGGCGCAATCAGTCCATGCTGGTGTTTATGCTCCACTTGAGATTCCAACATACAAACCAGGAGACTTAATTGGCCATTCAGCCCCTCGAGCCTGCTCTGCCATTCAATAGGATCTTGGCTGATCTGATTGTAACCACGAATCCACAAATTCTGACGACTGTCCGCCCCTTTGCTTAAAAAAAAAATCTATCTATCTCTGCCGTAAAAATATTCAGACTCTGCTTCCAGACCTTTCAGAAATAGAGTTCCAAAGATGCTTAACCTGTTGGGAGAGAGAAAAAAAATCACCTCACCTGTGTTTCAAATGGGCACCCTCTGATTTTTAAATAGTGATCCATAGTTCTAGACTTTCCCATAAGAGGAAACAACCTTTCCGCACCCATGCTGTCAAGACCCATCAGGATTTTATATCTTTCAATCAATTTGCCCCTTATTCTTCTAAACTCCAGAGAATGGAAGTCTTTCCTGATCAACCCATTCCAGACATTAATCTAGTAAACCTTCTCTGAACTGTCTCCAATGCAGTAGGGAAGACCAAAATTATGCACATTACTCCAGTGCTCTATTATAACTGAAGTATAACTTCCCTCCTTTTTATATTCAGTTCCCCTTGTGATAAATGCTAACATTTGGTTAGCCTTCCTAATTACTTGCCATACCTACATACTAACTATCTGTGATTCATGCAGTCACACACCCAGGTCTCTCTGCATCTCAGAGAACAGTGCATTCTCATTATTTAGATAATAGATTTCTTTTTCATTCCCCCTGGCAATAATGAAAAATTTCTATTTTCCCACATTAAAATCCATTTGCTATTTCTTTTGCCCATTCACTTAACCTTTTAACTTTTTTTAAGAATTCATGTGACCTCTTCACGACTAACTTTCCTACCTATTCTGTGACATCAGAAAATTTGACCCTTCATGGAAGTAGTTTATATAAATTAGAAACAGTTGACGCCCCAGCATTGATCCCTGTGGCACATCCCTTGCTACAGAATCAAAGAAGTCTGCACTGGTTTTTCAAATGAGCATTGTTATTGCCAGTCAATTTGTGCCAATCTCCTGCTTTCTCCCCAAACCTTTGCACTAAAAATCGTCCAACATCCTCTTGAATGCCTTAATTGAACCTGGCTCCTTCACATTTCCAAATATTGCATTCAATACCAATGTAACTTGCCAACCTGAAAAAGACACATTTAAACACAGTGAGTTCAGTTATGTTGAGTGTCAGGAAAGTAAAGCAAGGCTGGATGGTCTTTACTTTAATACTAGGAGTGTAATAGGTAAGACTGATGGGTTAATGGTGTGGATTGACACATGGAAGTATGATATTGTTGCCATCACAGAAACATGGTTGAGGGAAGGATTGGACTGGCAACTCGACATTCACTGTATATGATCTTTAGGCAAGATAGAGGATGGTGTAAAAAGGGTGGTGGTGTAGCACTATTAAGTAAGGAGTCAATTACTGCAATGAAGGGAGATGATATCTTGGAAGGATCCTCAGACAAGGCTGTGTGGGTAGAACTTAGGAATGTTAAGGGGGAAACCAGTTTACAGGAACTGTATTTTAGGCACCCAAAGAGTCAGTGGATAATAGAGGAACAAAAATATAGACAGTTCACAGAGGTGTGTAAAGTAATAATCGGGTAATTATAACATGGGATTTCAACTTTCCCAACATATATTGGGATAGTCATAGTGTGAAGGGTTTAGAAGGGCAGATTTCTTGAAATGTATCCAGGGGAGTTTTTGTGAATCAATAATAGAAGGCCCAACAAGGTACTGCATAGTGCTGGATGTGGTTCTGGGAAAAGAAGCCAGACAAGTGTTTGATGTGACAGTGGGGGAACATTTTAACGACAGCGACCACAACACAGTACGGTTCAAATTTGTTCTGGACAAGGAAAAGGATGGTGGGAAGGTAGATTTTATTAAAATAAAGCAGGATCTGGCCTCAGTAAACTGGGAACAGCTCCTTGTAGGTAAGTCTACAGCAGAGCAATAGGGGGCATTTGAAAGGAGCTGGGGAGAGTACAGGTCCAACATATTTCCTTTTGGGTGAAATGTAGCAGCAATAAGTTCAGAGAACCCTGGATGTCTAGGACAATTCAGGAGTGGATGAGGAAGAAGAGAAGAGCTTTTACCAAGTTCAAGGAGAGCAATTCAGCTGCGGCTGTAGAGGAATATAGGAAACGCAAGATACCTAGGTACAGAATCTCAAGTATGAAACAGAAACATAAGGAAAACAAAGATAAAAGCAATTATAAGAGCAAAAAGGGGGCATGAAAAAGGACTTGTGAACAGGATTAGGGAAAATCCTAAGATATTTTGTAAATATTAAATTACATTAAAGGGAAGAGGTTAACCAGGGAAAGAGTATGGCCCATTAGGGACCAAGGGGGCAGCCTATGTGTAAAGCCGCAGGATATTGGAAGGATGTTAAATGAATACTTCTCTTCGATCTTCACTCAAGAAAAAGAGAACGTAGTGTAGAATTCAGGAACAGGGATTGGGAGGAACTTACACAGTTTGACATAGGTAGTGGGGAGGTATGGGGGCTCTGTTGGGCTTGAAAATGGACAATTCCCCTGGCCTGGATGAATTGCATCCCAGGCTGCTCTGGGAGGTGAGGCAGGAAGTTGCAGGGGCTCGGACACAAAGTTTGAATTCCGATCTGGCCACTGGGAAAGTGCCAAAGGACTGGAGGATGGCTAACGTGGTTCCACTTTTTAAGAGGGTTGGTAGAGATGAACAAAGAAAATTATGTACCAGTAAGCCTCATGTCAGTGGTATGGAAACTATTGGAGAATATTCTGAAGGAACGAACTAATATCCAATTGGAAAGGCATGGGTTAATTAGGGATAATCAGCATTTGTTAGAATTTTTTGAAAATGTGATCAAGTGTGTGGATGAGGGAAGTTCAGTTGATGTAGTTTATATGGGTATTAGCAATGCTTTTGACAAGGGCCACGTGGGAATTGAGGGAAACTTTGCAAGATGGATCAGAAACTGGCTTAGTAATAGGACACTTAGTAATAGTGTAGTGGTAGAAGAGTGACTGGAAGCCAGTGTCCAGTGGTGTACCACAAGGATCAGTACTGGGACCTTATTGTTTCTTATATATATTATGAAAATGTGGGGCTAATGTTGAGGATTATGCCTGGCCATACCGGCCATTTTGTGGCTGACTGCCAAAGCCCCAGCTGCTGCCATCGCTGCACAGGTTGGCCAGATGGGCAGAGCATTGGTAGATGGTATTTAATCCTGATAAGTGTGAGGTGATGCACTTTGGAAGAAGAAACAAGATGAGGGAGTATTTAATAAATGGCAGAACAGTGGGTAGCTTAGAGGAGTAGGGGGATCTTGGAGTAATTATTCGGCAGAGCACTTGAATAGGACAGTTAAGAAGGTATATGAGACACTTGCTTTCATCAGTTGTGGCATAGAGTATAAGAGCAAAGAGGTAATATTGGAGTTGTACAGAGTGTTGGTCAGGCTACAGATGGAGTACTGTGTGTAGTTCTGGTCATCTCACTACAAGAAGGATGTGATAGCATGAGAGGTGGTACAGAGGAGGTTCATTGGGATGTTGCCTGAGATAGGGAAATTGAGGATAAGGAGAGACTAGATAGGCTTGGATTGTTTTACTTAGAGCAGCGAAGACTGAGCGGGGTCATGATTGAGGTGTATAAGATAATGAGGGGTATGGACAGGATAAATAGACAGCAGCTGTTCCCCTTGGTTGAGGGGTCAATCACAAGAAGGGCATAGTTTGAGAGTAAGGGGCAGGAAATTCAGAGGGAATTTGGGAAGAAACTTTTTTACTTAGTGAATGTTGGGAGTCTGGAATACACTGCCCAGGGAAGCAGCGGAAACCAAAAACCTCATAACCATTAAAAAATATTTGGATGACCACTTGAAATATCATAACATTCAAGGATATGGGACAAGTGCAGGAAAGTGGAAATAGTGCACCTTAGTGTGCAGTGATTGGAACGAGGTCAGCCAGGTGGATCTCAGAGTTTGATTTCTCTGATTGGGGCTTGTTAACCTGGTCCAATCAGGGAGCCCTGGATGACCAATATAAACAGGAGTGTCAGGGGTTCTGCTCACTCTAGGAGCCAGCTGGGTCAGTGTTGTGTGCTATACAAGTGTAAATAAAGGGTGATTTGTGATAGGATACCAGCCTTCATGAAGTTATTTCATAGTGATAGTTATGTTAGTGCAAACTCGATGGGCAGAAGGGCCTTTTCTGTGCTATTTGAATCTATGAAAAACTGATTTTCTACTTCCTGTTAGCCATCCAGTTTTCTGTCCATTGTGGTATGTGGCCCCTTACGCCATGAGATTTCATTTTTTGCAGTAACATAGGATCCTTACAGTGTGGACCTTTGTTGCTTTTTCACCTTATCAAGTGTCTTCTGGAAATTTCAGTATAGTATACTCCCTGGTTCCCCTTTATCTACAGTTTATTATCTCTTCAAAGGATTCCATTGATTGATCAAACATGATTTTCACAAAATCATGTTTATTTTGTCTGATTACACTAAACCTACCTAAGCTCCCTGCTAAAACTTCTTTAATAATAGCTTCTAATATTTTCCCTCCGATAGATGTTAAGCTTAGGCTGTGGTTTGGTGCTTTTTGTATCCTAACATTTTTGAAAAGGAGTTAAACTTGATATCATAAAATCTGGGGGATTTTCCCAAAATCACAGGAGTTTTAGAAAATTAAAACCCAGGTATCAACTATCTCAATAGCCACATCTGTTAAGACCTGAGGATGAAGTCCATCAGGACACAGCACTTGTCAGCTCACAGCTACAACAGTTCACTCAGTATATCACCTTTGGGAATTGTGATTTTTCCTGAGTTCCTCCTCCATAGAACACAGAACATAGAACAATTCAGCACAGTACAGGCCCTTCAGCCCACGATGTTGTGCCTACCTATTATCCTATTAAGATCAAACTACCTTGCATACCCTACATTTTACTAATCTCCATATGCCTATCCAAGAGTCGCTTAAAAGTCTCTAAAGTATCTGACTGCACTACCACTGCTGGCAATGCACTCCACACACCAACCATTCTCTGTGTGAAGAACCTACCTCTGACATCTCCCCTATACCTTCCTCCAGTCTGCTTAAAATTATGCCCCCTTGTAATAGTCATTTCCGCCCTGGGAAAATGTCTCTGGCTATCTAATCTATCTATGCCTCTTATCATCTTGTACATTTCCTTTCCATTCCCAGATGCATCACTGCTGTCATCTTTCCACATCTAAATAAAGAATCATAACCCTCTGTTCTCTTCTCTCTCAAATACTTGTCTAGTTTTTCTTGAAGTGTGGCTAAACAATTCATTTCAACCACTTCCTTTGGTAGTGAGTTCCATATTCTCACCACTGTTGAGATAAACAGGATTCGTCTGAACTGTCTGATGGGTTTCTTGGGGACTACCTCGCTTGATGGCCTCTAGTTATGTTCTTCCCCACCATCCATTCTTTCATAGTTATAAAGGCCACCACGTGGTCACCTCTCTTGATTTTTTCCAAGGAAGAGTGGACCCAGGCTGCCAATCCTTTCTTGATATTTATTTCCACATATTTATGGTATCATTCTTATAAATCTTCTCTGTAGTCTTTCCAGTTTATAACATGGCAACTGGAATGGCACAGAGTACTCTAAATGTGGTCTACCCAAGATTTGATAGAGGTTGAGCAGATCTTACCTAATTTATGATGCTGTCCCTCCAGAATAAAGGCTAATGCTTGGTTTGCATTTTCGTTTATTCTGGCCTTGGTAGCTCGTGTTGCACCATTCAGTGATTGGTGTATTTGTGTCTGTGATCCCTTTGTGCCTCAACTCCATCCAGACATGCACGTTCCAAGCAATAAGTGACCTCTCTGTTCTTCCAATTAAAATTTATTATAGGGGTTATCCTTGAGGTCCTGTTTTTAATTTTTTGACTTTTACAATCCGCAAATGGATTATCTCATATTACACTGTTGATCTTGTTTCCAAGAAACCATATGGGTTCTGTTCAAACTCCTGCTCAAAATCCTTTTTAATCTACAAAGCTCCAGGCAGTTCCAAATTTTCCAGTTCACCATGTAGTTCATAAAATAAGTAATATATTCCCAATAGTACATACTTCCAAAAAGTGTTTGATAATGCATAATAGGCTTGTCAGAAAATGTGAATGTCATGGAATAAAAGGGACAATAGTAGCATGGATATGAAGTTGACTGATGTCTGGTAAAAGAGTAGAATGAAAGAAATTTCAACCATACCACCACTCAGGCTTGCTTCACTTTTCAACACAATTATGGCTTCCCATATTAACTGATTCCCTGACGGGCCACAGACATATTCAAAGCTAGAACTCACATGACACCAGGTTATAGTCCAACAGGTTTATTTGAAATCACAAGCTTTTGGAGCGCTGCTCCTTTGTCAGGTGAAGGAGAAGCGCTCCAAAAGCTTGTGATTCCAAATAAACCTGTTGGACTGTAACCTGGTGTCGTGTGACTTCTGACTTTGTTCACACCAGTCCAACACCGGCACCTCCACATCATGGCAAATATATTCATTCACAACTGTCTAGGGTAGAGAATTCTAATAATTCACAACTGTTTTGAGTGAAGAAAATTCTTCTGATCTAAGTCTTTTATGATTCACCTCTTATCCTGAGACTGTATACATGTTTTGAGGATTAATTGTTTTAGACTTGGGAATTCCTCAGGGGGTTGGTAATTGGACCACTTGTTAGAGATGTATGTTAATGATCTAGACTTGTTGTGCAGGACACAAAAAAAATGGCAGAAGACAAAAAAAGACAAAAGTATTGTGAACTATGGGGAAGACAGATCTTTAATCTTTGGGTGTGGGTGTAATTGGCTAGGCAGACATTTTTTGTACATCCTAATTATTCTTGAACTGAGTGACTTGTTTGGTCATTTGAGAGGGCACTTAAGAGTCAACCAAATTGCTGTGGGTCTGGACTCACCTGTAGGCCAGACTGGGTAAAGATGACAGATTTCCTTCCCTAAAGAAGTTCACAAACCAGATTTTTTTTTAATGACAGATGATGATGATGATTTCATGACACTATTAATGACACTAGCTTTAATTCCAGATTTTAATTTAAATTCCACCAGTTGCCGTAGAACAATATGAACTGTTGCACTCAGAGGATTGTCCTTGACTTGTAGTCCCATGATAATACAACAAAGTCATTCCCTGAAGATATCTTTAAGACGACATTGCCTGGGGTAACGGTTGTAAATGTAGCCAATAAAATTTTAAGCAGAGGAGTGTGAAGTGAAACATTTTCACTGGAATAATGAAGAAAAATAATATAAAAAATGAATTTATTTCTGAAAGGGTTGTAGGACAGCGTCAGGGGTATATCATTGCTCCAACATAGAAGGCTATTTGACTCATTGTATCTGTGCTGGAGAGAGCTATCAGAATAGTTGCCTGACCAGCCTTCATTTCCTCATGGCCCTGCAAAACATTTTTCCTTTGAATATTAATCCAATTCTTCACACTTTATTGTAAACTAAAATAAATAATTTATTAAGGTCAAGCCCCAATGCAGCCAGGGGTTAAATTAAGGTTTGTTTTACAATCAACTTCAGTAAAGTACAGAATGTGCTCACATTGTTCAAGATGGCAAGGATAGGCTGAGAAAGTCGTTAATAAGGCTCTAGGATTGTGGAGTTTATAAATGATGACGTAGAGTACAAAAGCAGGGAAATTATGATGAATCTTGATAAAGCACTGATTTGGTCTCATAGAGTCATAATGAACTAGAGCACAGACGGCCCATTGTTTCCGCTCTGGTCAAAAACAACTGCCTAACTGCGCCAAATCCATTTTCTAGCACCCGGTCCATAGCCTGGTATGTTTTGGTATCGCAAATGAACATTTAAATACTTCTTTAATATTGTGAGGGTTTCTGGATCTACTACCCTTAAAGGCAGTGAGTTCCAGATTGCCACTGCACTCTGGTTGAAAATATTTTTCCTCACATCTCCTTGAAACTTTCTGCCCCTTAACTCTATGCCCCTGGTCATTGATCTGAAGTGTTATAACCAAATCTGAGCTGTGAACTTTAGGAACTGTGTGAAGGCACCAGAGAGGATGCAGGAAAGATTTACAAGAATTATTCTAGAATGTGGTATTTTCATTTTGGGGATAGATGTGGAAGGCTGAGACCATTCACCTCGGAGATTCAATTCTGGTTTTTAAAAGAGAATTGGAACATGGTCTGGTTGAGAAAAATATATAGACCATATCTGTTTATACAGATATGCTGGAGGAAATGCTAGGGAGTGAGTTATTCTTGTGTGGTGAGTTATTCTTGTAGAGAGCTAGCATGGATACATTCTGCTGAATTTGCATTTCTACATTCCTTTCTCCTTTCCTGTTCCTTCTGTCAGGCACGATGTGTCAGCAGTAGCAAATTGGTTAAAAAGTGGAGATGGCCTGTACCTAATTGCCACTGGAGTATTCCTACAAATGGGACTGTATGAAATGCATTCTCAATGTGGTGGGTAGAAGAATAATTCAGTATACTAGTGAAGGCTGAGGGAGTGGGACTTCTGGAGGAGGAACCTTTTACATTGTGACTCAGAATATGGTCACATTTTAACAAAATGGTAATGAAACACTTTCTTCACTCCCTCTTGATGGTGAACCTAGGGTTAAGTTTCCTGTTTTCAGTTCAGAGTGAATACTTTAGCTGCTGTCATGTAAAATCATTTGATGGACGCATTAATACAAGAACTTGGATCATGAGTCTTACATTTGGCCATTGAACCTGCTTTGTCATTTGATAAAATCATGGCTAATTGATTATGGCGTCAACTCCACTTTACTGTTTGCCCTTGTAACTCTTGACACTGTTGTCCATCAAAAATTTATCTAACCTAGCCTTGAATTCAATCAATTATCCAGCCTCCACAGCTGCGTGGGGGAAGAGAATTCAACAGATTAATAACTGAGAGAAATAAAAACTCACCTCATTCCAGTCTTATACAGGAGCCCCCTTAAATTTTAAAACTTGTATGTAGTTCTAATCTCTCCCTTGCGGGTGTTAGGCAGATTTTTGATCAAGTAGGGAGTTCAGGATTATGGGGAACAGAGAGGTTAATGGAGCAAAGAAATGTGGCATGTCCAGAATGACTCTTATCAATTTTTTTAGATGTACCATAGAAAGCATCCTATCCGGATTCATCACAGCTTGGTATGGCAACTGCTCTGCCCAAGACCGCAAGAAATAACAGAGAAAGCAAGGTGTAGAGCTGGATAAACACAGCAGGCCAGGCAGCATCAGAAGAGCAGGGAAGCTGATGTTTCGGGTCTGGACCCTTCTTCAGAAATGGGAGAGGGGAAGGGGGCACCGAAATAAATAGAGAGAGGGGGTAGGCGATGATAGAAGGTGGATAGAGGAGCAGATAGGTGGAGAGAAGACGGACATGTCAAGGAGGCGGGGATGAAGCCAGTAAAGGTGAGTGTAGGTAGGGAGTTGGGATGAGGGTTGGTCAGTGAGGAGGGAGGGGCAGTTAGGTGGGAGAAAAGACGGACAGGCCAAGGAGGAGGGGGCGAAATAGGCTGGTGTTGGGATGAGGTCGGGGGTGGGGTGATCTTGAAGCTTGTGAAGTCCACATTGAGACCATTGGGCTGCAGGGTTCCCAAGCAGAATATGAGGTGCTGATCCTCCAGCCTTCGGGTGGCATCGTTGTGACACTGGAGCAGGCCCAGGATGGACATGTCATCCAAGGATTGGGAGGGGGAGTTGAAATGGTTTGCGACTAGAAGGTGTTGTTGTTTGTCACGAACCGAGCGTAGGTGCTCCACAAAGCGGTCTCCGAGCCTCCGCTTGATTTCCCTGACGTAGAGGAGGTCACATTGGGAACAGCGGATACAATATACCACATTAGCAGATAACAGAGTTGTGAATACAGCTCAGCCCATCACAAAAACCAGCCTTCCTTTCATTGACTCCACCTACACTTCTCACTGCCTCGGTAAGGCAGCCAAAATAATCAAAGACCCCTCCCATCCTGGTCATATTCTCTTTAACCCTCTTCCGTCGGACAGAAGATACAAATGCTTGAAACATGTACCAATGGATTCAAGAACGTTTCCCCGCTGTTTTCAGACTTACGAATGACCTCTCATACATAAAGAGTTGATCTTTCTCTGCACCTGTAACACTATATTCTGCATTCTGTTCTATTACCCTGATGTACTTACGTAAATTTTGATTTGTCTGGTTAGCACGAAAAACAGCACTTTTTGCTGTATCTCAGTACACGTGACAATAATAGATCAAATCAAATTTGAGGCAACAGTTAGATTAACCATGATCTTATCGAATGGTTAGTGGGCTTGATGGGTGAAAAAGCTGACTCTTAATTTGTATGTCCTTGTGATGTTTCTGGTAATAACTGGATAGATAAGAATGAAATCAGGTAGTTGTATTCCCACCAGCTGGACAACAAGGCAGGCGGGATGGAGATGGTTAGAGTGGCTAGTTAAAGGACCAGGGAAGAATAGCTTATAGAAAGCTAGTCAGTCTCACTCTCCTGTCCTTTCCCTACAGCTCCACAGTTCTTTTTCCCTCAGGTGTTCCATCTATTTTTATTTCAAAGATGTAATAGAATTTGCCTTCATCACACTGTTATTCCAGATTCTAATTACTGGCCATTTTATAAAAGCTTTTCCTTACATTACCAATGGTTCTTTTGTCAGTTGCTTTAAAACATTGTCCTCTGATTTTTGATCATTCCACCAATCTGAACAGTTTTACATTTTGTTGACTCGAGTTATTGTTTTGGTGCCTACCCGCAAACTCAGTTTCCTAGCTAAAGGTTTAAAAAAAGAAAAGTAGAAAATGGGAACAGCATCCCTGCA
Source organism: Rhincodon typus (assembly GCF_021869965.1). Taxonomy (NCBI): domain Eukaryota; kingdom Metazoa; phylum Chordata; class Chondrichthyes; order Orectolobiformes; family Rhincodontidae; genus Rhincodon; species Rhincodon typus. The sequence continues at coordinate 114,254,437 of NC_063335.1, read as the reverse complement.
CCATCTTCACGGATCAGCCTCCCACCCAGTTTTGTGTTATCTGCAAACTTGGAGATATAACATATCGTTCCCTTGTCTAAATCATTGTATACCAGAGGCTTAACCAGACTGATTGCAATCTTAGTGTTGTATTGGACCCTAGGTGACATTTAGATTATTTATCCATGAATCATTGAAACTGTCCATTTCAATCTTCGTATAATTGCTCAATTCTGACGCATCCTCAACTCATTTGCTGCAGAAACCCTCCCCAGTGCTTTTGTTAGCTGCACATTAACTATTGCAATGCATCGCTGCTGACCATCCTGTGTGCATTTATAAAAAGCAGATTTCGTTTTGATTAATCTCATTGAACTTTTGATAAAGGGAATGTGGTGGATGTTGTCTATATTGATTTAAAATGTTTGTAAAAATACCATAAAGAAAACTGGTTAGCAAAATTGAGTGTCAGTATCAGCTTGGGTTAAAAACAATCTAATGAACAGAAAACAGCGAGTTGTAGTGAATTATTATTTTTTAGACTGGAAGTTGAAGACAGAGGTTTTCCCCAAATGTCACTGTAAGAACCTTTTGATAAATGAAAATGACTTGGATACTGGAATACAATATAAAATTTCAAAATCTGCCAAAACTCAGTGATGCGGCTAAGGATAATACAAACCAACTTCAAAAGGACAAAGGTAAATTAGCAGAATAGACAGACAAGTAGCTAATACAGTTGAACACAGATAAGTGAGAGGTGCTGCATTTTGGCAGAAAGGACTTGGAGAAGGAATATCGGTTTAATGGTGCAGTTATGCAGAGATAGAAGGACCTGAGAGTGCATAGATCTTTGAATGTGGTTGGGATATTGAGAGAGTGATTTGAAAGCATTTAGGATATTGGACTTCATAACTGGAGGATAAAAACAAACAATGATGTATACTGGTAATATCATAAATAGAGGTACTGAGTGACAAAGGATACACAACCCTCCAAGACTGCTGTGCGCTGCCACCCTTTCTGGCTTTTGAGCTCTCATTTCAATCCCTGCACCATTGGCAGCCGTGTCTTCAGTGCTTAGGCCCACAGTCTTGAATTTCCTCCCTAAATCTCTAAAAAAATGATTTGCCTTTCTTTCCTCATTTAAGACACCCCTCAAAATCTACGTCTATGAGCCTGCTATCAATCACCTCGCCAATACCTTATGGTGTTAAATTTTGTTTGGTAATGTTCCTGTCGTGCAAGTATATAAACAAGGAACAAGTGTAGGCCACTTGGCCCTTTGAATCTGCTCCGCCATTGATTTTAACCTCAACCTGGAATGACAGGACTGGTGTATGAAGAAACTGGATTTACTAGGTTAACATTCACTGGAGTTTAGAAGAACAAGGGGTGAATCACATAGAAACTTATGAAATTCTAACAGGACCAGACAGTATAAATGCTGGAAAAATGTTCCCAATGACCAGGGAGGCCAGAACCAGCGGTTACAGTTTAAGATATGGAGTAGGCCATTTAAGACTGAGTTCTTCACTCAGAGAGCGTGAGCCTGTGAAATTCTCTGCACAGGAAGCAGTTGAGGGCAAAACATTGCAAGTTTTCAGTAGGAATTAGATATACTTCTAAGGGTTAAATGGATCAAAAGGTACATGGGAAAAGTGGGAACAGGGGACTGAGTGGGATGATCAGCCGTGATCATCTTGAATGGTGGAGCAGGTTCGGAGGGCTGAATGGCCTACCCCTGAACTTATTTTCTATGTTTCTATGTATCGAACTTTCGTGATAGAAGACTATTTTTATGGGGATATGAGCTGTTCCAATGCTGTCTTTTGCAGCTTGTTGATGCTCTAGGAAATGAAAGTGGATGTAGCTTGCCTTGAGTCAATACAGCTTTGTTGCCTACGTGGGCTGATCACTTTGTGGTTTGATTTTCCTTTCACCCACAAACTGTGGTTTCACACCTTATAGATCCTTTGTAAGTGTCTAAATCTTTATGATGCACTGGCTTTCACTGTTTCTCTTCACCTGTGCTCTTCTGAAAATGCTGATTTCTCATTGTGTAAAGTTCAACAAATATTGACAGTCCTTTTGTATCACACTGAACATCCTGCTTTTGTTGTATTTGGGTTTATATCTGCATAACCCTGGGTTTAAAACAGGCAGAATATGCAGCCACCAACTGGAAAAATCCAGGGGCTTATAAAGAGGCAGAATACAGGGCAGACTCTTGAATCAATTCTCTGTGATTTTTGTTTTATATTTAATATATTTTTCATGAATAAAATTGAGTGAAATTGTTGCTGTAAATATTTTGCTACTTTTTAACGTATGGTACTTCTGAAACAGGCCTGTATGAATAAATGCGCATTACAGTTATCTTTTCAATTCCTTGAACTGGATTGAATGCAACCAATGTGATGGGAATGTTGGGTTTGATGGGAGTTCACTGGAGTTTAATCGGGAGGCGATGGCCTAGTGGTATTATTGCTAGATTATTAATCCAGAAACTCAGTCAGTGTTCAGGGACACTCAGGTTCGAATCCTGCCATGACAGATGGTAGAATTTGAATTCAATAACAAAGAATCTGGAATTAAAAATGTACTAGTGACTATGAAACCATAGTCGATTTCAAAAACCCATCTTACTTACTTAATGGCCTTCAAGGAAGGAAATTTGCCATCTTCACCTGGTCTGGCCTCCATATGACTTCAGACCCACAGCAATGTGGTTAACTCTCAATTGCCCTCTGAAATGGCCTAAAAAGTCACTCAGTTGTATCAATTGTTATGAAGTCTCCAGAAGGAAATGAAACTGGATGGACCACCTGGTATCAACTGAGGCACTGGAAAAGGCAACAGCGGAAACAGCCCTGTTGACCCTGCAGTGTCCTCTTAACTAACATTTGATGGCTAACACCAAAAGTAGGAAAGTTGTCACACAGACAAGTAAAACAACAGCCTAATACAGTCAAACTCACGGAATCATAGCTTACAGGCAATGTTCCAGACATCACCATCACCATCCCTGGATTTGTCCTATCCCATTGGCAGGACAAACCTATCACAGGTGGCAGCACACTGGTATCCAGTCAGGAGGGAGTTGCCCTGGGAGTCCTCAACATTGACTGCAGACCCCATGATATCTCATGACTTCGGGTTAAATATAAGGAAGGAATGAGGATGGCAGAGTAGCAAAACTGTCCTCTGGGTGGGGATTTCAGTGTCCACCACCAAGAATAGTTCGGTAGTAGCACTGCTGATTGAGCAGGTCACGTCCTAAAGGACATTGCTGCTAGACCAGGTCTGCGGCAGATGGTGAGGGAACCAACAAGAAAGGAAAACACACTTAACGTCATCCTTACCAATCTGCTGCTGCAGATGCATCTGTATGATAGAATTGATAAGAGCGACACCACACAGTCCTTGTGGAGACAAAGCTCTGCCTTCACATTGAGAATGCCCTCCATTGTGTGTAAGGATGGGACAGACTTCAAACAGATCTAGCAACTCAAGACCTGGCATCCATGAGGCACTATAGGTCAACAACAGCAGCAGGATTGTATGCCAGCACAAGCTGCACCCTCATGATCTGGCACATACCCCATTCAACCATTACCATCATGCCAGGTGATCAATGCTGGTTCAATGGAGAGTGCAAGAGATCATGCCAGGAGCAGTGTCAGGCACACTAAAATGAAGAGTCAACCTAATGAAGCTACCAAGCAGGACTACTTGCGTGCCAAACAACATAAGTGACAAGTGAGAGAGAGATAAGCAATCCCATAACCAATGGATCAGATCGAAGCTCTGCAGCCCTGCTGTATCCAGTTGTGAATGGTGGTGGACACTTAAGAAATTCACTGGAAGAGGAGGCTGCACAAATATCCCCAACACCAATGGTGTAAGAGCCAACACATAATTGCAAAGGAGAAGGCTGAAACATTCACAGCAATCTTCAGCCAGAGTGCCGAATGCATGATCCACCTTAGCCTCTTCTAGTGGTCTCCAGCATTACAGATACCAGTTTTCAGCCAATTTGATTCACTCCATATGATATCGAGAAATTGATGGAGACACTGGATACTGCAAAGGCTATGGGCCCTGGCAATTGTACTGAAGACATGTGCTCTAGAACTTGCTATTCCTGTAGCCAAGCTATTCCAGTACAGTTACAACACTGGCATCTACCCAACAGTGTGGAAAATTGACCAGGTAAATCCTGTCCATAAAAAAACAAGACAAATCCAGCCCAGTCAATTACTGCCCCATCAGTCTACTCTTGATCCTCAGTAAGGTGATGGAAAGTGTCATCAACAGTGCTATCAAGCAGCACCTGCTGAGTGATACCCAGTTTTCATTCTATCAGAGCCACTCAGCTCCTGACCTCATTACAGCCTTGGTTCAAACATGGACAAAAGGGCTGAATTCCAGAGGTGAGGTGAAAGTGACAGCCCTTGACATCAAGGCTGTATTTGCCCAAGTGTGACATCAAGGAGTCCTGGCAAAACTGGAATCGGTGGGTATCAGGGGACAAAATGTTTGGATTTATACCTGTTACATAGGAAGATGATTGTGGTTGTTAGAAGTTAGACATCTCAGCTCCAGGACATCTCTGCACGAGTTCCCTAGGCCCAACCGACTCCAGCTGCTTCATCAATGACCTTCCCTCCATCATAGATCACAATTGAGGATGTTCGCCATTGGTTGCACAATGTTCAGCATCATTCGTGACTCCACAGTTACTCAAGCATTCCATGGTCAAATGCAGCAAAATCCGCACAATTTCCAGGCTTGGCTGACCAATGGCAAGTTTCATTTGTGCCACACAAATGCCAGGCAATGATCATCTCTAATAAGAGACAATCTAACCATTGCCCCTTATCATTCAGTGGTGTTACATAGAAACATAGAAAATAGATGCAGGAGTAGGCTATTCAGCCCTTCAAGCCTGCGCCACCATTCAATATGATGCTGTCTGGTTTGCTGTGTTCATCCAGCTCCACACTGTGTTATCTTAGACTCCAGCATTGGCAATTCTTACTATCCCTAATCAATTCGCTGTTTCAGATTTGAGTGGAGGCAAAAATCAGAGAACAAGTGTGGAGAGTGGAATAAGGTTTGGAGTTGGGGAGTGGGGGTGTTAGCTATGATGGGGAAAAGTTATAGCATCAAAGGTTAGTGAGAAAAATGTCCTTTCTTACTTAGTTACTTTAATTGTGTAGAATTTCCTGACACTTGTAAATGTTTGTCTTCATTAATGAAATTTTCAAAAGGTGTGTTGTGTTTGACAGTTAGGTGCTACATATTGAAGTCTGAAGGAAAATGCCTGTGACATTCATCATGTTTCCAAAGGCTCAGTATGTCCTTTCAGGGTAACAAAGGCGGTACTTTCTTGTTTTGTTTGCCATTAAATTCCCGTCTCCTCCAATGTTATGACACTTCTGGCAGCATAGCACTCTGCTTTCAACACCATATTCTAGTTGTTGGTGGCGTGCGATGCTTGGAGTCATTCCCTAGAGAGTCAGAGCCCTTTTTATTGTAAAGAATTGCTGGGGCCTGCTTCAGGGCAAATGCTTACCTTGTTATGTTAATTACTGAAAAGGAATCTGTTCTGCTGACCCCATCTCACATCAAAGGACTAAGAGGCTTTGTTCCTTAAACAGTCTTTTGAGTGTTGCCATTTCAAAGAATTATTGAATAATTAACCCTTAGTGTTTGAACTTTACATTTTATGCCCATTTGGATTTTCATTCCCTTCCCATACCTCCTTCAGTTGTACTCCCCCACCTACTCCTTGTTATATGGAGGCAAACTTCTTGAATGACTGCAGTCCTCATAGTTCTGCGTGGGGAATTCCAGTATATTCTGACTGGACTAGGAAACCCATTGCCCAGGCTAATTCTGTAGAGACACTGTTTAAAACTCTACCGCAGCAGCTGGTGACATTTACAATTCAATTATTAAGTCTGGAGTTAGCCTCAGTAATCATTATTGTGAAACTGCTGGAATGTTGTTGAATCCAGGTGGTTCACTTATATAGTTTAGGGAAGGAAACCTGTGATCCTTACCAGTAAAACCTACATATGACTCCAGACCCACAGCAATGTGGTTGACTTTGATCTGCCTTCTGAAATGGTCTAGCAAGCCATTGAATTCCAGGGTAGTTAGGCATAGACTACAATTGCTGGCCTTGCCAGTGATGTCCACTTGAAAGAAAAAGGAAAACCAATACATTTCATTTGCCATTGGCATCCTTCCGTGAGGATAATGGCAATGAAGCAAATCAAATCCTTTCAGAATGGCAGGAGTTTCCATAAGAGATAGGACTAGAAGTAGGCCCATTCAGCCCATTGAGTCTGTTCTGCTATTCAATGAGATCACTAGCAGATCTGATAATTCTCACCTCCACTTTCCTGCCCTTTCTCCGTAAGTGTTAATTCCTTTACTGATTAAAAATCTGTCTATCTCAGTCTTGAATATGCTTAACGATCCAGCCTCAACAGCCCTTTGTAAAATATTCCACAGATTTACAACTGTTTGAGAGAAGAAATTCCCCTTCATCTCTGATTTAAATATGCAACCTCTTATTTGGAGGTTATGCCTTCAGGTCCTAAACTCTCACAAAAGGGGAAACAAGGGTTTCCTGCTCCTCGGAGCTTTTCCAGCTCCACATTTATTGAACCTTTCCACATTTTCCTTGTTAAGTCCTCTAAGAATTTTCTATGTTTTAATAAGGTCACCTCTTATTTTTCTAAATTCCAATAAATACAGACTCAATCTACTCAACCTCTTCTAATAAGACAGTTCCTCCATACCTAGTATCAATTTCTATGGACTGCCTTCAGAGCCAGTATAACTTTACTTTGATAATGGTACTAAAACTGCTCATAGTATTCCAGCTGTAGTCTCACGAATATCTTGCACAGTTTTAGCAAAATACATTCTCCTTGAAATGAAGGTTAACATTCCATTTGCCATTATCTCAAAATCCCTCTGTCCTGTTGCTTTCTAGAGTCTTTCTCTATTTAAATAATATTCAGCTGCTCTATTTTTCCTGCCAAACTGCATAATCTCACATCACTCCACATTATATTCCATCTGCCAAGTTTTTGCCCACATGCTTAACCTGCCTGTATTCATCTATAGACTTTTTTTGTGTCATCCTCACCACTTGTCTTCCCACTTATTTTGGTGTCATCTGCAAACTTGGCTACAGTACATTCACTTCCCTCTTCTAAGTCATTAATGTATTGCAAATAACTGTATCTCTAGCTCTGAACTTTGTGGCAGACCATTTGTCACAGGTTTCCATCCTGAAAATTTCCCCTCACCATCCCAAATCTCTGATTTCTATTAGTCGGCCAGTCCTCTATCCATGCTAATATACTACTTTTAGAATCCTGGACTCTTAACTTCCTAAGTAGCCTAATGTTTGGCACCTTATCTAATGCCTTCTGAAAATCCAGATATACTACATCCACTGCTCTTGCTTGTTATCTCCTCAAAAAGTTTAGTAGATTTGTCAGGCATGATTTCCCCTTCATGAAGCTATGCTTGGTCATGAAGACATGCATGATCTCTGCTTGATCATATTATATATTGCTAATTGATCTGCTCTTACATTCTTTATATTTACTCCAACAATTTCCCAATAACAGACATTAAACTGACTGGTCTATATTTAAGATAACAAGGTGTAGAGCTGGATGAACACAGCAGGCCAAGCAGCATCAGAGGAGCAGGAAGGCTGCTCCTCTGATGCTGCTTGGCCTGCT
>NC_063335.1:114234691-114246280 GCF_021869965.1 Rhincodon typus | reverse complement strand
AGCAGGCCAAGCAGCATCAGAGGAGCAGCCTTCCTGCTCCTCTGATGCTGCTTGGCCTGCTGTGTTCATCCAGCTCTACACCTTGTTATCTCAGATTCACCAGCATCTGCAGTTCCTGCTATCTCTGGTCCATATTTACACGTTTTTTATCTCCTTCGCATTTTAACTAAAGGTCTTACATTGGCAGTTTTCCAATCCTGTAGAACTTTAATCTAAGGATCCCTGGAAGATTACTACCAATGCATCCAATATGTCTGTAGCTACTTATTTTAATATGCTAGGAAACATAAACCGTCCAGGCGACTTATTGGTCTTTAGCCCCATTCATTTCCGGAGCACTTCTCGAGTGATAGTTATTGTATTTATTTCCTCTCCTCCTTGTACCCCTTGACTATTGACTATTTTTGATATGCTGTTCGAGTTTTTCCACTGTGAAGACTGATGCAAAGCATTTATTAAGCTCCTCTGCCACTTCCTGGTTCCCCACTAGTATTTCCTTATTGTTATTTCTTCAAATGATGCGACTTTTGATGGCTGAAAGATTAAACTATAAGACTTGGGTTCTTCCACAAGTTCCCCACGTGAAGTGGTGAGCAGGCATCAGTGGGGGTTGTTGTTTTTGATGTCTGTCTCTGCTGTAGTCCCTGTTTACTATGGCACATGCTAATCCACAATTGATATTGCCATTTCCCTCTCAATGAAAATTGGATTGTAATGTCAACAGCACTTGGACATTGCATGTGGGGCTAAAGGGATGTAGGGAAAAGCAGGTACAGGCTATTGAGTTGGAAGATTGGCCATGATCATAATGAACGATTGTATTGAGTAGTGGAGCAGGTTTGAAGTGTCGAATGACCTACTCCAGTTTCCAGGTTTCTATGTCAGTGGAGTTATTATCCAGAGCCCCAGGCTAATATTCTAGGGACATGAGTTTGAATGCTAACATGGCAGGTAGTAAGATTTAAATTCAATAAAAATTACAGTTAAAACCTTGCCTAATGCCGACCATAAAGCTACTGTCAATTGTTGTAAAAACTCATCTGGTTTCACTGATAGTAGGAACTGTGGATGCTGGAGAATCTGAGACAACAAGGCATAGAGCTGGATGAACACAGCAGGCCAAGCAGCAACATAGGAGCAGGAAGGCTGATGTTTTGGGCCTAGACCCTTCTTCAGAAAATGGGTCTGAAGAAGGGTCTAGGCCCGAAACGTCAGCCTTCCTGCTCCTATGATGCTGCTTGGCCTGCTGTGTTCATCCAGCTCGACGCCTTGTTGGTTTCACTGATGTCCTTTAAGGCAGGAAATTTGCCATCCTTACCTGGTCAGACTTATTTCTAACACCAGACTTTTGGCAACGTGGTTGACTCTTAACTGAGTCAGTGAACTCACAATGTAAGTCTTATCCCTCTGAAATGGCCTAGAGTGCCAAACAGTTCAAGAGCAAGTAGGGATTGGTGACAAATGCTGGCTATGCAGTGATACCCATGTCCTATATACACATAAAGAAAAATCTGTCATGCGGGAAAATTAATGTCTGGGGCCTTCATATCAAGCTTCCAAGCAGGCTTGCAATAGAGCTTTCTTTTTATTCACTCACAGGACGTGGGCCAGCATTTATTGCCCATCCCTAGTACCCTTGAGAAGGTGCTGGTGAGCTGCCTTCTTGAACTGCTGCAGTCCATGTGTCCTGGTGTCCTCCTGGTCTTCTGACTCTGGCTACTTCTCCATAGAGGAAATCTTAGGTGTGTGCCTGACATCCTGCACATCTGCCTGACCAGTGAAGACACCATTTCTTGCTGAGTGCAAACATACTTGGAAATTTGCCTTTGAGAGAAGTGCTGGGTTTGTGATTTTGACATTCCATGAGATGCTCAGAATTCATCTCTAACAGGTAGATCGTAGTTGTTGAGGTTCCTTTCTGGATAGCTGTAAGCTCTTCATCCATAATGTTTCTATTCTATATTTTTACTACATATCATTATATTCTATATTCATCTGTCATGAAGAAACAGTGATGCAGCAGAAGCTAGGGTGTGTGAATTGTTGTTAACATTATTTCTGCTGACACTTGTGCCCGTGTCCTCCTTACTGTGGATATTGTAACGCTGGGAGTTTCAGTTGTACATACTCACAGTTGTTAAAGCACAAAAGGAGGTAATTCATCCCATCATGTTTGAACCAGCTTTCTGAATGCTTGATGCTATTTTTTCTGATCTAATAACAATATAATTCCCTTTTGAAAGCCTTGATTAACCTGTCTCCAGCACACTCTCAGACAGTTCCAGTTCCAAACCACTTGCTATGTGAAAACAGCTTTTCTTATGTCACTGATGTCCGCTTTCGCTTATTTTGCCAATTATATTAAATCTATGCCTTCTCATTTTCGATTCTGTGACGAGTGGGAACAGTTTCTCCCTACCTACTCTGTCTGGACTCTTTGTGATATTGAATACTTTTAACAAAATTCCTCAGCCTGTTTTCTTTAAGGGGTTAGTTCCAACTCTTTAATCTTTCTTCATAACTGAAACTTCTGGTCTCTGGAACCATTCTTGTAAATCTCTTCTGCATCCTCTTCGCAATCTTCTCATCCTTACTTAAGTATGGTTTGGAGGTGCCAGTGTTGGATTGGGGTGGACAAAGTCAGAAGTCGCATGACACCAGCTTAGCGTCTAGGTTTGTCTCCAGCACCATTTTATTTTGAATTTTTTGTAATTATCTTTCTGCCTCATTTAATCGGATTATAGGTCATCCCTTCGCTGGTCATTCAGCTGTTGACGCTTCATTCACTGTCTAACACTCACCGGCAGGGACTTATTATCTGACACTCCACTCACACCAGTTATATGATCTTTTGATCTCTCAGCCCTTGATCTCTGCCTATAAACTCTGTGTCTGTGTGCTTTTCTCTCTCATTGCACATGACGAAGGGGCAGCACTCCAAAAGCTTGTGAGTTCAAATAAACCAGTTGGACTCTAATCTGGTGTTGTGTGAGTTCTAACTTAGATATGGTGCTCAGTCTGGATGTAGTACTCCAGCTGATACTGAACTACTGCCTTAAATGGGACAACATACCCTTCTTGCCCTGGTGCCTTGTGCTGCTAGTAATAAATCCCAGGATACCATATTCTTTGAATGTGCTGTCAACCTGTTCTGCTACCTCTAATGGCCTATGTATCCATACACTCAGCTTGTATGCCCCTGGCCTCCCTTTAGTGTTGTAATCGTTATTTTATGTTCCTTATCAACTGTTCTCCTACCAAAGTGAATCACCTTTCTATGTATTGAACTTTATCTATCGTCTATCTGCTACACATCTGTGTATTTTACCAACTTATCTATGTCCATATGAACTTCTACATTATTCACATCTGTTTACAAGTTCTTCAAATTCTTGTATCATCTGTAACTTTGCTGGGTTAGTGCATTTCATCTGGAGGTTTTTCTGGAGGTTTTATATGTTTATGGGGTTACTTAAAAAATTCATAAAAAGAGCAAAGTAAATTATGAAAGAAAATTAGCATGAAATATAAAAATGAATAGCAAAATCTTCTATAAGTATATAAAAGGGAAGAGGGTAGCTAAAGTGAATGTTAGCCCCTTTAAGGATGAGACTGGTGAGTTAACAGTGGGGAACATAGAAATGGCCACTAAATCAATATTTTCCTTAAGTTTCCATGATTGAGAACACTAGTACCAACCCGCAGTAATAGGTAATGCAGAGGTTATAGAAAGGATCTTCATTATCACTAGGAAGAAAACTGAGCAAACAATTTGGATTGAAGGTAGACAAGTGCTCAGTACATCCCAATATCTTAAAGGAAGTGACAGCAGAGGTAGTGGATTAATTAGTTATAATATTCCAAAATTCCCTGAATGTGAGAAAGCTTCCAATGGATTGGAAAAATGCAAATATAGTGACCTTATTCAAAAAGGAGGGAGGTAGAAAGTATCACTCCCTCTGGACGTCATTGCATTTGAAGCAGTTCAGTGGAGTTTCACTAGATTGATTCCAGAGATGAGAGATTTATCTTATGAAAAGAGATTGAGCAGTTGAGACCTATATTCTCAGGAGTTTAGAAGTATGAGAGGAGATCTAATCGAGGTCTTCAAAATGCCAAAGAGGATTGACAAAGGAGACGTAGAGAGGATGTTGGTTAGAGTGCAGGACTGACATGTCCCTGTGAAAATGAGGGATAGAAAGGGCAAGATTAGGGAACCATGGATGACAGGTGAAATTGTGAGACGAGCAAAGAGGAAAAAGGAAGCATACATAAGGTCTAGGTGACTGAAAACAGACGAAGCTTTGGAAGAATATGGGGAAAGTAGGACCAATCTGAAACGAGGAATTAAGAGGGCTAAAAGGGGTCATGAAACATCTTTAGCAAACAGGGTTAAGGAAAATCCCAAAGCCTTTTATTCATACATAAGGAGCAAGAGGGTAACTAGAGTTATGTAACTAGAAGTTATGCGAGGAGTCAGAGAAAATGAGTGAGATTCTTAATGAGTACTTTGCGTCGGTATTCACCGAGGATAGGGACATGATGGATGTTGAGGTTAGGGATAGATGTTTGATTACTCTAGGTCAAGTCGGCATAAGGAGTGGAGAAAGTGTTGGGTATTCTAAAAGGCCTTAGGGTGGACAAGCCCCCAGGTCCGGATGGGATCTATCCCAGGTTACTGAGGGAAGCGAGAGAGGAAATAGCTGGGGCCTTAACAGATATCTTTGCAGCATCCTTGAGCATGGGTGAGGTCCTGGAGGACTGGAGAATTGCTAATGTTGTCCCCTTGTTTAAGAAGGGTAGCAAGGATAATCCAGGTAATTATAGACCGGTGAGCCTGATGTCAGTGGTGGGGAAGCTGCTGGAGAAGATACTGAGGGATAGGACCTATTTACATTTGGAAGAAAATGGGCTTATTAGTGATAGGCAGCATGGTTTTGTGCAGGGAAGGTCATGTCTTACCAACTTGATAGAATTCTTTGAGGAAGTGACAAAGTTGATAGATGAGGGAAGGGCTGTAGATGTCATATACATGGACTTCAGTAAGGCGTTTGATTAGGTTCCCCATGGTAGACTGATGGAAAAATTGAAGTCGCATGGGGTCCAGGGTGTACTAGCTAGATGGATAGAGAACTGGCTGCGTAACAGGAGGCAGAGAGTTGTAGTGGAAGGGAGTTTCTCAAAATGGAGAACTGTGACCAGTGGTGTTCCACGGGATCCGTGTTGAGACCACTGTTGTTTGTGATATACATAAATGATCTGGAGGAAGGTACAGATGGTCTGATTAGCAAGTTTGCAGATGACGCTAAGATTGGTGGAGTAGCAGATAGTGAAGGGAACTGTTGGAGGATGCAGCAGAATATAAATAGATTGGAGAGTTGGGCGGAGAAATGGCAGATGGAGTTCAATCCAGGCAAATGTGAGGCGACGCATTTTGGAAGATCCAATTCAAGAGCGAACTATACGGTAAATGGAAAAGCCCTGGGGAAAATTGATGCACAGAGAGATCTGGATGTTCAGGTCCATTGTACCTTGAAGGTGGCAACGCAGGTCGATAGAGTGGTCAAGAAGGCATACGGCATGCTTTCATTCATCGGACGGGGTATTGAGTACAAGAGTTGGCAGGTCATGTTACAGTTGTATAGGACTTTGGTTCGACCACATTTGGAATACTGCGTACAGTTCTGGTCGCCACATTACCAAAAGGATGTGGATGCTTTGGAGATGGAGCAGAGGGATACAGATCCTTGGAAAATAGGTGACAGGTTTAGATAGAGGATTTGGATCGGCACAGGTTTAGAGGGCCGAAGGGCCTGTTCCTGTGCTGTAATTTTCTTTGTTCTTTGTTCCTCATGTGGGGCAATCTAGAATGAGAGGTCATAGTTTTAGGATAGGGGCTAGCACATTTAAATCAGAGATGAGGAGAAATTACTTCTCTCAAAGGGTCGTGAGTCTGTGGAATTCACTCCCCCGGAGTGTGCTGGCCATTGGGACATTGAGTAAATTTCATGAAGAGATAGACAGATTTTTAAGTAGAAGTGGGTTAATGACTCTTTGCTGGTACATAGGATTGTGCATATCTGGCACATAGGAAGATGGTTGTAGTTGTTGGAGGTCAGTCATTTCAGCTCCACCACAACTTCATAGCAGTTCCTCAGGGTAGTGTCCTGGGCCCAACCACTTCAACTGTTTCATCAATGACCTTTCCTCCGTCATAATGTCAGAAGTGGGGATATTTGCTGATGTTGCACACTGTTCATCACCATTGACGACTGCTCAGATACTGAAGCAGTCCATATTCAAATGCAACAAGATCTGGACAATATCCAAGCTTGGGCTGACAAGCGGCAAATAACATTCACGCAAATGCCAGGCAACGGCCGTCTCCAATAAGAGAGAATTTGGCTGCTTTTGACATTCAGTGGCATTACCATCATTGAATCTTCCACTATAAACATCCTGGGGTTTACCATTGACCTGAAGCTAAACTGGACCTGCTATTTAAGCACAGTGGCTACAAGAGCAAATCAGAGGCTAGGAATACTGCAGTGAGTAACTCACCTCCTGACTCCTCAAAGCCTGGCCACCATCTATAAGACATAGGTCAGGAATGTGGTGGAACACTCCTCACTCACCTGGATGAATGTAACTCCAACCTCACTCAAGAAGCTTGATACCATCCATGACAAAACCCACTTGATTGGCACCACATTCACAAACATCCACTTCCCCCACCACCAACGCTCACAGCAACAGTATGTACTATGATACAGTTTACTACCTGCAGAAATTCAGTGAAGATCCTTGGACATTACCTTCTGTACCCGTGCCACTTCCATCTATAGGACAAGGGCAACTGATACATGGGGACACCACTGGCTGCAAGCTACCCCGCAAGCCATTCACTATACTGACTTGGAAGTATATCGCCGTTCTTTCACTGTTGCTGGGTCAAAATCCTATAATTCCCTCCTTAAAGGTTTTGTGGGTCTACCTACAACACATGGACCGCAGTGGTTCAAGAAGGTGGCTCACAACTGCCTTCTCAAGGGCAACCAAGGATGGGCAATAAATGCTGGCCCAGCCTGTGACACCTATGTCCCACAAGTGAATTAAAAAAAAATCAAACTGATACCTATTCGATAGTATTGAGCCAGACAGAGTGTTTCAGCTCTGAGTTGGAGTTTACATGAAACTCATTAAGGTGAGTAAAGTTGAGAAGCCCTTCAGATCCTGGTCTGACAACTCAGCACTTAACTGAGAAGGTAGACTTGACAGGAATGGCTTCTCAGAATAGTGTGGTTTTGTCAGTCATCACTTTCGTCAAGTTGAATTTATTTCTTTTGGCTCTAGGCTGTTGATTGTTTTGATTTGTTATTTTCACTGGGTGACATCATTGTGAAGTCTAATTGATGTGACACTTGGTTTAAGTATAGAGCACCTGGAGTGGCTGCAGATCGGTAAAGAACGTGACACATTGTCAAACGCAGTGTGCAACTAAATTTGTTATGTCTCATTTTCTTATCGAGCTGCTTGAATTTTTTTCCTGTTTGTTTCTTCCAACACTGAGACATAGTTTTTCATATTCCCTGAAGTTCACTGGCTCTTGTTATGGAGACAAACATAGCAGGATGTATCAGTGTCAAGGTTGTAGATTCATAGGGCTGATCAAAGGCAAGTAATGTTTGTGATAAACAAGTGCCAGGCAATGACCACTTTCAACAAGTGAAAATCCAACCACTGCCAGATGGCACTGCTATCACTGAATCCCCCACTATCAACATTCTGCGGTTTATCATTAAAAGAAACTGAACTGGATTAACCATATAAATACTGATCATCGGACTTATTGAGGACACAAAGGTGGCAGGAAGAGATCAAAGGTAGCACTACTACTGACTGAGCTACTCCAACAAGAGGGGAAAACATATGTGACCTTATCTGGAGTATCAAATGCATCTGTCCGTGATAGTATCAGCAAAAGCAACCACCACACAGTCCATGAAGAGACAAAGTCACTACTTCATTTTGAGAATACCCTTCATTATGTTTTATGACATGATCACTGAAATAAATTAGACAGAATTCAAGATCCAGCTACTGAAAAACTGGGTGTCTATAAGGTATCTATAAGGTACTATGACCATGAGCACAGCAGAACTGAACACCAACACATTCCGTAACTTCATGGCCTGGCATATTCCCCACTCTACCATTATCATCATGCCAGGGGATCAACCCTGTTTTAGTGAAGAGTGCAGGAAGGAATGCCAGGACCAGCACCCTAGGCATTCCAACCTGGTGAAGCTACAAAGCAGGACTACTTGCATGCCAAACAGCATAAATGGCAAGTGGTAGACACAGTGACCAACTGATCAGGTCTGAGCTCTGCAGTTCTGCTGTATCCAGTTGTGAATGGGGGTGGACAATTAAATAACTCCTTAAAGAAGAATGATCCACAAACATTTCCACCCTCAATGACGTGGGAGCCGAGCACATCAATGCAAAAGTTAAAACTTAAGTATTTGCAACAGTCTTTAGTCAGAAGTGCTGAGTGGATGATCCATCTTAGCCTCCTCCAAGGGTCCCCTGCATCATAGATCCCAGTCTTCAGCCAATTCAATTCACTCAACGGGATATCAAGAAATGGTAGGAGGCTTTAGATCTTGCAAATGCTACACACTTTGACAAAATCCTGGTAAAACTACTGAAGACAGATGCAATAGAACTTGCTGTGTGCCTAGCCAAGCAGTTCCAGTACAGCTGCAACACTGACACATAGCCTACAATGTAGGAAATTGCCCAGGTACATCTACACAAAACGCTGGATGAATCTAACCAGCCATTTATGTCCAACCAGTCTGCTGTTGATGATCAGTAAAATGATGGAAGGTGTCATTTACAGTGCTACCGAGCAGCACTTTGCAATAGAGATAGTAAGAACTGCAGATGCTGGAGTCAGAGATAACAGGCAGCATCAGAGGAGCAGGAAAGTTGATGTTTCGGGTTGGGACCCTTCTGACCCAAAATATCAACTTTCCTGCTCCTCTGATGCTGCTTGGCCTGCTGTGTTCCTCCAGTTCTACACTGTGTTATCTCTAGCATTTTGCAATAGTCTGCTCACACCCTCTAACCCCATTTTGATTTTGTGCCTTCCTGCTGTTTCAACTCTCCCCTGCCCTCCCTTTGATTGTTCGCGTTGCGCATAATGGGCTTAGCATGTGAACTTCTAATTGGCTACATGTGTGATTACTGCTGGTGATTAATAGTTAAAAGCAAACAAAAAAATCACAGTGATTCAGTGGTGGGAGTCATTGACTTGTGTGTGATAATACTTACAGATTTAACAAAAACCTGCTCGCTGCAGTTCTGCCAGGGCTACTTAGCTTCTGACCTCATTACAAAATTAATTCAAACTTGGACTAAAGAGCTGAATTCCTGAGGTTTCTTTCTACCATTGACATCATGGCTGCGTTAACCAATGTGGCATTTAAGAGCCTGGCAAAACAACAGCCAGTGGGACTTGGGGAGGAAGCTCTTTGCAGGTTGGATTCATACCTGCTGCATGTCATTGTGGCTGCTGTAGGTCAGTCACCTCAGTTCCAGGACATAGCAAGAACTGCAGATGCTGGAGTCAGTGTTGATACACTGGAGCTGGAGGAACACAGGAAGTCAGGCAGAACAGACGAGCAGGAGAGTTGAAGTTTCGGGTCTAGACCCTTCATCAGGACTGATGAAGGATCTAGACCCGAAACGTCGACTCTCCTGCTCCTCTGATGCTGCCTGACCTGCCGTGTTCCTCCAGCTCCACATTGTATCGCCCCAGTTCCAGGACATCTCTGCTAGAGTTCTACAGGACAGTGTCTTTCTCCCAGAGGTCTTCAGCTGTTTGATTTATGTCCTTCCGTCCATCATAAGGTCAGAATGAGGGTGTTTGCTGAAGCAATCCATGGCCAAATACAGCAAAGCCTTATCGATATCTGGGATTTGGTTGATAAGTGATAAGTAACATTTATGCTATATAAGTGCCAGGTAATGACCATATCCAACAAGAGACAATCTAACCATAAATCCTTGACTTTCAATGATCATATTGAATGGTGGAGCTGGTTTGAAGGGCTGAATGGTCAGCTGTTGCACCTATGTAATAGTTCTGTGCTTCTAAACTGAAATGTATTGCCATCTATACTGTGCCTACGAGAATAGGTCAGAGCCTAGGAATATTGTTGTGGGTGACTCACATCATGATTCCCTCGAGCCTTTCCACCATCTACAAGGCACAAATCAGGAATATGGTGGAAAACTCATCACTTGCCTGGTTAAGTGCAGCCCCAAAAACACTCAAGAAGCTTGGCACCACCCAGAATAAAGCAACCTGTCTGATTGGTGTCACAAACTCAAGCATGCATGCCCTCTGCCACCGATACTCACTAACAGCATTGCGTAACATCTACAAGATGCACTGCTGAAATTCACGAAGGCTTCTTAAACAGCGTCTTCCAAACCCATGACCACGTCTATCTCGAAAGACAAAGCAGAAGAAAAATGGGAACATTACCCCCTGCATTTCCCCTCCAAGCCACTCACCATTCTGACTTGAAATGTATCACCGTTCTGTCAGTTTTGCAAAAGCCTGGAACTCCTTTTTCAGTCAACACAGTATGGAGCTGGAGGAACACAACAGGTCAGGCAGCATCTGAGGAGTAGGAAAGTCGACGTTTTGTGTTGGGACCCTTCTTCAGAATTCCTTTCTGAAATGCATTGTGGGTCCATCCACAGGAAATTGACTGTCATGGTGTAAGAAGTCTAAACATCACATGATACCAGGTTACAGTCCAACAGGTGTACTTGAACTCACAAGCTTTCACAGTGCAGCGCCTTTGTCAGTTGCAGTCAGAGGAGAGCACACAGGCATAGATTTTACAGGCAGAGAGATGAAGGGCAGAGAGATCAAAGGATCATATAATTGGTGTGAGTGGAGTGAACAAACCTGAAGTCGCTGACTGTCTGCCTCCTGTTGAATCTTTAATCATTTATACATTCCTGCATTACAAAAATTGCAGAAGCAGGGTATGAAGAACTCTGTTAGAAAGGAGATGCAAGTTATGATTAATTAAGATGCAAATTTCAGAATCTGTTTCAAGTCACAGCCCAGAGATAATCAAAGGTTTCGCCAATGTCTGCCTAATTTTCCAACCTTCCAACAGGCAGAGTGATAGGAATAAACGAAAGGTGACATCTCAGGTCAGATACTGAATTGTAAGTGTGAGGCCTTGTCCAGAACCTGTCTCAGAATTTTAACCTGGAATCAGGCTGGTTTTATTCCGAAAGCAGGAATTTATAAAATGCCACACTGACCGACTGTGACTACAAGTTGTGTGTTTCTTGAGCAAAATAGAATGTATCTGCAAATAAACAAACATCTTGGATGAAATGACTCACCCCATAGGTTTATGTGTTTGTGCGTGAGCGTGTGTGTGTGTGCACGCGTGCACGCGCTTGACAGCATGTATGATTGTGAGAGTAAATGTGCTTGAGAGAGTGTGAGAGAGAGAGTGTGTGCATGTGTGTTTGTGAGAGAGAGAGTGT
>NC_063335.1:114223967-114234681 GCF_021869965.1 Rhincodon typus | reverse complement strand
AGTGTGTGCATGTGTGTTTGTGAGAGAGAGAGTGTGTGCATGTGTGTGCGTGCGCATGAGAGGGTGTATGGATTATGAGAGTGTGTGTGTGTGAAAGAGGGTCTATGTGAGTGTGTGCGTGTCTGTTTGTGTGAGAGAGATTATGTGTATGTGTACGTGCGTGTGAACGAGTGTGCGTGAGAGTGTGTGCATGAGAGAGTGTAATAAGTAATCCAAATCTGTACAAACTAATTAAGGTAGAGAGATCATAACAATTTATCAAGGTCATGCTGTCACAACAGGTCAATATGGAAGATTTTACAGATAAAGGGCAGTGTGGTTGGGTCATCTGTAGTGCGACATGAACCCAAGATTACGGCTGAGGCCGTTTTCATGGGTATGAAACTTGGCTATCACTTCCTTCTCAGCAAATCTGCATTGTTGTGTATCTCAAAGTCTGCCTTGGAGGACGCTTACTTGAAGATAGGAGGCTGAATGTCCTTGACAGCTGAAGTGTTCTCTGACTGGGAGGGAACATTCCTGTCTGATGATTGTTGCATGATGCCCATTCGTCCGTTGTCGTGGCACCTGCATGGTCTCGCCAATGCACCATGCCTCAGGGCATCCTTGCCTGCAGCAAATGAGGTAGACAACATTGGCCAAGTCACATGAATATCTGCTATGTATGTGGTGGGTGGTGTTCCCACGGATGATGGTAGTGTCCATGTTGATGATCTGACGTGTCTTGCAGAGGCTGCCATGGCAGGGTTGTGTGGTGTCCTGGTTGATGTTGTCCTGAGGCTGGATAGTTTGCTGTGAACGATGGCCTGTTTAAAGTTTGGTGGTTGTTTGAAGGTGAGAAGTGGAGGTGTAGGGAAGATCTTGGTGAGATACTCATTGTCATCAATGACATGTTGAAGGCTGTCTGGACGAAGAACTGGTTCTCGAAGGTGAAGATGTTGTGCTCGAGGACGAAGCAGATGAGTTGTAGGGTGGCATCTGGAAATTAGCAGTTGTTGGTATTGAGTACTGAGGCTGTTGCAGCGCGATGCCATCGTCATGGGGGATGCTGGTGTAGAGAGCCAAAATGTCCATTGTGACAAGGAATGTTACTGGTTTGACCGGTCCGTGGGTGCTCAGTTTCTGTAAGAAATCTGTACTATTGTGACAGAAGCTGGGGGTTCCCTGTACGATGGGTTTCAAGATGCCCTTGACATAGCCAGAGAGGTTTTCAGTCCCACTGCCTGATACGAAGGGACGTCTTTTTGACTTTGTTCACCCCAGTCCAACACCGGCACCTCTAAATCGTGGTTCAAGAAGACAGCTCAGCGCCGAGGGCAACTTGGGACAGGCAATAAATTCTGGCTTTGCCAGTGACGCACGCATCCCATGAATGAATAAAAATTAAGTTGTCTCTATATTTTGAGGAAAGTGATAGTTAACTGTCACTGGGTCTTGACCACCTTGCGAGCGCTGATTTACACTCAATAGAATCTATACTCTCCCTGCTAGGACAGCACACGTTTTCCATGAATAGAATTTGAAAGACAGCTGTGCATGTAATCTGAGTTAGACTTGTGATGAATGAATGTTTTCCACAGAATTCAAAGGTATCCAAATTGCAGCACACATTGTTGTGCCCTGGCTATCTGTCTTGGTCTTGGAGTTGTAAAGTTGCAAGATGTGATGCAAACTGAGAATAAACAGGCTAATGCACTAGGGGATCAGGTATCTGGCCGTTTATTGGAAATAAAACTGTCGGGGAAACATGCACTTTAGGAACTGGGGGAAAAGTTGGGAGTAGAAGGTGAAAATTCCACTCAAATAGACGGACTGAGTAGGTGCAAAGACTTAACTAATAGCCCTTGATTAGGCAGTTGGTAAAGGTGAAAAAACTATCAGGGCAGTCTTGCAGACATGGAACAATACCAAGGCAGCTAAAACATGAGAGCTCTCCACGCATATAGAGGAAAAGGGTGATAAAATTAGAAAAATAGAGAAATGACTGATCTGATCTTAAATCACAAGATACTGCTTAAACACTGAGTCCCCACCGAGCACCAGCTGCTGATGCTGTGCTCATTTGAAGTGTTTCTCCTCCAGAGGTCAACCTGTCCCTCTTACCCTTCCTCCCCTCCCTAAGACACGAACATGATCTACACCTCATTTACCCCCTGCAGCAAATTATGTTACTGAAGTCACTGCAGGACTGCACAGCTTAGATCTGATGCAGTTGGCTGCTCTGTCTACTGCTTGCTGCTTATGCTGTTTGACGCGCCTGAATTGGTGTGCAAAGTGCCAAGCAGGAAGAGGAACTACTGCTCTTCATGCTAACTTTGCGCATTTCCTAGAATAGATGATCAGAGAGTGGGAAGGCAGTTGAAGCAACATGGCATATGCAGACAAAAAAAAAATCCTTTAGAGGAGCAGAAAAGTTGACGTTTCAGTTTGGGACCCTTCTTCAGAAAATTTTCAGCAATTTTCTGAAAAAGGGTCCTAACCAGAAACGTCAGCTTTCCTGCTCCTCTGATGCTGCATGGCCTGTTGTATTTCTCCAGCTCCACAGTGTTATCTCTGACTCCAGCATCGGCAGTTCTTAATATCTGTCAAAGAATCCTTTGATGTTCAAAGTGAGCACCTGGTGTTTGTTCTGGAATAAATAGTGAACCATGAATGCAGTATGTTAGTTTTGATGGAAGTGCACTTGACTATATTTTTATGTGGCATGAGCATTTGAGACACTGGATATTGTAAATGAAGAAAAACTGCATCTCCAGTGATTCTACAAATAGGACTGAAAGTTCAGTTCCTTGAAGAGAAGTGAGGAAAATGATGGGATTGTGTTATAGGTGTGGAAGTGTTGGGCAATGATGAGGCAAATATGATAAGAATTCATAGGATCCTTGAATGTTTACAGCATAGAAAAGGCTACTCGGCCTGTCATGTCCACGCCAACTTTCGGCAAGAATAGCTCAGCTAGCCCCACTTCCTGACCCTCCCCCTGTAGCTGCATGATTTCCTTTCTCTTCCGGATCTGTCCTAGTCCCTGTTAAGAGCCACAATTCAATCTGCCTCCACCACACTTGCACGCAACACATTCCAGATCCTATCCACTGGCTTCTCAGGTGGACATAAAATATTCCACTCGTTGCTTAGAGAAGAGCAGGAAATTTCACCTCTGTGCCCTGGATTATATTTATCCCTCAATTGTGTTTTACTCAATTATGGGGTGTGGACTTTGCTGGATAGGTCAGTATTTATTGTCCGTTGCTATTCCGATTCAGGAGATGATGGTGATCTGCCTTCTTGAACTGCTGCAGTCCCATGCAGGAATCTTGGTAGATTGGAGGGTTTGAGAAGGAATGGGTTGGGCATTTGGGGAGAGGTAGAGGAGGTGGTCAACAACTTGCCATGCTTTGATCTTGAGATAGTTTTGACAGGGAATGGACGACTGCTAGGAATGCACTGCCTGAGATGGTAGTGGAAGCTGGAAACCTTGCAACCTTTAAAAAATATTTGGATGAGCATTTGAAATATCAAAACATTCAAGGATGTGGGACAAGTGCAGAAAATTGGGATTAGCATGCCTTTAGTCGTAGTTTTGTTGGTGCAGTCTCAATGGGCCGAATGACTTTTTCTGTGGTGTATGACTCAATGAGTCTATGACCCTAAGTTAGGAGTGTGATGCAGTACTCCGCAGCTGCCCGGATAGGTGCAGCTCCAACAGCACTCAAGAAGTTTGACATCATCCAAGACAAAATACCCACTCGAGTGGCACCACACCTACAAACATCCATTCCCTCCACCACCAAAACTCAGTAGCAGCAGTGCACATTATCTACAAGATATACTGCAGAAATTCACCAAAGATCCTCAGGAGCACCTTCTAAACCCGCAACAACTTCCATTTGGAAGGACACGGGCAGCAGATACATGGGAACACCATGATCTGCAAGTTCTCCTCCAAGCCACTCACCATCCTGACTTGGAAATATATCGCCATTCCTTCAGTGTTGCTGGGTCAAAATCCTGGAATTCCCTCCTGAATAGCATTGTGGGTCAACCCACAGCAGGGGGACAGAAGTGGTTCAAGGAGGCAGCTCATCACCACCTTCTCAAGGGCAGCTAGGGACGGGCAATAAATGCTGGGCCAACCAGCAATGCCCACGTTCCATGAATGAATTTTAAAAAAATCCTGTCCCTCCACATACCAATGATCTTTGATTCCAGGCAAAATCCTGGTGAATCTCCTCTGTACCCTCTCCCATTCAATCACGCACTTCTGATAGTGTGGCAATCAGAACTGCATGCCCTATTCCATTTGTGGCACAATGAATATTTTCTAAAGTTGTTGCAAGGTTTCCTTCCTCCTTTATTCAATGACCCGGTTAATGAACACAAGTGCCCCATCTACTTCACCACCCTGCCTTCCTGTGCTGACACGTTCAGGGATCTATGGACTTGCACACCAAGGTCCCTTCCTTCCTCAGTACTTGGTAGGAAGCTATCATTTATTGTGTATATCCTTCCCTTATTAGATCTCTGAAAAATGCATCATCTGACACTTATCGGGATTAAGTTCCATCTTCCAAACTCTGCCACCTTGAAGGACCAGGACATAAGATGCATGAGAACACTACCACCTGCAAGATTGCCTTAAAACCACACGCCATCCTGACTTGGGAATGTATGAATCTGCCTACACTAGTAGAAACAAGCCTGTCCAGCTTGTCCAATTATTCCTCAAAAGACAATTTCTTCATTCAAGGCATCAATGTGATAAACCTTTAATGAACTGTCTCAAATGTGTTCACATCCTTCCATAAATAAGGAGAGCAAAACTACATTTAATATTTGAGATGTGTTCTCACCGATGCCCTGTATAACGGAAACATAATATCTTTAATTTTGATGATCAGTTCCTCTCAATGAAAGATTGTCCTTCTTGACTGTGCATCAGATGTGGAGGTGATGGCCTAGTGGTATTACAGAACATAGAACTGTACAGCACAGGAACGAGCCCTTTGGCCCACTATGTTGTGCCGAACATGACGCCAAATGAAACTAATACCTTCTGCCTGCCATCGGTCCATATCTCTCCATTCCTTGTATATTCATGTGCTTATCTAAAAGCCCCTTCTATGCCCCTTTGCATCTGCCTCCATAATACCCCTTGCAGTGCGTTCCAGGTTCCTACCGATCTCTGTAAAAAACTTGTCCTTCACGTCTCCTTTGAACTTATCCTCTCTAACCTCAAATACATGCTCCTAGTATTAAACATTTCAACTCTGGGAAGAAGATTCCGACTGTCAACTCTATCTGTGCATCTCATAATTTTGCAGACTTCTATCGAGTTTCCCCTCAGTCTGCACTGCTCAAGAGAAAACAACCTGAGTTTTTCTAGCCTCTGCCTATTGCTCATACCCTCTAATCCGGACCACCCTCTCCAAAGCCTCCACATCCTTTCTGTAATGTGGCGACCAGAATTGAATGCAATACTCTAAATGTGGCCTAATCAAAGTCTTATAAAGCTGCAACATGACATCCTGCCTCTTGTACTCAATTCCCCAACCAAGAAAGGCAAGCATGCCATATGCCTTCTTTATCACCCGATCTACTTGTGTGGCCACGTTCAGGGAACTGTGGACTTGAACCCCATGATCCCTCTGTACATCAACGCTGTTCACAGTCCTGCTATTAACTGTATACTTTTCCTTAACATTTGATCTCTCAAAGTACAGCACCTCACACTTACCCAGACTAAACTCCATCTGCCATTTCTCCACCCATATCTGCAACTGATCTACATCCTGCTGTATCCTTTGACACCCTTCTAAACTGTCCACAACTCCACTGATCTTTGTACCGTCTGCAAACTTACTGACCCACCCATTGACATTTTTATCTCAGTCATTTAAATATATCACAAGCAGCAGATGTCCCAGAACGGATCCCTGTAGAACACCATTCGTCACGGCCTTCCAGCCTAAAAAACACCTTTCAACCAATACTCTCTGTCTTCTATGAATCTGAATCCACGTGACCAAGTCACCATGGATCCCATGCATATTAACCTTCTGGATGAGCCTACCATGAGGGACCTTGTTGAAAGCCTTATTAAAATCCATGTAAACAACATCCACTGCTGTATCCTCATCAAGCACGTTCATCACCTCCTTAAAAGATTCAATCAAGTTAAAAAGACATGACCTGCCCTGCACGAAGCCATGCTGACTGTCCCTAATTAGACCGTGCTTTTCCATGTGTATTATTGCTGGACTGTTAATCCCAAGATCCAGGTATTGTTCTGGGGAATCGCTTTCAAATCCCATCACAACAAGTGATAGAACTTGAATTCAATAAAAACTCTGGAATCAATGAATCCATTGTCAATTGTTGGAAAAACCTATTTGATTCACTATTGTCCTTTAGGTATGGAAACTGCCATCTTTACCAGGTCTGGCCTACATGTGACTCCATATCCACAGCAATGTTGTTGACTTTTAACTACTGTTACGGAGAGGAGGTCAAACCCCTTTGATAATTAAAACCGAAACACCCAAAGAAGCTTGCCTCGCCTTGTAATCTGTTAAAGGAAATGGGAAAAATGTATAACCTGCCTTTCACTTTCCAATCAGTTATGAAGGCAAGGTTAAAAGAAAGAAATCCCTGATACTCATTTTGTAAGCAACAAGTAACAATTTATTTAACTAACTCCAGCAGTGAAAAAATTAACAGACCTACTAATAAACTGAATGATTCCCCCTTAACTACTAACTATTCCCAAACAGAACAAAATTCTAATGGCATGCTGTTCCAAAAAACACAAGTCCCACTTATAGAAACCAAAGTAATAAGAAAAACAACTTAAAACTTAGACTCTCAAAACTACAGTCAGGATGCATCATCTGGAATGTTCTGTGCCTTTTCCACTATTCTTCAGTCAGGAATTCTTTCTTTGTTGAATGCTTGTGTCAGAAATGTTAGCTAAGAGTGCTGTAGTACCTTTTAGATGGTGCTTAATCAGAGAACTTAAAGATTTCTGTGAGAGCCAAAGTTTTACTCTTCTGATGGCAGTTCACTCTTACACTGATTTTCAAAAACCCTCTTCTTATATCCCATTGATGACCTGTCAATTTTCTTATAATAGGATTGATCTTAGGTTGTCAACACCATCAGATTTAAATTTAATTGGGTTTTGGTATCTAGGGCCTGGTTTAAATTGATTGACTGATATTCAAGCTGGTTGCCTTAACATCAAAACAAGCATAGGTTGCCAATCGCACAGCCAATTGATGCATATGTTTTAATCTCTGAACTGTCTGTGCATCTGCAGCTGCTTGCAGACTTTTTTTAACCTCCAATCTTAGTAAAGCATGTCTTAAAGGGACCACACACTTCCCCCCACCCCCAATCATTTTTACAAACAAATTCTAACATCCTGCCTTCTATTCACATGTACTCTACCCAATTTTACAACACTACCTTCTGGGCAATTATGGATGGGCAATAAATGCTGGCCCAGCCAATGAGGCCCACATCCCATGAATGAATTAAAAAATACTACATGTTGTATTTGCATACTAACTCTTTGTTACTCTTGGGGGATGCTGTATTGCTGCTGGACTGATAATGCAAAGACCAAGGTTTTCCACTGGTCAAAAGAGTTCAAATCCTATCACGACAGATAGTGGAATTTGAATTCAGATTGAAGTCTTGAATTAAAAGTACTATGCAGATATAGCTGACTGTTGTAACAATCCCTCTAGTTCACTAATATTCTTAAGGGAAAAATAATACTGGTGTCCTTTTTTTGTTTTGCTTACATTTGACTCCAAGATCACAGAAATGTAATTTGCTCTTAACTGCCCTCTGAAATTGCCTTGCAAGCTACTCCATTGTAAATCACGAGGTGGAAAGGCAAGTTGTGACAGGATGCAAACGGTTTATGGAGAGATATTGTAGGTTATGTAACTGGACAGAAGATGGCAAATTTAGTATCGTGGGAAAATGTGAAGTTGTTCATTTTGGAAGAGAGAACAAAACAACAGCATTATTTAAATGGAGGAAAACTGCAGAAAGCTGCAACACAAAGGAACAGAGAATCATAGAATTGTATAGTGCAGAAGGAGGCCATTTGGCTCATTGTGTATGTACTGGCTCCTGAAAGAGTAGCCTAGTGGTACTTGACCATGAGACACAGAGAGCTAGCATGCAGGTGCAGTAGGTAATCAGGAAGACTAATGGAATGTTGGCCCTTATTTCAAGGGGCTGGATTATAAGAGTAGGGAAGTCTTAGTGTATCTGTGCAAGGTGCTGCTGAGACCACACCCGGAGTTCTGTCAGCAGTTTTGGCCTCCTTATTGAAAAAAAGATATCATTTCATTGGAGGCAGTTCGGAGAAAGTTAGCTAGGATGATCCCTGGTATTAAGGATTGTCTTTTGAGCAAAGGTTAAACAGGGTAGAACTCTACTCACTGGAGTTCAGAAGAATGAGAAGTGATCTCATTGAGCCGTATAGAAGTTATAAGGGGCTTAGCAGGGTAAATGCTAAGAGGATTTTTCCTCTTGTAGGAGAGTCTAAGACGAGAGGGTATAACCTCAGAATAAAGGGATGCCAATTTAAGATTGATATGAGGAGGCAATTCTTCTCTCAGAGGGTTGAAAGTCTTTGGAATTTCTTTCCAGAGAGAACTGTGGGGACTGGGGTCTTATCTATGGTCCAGGCTGAGGTAGGTCAGTAGAGGAAACTGGTGTTATGAGGAAAGGGCAGGAAAATTGATGAGAGGAAAGTCAGATCAGCCATGATTCTATTAAATGGCCTCAAACGTCCAAACGGCCTATTCCTGTTCTTATTTCTTATGATCCTAATACCACTAGACCTTTGCTTCCCCTTAATTGTTAATTTCATGTCTTATGGGTGTACAGGGTCTATGTATGAGGTACAAATGAGCTGTATATGTTCAAGGTGACAAGTTTTTGTGAATTACTTCTCAAGAGTTTATATGAGTGAATTTTTAGGTTAAGGAACTGTTCGTACATTGTTTTCACAGAGGTTACCTAGTAAATGTATGTGTGTGTCTGTATGTGTGTATGCACACACGCTTTTTTTCACACAAGCTTCTTGGGATTTAATTGTGACAACTTCAATGCAGGGCCTTTTGACTTTTCACAGTGTGGCATTTTAATTACTGGTGTTGAGGTGCTCATTAAGCTGATAAGTTCCAGCATCCTCTTGTTTTCTTGTAGTTGCAACGGTGGTTGAAATTGAGCCTTATTAATGCATTCCTCCCGATTTATAATTGGGAGACATGTGTTTAACTGATATACTGCAGTAATAGAATATAAGGATGGTGTTGGTTGAAGTGCCTATATTTGAATAAAAATGTGCCAGTCCTCAGGTTTGGAGTGGGCTACAGGATATCAGTGCTGAAATGAAGTGTGACGTTAACTTTCTGGCGGGATGCTGTGGTGTAGTCATAATGTCACTTGTCCCATGTTGCAGATTAATGTTCTGGGGACATGGTTCAAATCCCATCCTCGCAAATTGAATTCAATAAAAATATGGAAGTATTGATGATCTAGTGATTCACTAATGTTATAGAATCCCTACCATGTGGAAGGTACCACCCCCCCCCCCGCCCCCATCCTTGTAACCCCGCATTTCCCATGGCCAGTCCCCCTAGCCTGCACATCCTTTGGACTGTGGGAGGAAACCGGAGCAAACCCATGCAGACACGGGGATAATGTGCAAACACAGACAATCACTTGAGGCTGGAATCAAACCTGGGTCCCTGATGCTGTGAGGCAGCAGTGCTAACCACTGTGCCACCATGTCGTCTTGTCAGAATGTCTTCAGAAAGGAAATCTGTCATCCTTACCTGGTCTGATCTTCATGTAACTCCAGATCCGCATCAATGTGTTTGCCTCTTAACTGTCCTGTGAATGGTTTAACAAGGCATTTGGTTCAATGGTAGTTTAGGATAAGCATTGTTAAATGCTGGCCCAGCCAGTGACACTCGATCTTGGGAATAACAATAAAAGCAAATCCATTGGTTTCCCCTTTTCCACAGTACATAGAGTCATACAGCTCGGAAACAGACCCTTCGGTCCAACTCGTCCATGCTGAACATAATCCCAACTAGATAAAGCCAGCAAACCACATAAATGCACCAGAAAAGATAAGTCTTTACTTCAACAGGTTTATTTGAAAACACAAGCTTTTGGAGCCTCAGTCCTTCTTCATGTGTTAGTGAGAGATATAGTGTCAGGAACCGAATTTATAAGTAAAAGATCACTGGGTCACACCATTGATGAGGATGTACTAAACAAGCCTAAGATGCTGTTACAACTTTAATCAGTTAGAATGTTTTAATTGATTAATATGTATATGTAAATCTCCAAATTCTTTTCAAGTCACTGCCCTGAGAGGACTAAAGGTTTCATCAGTGTAAAAAAGAGGTGACATTTTAAGTCAGACAATGCATGTTAGGTGTAAGACCTTGTTTAGAATCTGTTTGTGTTTTAGTTTGGATTCAGACTGGTTTTATTTCTAAAGTAGGAATTTATAAACACCATATTGGCTGACTGTCTATAAATTGTGTGCTTTTTGAACAAAATAAAATGTATCTGCAAATATAAATTCACCCATAGATTCGCACGCTGGTGTGTATGTGTGTGTGTGTGTTTGAGAGAGAGAGAGAGAGAGAGAGAGAGAGAGAATGTGAGTGAGTGA
>NC_063335.1:114219250-114223867 GCF_021869965.1 Rhincodon typus | reverse complement strand
ATGTGTGTGTGTGTGTGTGTGTGTGTGTGTGTGTGTGTGTGTGTGTGTGTGTGTGTGTGTGAGAGTGTATAGTGAGGTGGGGTCACCTGTAGTGTGACATGAACCCAAGATCCCAGTTGGGGCTGTCCTCGTGGGTACCAAACTTGGCTGTCAGCCTCTACTCAGCAACTCCGTGTTGTTATGTATACAACAACCTTGGAGGACGTTTACCCAAAGATCTGAGGCTGAATGTCCTTGACCGCTGAAGAGCTCCCCTACTGGGAGGGAACAGTCCTGCCTGGGAATTGTTGCGCGGTGTCTATCCATCCGTTGTCAAAGCATCTGCATGGTTTTGCCAATATACCATGCCCCGGGGCATCCTTGCCTGCAGCGTATGAGATAGACAACATTGGCCGAGTCACATGAGTATCTGCCATGTACGTGGTAGGTGGTGTTCCCATGTGTGATGGTAATGCCATTGTCGATGCTCTGACATGTCTTGCAGAGGTTACCATGACAGGGCTGTGTGATGTTGTGGTTGATGTTGTCCTGAAGTAGTTGTCCTGGGTAGTTTGTTCTGAAGAATGGTCTGTTTAAGGTTTGGCAGTTGTTTGAAGGCGTGAAGTGGAGGCATAGGGAAGATCTTGGTGAGGTGCCCATCAACGTTAATAATGTGTTGAAGGCTGCGAAGAACATGGCATAGTTTCTCTGCTCCAGGGAAGTACTGGACGATGAAGACCTGCATCTCCATCTGTTTGCTCAGTATTGCTCCCTTGGTGATTATAATTTCACCAAGTTCCTCGCTTCCTTCCACTTCCAGATTTACAGATATTACTTGGATATTTGTTATCCTTTACAGTAAAGACAGAAGCACAAGATTTGTTCATTTCACCCACAATTTCCTCGTTATCTGTTATTAAGTCCCAATTCTCACTCTCTAAGGGACCGACACACTCCTTACTTACTCTTTTCCTTTTAGATACCAATTGAAATCCTTACCATCGGTTTTTACAATTCCAGCTAGTTTCCTCTCATGCTCTAATTTTTTGTTCTGTGCAATTCTTTGTACTCTGACCAGACATCTGACCTGTCACTCATCTTAACAAAAAAACATGTAATTTTGCAAAGTTAATGCTTTACTTGACTACTTTAGTTAATCACAGATGGTGTATTTGGAATTTTTCCTTTGGTAGGAATATACTTTTCTGAATATTCAGAAGTATCCTTTTAAATATTTGCCACTGCCTCTGTGTCCAGGGAAGGAATCCCTAAGAGGGAGCGAACATAATATGACAGAATTCAGCAGGCAGTTTGAGAGAGAGAAGATTGAATCAAATGTAATGATATTACAATTGAGTAAAGGTATCTACAAAGACATGAGGGTGGAGCTGGCCAGAGTTGATTGGAATTGGAGCCTCGTAGGGAAGGTGGGGAGCAGCAAAGGCAGGTGTTTCTGGATGTAATTTGGGAGGCACAGCAGAAATCTATCCCAAGGAAGAAGAAACATATTAAGGGGAGGATGAGGCAACTATGGCTGACAAGTGAAGTCAGGGATAGCAAAAAAGCAAAGAAAAAGCATACAATGTGGTGAAAGTTAGTGGGAAGCTAGAGGATTGGGAAGCCTTTAAAAACCAGCAGAGGATAACTAAAAAAGCAACAAGGATAGAGAAATATTAGGGTAAGCTAGCTAGAAATACAAAAGAAGATCTAAAACGTAAGAGAGAAGCAAGAGTGTTCATTGGAATGCTGGAAAATGAGGCTGGAGAAGTAGTAATGGGGAACAAACAAATGGCAGAGGAACTGAATAGGTACTTTGTTCATAGTGGAGGACAACAGCAACAGACCAGATCTTCAAGGGTGTTAGAGGCAGAGGTGAGTGCAGCGGCCATTACTAAGGAGAAGGTGCTGGGGAAGTGGAAAGGTCGGACGGTGAGTAAATTACTCAGACCAGACGGACTACACTCCAGGGTTCTGAAGGAGATAGCTGCAAAGATTGTAGAGGCATTGCTGGTGATCTTCCAGGAATCATTGGAGGAAGGAAGGGCCCCGGAGGGCTGGAAAATGGCTAATGCAACACCCCTATCTAAGAAAGGAGGGAAGCAGAAGGCAGGAAGCTATAGGCTGGTTAGCCTGACCTCAGTCATTGGTAAGATTTTAGAGTCCATTATTAAGGATGAGATTAAGGAGTACTTAGAATTGCATGGTAATATAGGACTGAGTCACAACAGCTTTAACTTTATTTTGTTATGTCTTTGTATTTAGTTTTTTTTTTCCTCTCTGTCCCTTCCTGCTATTGACTCACCTTCATGTTTCACATTAGTATTTTGTTCTCCAGCCTTGACTCTATTGTTTGAATTGTTACAATTACCCAAGCTAGATTCCTCACTTAGTCTCCCCTACCCACCATCCCCACCCTATCTCACCCAATGAAAACAACATTCTTTGGCTGCTCGAAATTTGGAACAAACACAGAGAATGCCAGAGAAACTCAGCAGGTCTAGGAGCACCTGTGGAGAGAGAAACAGAGTTAATGTTTTGAGTCTGGTATGACACTTTTTCAGAACTGATTCCTCACCTCATTGTTTAGTTTAATGCCCTCTCTGCTTCTCTAATTCATAACCGTCATGAGTTATGGGTCTCATGAGACCAAGTCCCATCATGGTTCAGGTCAGGACAGGTCTCACATTCCCCGGTATTGGTGCCAGTGCCCCACGAGTGGGAACCCACTTCTCCTACACCAGTCTTTGAGCTACATAAATCCCATGGTGCTCTTGGAAGAACAGCAGCTGTTTTTCCTGATAACCCAGTATTTGAAAACAGGTTTACTGAACATTTGCCTTTGTGATGTTTATGCACATGATTGTTGTTATTTATAACTATGATGGACTTAGAGTAATTACTTATCTGAAGAATTGAGTGGAATCTGGTCGTATGCTGGATAAAAGATCACAAACAGTGGTTGCAGCACTATCATTGATGTATAGACAGGTTTTTGGACTTGAAGAATTGTGGGTATGGGGATAGAGGTGGAAGAACCGTGGCAGATGAAATAGACTTCCTCGACGTATCTGAATTGCGATCATATTCACAAAAGATCCTCATGATCCTTTTCAATGACAGAGCATGCTCAAGAAGCCGACCTCTGCTCTTATTTCCTAAGCTCTTGCCTTCTTGAAAGGGGAGAATGTTTGGAGTTCCTGCTGTAATCACTATCCAGTGATCAACATGTACGTGTATGTGGTTAAGTGTTGAGAAAAGTATTAGATAGGCTGCATTCCCCTCTAGGTAATGGCTACTGGAGAATCCCCAATCATTGCATCCATTCATTGTTCTTTTACTCTTGAATAAATTTGTTCACAAGTTCAAGCCTGAGTCACAGTCTAATATAGTTTTGTCCTGCTGACTCTGAATATCGAGCAAGACCACGTGAGAACTATTAAAGAGTCAGTTTTGGCATTCCTAAATCTTTGCGAAATCGTGGCTTCTTACAGGAATTGTCTGAAATGTACCCAATAAAATGGAGCAGATGATAGTGCAGTCATAATTTGTGGACTAGTAATTGAGAGGTTCAGCCTGAGGCTTTGGAGACTTGGGTTCAAATCTCGCATGGCAGTTAAGAAGCAGCAATGAAGCAATCACTGATTGTTGAAGAAACTCATTTAATTCACTAATGCTCTTCAAGAAAAGAAATCTGAGGTCCTTTCCTGCTCAGGCTTCCACGTGATTCCAGACTGAAATGATTAGGCAAGCCACTCAGCTCAACAGCTGTTAGGATCAGGAATTGTCCTTAAATTCCAAATTTTATCAATTAACTTTAAATTCCATCAGCTGTCAAGGTGGGATTTGGACCCATGTCTTCAGAGCGTTACTTGAGCTTCTGATCACTAGTCCAGTGACATTTTTTCTCCCCTGTGCAAGCATATGTATATGGCGGAATAAGTCCGCATGTCTGAGTCCCCATCCATTTGTTAGTGTGTGTTTTTGTCATTTGTTGTTTAGGTGAGTTTCATGAATATCAGAATATGGATACGAGAAAGAAGGCTGGCCACCTGTCACAGTTTATTCAATAACAACCTAGCACTTACTGTCCCAACCTGTGGTTTATCACAGGTCCAAGCCTCTCTCAAAATATGCCCTAGTCTTTATTTGCGCAGTGCTCTGTTTATAAACATGTAATATTATCTCAGCAGTAGATATGATATTGATCTAGTATGAGCTAGTGACCAGTGGATGCAATCACAGCCTACTAATTTACCAAGTTGAATTCAATAAATCTGGTCATTTATGTTGCTGTTGTTGTTTGGCTGCACTGATTATTGTGGCCGTTGACTGAGCTAGCAAACCAATTAGTATTAAACAAAATCGCCCTGCTCAGATATGGAGGTAATGTCACCACATAGACTGATACAATGAAAAGGATAATCATCACAGACAGTGTACAGTAAGTACAATCTTAGCAGTGCAGCCATGCCCCAGGACTGGAACGTTTATGCAGACTGAAACATAAACGGAAACACTGCACACATGTGCAAAGGAACAGTACACATCGACACTTTGGGAAAGCTGAGAGACTATCTACACTGAGACACAGGGCAACACACTGCACACTGAAACACAGGGCAACACACTGCACACTGA
>NC_063335.1:114219088-114219240 GCF_021869965.1 Rhincodon typus | reverse complement strand
GGCAACACACTGCACACTGAAACACAGGGCAACACACTGCACACTGAGACACAGGCCAGACATGGTGCACACGCTGAGAGACAGGGTAACACACTGCACAGTGAGACACAGGGCAACACACTGCACACTGAGACGCAGGGCAACACACTGCA
>NC_063335.1:114218426-114219078 GCF_021869965.1 Rhincodon typus | reverse complement strand
CACTGAGACGCAGGGCAACACACTGCGCACTGAGACGCAGGGCAACACATTGCGCACTGAGACACCGGCAACACACTGCACACTGAGACACAGGGCAACACACTGCACAGTGAGACACAGAACAACACATTGCGCACTGAGACACAGACAACACACTGTACACTGAGACACAGGGCAACACACTGCATAGTGATACACAGGGCAACACACTGCACACTGAGACACAGGCCAAACATGGTTTACACTGAGACACAGGGCAACGCACTGCACACTGAGACACAGGCCAGACATGGTGCACACACTGAGTCACAGAAACTGACACATGGTGCACACACTGAGACACAGGTAGCACACTGTGAACTGAGACACAGGGCAGACACGGTTTACACTGAGACACAGTGCAACACACTGCACATGGAGACACAGGCAATCCACTGCACACTGAGACACAGGCCAGACATGGTGCACATACTGAGTCACAGGAACGGACACACAGTGCACACACTGAGACAGGAACCGACACGCAGTGCGCGCACTGAGACAGGAACCGACACGCACTGAGACAGGAACCGACACACTGTGCCCGCACTGAGACAGGAACCAACACACTGTGCCCGCACTGAGACAGGAACCGAAACACTGTGCCCGCACT
>NC_063335.1:114188372-114218416 GCF_021869965.1 Rhincodon typus | reverse complement strand
ACTGAGACAGGAACCGAAACACTGTGCCCGCACTGAGACAGGAACCGGAACACAGTGCACACACTGAGACAGGAACCGACATACAGTGCACACACTGAGACAGGAACCGACTCATGGTGCACACACTGAGACAGGAACTGACACACTGCTGAGACAGGATTTCATTTCCATCTGCAGTCCTGAAGGAGTGGTGCAGTGATCTCTGGACTCAGCTTTTGTGTGCTGGGAGAGTGGAATAGACACTCAGGAGTGTGGGTTTTAGCTGATTGCCCAGAATACAGTGTCTGTGAATTTGCTAACATACAACCAGTGGCTTTGTGATGAAGTAAAGTTGGCCCAAGAGTTTTTGCTTGTATTGAAGTTGATTCTAACTATAGGAAGGAATGCAACCTGCGCTGTCAGTGGTCTTTCACAGTTGCAGTTGTGTGTATATTCATCAGGATTCTTTGGCTCAGTGCTGCCTGCTTTGATAGTTAGCTGGGCACTCAGTGGGATGTGCCGTCACACTGCATGGTACTGTTTCTATAAAAGGAAAAGTGCATTGGAGCATGTGGAGTCTGTATGACTGTTTAATGCTCCAGGAAATCAGAGCTGTGGGAAGACGATGGTTTTGTGTCTGTGTGTTTTGTCTGTTTGATCCTGGAGCTGTCGTAAGGATTGCCCTTAGTGAAGAATGTAATTTTCAATGGGCAACTGTCATAAACCTGTATGTGTATAACTTACCCGTGTCTGGTATGTGG
The DNA here is from genome assembly GCF_021869965.1 of Rhincodon typus. Classification (NCBI taxonomy): domain Eukaryota; kingdom Metazoa; phylum Chordata; class Chondrichthyes; order Orectolobiformes; family Rhincodontidae; genus Rhincodon; species Rhincodon typus. The sequence goes on along the minus strand of NC_063335.1, from coordinate 114,217,676 downwards.
GTGCGAAGGAGGCAATATAGACAAAAGCTCTGCATAGCCTTGTCGAATTGGATGCCTCTGCCCTTTCTTCTTCCTCTTGAAAAACATGACTGCTAGTGAAAGAGAAAGGAAGATCACTGTATTCTTTCTGCTTTTTGTTATTTTATTTCCTTTCCCTTTTACAGAAAGTTTTGAGTTTTACTGTCCACTTCCATTGTCGCTCCGATTGTTCAGAGCTTGTATGACGTATAGTTCCACAGCACAGACCAGAGGGCCTAATGTTAAATGTGTCTGAAACTACAGAGGGATAAGAATAGAAGAGGATGGCATACAGGCCCCTCTGTATCAGAGGGGATGCAGTTCAATCTGGGTTCAAAATGTACTCTGGGTTGGAAATTTCAATGTCCAACACCAAGAGTGCCTCGGCCATAGATATAGCTGCTAGACTGAGTCTGCAGCAAGTGGTAAGGGAACCAACAAGAGGGAAAAACGTACTTGACCTCATCCTTACCAATCTGCCATCTGCAGATACATCTGTCCATGACAATATTGGTAAGAGTGACCATCGCACAGTCCTTGTGGCGATGAAGCCCCACCTTCACATTGAGAATAACCTCCATTGTATTGTGTGGCACTACCACCGTGCTGAATGGGACAGACTTCAAACAGATCTAGCAACTCAAGACTGGGCATCCATGAAGCGATGTGGGCCATCAATAGCAGCAGGATTGTACTCCAGCACAACGGATAACCTCATGCCAGGCATATCCCCCAAATGGAGAGCGCAGGAGGGCATGCCAGGAGCAGCACCAGGCATACCTGAAGATGAACTGAAGCCACCAAACAGGACTACTTGCATTACGAACAACATAAGCAGCAAGTGATAGATAGAGCTAAGCTTTGTTGACTGTTGGAAAAACCCATCTGGTTCACTAATGTCCTTTAGGGAAGGAAACTGCCATCCTTACCTGGTCTGGACTACATGTGACTCCAGACCAACAGCAATTTGGTTGACTCTTAATCACCCTCAGCAATTAGGGATAGGCAATAAATGCTGCCTAGCCAGTGATGCCCTCATCCGTGAATAAATAAAGAATAAAGGAAGCGATCCCACAACCAACGGATCAGATCTAAGCTCTGCAGTCCTGCCGCATCCAGTTGTGAATGGTAGTGGACAATTAACTCACTGGAGGAGGAGCCTCCACTCACACCCTTAATGATGGAAGAGCCCAGCACATCAGTGCAAAAGATAAGGCTGAAGCTTCCGCAACATTCTTCAGCCAGAAGTGCTGAGTGGATGATCCATCTCGGCCGCCTCCAGTGGTCCCCAGCATTACAGATACCAGTTTTCAGCCAACTCGATTCACTCCACTTGATATCAAGAAATGATTGGAGGCACTGGATATTGCAAAGGCTACAGGCCCTGACAATATTCTGGCAATAGTACTGAAGACTTGTGTTCCAAAACTTGCTGCTCCCCTAGCCAAGATGTTCCAGTACAGTTACAACACTGGCATCTACTGGACAATGTGGAAAATTTCCCAAGTGTGTCCGGTATATAAAAAGCAGGACAAATCCAATGCGGCCAATTGTTGCCCCATCAGTCTCCTCTCGATCATCAGTAAAGTGATGGAAGGTGTCAGCAACAGTACAATCAAGCAACACCTGCTCAGCAATAACCTGCTCAGTGACGCCCAGTTTGGGTTCCGCCAGGGCCACTCTCCTCCTGACCTCATTACAGCTTTGGTTCAAACATGGACAAAACAGCTGAATTCCAGAGTTGAGGTGAGAGTGACAGCACTTGACACCAAGGCTGCACTAGACTGAGTGTGGCATCACGGACCCCTAGCAAAACTGGAATCAAAGGGTATTGGGAAAAATCTCTCTGGCGGTTAGAGTCTTACTTGACATATAGGAAGATGGTTGCAGTTGTTGGTCAGTCATCTTGGCTCCAGGACGTCTCTGCAGGAGTTCCTCAGGGCAGTGTCTTTAGCCCAATCGTCTTCAGCTGCTTCATCAATGACCTTCCCTCCATCATAAGGTTAAAAGTGGGGATGTTCACCAATGGTTACACCATGTTCAGCACCATTCGTGACTCCTCAGATACTGAAGCAGTCCGTGTTCAAATGCGATAAGATTTGTACAATATTCAGGCTTGGGCTGACAAGTGGCAAAGAATATTCACACCACACAAATGCCAGGCAATGACCATCTCCAATAAGAGACAATCTAACCACTGCCCTTTGATATTCAGTGGTGTTACTCTCCCTGAATTTCCCACTATCAACATCCTTGGGGTTACCATTGACCAAAACCTCTGCTGGACTCACCACATTGAATCAGTCACTACAAGAGCAGGTCAGGGGCTAGGAATGCTGTGGCGAGTAACTCACCTGCAGACTCCTCCCAGCCTGTTCATCATCTGCAAAGTACAAATCAGGAGTGTGATGGAATACTCGCCACTTGCCTGGATGGGTACAGCTCCAATAACACTGACGAAGCTTAACACCATCCAGGACAAAGCAGCCAACTTGATTGGCACTACATCTGAAAGCATTCGCTCTCTTTGCTACCGATGCTCAGTAGCAGCAGTGTCTATTATCTACAATGCAGGTGCACTGTAGAGATTCACCAAAGATCCTTAGACACACCTTCTAAACCCACAACCACTTCCACATAGGACAAGGGCAGCAGATACAAGGGAGCACCATCACCTGCAAGTTCCCCTCCAAGCCACTCACCATCCTGACTTGGAAATGTATCGCCATTCTATCAGTGTCCCTGGGTTAAAATCCTGGAATTCTCTCGCTAACAGCATTGTGGGCCAACCTGCAGCACGTGGACTGCAGTGGTTCAAGAAGGCAGCTCACCACCACCTTCTCGAGCAACTATGGATGGGCAATAAATGCTGGCCAACCAACAATGCCCACATCCCATGAGTGAATACTGGACACAAAAAAATAAATTAGTGATGGTATGAGCGTAGGACAGGTTGTGAACAACAGTTTAACATTAGCTGAAGTTTTCAAAGGCTGGAGGCCAGTTGGGATATGATCAGACCGGTTCAGTATGAAGGTGACCAATCCTTGGCTGAGCATTGCAGCAGCTGAGGTGAAATGAGCAGGAGCAGAGATGAACATAACAAAACCGTTAGCAACTCCTTTGTCTATCCAACTGTCTTTCTCTCTCTTTGGGCTCTATCCTGTCGTTTACTCCCTACCCCACCCACCTCCCTATTTTCTCCATATAAACTGACGTTTTCCCAGCCACCATCAGTTCTGACGAAGGGTCACTGGACCCGAAACGTTAATTCTGACTTTTCCTTCACAGATGCTGCCAGACCTGCTGAGCTTTTCCAGCAAATTTGTTTTTGTTATAGTCAAATAGGTTTATTTGAAAGCACAAGCTTTTGGAGTGTAGCCTCTTCGTCAGGTGAACTGAGAAAGAAGCACACAGAACACAGAATTTGTAGGTAAAAGGTCAAAAGATCTCACAACTGATGAGAATGTATTAAACAATCCTAAAATGCTGTTAAATCTTTAATCAGTTAGAAGACCAACACCAGCACCTCCACATCATAGATTTGAGAAGGCAAGTGGAATGGTAAATTCCAGGGCTGTCAAAAGGGATTTTCTGCTATTGGTTAACTGACCTGAAACTATGACTATGTGTTCAATTTCCGCTTTTTTAAGAGTTCACTCTTTCGGACCCTCTTTTCCTCAAAGGAAGTGTTCCTATTGCAGGTATAGACCTTGATTTACTCTCCTTTCTGAGGTGACTCAATTGTGGAGGGCATTGCATCTTTCTCTTACCATGTATTGGAGTATTCTTTCTGAAAAGAGCATTATAGTGGAGTTAATTTGTGGCTGACAGTTTTCATCTAAACACGTATGAATTTTCAGTCCCAAAAATCTTACAGCCTCAACCAGTCAAACTGAATGTAACTTCTTCAGCCCCCATATATCAGTGACTGCAGTGATCTGGAAAGAAAAACTCTGCATAATATTCACTACTCCTGTGCAACACAGGTTGACCATCCTAACTGCTGCCTTGACTTGGAGCAGTTAACTGAAAATGAAGCAACCTCAATCTCCCTCCTCATTAACCAATACTGAGCGAGCTGGGTATATCCCTAAATCTACTCAGTTCACGAGTCATGGAATCACTGACAGTGAATACACTCTATGGTGCTATTCAGTTCCTGCTCACCAGAGGGTGCTGGCTGTCTAGGCTGTCACAGTGAGGGAGCCACAGACATCAGAGTGTGCAGCTGAAAGGGGTCAAGTTGGTGCATAGCACCTGCTGTAAATGGGTTTCTCAGGGATGAATGATAGCAAGATCGAGGTTGATCACATTTCAATTTGAGGATACTCTCAGCTTGTGTCTGGCGACTGGCTGCTTTCTCCTCATTCTCCTTCAATGTTACTGGGCTTCCTTATGAATTGGACATTGCCGGACGTGTACACAAAGAGATCAGCATCTGACAGATACTCACCTAATGTCCTTCTCCGGGATTTTGTTGTCATGTTTCACATTCATCATTTAGAGTTAATTTCTATCTCCCGAAGAGCATCACATCGATTTCCAGGACCTGCCTGAGATGAAGACAGGACTCACTAGCTGGGGTTTTGGATAAGAAACATTTTAGACTCTGGAGCAGGAATAGAATCACGGCTGGATATACTGGAATGGGAACAGGATCACCTAGTGGATGTACTGGAATGTGAATAGGATCACAGGGAATGTGTTGAAATGAGAATATGATCATGGGGCCAATATTCTGGTAAGGGAATAGGATCACAGGAGGATATACTTGAATGGGAATGGGATCATTAGATGGATAAACTGCATTGGGAATAGGATCACAGGTGGAAACACTGGAATGGGACTGGGATCACCGGCTGGATAAAATGGAGTGGGAATAGGATCACCGGGTGGATAAACTGGAGTGAGAGTTGACTGGAAATTTCGGAATATTGTTGACTTCACTCAACCTGTGGATTTTTTGTTGATTTATTGAAGGAGCTGTGTGTGTTCAGACATGAAATGTGGAAAGTGTGGAACAGGTGGGAATACAAAGCCTGTGGATTGTGGAAATGGCTGATCTTTGAATAGAAGTAAAATGCTCCAGTTGCTGGAAAGCTGAAACGAACACAGAGAGTGCTGGAGAAGCTCAGCCTGATATGACTTCTTCAGAACTCAAGAAGAAGATGAGTGATATCGGATTTGAAATATTATCTCTGATTTTCTTTCCACAGATGCTGCTGGATCTGCTGAGTTTCTCCAACAATTTTTGAATGTAGCCTGAATGAAAGTTCCAGATTGGATCAATTTGCTTGCATCATCATACTGAAAGTATAAAAATAAGATGCATTTTATTTTAAGCATATCATGATCAGGTCTGTCCCAGTCAATGAGGAGGATTTGAAAATCACTTGCTTTTGTATTGTAGGGATCCCAGCAGCTGATTTATGCAAAGCAAAATCACAAAAGCAGTGATATAACAATGAAAGGAGAACCAGTTTCTTTTGTTATTTGGTTACATGATAAATATTGGGCAGGCACCTGTGTAAGACTGGATTTCTCGCGCTTCCTCTTGAGTTAATATTCTGTTCCCACCAAGCCCTATAAGTTTAATCTGTCTTTCAAAAGATAGCACCTCTGACAATGCAGCACTCCCTGTCATTTATCCTGCTGAAACATGGGACATCAGTGCTCTACTCGGCCTGAACTGCCACCCCTGACTCTCTGACCCCTTCACGTGGGTATTCAGGATCATTCCCCCTTCAGCATCAATGACATGGGTACGTGAGATTGGGCAAATGGCAGCTCCCTCTCTTTGACTGATCATACTGCGCTTAGTGACAGTGAGCTGGAGGTGTTGAATGTGAAGTGGAAAGGGAGAAGCAGTGATTTCAGTAGAATAGTCACATATTCCCCACAAGTCCACATTCTGCTCATCCTGTCACTGTGCCCCGGTCAGCATCAGTTTACTTTTATCTTGACCCAGCTACATATATCTGCAGAAATCCTCTGGTGAGATCCACTCCACATTTTCCCTGTCTCCATGCTGATAGATTTAGTACAAGGTACAGGCATGCAGACTCGGTGTGAGAGAATATTTCTCAACTAATCCTGGCCAGGTCTGACACAGAGAGCAACTGACATGTCGCAGTTCTGAGTGCAAGCCACAACAGGAGGTTAGCAGCCAGGGCTCCTGTGCACTGAAAGAAGAAAGGTCAATTTTGTTCAATGTTTGTCCCAATAGTTGGGATGCTGCTGATCTGAGAGGATAGGTATTTCTATGCTGTGGAATTCTGACTTTGCGCCAGCATGTGGGAGATCCCATCCAGCGGCTCTCGTGTGGAGTTACTGCTCAGTCAAAATTCTCTCTAACACCGTGTGTGGATTGTTATTTCTTCAAAGCTGGTTTAGCTCCAGCTTTTAAAGTGACTCAAGCAGAGTGGAATGTTTTCCTTTGGGCTGGGAGACTGCAACACCCAATGAGACTCCTGAGAGTTAAAAATGTTGGTGCAGTCTGACAGGCCACTGTTCTCCCTGAACAGCAGTTCTCAGCGTAAGGCTGACACTCTGTCAGGGGATCCGGGTGGCAGAGAGTTTCAGAGCAGTTAATAAATCTGCAGCGAGTGAATCAGATGGCTTTGGTCTCCAGGCTCCTTGTGAGCCCAAACTGAACTCAGACGGAATGGCAGCTGATATGACTGGCAACTCTGAGGGCACTGACAGAGAGCTGGCAATGGAGCACAGCAAATTGGAGCATAAGAGGATATTGCAGGCAAAAACTGACCACGATACATTGACGTGTCGCTGCTGTCACTCGCCCAGTGAACAGGCTGCAGATATTCAAACTGCTGCCGTGCCTGAACAGGTAAATATTACCGGTGTCTTGCAGGTTAAATTCAAGAGATTGATAGAGGTCCGGGCGGGACGCCTCCGGAAGGAGACCAAGCCCAGTGACGCTGTCGATTTCTCCGGAAAGCTCTCAAGTGTGATGGTTGATTCCCCACTGAACTCCGTCAATGACAGACCAAGACGTCCCAGGAGTATCTGTGTCCCAGAAAACAAGATTGGATTATTCCCAGAGCTGGATTCCCAGTCACTGGTGCCAGCTGTGAGGAGGAGAGGGATCGATCCTGATCCATTGTGTAAGGGAGAGCATTCTCAGCACCACAATGAAGCAGCAGTAGGAACTGTACAGCCTCAAGCATGCATTCTCTGGCCTGGGAAGAAGGAACTACGTCGACCCCTTAGTATGAGTTTCCTTGAGGCTACCAGAACTCCCTGCCATGCTGGGGCTGAGGTACTAGACAGTGCAGTGGCTGAGCAGACTGCCACTGCCACCAGATCTGACAGCACAAGCTTTTTGCGAACTGGCTATCGATGGTCTAGTCACCGATGGGTTAGCTCAGCTGGGAAGATAGTGAGTGCAAAAGACACAGCAAGTGATCTCAAGACCCCAAACTCCAAAATATCCCTAAAATCACTAAAAAGAAGCCTCAGCTTTCGGATTAGGAGAGGAGAGAACAAGAAGGAGTGTGAGAGCGGCAGGAGCAGGACACTGAGTGTTGGAGAATCCTTCCGACAAAGGCTGAAGTCACCTGTAAGTGGGAACTTGTCTTCCCCAGAGACACCAAACCAAGAGACGCCCAACTGGCTTAAGCAAGGTCAGAGTTATCAGGTGCATCTACCATCTCTTATAAACACCTCCTCAGCTCCGACAGTGAAGCCAGCATACTCACCGAAAGAAAACATTGAGGAGAACAACTGGTGGAAGTTTCTGACTGCTCATTTTCGCAAAAAGGATTCACGTGTGAACAAAAACTCCCGTAAAAATGATAGATTGAGATCTGATTTGCAGAGGAATGGCTGGACTTCACCGAGTGAGGAACAGAATGTGATTTCGTGTGGGATCCTTGAATCTTGCAACATACCTGATCCATTTATGGAGATCCATCATCATCCGTCCAGAAGTGAAATGTCATCACCATCATCAGAAGGTAAACTGGGAGCTACATGGCTGATTGGTAGCAACAGCAGCAAACATCAGGATGATACAGATGTGGTGCTTATCATTCAAGTCTGGTTCAGAGCTAGTTTTTATAAGTGAAAGTGGTGCATGTAATAAGGGTAATCGGGTTTTGTGGAATTCCATTAACTAAACTGCTATGAACTGTGTGAAAGTGGACTGTCTGTGGATTCACCAACTCAACCTGGCATCTCTCAGCCACCCTGATTGTGCATAGGACAACAATGCCATTAACATGTATGAATTTAAGGAAGGATTGTCGCATTTGTGTGAACCTAGCACCTGCTCCGGTAGATATGAAGCATTCAGTCTGTTGTTTGGTAATGTCAGTTTGTAGCCAGGATTTCTCTAGAATGAACATGTGGAAAGGTTAAACAGTTAATGCTTAGACCTCAGCTATTCACAATAAGATTAATGATTTAGATGAAGGAGCTAAATGTAACATCTCCAAGTTTGTAAATGACGCAAAGCTGGGTGGGAGGGTAAACGGTGAGGAGGATGCAGATACTTTGGTGTGATTTGGATAGGCTGATTTAGTGGGCAGATGTATGGCAGATGAATGCATAATGTGGATGAATGGAAGTAAAAACAGGAAGGCAGATTATTATCTGAATGGCGACAGATTGAGAAAGGGAGAGGTGCAATGGGATCTGGGTGTCTTGTACACCAGTCGCTGAAAGAGAACATGCAGGTGCAGCAGGCGGTTTAGAAGGTCAGTGATATCAACGTGTACCACGACCTCTGACTTATCACCCTCCATCTTCAGGATGCCCTGCAGCCACTCAGTGACATTTCTGACAGTGGTCCCAGGGAGACGACACACTATTCTGGAGTCAAGTCTGCATTCGCAGAAACGCCTGTCTACAACTCTCACTGTTGAGCCAACTATTTCCTTTGGACTCTTGTTCTTGTTTCCTTGTGCAGCAGAGCCACCCATAGTGCTGCATTCTGTAATGGAACCTTCATTATCATCCTTTACCTACACTGAAAGATGGTATTGAGTGGGATGTCCTTTCGGACTGTCTGGTCTGCCTGTCATGCCCCTTTCCTCTGACTGGTGGTCACCCATTCCCTTTCCTGCCCTCAGTCTACAGGGTCACAATGTCAGCAAACGTGCTACCCACACTGCCCTCAGCCTTGCAGATGTACCCCTGTGCCTTCAGGTCCATTGAAGTTCTAAGACTTGGCACTCAAGCTGTTTGAACTGTTGGCACTTCTTACACATGTGGTCCTTGTATCAGCAACTAATGGGAACATTTACTTAAATGGGAAGGAAGTAGGTAAAAGTAAAGTTACCATTGCCCTCTGAACCATAGAACTGCTGTCTCATTAGAGAGAGATGACTGCTGGTGGTGAGTCACCACACTTCAGGGGAGGAAAAAGGTCGAGAAGGAGAGCCCTTCATGGCAACCTCAGTTGGTGCATGCATTGAACCCACACTCTTGATATTACTCTGCATCATAAACTAGCCATCCAGCCAACTGATCTAACCGACCCAAGGATAGAAGTGTAGTGTTATGTAAAAGACAGTTTCTATGAAACAGAATCAAAAGAGATGACACACAATTGATCTTGAGCCTGTTGATTTTGTATGCATGTGCTTTGTAACTTGGAGGCTATTGGTTATGTTCACATGAGCTCATTGTGATGACTCACGTAGGTCAAAGCTTGTATACTTTTTACGGCCATGTCCCTTCAAGGCCAGTGTGGTCTAGGGAATATTTTGAAGAGGGTAATTTGTTACTGACTATGATATCAGACAGTTCTAATAATACCCATGTGTCCTGAGGTTGCAATGAGGACAGACAAACCATAGAGCAAAGGGTAAAAAGAAGGCTAATTGCAGTGGGGTTGGATCAGCCAGTGTTTTTTCTTTTGTCTTGGCTGTTTAGAACACATTGAGAATTGGTGCAAAGAGGAAAGAAGCAGTTGCTCCCCAAATGGAAATGTTTGGCCATTTTCAAATAGATCCTGGTGTTGAAATAGATTTCTGAATTATGTTGATCTCACTTGGCACATTAGAGTAAAAGTTTTAAGAGTGAAATCTTGTCCAGCACATTTCTTTCCATTGGCATCATGAGGATTCCTTACTATTTAAAAAGTCATTCATCTCTGTGGGGATTTTAATATTGTAGTCTGTAATTGTTGTTGTCCCACTATGCCTACAATAAGTGCTACTTATTCATCATTCCTGTGCTTGCTCACCTGAAGTGACTGTATTAAATATAAATTTCTATCCCTGTGTTTAAACCTCTCCAGATCTTACTTTTGCCTATGCCAATACCCCTGCACAATCTGACAACCACTCCATCCTCCCTCAGTTTTTGTTCCCAATCCTCTGACACTGGCTACTTGCATGCCACTTTCCCCATTATTGTGCGCAAGTAGGCTGTTGCATTCTGTTGTGTGAAAGTGTCAGCTCATGTGTGTTGATAAACAGATGGGTGTGCATTTTCTTTTATTTATTTATGAGATATGGACATCACTGGCTGGACCAGCATTTATTGCCTGTCCATAGTTACCCTTGAGAAGTTGGTGATGAGCTGTCTTCTTGAACCACTGCATTCGATGAAGCTTATATATTTGCATGCCTGTTTGAAGGTACTTGAAACCCTGTATTTTTGCGTAGTCTGGGCCTGAATTTTGCAAACTCTGCTTTTGTATATGTTTGTTTTGTGTAACAACATCTCAAAAGTCTTTCATTCAGATCTGAGAAAGTATTTTTGTGATGTGGGAAGTGTGACTATAAAAAGCTCTGAATGTTAAAGTTGCTGTTGGATTCTGATTTGTATCCTGACGAAGGTTCCCAGGCACTGTTGAGTGGGTGAGAAATGTAAAGTGTTTTCTTCTGCCTGTCCTTAAACAGGAGCAAGTGACCTTGCTGCTCCTGTGTTCCTCTGTGGAATGCAAAGAATGGTATTTTAAAAACTGGCCACAATTTAACAGACTGCTGTCCAGTGTGACAACATTTCCATCTCAATCTCTGTTAAATTATTAACAGATTCTTCCTATAACCATTACACAGGTATCTTAATTGTACTGGTAAGAGAAACAGAAAATGCTGGAGACATTGAGCAGGTCAGACAGCATCTTTGGAGGAGAAAAAACAAGACCTAATATGTTAGGTTTATGAGTTTTCATCATATGCTCTCTGTTTTTCTTTTCCTTCTGATGTGTGAAGCTGCTTTTTACATTCCATAACTTATTGCTTGAAGCCCCCACATCCCTGTGAAGCTTCCAGATGTAGCTGTCAAGGTGGGTCTGCATATGTACCTAAGGATTAAACAAGTGGCCTTATTATGGCACTGATTGTGCTGAATTTGATTATTCCTCCTTACTCTGGGGCTTCCCTCAACAATTCATTTCCTGTCCTCTTCTATTTGTTGTTAACTCGCCGGTCATGTTTCAGAATTCCAATGGCTTCTTCTCTTTCTGTCATCTGAAAGAAGGCACCCGTGACAATACCATGCCCTTCAGTGCTGACTCTCCCACAATGTAACTTCCTTCAATACTGCTTCTCTGACAGTGTCGCATTCCCTCAGTACTACCCCATAACAGAGCAGTGCCCCCTCACTCACAACCCTCCAACAGTGCAGCATACTATTGTACTGCCTCTCGTATGGCGTGGCACTCCCTCACTCTTGACCATTCATTTAACCTGTCTGTATTCAGCTGTGGACTCTGTGTCATCTTCACCATTTGCCCTCCTTGTTTTTGTGTCATCCACAATCTTGACAATATTGCATTAACTTCTTTTTTTCAAGTCATTGCAAATAATTTGTTGCCCCAGCACGGATCCCTGTGGCACTCTACTGATTACAGGTTGCCATCCTTTGTCTCAACTCTCTGTCTTCTATTATTAGCCAATCCTCCATCTGTACTAATATTCTACCCCAGCACCATGGACACTCACCTTATTAAGTAGCCTTGTGTTTTGTACCTTATAGAACTTTTGGAATTCCAGATATATTACACCGATTGGCACCCCTTTGTTTAACATGCCTGTTACCTTCTCAAAGAATTCTAATAAATGTAGCAGGCATGATTTCCCCTTCATGAGCTATCTTGACTCTGCTTGATTATAAGATATAACACAGTGTGGAGCTAGAGGAACACAACAGGCCTGGCAGCATCAGAGAAGCAGGAAAGTTGACGTTTCTTAAGACCTGACCCGAAACGTCAACTTTCTTGCTCCTCTGATGCTGCCTGCCTGCTGTGTTCCTCCAGCTCCACACTGTGTTATCTCTGACTCCAGCACTTGCAGTTCTTACTATCTCTTCTTGATTATAATGTGTATTTCTAAATGTTTAGCTATGATGTCTGCTAATTGGCCTATAGTTTCCTGTTTTTGTCTTGCTTCCTTTGTTTCCTCCTTTAACCTTATTTGCTCTTGTTTTCCTATGTTTGTACACTCTGTTCCTTCTCGGCTCACTTTTTACTTTGGGTATCATTATCAAAATAGCTGCCCTGCAATGCCACTACGTTCTTATTGTTTGTACTGCTTCTCTGACAGGGCAGCACTCACTGAAAATTTCAGACGTTCCTGGGTTATGGACTCAAGTTTTTAGAGGGGAATTTGAATTTACAATCTTTTGATTCATAGTTGAGAATCACCGAGCCCCAGCTGACACTAAATCACTAAAAGTGCTTGAGCTATAATGATGGATGAGAATAGTTGCAGCGAGCTTGAAGATATGAATATAATAAATAGCAAATAACCCTGTCTCTAATTTACATTGACTACAGTTATCTAAACTGAAGCTGTTACCTAGTGTTATTTGCCATGGTTGTCTCATTGTCTGAGCTTCAGCAATCTGTCAGAGTGCCTTGCTTATGTAGTGTTTCATCCTAATCCTTACAGTATCCCCATCTGCCATGTCGTCTGAGATTAGTGAGGTTGGTGGGTGTGATGTAAAGCAGAGGCTGGGAATGTTCAAACTGCTGAGAATAATTTTCGTGGCACACCCTTCATAACGGTCATAGTCCTGGTCACAGGTTGGCAATTCAGAATTGAGATAGATCTGTAATAGGTAACTTTTTGTTAAGCAACGTTATTAAGGGATATGGGCTGAAGGCAGTTATCTAAAGTTAGGCCACAGATCAGCCATGACTTCATTGAATAGTGAAACAGGCTTGAGGGGCTGAATGGCCTATTCCTGTTCCGATGTTCCAATATTATTGTTGTGTATTGAAATTCCATCAAGATAAGCTGGAAATCTAAATTGAAGTGATTGGGTAACCATCAGCAAAGTGATGAAATCATAAGATCATAAAACCTTAAGAAATAAGAACAGGAGTTGGCCATTTTGCTACTCGAGTCAGCTCTGCCATTCAATAGGATTATGCCTGATCTGACGTTCCTCTTGTCCACTTTCCTGCCCTTTCCCTGTAACCCTTGATTCCTCTACTGATCAACAATATATCCATACAAGACTTACATAAGGACTATATCCTCACAGCTCTTTGTGGCAAGGAGTTCCAAAGACTCCCAACCTTCAGAGAGAAGATGGGGAAATATTCTCTTAGCATTTACTCTGTCGAGCCCCATAAGAATCAATATGTTTCAATGAGATCACCTCTCATTTTTCTAAACTCCAGTGAGTAGAATCCCATCCTGTTCAGCCTTTGCTCATTAGACAATCCCTCCATACTGGTGATCATCCCAGTGAACCTTCTCTGAACTGCCTCCAATAAAATGATATCTTTCATTAAATAAGGGGACCAAAACTGCTCACAGTACTCCAGATGTGGCCTCATCAGCACCTTGTACAGTTGCAGTAAGACTTCCCTACTGTTATACTCCAAACCCCTTAAAATAAGGGCCAACCTTCCATTAGCCTCCCTGATTTCCTGCTGCACCTGTGTGCTAGCTCTCTGTGTCTCACACACAAGTGCTCCCAAGTCCCTTTGTGTTGCAGCTTTCTGCAGTTTTTCTCCATTTAAATAATATTCTGGTCTTTTGTTGTCGTTTTCAAAATGAACAACTTTGTATTTCCCACATTAAATTCCATCTGCCAACTTTTTGCCCACTTACGTAATCTATCAATATCCCTGAGTAAACTGTTTGTGTCAGCCTCACAACCTAGATGTTCTTATGTCGTGTGCAAATTTGATTACAGTACACTACTTGCTTCTTCCAAGTTATTAATAAATGCCTACGTATCTGCATTTCTATCTCTCCCTGATTCTTTGGAGACCTATAGTACAATTCCAGCAAAGTGAATCCCCCTTTTTGTTTTTAAGTTCCACACATATGGTCTTATTTGAAAAACCTTCAAAGATATCATCCTTTTCACGCCAGTTATTGACTCCTTATCAACCACGTCCAACAAGAAAGAATTTATCCATCGTCCTTTGGCATTTAATTACATCATCATTGCTGAATCCTCTACTGTCAACATCCCAGACATTACTGTTAACTCGAAACTGAACTGGACCGGCCACATAAATACTATGGACTACACACTTATTTCTAAGGCTGGGTATTCTGCATGCAACGTCTTACCTCCTGTATCCCCAAAAGCTGTCCATCATTTACTAGGAGTAAGTCAAGTGTGTGATGGCATATATTCCACTGGCTTTGATATATGCAGCTTCAACAAAACTCCAGAAGCTCATCACCTTCCAGGCCAAAACAATCTGCTTAATTTAACTATTTCCCTCAACACTGAGTCCCTTCACAATGTGGCAGGAGTGTGAAGCATCTCCAAGATGCATCCAGTAACTTGCTGTAGCTTCTTTGACAGAAACTTCCAAACATAGTCCAAACCTACAACTTGGTAGGACAAGGGCAGCTGATACATGGGAAAATGTTATTTATTGTCCCAATGCTCATTGATGCCCAGTTATGCAGCATCTTTATTTTAAAATTCTTATCCGAGTTTTCAATTTTTTAATTCACTCTTGGGACATGGGCATTGTTGGCTGAGCCAACATTAAATACTTGTCCCTAGTTGCCCTTGATAAGGTGGTGATGAGCTTCTTTCTTGAATCTTTACAGTCCATGTGATGTAGCGGCTTTTCTTCTCCCTGTCTTCATAATCTCTTCTGGCTCCACAATTCTGTGAAATTTTCTCATTTAAACCTCTCCATGTCTCACTTTCTTTTAGACACTCCTTAAAACCTACCATTTTGGCCATGTGTTTGATGACCTGCCTTAATATCTCCTTATGTGGTTCAATATCAAATTTTGTCTTATCATGCTTTTTAGGATTTTGTTCCATCCTCTCAATTGGATGTGGGCCAATATTTATGCTGGAGAAGCTGGTAGTGAGCTACCTTTTTGGACTACTAGGTGCAGGGCTGGATGAACACAGCAGGCCAAGCAGCATCATAGGAGCAGAGAGGCTGACGTTTCGGGCCTAGACCCTTCATCAGAAAAGGGGGAGGGGAAGGGGGTTTTGAAATAACTAGGGAGAGAGTGGGAGGCGGATAGAAGAGGGATAGAGGAGAGGATAGGTGGAGAGGAAACAAACAGGTCGAAGAGGCGGGGATGGAGCCAGTAAAGGTGAGTGTAGGTAGGGAGTTAGGAAGGGGATAGGTCAGTCCAGGGAGGACGGACAGGTCAAGGGGGCGGGATGAGGTTGGTCGGTAGGAGATGGAGGTGCGGCTTGAGGTGGGAGGAGGGGATAGGTGGGAGGAAGAACAGGTTAGGGAGGCAGGGACGAGCTGGACTGGTTTTGGGATGCGGTAGGGGGAGGGGAGATTTTGAAACTTGTGAAATCCACATTGATACCATTGGGCTGCAGGGTTCCCAAGCGGAATATGAGTTGCTGTTCCTGCAACCTTCGGGTGGCATCGTTGTGGCACTGCAGGAGGCCCAGGATGGACATGTCGTCTGAGGAATGGGAGGGGGAGTTGAAATGGTTCTGGTGTCTTTGGGGTGGAGATACACATAGTGTTGTTAGGGAGGGAGTTCACAATGACAAACTTGCATTTATATAGCATCATGAACGTGGTAGAATGCCTTGGGCCTTTTTGCTATGTCAGACACACTAAAGTAATGCAAATCATTTTTATTAAACAGCTCTGTAAGTGTAATAAATTCTGGCTTTGCAGTCACGTTCAAATCGCAAGAACAAATAAACAAAAACCTCCATGAGCTCAGACTCCAAGTTTTTTAGACTCCCTATCACTGTATCCTTCTCTATCCCTATTTCACTGTGTTTATTGTTTCTGCCTGTACTGTACTTTCTCTGCATTGTCCACTCTGTTGTTTCCATCTTGGCCCTGCATTCTGAAACTCTTATCTTGTCTTGCCAGTTTTTAACAGGTTTGAAGGCTCCTTAAAAGTTAGCTCTTTGATGAAGTATTTGGTGACCTTTGCTGACTCTTTTCTTTAGCTGCTTGTTAAAGGTGTAGTATATCTCAGTGCTATCTGCTCCTCTGGGCTGCGCTGCCTTCTTTGTGTTACTTGTATTCAAAGAAAATGAATTTCCCTTGCCTAGGTCGATTTGTTGCTTGGATACTGCGTTGCTGGAACTTGCTGTGTTCTTAAATAAAGGCAGTTGTTCTTTAAGTGCATTTGTTTGGACAGGTTGTACCTCAGGGGGTGAAATCATTCTTAAACTTAATGATTTCCATGCACAATGCAGGGTTTGAAGCTGGTCAGTCTACTTTTCCTTGTGACAACAGGGACTTTATTTTCCCGGTGAGATTTGATGACCTTCAGTGAAGATTTGAAACTGCCCAGTTGGGTCTGGACGAGGGACCTCAGTAATTGAAACAAAATTAAGTAAAAGTTGGCTTCCAAGAAATTTGATTGTATTTCTAAAGAAGGTGATTGGGTGTGTAGATGAGGGTAGTGCAGTTGATGTAGTTTATATGGATTTCAGCAAAGTCTTTCACAAGGTCTCACATTGGAGAGTGGTAAAGAAGTTAAAAGCCCATGGGATCCAGGGGAATTTGGTAAGTTGGGTCCAAAATTGGCTTAGTAGCAGGAGACATGGGGTGGTGTTAGAAGGCTGTTTGTGTGACTGGAGCCTGGTTTGCAGTGGCATATCACAGGGTTCACTACTAGGTCTCTTATTGTTCATAATATATATAAACACTGTGAGGCTGGTGTAGATGATAAGTAAGAGTTACAATGTAGGAGGAGCTGTTTGGCCTATAGTGCCTGCACAAGTTCGTTAATTGAATATCATTAGCTCATGTCAATCTCCTGCTTTTTCTCTGTATCATCGGAAAATATTTTTATATAAAATAATCATCCATTGCCCACTTGAATGTCTCAATTGAAGCTGCTTCCAGCAGTGATAGGTTTTAAGAAAGTGAAAGGAGGCTGTGATAAGAAAAGAACAAAATGGAGAGATTGAATGTGGAAAGAGTTAGCATTGCAAGGCCCAAGGGACTGGCAGTGGGACAAATGGAAATAAAAGATGGGCCTAGATGAGGTGTGTATAGCAGAATGAAGAACAGTTGTTGTCTGAAATCAAAAATAGAGCAAAACTAAGGTGAAAACCAAAAAGCATGCAAAAAAAAACAAAATTGGGGCAGGGGTCACAATCCGTAATGATTAAACTCAGTGCAGAGTCTGGGAAAATGCAAGGAGTTTGTGGAAAGTTGAGATGCTATTCCTGTAACTTGCTATTAACAATCACCTTTTCATGGACAGTTAGGGTTGGGCCATAAATGCTGGCCTAGCCAGTGACACCCACATCCCAAGGCAAAAAAAATTAAAAAGTACCTAAATGTTATTTTCAGGAAGAGATCTATTTAATTTGCAACATGCAAGTTTTTATCAGCTTCTTCTGAAGGATTTGGATATTATACAAAATCAGCACTGAAGGGATTTTGTAAATTATGATTGGATTAATTGTTTCTCTTTATAGCAATACATGAACTT
The DNA here is from genome assembly GCF_021869965.1 of Rhincodon typus. NCBI lineage: Eukaryota > Metazoa > Chordata > Chondrichthyes > Orectolobiformes > Rhincodontidae > Rhincodon > Rhincodon typus. The sequence continues at coordinate 114,199,806 of NC_063335.1, read as the reverse complement.
CAGTTTCTTCTAACTCCTCCAACTGCTGAACCTGTGCATTGTCAGCTCCTGCCCATTGCTCCTGGACTCCATCAGTCCCAGTTTTGCAGATTGGACATATTGCTCAATCTTCTTTTTGAAACATAAAGAGAACAACAGTACATTTTAAAGAAAATCAAATTTCTAATTAAAGATGAAGGAAGCAATGGAACTGGAAGCTACTATAATAAAACCCCTTTCATGATGGATGGGAACAGACATCAACACTTGCCCACTTGTCCAGTCTGTTTCAGCTTCCATGAAATCAAACAAAATACCATTGCACTGAATTGATGGAGTGCCTGCTAGTATTAGTAAAGCTTTCTCTGTGCTGCCCTGAGCTTGTGATTGGACAGAAGGATTACTTTCCGCAAGAACTTGTCGTCAGTGGAACATTGTAATCAGGAACACACTGCTATACTTCATGTGCTGTTGAATGCTAATGTATTTCCCTTTCTCTTAGTTTGTTCTTTAGAATTCAATGTGGTCACACTGGTGCTTTTGTGATTTATTTAACAGCCTTGGAACATTTTCATTATAGGATATTTCTGTGAGAACCCTTCTGTTTGGACCCTGTACTCAGGGGATACGTGTATGTGTCCTGATGTTCCTTTTTCAGGATTCATGCTCCCTGTATTTAAAAAAAAAACTTCTTATTAACACTTGTCACTTCCAATATCAGGCTACAAAGCTGACTAAAGGGTTTGATGCAGGTGGATAAGTTGAGTTCAGTCCATGCAAATATGCCATGGAAAGTTCACTTCAGGAGGAGGATTGGAATGTTTCTTGGTAATAAATCATGCAGCTTAGCGTTGCTGTTTTTTGGTCCAGGAATTTATGATACAGGTATTTCTGCTATAAAGTGTGTTTTATTAACACAAGTTGGCTGTAATGCAATTGATGAATAGTGGACGCTGTTTGGATAACACAAACTTTCTACTGTATAGTATAGTGATTTCCCTAAAATGCGATTTTCAGTGGTGATTTTCTATAGTGCAAGGTCACGTGAGAATGCAACTATTGTATTGCAGGAGAAATACCTGTAGTTGCAAGTTAAATCAAGAAAGAAAGCAAAAGTCTAATGTAGAGTGCATGGGCTCCTTATCCCTATTCTTTTCTCCAGTATTGTTCTGACAACAGAATAAAGAAATAACCCTAACCCAAATCTTAATCCCAATCCTAACCCTAACCTGTCAGGCATATTGAGCCTGACCCATCAGATCAGTACCCCACACCACACTCTGTTCTAAGGTACTGAGAGAGCCAACAGCAGTGTACACCTCACTCCCTTCCAGTGTACTAAGAGATACAGCAGCGGTGTACACCACACTCTACTTCATAGTACTGAGAGAAGCTCTCTTGCCAACATGCCCAGTATTGAGGCACTAATCACCCAAAACCAGCTCTGTTGAGCAGAACATTTGTTCATGTGCTTTTATCAGGTTCTTGAAGCAGCTGTTTTACTGAAAACTCCAATTCTGACAGGAGAACCCTTTCTCCCAAGAGGATAATAGAAACACTGTGGTGATTTGTCTTGCTGACTGCAGGTGAGAGCAGGTCAGATAATCCAGGGATCATTGATTGCTGTCGAGTACTACCTTCTCCCATAGCCCGTGTGGCAGTGAGTGTTACCCTTACTGCTCAAACAGGCTGTCTGAACTCGTATTGGTGAAATTGGACAAATTATTGCTAATGCAGTTGAACATAAGCCAGAGTGCTTAGACATGAGGAGGATAATTAACGTAGTGTGTGTAGTACTGCAAGGGATCGTGTGTGTGTGTGTGCATGTTACACAGATAGTGAGTTTACAATACTTAGACTGGTGAACTGCAGTAACTGGTTTAAATCAACACTTGCGAGAGACCAAGAATCCTCATTAACTTTCTGGTATTCTATAAGAACTTAAAATAAAATGATATGATCCTCTTGAGAGGAAAAGCAAAGCAGGCACTGAAAAATAATGAAGGGTGATGTGTGCTTTGCTGATCAGTTTAATGCTGCAGCAGTTTGGTACACCAAATGCAACAGTCCTGCTTTTGATCAGTGCATAGATACAGGCACAGTACAGAAAATTTTATCCTATGAGGACAGGTATCTGTCACTAGCTCAGAAACAACGACACGTGCGCAGAATCCGTTTGGCTGAAAACATCTATAAATGTGTTAAAAACCTGCATGTATAGGTGTTAGCAAATGGCTTGAAGGCATTGTGAAGTGACTGGTAATTGAAAGAAAATGGCATATTGCAGTTCCTGGGATTCTAACGGAATATAAACAGTTTTTGCAAGACTTTACCTGCTGATACTTGGGAAAATAGCCAGCAATGCAATGATAGGTTTCATCCACGTAAACCTGCATTATACCCGAAAATATATTCTATTTAGAGTCAAAGAGTCATAGAGAAGTACAGCATGGAAACAGACACTTCGGTCCAACTTGTCCATGCCTACCAGATATCCTAAATTAATCTAGTCCCCTTTGCCAACATTTGGCCCATTACCCTCTAAACCCTTCCTATTCATATACCCATCCATATGCCTTTTAAATGTTGTAATTATACCAGCCTCCACCACTTCCTCTGGCAGCTCATTCTGTCAACGCACCACCATTTGCGTGAAAAAGTTGCTCTTTAGGTCTCTTTTAAATCTCTCCCCTCTCACCTTAAATCCATGCCCTCTAGTTTTGGACTCCCCTACCCTGGAGAAAGGACCTTGGCTGTTCACCCTGTCCATGTCCCTAATGATTTTATAAACTTCTATGAGGTCAACCCTCAGTATCCGACACGCAAGGGAAAATAGCCCCAGCCTATTCAGTCTCACCCTATAGCTCAAACCCTCCAGCCTGGCAACACCTTTGTAAATCTTTTCTGAACCCTTTCAAGTTTCACCACATCCTTCCTAAAGCAGGGAGACCAGAATTGCACGCAGTATTCCAAAAGTAGCGTAACCAATGTCCTCTACAGCTATAACATGGCCTCCCATACTCAACTCCTATACTCAGTGCACTGACCTGTGAAGGCAAGCATACCAAATGCCTTCTTCACTATCAAAAACAGACGTTGCTGGAAAAGCCCAACAGGTCTGGCAGCATCTGTGAAGAAAAATCAGAGTTAACGTTTCGGGTCTGGTGACCCTTTCACAGAACTTCTTCACTATCCTGTCTACCTGCGACTCTACTTTCAAGGAACTATGAACCTGCACTCCAAGATCTCTTTGTTCAGCAACACTCCCCAGGACCTTACCTTTAAGTATACAAGTCCTGCCCTGATTTGCCTTACCAAAATGCAGCACCTCACGCTTATCAAATTTAAACACCATCTGCCATTCCTTGGCCCATCGGCCCATCTGACCAAGATTCCATTGTTCGCTTAGGTAACCTTCTGCACCATCCACTACACTTCCAATTTTGGTGTCATCTGCAAACTTACTAACTGTACCTCCTATGTTCACATCCAAATCATTTATATAATTGATGAAAAACAGTGGTTCCAGCACCGATTCCTTGCGGCACACCGCTGGTCACAGGCCTTCAGTCTGAAAAGCAACCCTCCACAACCACCCTTTGTCTTCTACCTTTGAGCCAGTTCTGTATCCAAATAGCTAGTTCTCCATCTGTTCTGTGTGTTCTAACCTTGCTAACCAGTCCACCATGAGGAACCTTGTCAAATAGCTTACTGAAGTCCACATAGATCACGATCACCGCTCTGCCCTCATCAATCGTGAATTAAGTTAGTGAGACATGACTTCCCATGCTCAAAAGCATGTTAATTATCCCTAATCAGACCTTGCCTTTCTAAATGCATGTAAATCCTGTCCCTCAGGAACCCCTCCAACAACTTGCCCAGCAATGGTGTCAGGCTCAGTGGTCTATAGCTCCCTTACCACCTTTCTGAAATAGTGGCACCACGTTAGCCAACCTCCAGTCTTCTGGCAGCTCACCTGTGGCTAGCAATGATACAAATATCTCAGCAAGGGGCCCAGTAATCACTTCCCTAGCTTCCCACAAAGTTCTAGGGTACACCTGATCGGGTCCCAGGGGCTTATCTACCTTTATGTGTTTTAAGACTTCTAGCACCTCCTTCTCTATGATATGGACATTTTTCAAGATGTCGCTATTTATTTCTCCAAGTCCTGTAGCTTCCATATCCTTCTACAAAGTAAACACTGAATCAAAATACTCATTCAATATTACCCCCTCTCCTGCAGTTCCACACATGCGTGACCTTGCTAATCTTTAATCTAACATTTTGGGGACGTTCTTGTGTGAACAGGTCTGTCACCTTACAACATAGGAGAGTAGTACTGGTTTGGACTTGTCAGGTTAGTAGATAGGGAGGCGATAGCATAGAGGTGTATGTCACTGGAGTAGTAATCCAGAGATCAGGTAATGTTCTGGGGACCTGGGATCGAATAACAACATGGCAGATAGTGGAACTTGAGTTCAACAAAATCGAGAATAATCTGGCCTAATGATGACTATGAGACCGTGATCAATTGTCTTAAAATCCCATCTTGTTCAGTAATGTCCTTCAGGGAAAGCAAACTACTGTCATTACCTGGTTTGGCCTATATGTGACTTAACAGCAATGTGGTTGTCTCCGAAATGGCCCAGAAAGCAATTCAGTTTTATCAAACAACTAAAACATCTCAAAAAAAGGAATGAAGTGGCACAGAGCTAGGCACCAGACATGATAATAGCAAACAGCCCTGTCATCACTGCAATCTCTTCCTTACTAACATCTGAGGTCTGAACTGGGTGAGCTGTCTCACAGCCAGACATAGTCATCTTCATGAAATCATATTTTTCATACTGTATACCAGACAACACCATTATCATTCCTGGGCGTGTCCCCTTTAAAATTCAAGTTGGACTAAGTTCTAGAGAAACAGGCCTAATTTGTAAAACCTCTTCTCATAACTTAATCCCTGAAGTCCAGGTATCATTCTGGTAAACCTATGTTGTACTCCCTCCAGGGCCAATATGTTGTTCCTAAGATATGGTCTCCAAATCTGCTCATAATACTCCCAAGTGGAGTCTAATCAGGGTTTTCAATAACTACAGTGTCACTTCTGCATTCTTGTACTCCAGTCCGCTAGATATAAAAACCATCTTTCCTTTAGCTTCCTTGGTTATTTTCTGGACTTGTTTGTGATATTTTAAAAGTCTATGCACATGAACCCCCAAGTCTCTTTTTACAACCACTGTATTCCACTTAACAGCTGCAGAAATTTACAAAGGCTCCCTGATGGCACCTTCCAAACTCATGGCCACTACCATCTAGAAGGACCAGGGCAGCAGATACATGGGAGAACTACCATCTTCATATTCCCTCCAATCTACTCATTCATATTGAAAATATGTTGCTATTCCTTCATTATCAATGGACTCAAACTCCTAGCCTGTGGTATGGGGAAAGCACCTACACCAAATGTTTTGCAAAAGTTCATATAGGGAGCACACACCACTTTCTCAAATGTAATTAGGAATGAGCAGTAAATCATGGCCCAGCCAGCAATGCACATCTCCCATGAATTAAAAATATTCTGTTCCTGTATTACACTGGGGCACAGTACAGGCTGGGATAGCTCTGTTACTCTGTAACACAGGGTACATACTGGTGTGGATAGGTCTGTTGCAATTTAACACCAGAATACTGTATAGATGAGGCCAGGTCTGTCCCAGTGTAACACTGGGATACAGTAAGATAAGCCTTTCCCTGTAGACCACTCGGGTACAGAAGGGGATAGGTTGTCTTTCTATAACTTTGGACTGTTATACTTGTGAGCACAGGTGTGTCACTGTATAATGCTGGGGTCTGGTACTGGTGAGGACAGGTTTCTCACCTTGTAACGCTGCTATACGGTGCCCATAAGTGTTGGTCTGAAATGATATAACACTAGGGTACAGTACTGATTCAGACAGATCTGTCGCTGTAACACAATGCAGTGGGGACAAGTCTGTCCCTGTGGAAGACTGGGCTACAGTACTTTCGGGGATCGGTCTGTCACTGTATAACACAGATACTTCGTTGGTGGGGGTGTGTTCGTCACTCATAATTCTACAGTATAGAGAAAGACCCTTCAGATCATCCACTCTGCAATGGCCAAAAATAACCACTTAATTATTCTAATCCCATTTTCCATTACTTGGCCCAGAGCCTTTGGCATCACAAATGTACATCTAATTACTTCGTAAATGTAATGAGGGTTTCTGCCCCAACACCCTTACAGCCATCATTTAAAACTGGTGTACAGAACTGATGGAGACAGGCCCATCGTTGTATAACACCAGGATACATTATGGGTGGGTACAGGTCTGTCCCTGTGGACTGCTGGGAAACGATACTGGTGGTCAGATTTATCACTGTAAAACCCTGGTTTGCAGCGCATATATTATTGATGGGTCAGCTTTAGGGAAGCTTACTTTACCAATGTGCAGAACAAACATTAGCCACAAAAAAGTCATATTCCTCTTTGCCTTGCAGACTGCAGAAAGCTGTTAGGAAAGTGTGTTGTGTGTTTGCCACATTCTGCTGGAGATCTGTTGGTTGCTCTTAGTGCTTTTACTCAGACAAGTGTGTATACTGAACTGAAATCACACATCAGGGAAGCTGCACTAACAGGTATTTTGCTAGCCAAGCCCCAGAGTTGATCCACAGATCCAATGAGTCAGTTTGCATAGAAGTAATTGAGGGAGCAAGGATTTGCAGCACTCCTTAACTCATTGAAGGCATGGTTCTGGCAACCTCTGACTAAAGCACAGTGGAGTAACCATGTGTTTGAAAGTGGAGTGAAGTTACGATTAGTAAAACATCTTTCACCCTTAAAGATGGTGTTGTATTACTGCAGTTCTGGTTGTGACCTCTGGACAATATAAAACTTGTATCACGCAGCCATCAATTCATTGCCACTTGCTTATTTGTCAGTCACTGGTTAACCCTGTTTGTGTTTTATGCCTGGAGGTTTAGAAAGGGCTGTTCTTAAAACCAAAATAACATCAAACCAAGCTGGAAATACTCAGCAAGACAGGCAGCATGTATTGAGAGAAACAGCATTTACAGGTCAATGACTTTACATTAGAACCTTGTCTTAGCTGTATTACTGTATTGGGATATAAATCCAACATCTAAACAACAAAATCCATTGATATTGTAAAAGAAAGTGAGCTTGGGAATTACACCGGAGAATCCAGTGCTGAACAGTAATTTGTCTACATTTTATAATGTGCATGATAGTTGGAGCTCAGGACTTTAGAATGAGGGCAGATCTTGCAGAAAAGTATAAAATACTAACAGGATTGGACAGGATAAGTGCAGAAAGGATGTTCCCAATGACCAGGGAGTACAGAACCAATGGGTCACAGTGCAGAAATGTATAAGATGTTAAAAAGACTAGACAGGGTAAATGCACAAAAGATGTTCCCCAGGACCAATGCAGTCCCAGATTTGATTCATGTTTGCCTCTCTACCTGATCCCAAGAGATTATAGCCAAACTGGAGACAATGGATAGAGACAGCCACGTGTTTCCAGTTGATGTATTCTGAGGAATTTTGTCATAAATCTTGTATATCTCTTGAAGCAGCTCACAAATTAATCATTCATTGAGCACAGGCTTCCATGTCTTCCGCACTCCAGATTCTACTGTTCCGCACTCCAGATTTTATCGAGGACACAATCACTTCCAGAAATCACAGCAAACAACTTCAAGTGCACCTGAAGCAAACCACACCCATTGAATACCTAGCACTTTAGAAAATATGCACTTATCACTACTTAGCAGCTCACTCCACAAGAGAACACTGCCTCAGCCTGATCCGTAGATCCTGATTCATACTAATGGATGGAGCTTACTATGTAACTACCACTCAGAGTTTCAGGCTCACGGTCATGTCCAGCTTGCAGATTGCTTTTTAGAGTCACTTGTGGTCATCCTTTTATTCTGAGACAGTCATTTGGGATTGATGAATAACTTTCTACCACTCTGGTTTTGTGTGTTCTGAGGTGATTAAATACTCCAGTTCTGGATCTGCAAACTCTTTACAGATGGTCGGGGGTGTTTGTTGAAGTAAGTGGGTGAAACGCTTGGGTTTTCATACATTCTGTCAGCTTTTTGCGGCCTCCATCTGGGCCTTTCAGAGATGTTTGAACAGGGTGCAAATTCTTATTCTCCAGCTTGGGTACAAGTTTGTGGAGTTACTGGATTTTTTTGAGGAGATTTTGAAGATATTCTTGAGGTGTTTCCTCTGTCTTGCTGGCAGCCACTTGCCATAATGAATCTTGTGCTGGCGAGCATGTTTTGGAAGTCGTGTGTTAGGTGTGTGGATGATTTGGCCTGCCTAAAGAAGCTGATTGACTACAACCAGTGTCCCATTGATGGATAGGTTAGCGTGAGAGTCGGCCCTGTTGTTGGAGCACCTATCCTGCAAGTGCGTTTGCAGGATTTATTGGAGACATTTATAGTAGTATTTCTCAAAGGGTTTGAGGTGTCAGCTGTACATTGTCCAGGTCTCTCATGCATATGGGAGGGCTCATAACACTGCGCCCCATAGGATACTAGGTTGCTGTTAGATTAGCAGTGAGAAAATAATAATGGCACCACCAGTTGGTATTGGGATAACAGATTTCTTAAATTGAGCAATTCCTGGTTTGTATTGTATCACAGGGCTGGAACTGATATATGCTGAGACACTGGCTTCAAGTGTGAAGTATGATGTGTGAGTTATTTTTATTTTAATATCATTGTTGAGTTATGATTTGAGTTTGTGGCTTGTGGATTTCCTTTTCTGGCTTGTGGATTTTCTTTTGTGTCTTTGAGGGAGTTTAGTGATGAAGTTGTAGGTATTTCTGCAGCTGTGATGAATTGTTTTTAAAGAAAAAGATCTGATAGTTTTTAGATGCTAATGGGAATTTGTTTACATTGAGAGAGTTTTACAAGTGAATAAATTAATAAATTGTGTGCTAAGCTTTCAGTTTAGAAGGTTAGAGATTGAATTAGTTCTTTTGATTGAGAAACATATAAGGCTACTTGATAAGAGCCCATGACATTGGATGTGGTCAATCAGCATGGATAGAGGATGGGCTAACTAATTAGCTCACTAATGGCAAAATGAAAGTTGGGGTGAGGGGAGCATTTTCATGATGGCAACCTGTAACTAGTGGAGTACCATAGGGATCAGTGCTGGGACCACAATTATTTACAACATATATCAATGACTTGGATGAGGAAAGTGAATGTTGCATAGCTAGGATTGCAGATGAGACAAAAATAGGTGGGAAGATAAGTGAGAATAGTGCAAAGAATCTGCACAGCGATATAGATAGCAAGTGGGCAAAAACCTGACAAATGGAACATAATGTGGAGAAAATGAGAGATTATGCACGTTGACAGGAAGAATAAAGAAGCTGGATATTACTTAAATGGAGAAAAACTGCGGAAAGCAACTGAACAGAGGGATTTATGAGTCTTTATCCATTAATTACAAAACCTAGCATCCAGGTTCAGTCGGTAATAGGGAAGGCAAGTTGAATGTTGGTCTTTATTTGAAAGAGAACGGAGCATAAAAGTAAGGAGGTTTTACTAAAATTATACACAGCACTTGTCAGACCACAGTATGGAGGGCCTGTCTGATGAGGAGATTGAATAGGTTGGGCCCGGACTAATTGGAGTTTAGAAGAATGAGAGGTAACCTTATAGAACATGGCCGATTCTTAGGGGACTTGACAGGGGGGATTGTGCGAAAGTCTAGGACCAGAGGATATAATTTCAGAGTAAGGCACCACCCATTTAAGACAGATGAAGAGGAACTTCTTCTCTCAGCAGGTAGTGAATCTGTGGAACAAAAACAGAAGTTGCTGGAGAAGCTCAGCAGGTCCTCAGAACTGATGGTAGCTAGGAAAGTGTTGGTTCATATGTAGAGGATAGGGTGGGGTGAAGGGGTAAAGAGTAAATGATAGTCGGGGATAGAGCACAAGGAGCAAAAAGAACAGTTGGACAAACAAAGGAATTGATAACAATCTGGCTGGGAGGGTGAATAACTGTTAATGGAGACTGTTGGTGACTAACAATAGGTACTGTGTAATGGCAGACTATGTGATAACAAGACCTGGGTGTGTGGGGTAAGGAGCTTGGACATGGGACAGTTGTGGCCCTAAAATTATTGAACTCGATTTTGAGTCCAGAGGGCTGCAGGATCCCCAAGCGGAAAATAAGGCGTTGTTCTTCCAACTTGTGCTGAGCTTCGCTGGAAAACTGCAGCAAGCCTGAGATAGAGATGTTGGCCAGGCAACAGGGTGGTGCGTTAAAGGCAACTGGAAGCTCCCTATTCCGTACCTACACCGGCCCTAAACCCCACCTCTTCCTCCGTTACATTGATGACTGTATCGGCGCCGCCTCGTGCTCCCACGAGGAGCTCGAACAGTTCATACACTTCACTAACACCTTCCACCCCAACCTTAAGTTTACCTGGACCATCTCTAACACCTCTCTCCCCTTCCTGGACCTCTCTGTCTCCATATCGGGCAACCACCTAGAAACCGATATTCATTTCAAGCCCACCGACTCCCACAGCTACCTAGAATACTCCTCCTCCCACCCACCTTCCTGCAAAAATGCTATCCCCTATTCCCAATTCCTTCGCCTCCGCCGCATCTGCTCCCAGGATGAGGCATTCCACTCCCGTACATCTCAGTTGTCCTCGTTTTTCAAGGACCGTAACTTCCCCTCCTCGGTGGTCGAGAACGCCCTCAACCGTGTCTCCCACATCTCCCGCACCTCATCCCTCACACCCCGTCCACGCAATAAGAACCAAAAAAGAATCCCCCTCGTCCTCACGTACCACCCCACCAACCTCCGGATCCAACGCATCATCCTCCGACACTTCCGCCATCTGCAATCCGACCCCACCACCAAAGACATCTTTCCCTCCCCACCTTTATCTGCTTTCCGGAGGGACAACTCTCTCCGTGACTCCCTTGTCCGCTCCACACTCCCCTCCAGCTCCACCACACCCGGCACTTTTCCCTGCAACCGCAGGAAGTGCTACACCTGCCCCCATACCTCCTCCCTCACCCCCATCCCAGGCCCCAAGAAGACTTTCCACATCAAGCAGATGTTCACCTGCACATCTGCCAATGTGGTATACTGCATCCGCTGTACCCGGTGTGGCTTCCTCTACATCGGGGAAACCAAGCGGAGACTCGGGGACCGCTTTGCAGAACACCTACGCTCGGTTCGCAACAAACAACTGCACCTCCCAGTCGCGAACCATTTCAACTCCCCCTCCCATTCCTCAGACGACATGTCCATCCTGGGCCTCCTGCAGTGCCACAACGATGCCACCCGAAGGTTGCAGGAACAGCAACTCATATTCCACTTGGGAACCCTGCAGCCCAATGGTATCAATGTGGATTTCACAAGCT
>NC_063335.1:114145429-114188272 GCF_021869965.1 Rhincodon typus | reverse complement strand
GTTTGTTTCCTCTCCACCTATCCTCTCCTCTATCCCTCTTCTATCCGCCTCCCACTCTCTCCCTATTTATTTCAAAACCCCCCTCCCCCTTTTCTGATGAAGGGTCTAGGCCCGAAACGTCAGCCTCTCTGCTCCTATGATGCTGCTTGGCCTGCTGTGTTCATCCAGCCCTGCACCTTGTTGTCTTGGAAGCTCAAGGTCTTTTTTTGTGGGCAGAACGTAGATAGTCTGCGAAGCTGTCAACCAGTCTATGCTTCGTTTCCCCAATGTAGAGGAGACCACATTGTGAGCAGCGAATGCAGTAGACTAGATCGTGGGATGTGCAGGTGAATTGCTGCTTCATCTGGAAGGTATGTTTGGGCCCTTGGTTATTGGGGAGGTAGGAGGTAAATGGGCAGGTATTACACCTTTGGTGGTTGCAGTGGAAGGTGCCGTGGTGCTGTCGGGAGTGTTGGGAGTGAAGGAAGTGTGGATCAGGGTGTCCAGGAGGGAACAGTCCCAGCGGAAGGCGGACAAGGGGAGGAGAATGTGTCTGGTGGTGGCATCTCGCTGGAGATGGTGGAAATGGCGTCAGATGATCTTCTGGATGTGGATGCTGGTGGGATGGTAGATAAGGACAAGGGGAACCCTACCACCGTTGCGGGAGGGAAGAAGAGGGGTGAGGGCAAAATCGTGAAAAATGGGTTGGACCCGGTTGAGGCCCTGTCAACAACAGTGCTGGGAACTCTTGGTCGAGGAAGAAAGTGAACATTTTGGAGGCTCCCTTGTGAAAGTTGACCTCATTTAGTCTACTGCATTCACTGCTCACAATGTGGTGAGCAGTGGGGAAATGAAGTATAGACTAGGTGACCACTTTGCAGAACATATGCGTTCTGCCCGCAAAAAAAAATCCTGAGCCTCCAGTTGCCTGCTACTTTATCACACCACCCTGCTCCCTGGCCAATATCTCTGTCTCTGGCTTGCTGCAGTGTTTCAGCGAAGCTCAACGCAAGCTGGAAGAACAACACCTCGTTTTCCACTTGGGGACCCTGCAGCCCTCCGGACTCAATATCGAGTTCAATAATTTTCAGGTCTGAACTCTCCCATGTCCTAGCCCCTTATCCTACACACCAAGCCTTATATCACATAGTCTGCCACTACACACTACCTATTATTAGTCACCAACAGTCCCCATTAACAGCTATTCACCCTCCTAGCCAGATCGTTATCAACTCCTTAATCTATACAACTGTTCTTTTCTCTCCTTGGGCTCTATTCCCACCTATCTTTTACTACTTACCCCCTCCCCAAACCCTATCTTCTGCATATGAACTGACATTTTCCTAGCTACCATCAGTTCTGAGGAAGGGTCAGCAGAAGTGAAACATCATCTCTGATTTTTCTTCACAGAATCTACCAGACCTGCTGAGCTTTTCCAGCAACTTCTGTTTTTGTTCCTGATTTATAGTATCTGCAGTTCTTTCCGTTTTTATTTAGAGAATCTATGGAATTTTTTTTTTACCAGAGACGGCTGTCGAGATTGGGTTGTTAACTATTTTGAAGGCTGCGATTGACAGATTTTTAATCAGTAAGAAAATCAAGGTTTATGGGGAAAAAATAGGGAAGTTGACTTGAGGATTATCAGATCTTGTTGAATGGCAGAGGCTTTAGGGGCTGAATGGCCTGCTTCTGCTCCTGCATCTTATGATCTTATAGTTAACAACACATAACTTGGAAAAAGCTTTTCAGTTTGGCAGTTTTTGCAGAAGCCTTGGCTGAAGCTTGATGTGTAAAACAGTTGCTCTTTACGAAAGAACATGGTTTAGAACTGTTAAGAAAAATGTTAACTCTGTGTAAGCAGTTCAGTTTGGAAGTTCCAGACAAGAGGTGTTTGGGCCCTGAAGTAGTTACTTGCAGGTGAGAAGGTCTAAGTTTGATTGTGTGAAGACTCAAGGTAATGGCAATCAGACGCTCAATACCAGGGAATTGATGCCACCACTAAGTCAAACCCTACGTGGGACAGAAAAGGGAGTTCTTTCTCTGGTGTTGGAGAACTCTAAAAGGCTGCATTTGATATTATTGGAATTGTAGTTTATTATGTGCTTCAAATCTATGTATTTATGTTCTATTTAAATAATTCATAGAATCAAACCTGGGACCCTGGCACTATGAGGCAGCAGTGCTAACCACTGAGCCACAGTGCCAATTTTATCTTGATTACTTTGGCGTAGTAAACTTCTAGTTTAGTGTTGAAACCAAATCTACAACATTATGCGCTCATGTTTCACTGAGAACCTGCCATGTTTAAACCAAATCCAAATAAAAATGTGATCTACCAAGCCAGATTTCAGTCTGGAATCTGACTTGTTCAGTGATAACAGCTGTTTTCCAAAATCTAGCATGGATATGATTTTGACATTTTGCAGTCTCTTAATAATAGGAGAAGGACATGACTCATCTCATGTTGAAATCTCTGTTGTTGGCATTTTTCTCATCTTTCTGGATTGTGTCTTTGCTGTAGAAAGCGCAAATCTGAAATTGAGAGCTTTCCTTTGTACAACATTTCAGTTCAAAGCTAGTTGTGAAATTGTGAGAGTGGAGAGACAATCAACGTAAGGTATGCTCTGACAACATCAGGGATGTTTAGAGTCATGTTAAAAGGTTGTTTGAAGAGAGGTTTTGTTGTAGGTGCTATCAGTGTGTAGGAGAGTAAGATAATGGTTAATTATAAAAAGTGAATTCCTGTGGGAGGCTACAATGGTTAAAAGGTAGTGTGTGAGTGCACAGCTGATAGTATGAACTTGTGTGTATCAACATACAAAGAACAAGCATAGGCCACTCAGCCCTTTGAACCTGTACTGCCATTCAATAAGATCATGGCTGATCAGATCTTAATGTCAATGCTTGCTGGAGCACTGCAGCAAACCTGAGGCAGAGATGTTGGTCAGGCAATGTGGTAATGTATTGAAGTTACAGGCAACCCGGAAGCATATCCCTGATCGTCTTTCATTGCCTTGGTAATCAAGAATCTATCTACCATTGCCTTAAAAATATTTAAAGATTCTGTAACCACTGCCTTTTGATGAAGGGAATTCTAAAGACTTAACCCTGAGAGGAAAAAAAAAAGTTTCCTCATCTCTATTTTAAATGGCGTCCCCTGTTTAAACTGTGACCCCGGTTCTAGATTCTCTCACAGCAGGAAGCATTCTTTCCATATTACAAACCGAAAGAACTGTGGATGCTGTAAATCAGGAACAAAACAGAAGTTGCTGGAAAAGCTCAGCAGGTCTGGCAGCATCTGTGAAGAAAATATCTGAGGAAGGGTCACCAGACCTGAAATGTTAACTCTGATTTTTTTCTTCACAGATGTTGCCAGGCCTGCTGAGCTTTTCCAGCAACTTCTGTTTTTATTCTGTCCACATTCCCTGGTCAAGACCCCCAGAATTTTGTATGTAACAGTCCTCCAGAGGATACAAGCCTAGCCTGCCAAGCCTCTCCTTATAAAGTAATCCGCTCATTCCAGGTACTGGTCAAGTAAACCGTCTCTGACCTACTTCTATCCTTCTGTAAGTACGGTGATCAGTATTGTGCATGGTATTCCACATGCAGTCTCATCAATGCCCTGTATAACTGAACTGTAACCTCTCTATTCTTGCAAAATAAACAAAACTGCAATTGCATGGGAAGGTACCAGAAAAGATAATGCCACTTTCCAAAGAGTAGCCCCAGAAGTGTCTACCTTTTTTTTCAACTGAGGATTCCCCATCACTGTGGTTGACAGGGCCCTCAGCCATGTCCGACCAGCCTCCCCCTCCACTGATAGGGTCCCCATGGTCCTCCTGTTTGACCTCACCAGCAACCACATCCAAAGGATTACAAGACACCGTTACAGCCATCTCCACTGGGATGCCACTGCCAGACACACATTCCCCTCCTCTCTCTTGTTAGCCTTATGGAGGAACTCCTCATCCACTCTCATCACCTCCCCACAGCCCCATGGCATCTTCCCATGCAAATGCCTGCTCATTTATTTCCTCCCACATTATCTAGGGCCCCAAGCACACCTTCCACATGAAACAGGAATTCACCTGCACTTCACTCAATCTAGTCTACTGCATTCGCTGCTCACAATGCGGTCTCCTATACATTGAGAAATGAAATGGAGGCTGGGCAACCACTTTGCAGAACGTTCTGTTTGCAAAAATGATCCCGAACTTCTGGTTGCCTGCAACTTCAGTACATCACCTTGTTGCCTGACCACCATCTCTGTCTTGAGCTTGCTGCAGTGCTCAGCACAAACTGGAAGAACATCACCTCATTTTCCACTTGGACACCCTGCAGCTTTTGGGTCTCAAAATTGACTTCAATAACTTTAGGGCTGGAGCACCTTCTCCCATGTCCTTACCCCAGCCCCCACATAATAGGCCCTGTCATAGAACATAGAACATAGAACATAGAACATAGAACATAGAACATAGAACAGTGCAGCACAGTACAGACCCTTTGGCCCACAATGTTGTGCCAACCTAATATCCTATTCTAAGATCAAATGTAACCTGCATACTATCATACGTTTTACTATCATCCATGTGTCTATCCAAGAGTTGCTTAAGTGTCCCTAATGTATCTGATCACACGGACAACTTTCACTACAGCCAACCCATTTTTTAAACCAGTAAAGTTCTCCATTAGCGGTTTTTCTTTCTCCCTGGCTCACCGTTATCCATTCCTGGGGAGATGATGGCCCAGTGGTATTTATCACTGGACTGCTGATCCAGAGACCCAGGTAATGTTGTGGGGACCCAGGTTTGAATCCTCCCATAGCAGATGGTGAAGTTTGAATCCAATAAAAATCTGGAATTCACAGTCTAATGACAACTATGAAGCCATTAGATATTCTGGGTGCCACCTGTCCTTGCAAAGTTGCTGGAAAAGTTCAGCAGGTCTGGCAGCATCTGTGAAGAAAAATCAGAGTCAATGTTTCGGGTCTGGTGACCCTTCTTCAGGACAATCCTAGCCTCAGAATAATCCTATCTCGCTGTTCAAAACTAGATCTAATATAGCCTGCTCTCTGGTGGTGACATAACATGCTGGTCTAATTGCCCCAAAAACATTCAATGAATTCCTTATCTAGAATACTTTTTTTTGATATAATTTTTCCACAGTCCCACAAATGTCTTTATCATTCCTTATCTCTTCCCAGACTGCTTCTGTATCCTAGATTCCTAAATTTAGGTCATCCCTCTTCCAATCTTTTTCAATCAAATCCAATCTCTTGAATGACAGAGCAGGCTCAAAAGCCAAGTGACCTAGTCTTGTTCCTTATTTTTATGTTCATGCCTCACAGATTTAAAATAATTAGTGAAAGTATTAAAAATGATCTGAGGAAAATTGTGTAGAGAGTGGTTAGGTTTTGGAGTTCACTGCCTGAGAGTGTGGTGGAGACAGCTTCAACCATAAGACATTGGAACAGAATCAGGCCATTGAATCTGATCCACCAACAATCGGACTATGGCCAATCTGATGATCCTCAACCTCATTTTCCTCCCTTTGCTCCACAACCCTCAGTTCTCTTCTTGATCAAAAAATTATCTTTGCCTTGATTATACTTAACAATCCAGCATCAACAGTCCTGTGCGGTAAGCAATTCGACATAGTGACCCCTCAGCAATTATGCCCTCTAGTTCCAGACTCTCCCAAATGAAGAAACAATCTCTGATTGATTGATTCTATAGTCACATGTACCCAAATACAGTGAAAAGCTTTGTTTATGAGCAGTACGGGCAGATCACAGGCTGCGCAGATGAAAAAGACTTAGAGGCATACAGCTTACATTGCAGGTTACATTATTTGAGGCTAGAGTCCATTCAACAGTCTGATAAATGCCAGAAGGAAGCTGTTCCTGAACCTGCTGGTGCGTGGGTTCAGGCTTCTGTATCTTCTGCCTGATGGAAGAGGTAGTAGGAGAGCATTACCGGGGTGCGATGGGTCTTTGATGATGTTGCTGCCTTTCCGTGTGAATATAGGCCAGAGATGGAAGGTTGGCTTCTATGATGGTCTGGGCTGTGCACACCACCTTCTGTAGTTTCTTACGGACATGGGCAGAGCAGATGCCATACCAGGCCGTTATGCACCCGGACAGTACGCTTTCAATGGTGCATTGGTAGAAGTTATTGAGGGACCTTATGGACATGCCAAATCTCCTGAGTGGCCTGAGGAAGAAGAGGCATTGTTGTACCTTCTTGACTGTCGCATTTACGTGGGAAGTCCAGGACAGGTCGTCGGTTATTGTCACTCCGAGGAATTTGATGCTCTTCACTCTCTCAATCTCAGTTCCGTTGATGTAGATAGGGGTGTGTTCTCTTCCTTTCCTTCTAAAGTAAATGATCAGATCTTTAATTTTGCCGATCTAGAGAGACAGATTGTTTTCATTGCACCATGTCACCAAGCCCTCCATCTCCCTTCTGTATTTTGACTCATCGTTGTTAGATATCGATCCCACTACGGTGGTGTCGGTGAACTTGTAAATGGTGTTCATTGGAAATTTGGCAACACAGCGTGGACAGGGAGTACGGTAGGGGGCTGAAAATGTATCCTCGGGGGGCTCCAGTGTTGAGTGTTATTGTGGAGGAGGTGCAGTTACCTATCCTCACTGATTGCAGCCTATGGGTCAGAAAGTTGAGGATCCAGTTGCAGAGGGCAGAGCCAAGACCAAGACCAGTTTTGAGATCAGTCTGGAGGGGATAATGGTGTTGAAGGCAGAGCTGTGATCAACGAGCAGGAGTCTGACATAGATGACTTTGTTGTCCAGATGTTCCAGGGATGAGTGCAGGGCTAGGGATACGGCATCCTCTGTGGACCTGTTATGTTGGTGGGCAAACTGTAAGAACAAAGAACAAAGAAAATTACAACACAGGAACAGGCCCTTCGGCCCTCCAAGCCTGCGCCGATCCAGATCCTCTATCTAAACCTGTCACCTATTTTGCAAGGATCTGTATCCCTCTGCTCCCTGCCCATTCATGTATCTGTCTAGATATATCTTAAATGATGCTATTGTGCCCGTCTCTACCACCTCCGCTGGCAACGTGTTCCAGGCACCCACCACCGTCTGCCTAAAGAACTTTCCACGCATATCTCCCTTAAACTTTTCCCCTCTCACCTTGAAATCGTGACCCCTAGTAATTGAGTCCCCCACTCTGGGGATAAAGCTTCTTGCTATCCACCCTGTCTATACCTCTCATGATTTTGTAGACCTCAATCAGGTCCCCCCTCAACCTCCGTCTTTCTAATGTAAATAATCCTAATCTACTCAACCTCTCTTCATAGCTAGCGCCCTCCATACCAGGCCATATCCTGGTGAACCTCCTCTGCACCCTCTCCAAAGCATCCACATCCTTTTGGTAATGTGGCGACCAGAACTGTACGCAGTATTCCAAATGTGGTTGAACCAAAGTCCTATACAGATGAAACATGACCTGCCAACTCTTGTACTCAATACTCTGTCCGATGAATGAAAGCATGCCGTATGCCTTCTTGACCACTGTATCGACCTGCGTTGCCACCTTCAGTGTACAATGGACCTGAACACCCAGGTGTCTCTGTGCATCAATTTTCCCCAGGGCTTTTCCATTTACCGTATAGTTCGCTCTTGAATTGGATCTTCCAAAATGCATCACCTCACATTTGCCTGGATTGAACTCCATCTGCCATTTCTCCGCCCAACTCTCCAATCTATCTATATTCTGCTGCATCCTCCAACAGTCCCCTTCACTATCTGCCACTCCACCAATCTTAGTGTCATCTGCAAACTTGCTAATCAGACCATCTATACCTTCCTCCAGATCATTTATGTATATCACAAACAACAGTGGTCCCAACACGGATCCCTGTGGAACACCACTGGTCACAGTTCTCCATTTTGAGAAACTCCTTTCCACTACAACTCTCTGCCTCCTGTTACCCAGCCAGTTCTCTATCCATCTAGCTAGTACACCCTGGACCCCATGCGACTTCACTTTCTCCATCAGCCTACCATGGGGAACCTTATCAAACGCCTTACTGAAGTCCATGTATACGACATCTACAGCCCTTCCCTCATCTATCAACTTTGTCACTTCTTCAAAGAATTCTATTAAGTTGGTAAGAGCTGACTTTCCCTGCACAAAACCATGCTGCCTATCACTAAAAAGCCCATTTTCTTCCAAATGTAAATAGGTCCTATCCCTCAGTATCTTCTCCAGCAGCTTCCCCACCACTGACGTCAGGCTCACCGGTCTATAATTACCTGGATTATCCTTGCTACCCTTCTTAAACAAGGGGACAACATTAGCAATTCTCCAGTCCTCCAGGACCTCACCCGTGCTCAAGGATGCTGCAAAGATATCTGTTAAGGCCCCAGCTATTTCTTCTCTCGCTTCCCTCAGTAACCTGGGATAGATCCCATCTGGACCTGGGGACTTGTCCACCCTAATACATTTTAGAATACCCAACACTTTCTCCACTCCTTATGCCGACTTGACCTAGAGTAATCCAACATCTATCCCTAACCTCAACATCCGTCATGTCCCTATCCTCGGTGAATACCGATGCACAGTACTCATTAAGAATCTCACTCATTTTCTCTGACTCCTCGCATAACTTCCCTCCTTTGTCCTTGAGTGGGCCAACCCTTTCTCTAGTTACCCTCTTGCTCCTTATGTATGAATAAAAGGCTTTGGGATTTTCCTTAACCCTGTTTGCTAAAGATATTTCATGACCCCTTTTAGCCCTCTTAATTCCTCGTTTCAGATTGGTCCTACCTTCCCGATATTCTTCCAAAGCTTCATCTGTTTTCAGTCGCCTAGACCTTATGTATGCTTCCTTTTTCCTCTTTGCTAGTCTCACAATTTCACCTGTCATCCATGGTTCCCTAATCTTGCCCTTTCTATCTCTCATTTTCTCAGGGACATGTCTGTCCTGCACGGTAATCAACCTTTCTTTAAAAGCCTCCCACATATCAAATGTGGATTTACCCTCAAACAGCTGCTCCCAATCCACATTCCCCAGCTCCTGTTGAATCTTGCTATAAGGGATCGAGGCAGGTTGGGAGACTGCCATATCTTTCCTGTCAATAACCTTGTATGTTTCAATAACGTCGCCTCTCATTTTTCTAAACCAGAAAGAGTACAAGTTTAATCTATTCAAACGGGCCTCAAAAGAAATTCTTTTTATACATGGGATCAACCTAGTTTGCCTCCACTGCTGATATATCTTTCCTGAGGTATGGGGACCAAAGCTGTTCACATTATTCTAGTGCTTTGAAGAATTTCAGCATGATTTTGCTATTTTTATACTCTATTCCCTTGAAAATAAAGATGACATTCCTTTTAAGTGATTCACTTTGCTAGGACGCTGTTCCCAGCACAGTTCAAGAGCTGCCTGCCCCTCTGGAACAACTCCCTTCTACCTGAGTACTGGTGCAAGTCCCCATGAACCGAAACCCAGTCCACCCACACCAATCTTCAATCCACACATTTAATTCCTTGATTTTCTTTACCGTACGCCAGTTCAATCGTGGCATAGGTGGCAATCCCAGATGATTACCTTGGAATTTCTGCCTTTTAGCTTAACTCTTAACTGTTCCTTCGTGGAATGAAGGCATCGCTGGCTAGGTCAGCATTTATTGCCCATCCCTAAGTGCAGTTTAGAAGTCAACCACATTGCTGTGGGTCTCAAGTCACATGTATACCAAACCTGGTAAGGATGGCAGTTTCCTTCCTTAAAGGGTCTTAATGAAGTCGATGTTTTTTTTTGTTGAATATAACTTCATGAGAGTGGGGGACCTGTACTCCAGTGAGAGTCAGCACCTTCATGGATTCATGGTCATCATTAGACTCTTAATTTCAGATTTTTTTTATTGAATTCAAATTCCACCAGCTGCCATGGTGGGATTCGAACCTCAGTTCCCCAGGACGTTACTTGGGTTTCTGGATTAATAGTCTAGCGATAATACCATGAGTCCACCACCTCCCCCTGATGTGGATAATGATAACTGAATCCCTCCCCTCTCACTCCAAGATCCTTTCTAGCTCTGAGGAAATATTCTTAAATGGTGATGCCACAAAGGCAACACAGCCTTTCAGACTCTCACTCAGGCCTGCAAAGAACAGTACCTGACCTCCAATTATACTGTCTGATACCACTACATTACTATTTCCTTCCCCGACTTGAATGGCTCCCTGTATCAGTTCTTTCATCCTCCCTGCAGTCCTCACTCTTATCCATAGCTTGTAAGAACTTTATCACTGTTGGACAATTGCAGTGACCGAGGCTCCTCGAGCTGCTCTTGAGACACTGTAATAACTCAGAAAATCCAATTGGAAAGGAATATTGTTTATTCTACTACATATGGTGTACATAGACTAGCCCCAGTCTGGGACAGACAGTTATGCAGACCCATCTTTAAAATTTTTTTTTGAACTATAACTGCTCCTGGTAAAATATGCTTGTTGCCATTTAGATATTTATAAGGAAGACCGTTAGAGGCAATGCAAATTATCAAAAGTGAAGGGAAGAGGTAGGGAGATCTGGGAGGGGCTAAATCAAAATGGAGTTGGAGGGGGAAATAAAGCACTGTATCCCCCGGTGCCTCTCTCTAAAAGTGTTGAGAGCATTGATGGACATCACATGCTCCTTCCCCAAGGATACAAGGGCACAAATGTAATCGCAGAAGAGGGGCAGACAGTTGGTGGGTCTGCTTCATAAAGTTTAAAAGAAGTTTAACCTATTTTCTAACCAACCCTGATCAGAGCTGTTATTACACCCCTTTGGAACAGGTGGGACTTGACCACAAGAGCCCTTTAAGTCTACTTTATTTTTCTTCCTTCGAGTCTCCACCAACCTTCCAAAGAGCTTCCCACCATAACCCCACATTTCCCATGGCTAACCCACCCAGCCTGCACATCCTTGGACACTAATGGTTAATATGCATGGCTAATCCACCGAACCTGCACATGTTTGGCTTGTGGGAGGAAGCCAGAGCACCTGGCAGAAACCCGCACAGACACGGGGAGAACGTGCAAACTCCACACTGTCAGACAGCCAAGGCTGGAAATGAACCCGGTCTCTGGCACTGTGAGGCAGCAGTACCAATCACTGAGCCTGCATGCTGTCCCTATGGGTTTGCTTTATAATATTTTTTTCTAAAATTCACAAGGAGATTAATTAATGATTCTCCAGGGGCCTTGTGGCATTTTTAACCTATTTTTCTAATCAATGTCTTCAGAAATGTTATTACACATGTCTTGAACCCATCCTTCCTTGTCCTGCGGTAGGGACACTACCATTGTGCCACATGAGGGCCAAAGTGATGAGTTCCAGCTGGGTAGGCAGTTGCTTGTTACCAAGGGAACTCATACTCAATGTCCTTCACGGGGAGATTTTTAGTGAATCCCCATGGGCCTTGTCGACTCATACCTGCCTCACCTGCAATCACACTCTCCTGTTCTTAATCACAGACCAAATGTGAATTTCCAAATTTAAAACTTCCTGCAGAAGAGTGTCCAGGTAACTTTACCCCTGCCATGTTGTGGCGCAATGTCTGTAGTTTGGACTCCAGCTTCTCAGTACAGGCCTGAAGTTGCTCAAACTGAAAACACTTGCTACAGAGATAGTAGGAACTGCAGATGCTGGAGAATCCGAGACAACAAGGTGCAGAGCTGGATGAACACAGCAGGCCCAAGCAGCATCATAGAAGCAGAAAGGCTGAATGTGCAGCTCCTATGATGCTGCTTGGCCTGCTGTGTTCATCTAGCTCTGCACACTTGCTACAGGTTTGTTCGCTGTGGAGCACGCTAGTGGCAATCAGCTACAATACATCATCTGATCTGCTATCTAACTTATTAACTAATTACAGCATCCTTGCTCTGTACAGTTGAAGAATCCCCACTGTTTACACTTTTTTAAATTTTGTAATCTACCAGTACCAACTGATACACAACTAATGCTATGTTAGGAAAAAAGAGAAAAATTACTAGAGACCTGAACACAAACTGAATGCCTTACTTTTACTTAAGAGACTAGAAATACTCATCAATCCGACTGATTCACTAGCCTCTTCATTTAGGCAGAAACTTTCAAACAGCTCTGTTCTTCCTCTACTCAACTCTAGTACTCTATTGGAAGTCTCACCGAAATGCTAATTCGTGTAAGTTGGCTACTTATATATGCTCCTAACACAAAAGGCGACTCCGAATCAGTTAATGAGGATCCAGTTTAGATATTTTTGTCAACCCATTCAGAAATGTCATGGCATCTCTGGAGCATCTGGAACTTGAACCCATGACTTCAGGTTCAGAGGTAGGAGCACTACCACTGTGCTACAAGAGCCCCAAGCAGAGCCAGTTTACATTTGTGTTTAATTAGACTGCTCCACCAATGGAATACTTTAAGAGAAATCTTCTTAAATCTTGCAAGTATCGAATCTAATCTCCAGATTTCACCTTCACTCCAGTGTGCAGAAGAGGTTTACCAGAAGGGTTCCAGGGATGTGATTCTTCAGTTATGAATAAAGATTGGAGAAGCTGAGACATTTTTTCCTTGGAGAGGAGAAGGCTAAGGAGAGATTTGATAGAAACTCTAGTCAGAGTAGATAGGGAGAAATTCTTCCCGATTGTAAAAGAATAAAAAAAAACTAGAAGGCAGTGTTATAGAAATTTGCAAAAGAAGAAAATGCAAAGTGAGAAAAAAAACCTTTTCACTCAGTGAGTAGTTGGGGTCTGGAATGCACTGCTTGAAAATGTGGTGGGGACACATTCAATTGAGGCATTCAAGAGGGACATTGGATAGTTATTTAATTGGAAACAGTATGTAGGATTATGAAGAAACAGCAGGAGACTGGCACCAAATCAAAATGCTTAGAGAGCTGGTGGAGTCACGATTGGCCAAATGGCCTCCTTCTGCACTGTAACACTTTGATTCTGTGATAGATAAGATAAAGACAATCTATTTCCTATGGTGGAAGAAGTCCAGAACATGGGGCAATTAAATTTTAAAGTTAGAGCCAAGACATTAAAAAGTGAAATAAAGAACCACTTCTTTAAAGGGTGATGGAAATCTTGAACTTATCACCCAGAAAATGTTCATGTTTGGCTCCGTTGTAAGCTTTGAAGATCCAGATTTTTCTGGGTAAAGCTAGCTTAAATGGGTTTAAGTTACAAATAGCAGGTAATTTATTTAAGTGGCTGATCAGACTTTTCTGCTGAATGACTTTTCCTTGTCTTATATTTCCCTGAATGCAGCTTGAGAGACAGTGTGCTGGAGAACTACTGGTGAGTTGCAGCAGGCCCACGAGGTATATCTACACCATGATGAGATGTACACAATGCAGTCAGTTAGATTAGATACGGCTCAGGCAGGCAATGTTTGATTGCTTTGGGCCATTTACTATTAAAGATGATGTGTTTTTCAATTGATATTAAATGGAACAATGTGCCACTTGAAATGACTAATCCTCCACAACCAGCTGTGTCGAGCTTGGCTCAGTGTCACCCATGACCCGTGATTGCAGTGACTACATTTCACAAGTAACTTATTGGTGATAAAGTGTATTGGACTGTCCTGATGCTGTGCAAGATGCTAACATTGAACTTGTTTTCTTTATTGTTTAGCTGTGGCAGAACCTTTAACTAAATGGCCTGTGCTATTTGTTACAGATTCATTTGTGAACAGCCAGGAGTGGACACTGAGCCGCTCTGTCCCAGAGCTGAAAGTGGTAAGTGATCTCGCCTGGAATTAGTTTGGTTTTGTTTAAGTCAAAATACTCAAACACCGCAATGAGACAATATACCATCAGTTTAAATTTATTGCTTGCTGACTAAAATTTCTGGCCTTGCTGAACCCATTGGCTAATTTTAAGATTATATTTGTCTTTTAAGTGCTGCTTAAGGCCAGGAGAAAGGGTGCTTTGCCATGGTACTCAGAAGCTAATGCGTAAAACTGCGTGCCCGAGTGATCAGACAATATCC
Source organism: Rhincodon typus (assembly GCF_021869965.1). Classification (NCBI taxonomy): domain Eukaryota; kingdom Metazoa; phylum Chordata; class Chondrichthyes; order Orectolobiformes; family Rhincodontidae; genus Rhincodon; species Rhincodon typus. Next base: position 114,174,290 of record NC_063335.1, on the reverse strand, counting down.
ACCCAATCAGATCGTGGACTGATGAGATTACAGATAAACAGCAAAATCTTATAGGGTCTGAGTGACATGGGCCCTGGTGAGATGCGTGGCAGGTACAGAAATGTACGGCAAGGCCGATCTCAATGATAAGATTATCTTGTTCCATCTTCTGTGGTTTTCACAAGGGGTGTGGTGAGATTCTCGCCAGGCACCGGTGAGATGTGAATTGGTGCTTGTTATTGATGGCTAAATGCTGTGTTAACAGCCCACCTGCTTCATCAATATTCACACTCCCACCTTACCAAATTCACCAAACAGGCAGATGCCTGGAAAACTTGACAAAGAAATTAAAGCATGTATTTGGTGAGTTCAGCTCGCCACTTGCTCCAGACAACCTCAATGTTGACTGTGAACAAATTGTAGTTGAGGGCACAATTCTTGGGCATTAGCCACGCATGCTCCCCCTCTATGGATATTGGCAGTTGCTATTTTCTAACCGATTGTGACCATTCTGGCACATCTCTGATAGAAGGGCAGTGTGCTCTGGAAGTCAGACTAGCATTGCAGGACACACCAGCAACTTACTTGGAAAGGCTGCAGTGGTGATAGTTTGCGCACAGTGGCGGGCACCCAGCTCACAGATTGGATAGGTTGCATCTCAAGGCTGCTCACTTATTCTCTTAGTGTTCACTCACTTAGCGCTTACCTGCTTCCTCATAATATCCCTGCCTTACCTTCCCATGTCAATTAGCTCAGCCAAACAACCAGACAGTCCTCAGCCTAAGAGACCCACACCTTGTTGTACAACAGTGTACTAAGTCAGTCTCACATCTGCCCCTTGGCCTAATAAAGTCCTAACTGATCCAATCTCTGTACATCAGTCTTGCATCCCAGGAATTAGTGTGTTAAACATTAGCTGCACTCCCTCCATAGCCAGAACATACTTCTTCAGACAAGAAGTTCAAAATTGCGCACAGTACTCCAGGTGTGGTCTCACCAAGGCCCTGTACAATTGCAGCAAGACATCCCTGCTCCTGTACTCAAATCCTCTCACTATGAAGGCCAACATCCCATCTGACTTCTTCACTGCCTGCTGCACCTGCAAGCTTACCATCAGCTGGTATATGAGGACCTGCCCTTTTCCCAACCTATCACCATTCACATAATAATCTGCCTTCCTTTTTTGCCACCAAGCCTCACATTTATCAACATTATACTGCATCTGCCATATATTTGCTCACTCACTTGTCCAAATTACACTGAAACTTCTCTGCATCCTCCTAATGGCATACCCTCTCACTTAGGAGATATGAGATGTGGTTTCCTCATTTACATTATTGTTACAATATATTGTGAAATGCTGGGGTCCTGGCACTGATCTGTGCGGGACCCCATTATTTATTGCCTGCACTTGGAAAAAGATCTATTTATTTCTGCTCTTTGATTCCTGTCTGCCAATCAGTTTTCAATCCATTTCAGTACACAACCTCCAATCCCATGTGTGGAACCTTATCGGAAGCCTTCTGAAAATCCATGTAATCCACATCCATGTAGCTCCTGCTTATCCACTCTACTGGTTACATCCCCAAAGAAATTCTGTCAGATTTCATGAGCACGACTTCCTGTTTGTAAATCCATGCTGACTCTGTCCAATCTTGTCACTATCTTCCAAGTGCTTTTATAAAGGAATCTATCATTTTCCCACTACCAATGTCAAGCTAACCAGGTTATAGTTCACTGATTTCTCAATTCTTTCTCTGCCTTCTTAAGTAGTGGGGTTACATTAGCTGCTGTCCAATCCATAGGAACTGTTACAGTGGTCATAATGTCAGAATAAGGAGTTGCTTATTTAACATAGAACAGTACAACACAGTTGTGCCGACCTATTATCCTACTCTAAGATCAAACTACCCTGCATACCCTATATTTTACTATCATCCATGTGCCTATCCAAGAGTTGCTTACATGTCCCTAATGTATTTTGACTCCACTACCACCGCTGGCAGCGCATTCCACACACCCACCACTCTCTGTGTAAAGAACCTACCTCTGACATCTCCCCTATACCTTCCTCCAATCACCTTAAAATTATGCCCCCTTGTAATAGTCATTTCTGCCCTGGGAAAAAGTCTCTGACTATCCACTCTATCTTTGTCTCTCATCATCTTGTACACGTCTATCAAGTAACCTCTCATCCTTCTTTGCTCCAATGAGAAAAGCCCTAGCTCCCTCAACCTTTCCTTTATAAGACCTGCCCTCCAGTCCAGGCAGCATGCTGGTAAATCTCCTGTGCACCCTCTCTAAAGCTTCCACATCTTTCCTATAATGAGATGACGAGAACTGAACACTCTATTCCAAGTGTGGTCTAACCAGAGTTTTATAGAGATGTAGCATAACCTCGCGGCTCTTAAAACTCAATTCCCTGCCAATGAAAGCCAACACGCCATAAGCCTTCTTAACAACCCTATACGCTTGGGTGGCAACTTTGAGGGATCTACGGATGTGGACCCCAAGATCCATCTGTTCCTCCACACTGCCAAGAATGCTGCCATTAACCCTGTATTCTGCATTCAAATTTGATCTTCCAAAATGAATCACTTCACATTTTTCTGGGTTGAATTCCATCTGCCACTTCTTTGCCCAGCTCTGCATCCTGTCAATGTCCCATTGCAACCTACAACAGCCCTCCACACTATCCGCAACTCCACCAACCTTCGTGTCATCGGCAAACTTACTAACCTACCCTTCCACTTCCTCATCCAAGTCATTTATAAAGATCACAAAGAGCAGAGGTCCCAGAACAGATCCCTTTGGAACACCACTGTTCACTGAGCTCCAGGCTGAATACTTTCCATCTACTACCACCCTCTGTTATCTATTGGACAGCCAGTTTTGTATCCAGACAGCCAAATTTCCCTGGATCCCATGCCTCCTTATTTTCTGAATGAGCCCTCAACAGAGGGCCGTTGAGGCTGGATAATGAAGTATATTTAAGGTTGAGATAAAGAGATTTTTAATTGATAAGGGAATCAAGGGTTTTGGGGAAAAGGCAGGGAAGTGGAATTGAAGATTATCAGATCAACCATGATCTCATCGAAAGGCAGAGCGGACGTAATGGGCTGAATGGCCTACTTCTGCTCCTTCTATGATCTTACAGATGCAAACAGATGGTCTCTTGACTCGCCCCGCAGTTCTCTGAGTGCCAGAAGCCACGGGCATTTCTTCCTTAGATCACCATGGTACTGTCTGAGTGAAGTGCTTACCAGATTGTGTACCCTCACTTTCTGTGATGATGGTTCCCACTGAGTGTCAGTTTCTTGCTGTTGACGAGTCCAGGAGACCTCCACAGTGTCATCCTCAGAGGTTAAGGAGGATTTCCATGGCCTACTTTTTCTGCATTCCACTTGCGGAATATACAGGACAAACGAAAGAGGAAGTGTCTTAGCCTGTGATTAGAAGTGTTGCGCAATGATTGAGAGAGAGAGAAAGCAAGAGAGAGAAACAGAGTGAGAGAGAGGCGGGTTAAAGGAATAATGTCCGGACAATGCAGAGTGGTTCATACTCGTTTGGCAGGACATAGATGTCTTGGCATATTTGCAAGAGCTGTGTTGATCTTCTGAGAGGGCCAGGGTTCTCTTGTAGTGAGGAGGACATGGTCATTGGTCACCCCTGCACTTGTATGGGCTCTTTTTGCCCTAATTTGGGCTGTTTTCTCCTGTAATGAGAAGAAAGGGGGAAATGGGTGAGATGATAGAAGGTGGCATTGTTGTTAGTAGTGGTGCATGTGTGGGAGAGGTGTGGAGATGTATTGAGGGACTGAGGAGACATTGGGAGATGATGTGATGAGTTCAGTTTAGAAGCTTCTTTAGCCACTGGGATAAAAAGTACAAAACACTTGACACAATCCATTCTGTTGTAAAACACAAATGTATGTGTGTGCCAGATCATTTCACTGGATCCTCGACTTCATTTCAGTGCACGATTAGCCCTGGCCAGAGTAGCTGTTTGACATTGCAATAACTGCACAGAGGCTGGTATCCTGTCACCAAGCCACCCTTTATTTACTTTTGCACAGTACACAGCCAGCTTGGAGTCAGTCCTCTGAATTGAGGAGATTCTAAATCCCCTGTTAATATTGGTCAGCCAGGTCCTCCTGATTGGCCCAGGTTAACAACCCCAGTCAAGGATCACATAGTCAACAGGGTCCACCTGGTTCCAATCACTACACATATCTACAATGTTCAGCGACCTCACTTACTCTGGGGCCCGCTTGTGGCACAGAAATAAGAATCCCTACTCCTGGACTGAGAGGCCTGGATCAAGTCCCACTTGCTCCAGAGATGTATAATGTCATCTCTGAATAGGTTGGTTAAGAAAATAGGTTAAATTAAAAAAAAACCCTGACTCACTCTGGGATTTCTCTGTTCATTCTTTCAGAGCCTCTTTTCTTGACCAACTGAGACAAAAGAAAGTTCTCAAAAGTGTGAGGCTTGTTGAACGGGTGAAAAATCATAGAATCATAGAATTCTGCAGTGCAGAAGAAGGCCATTTGATTCATCATGTCTGTACTGACTCCAGAAGGAGTTACCCCAGCTAGTCCCATTTTCCAGCCCTACCTTCATAGCCCTCTAAATTTATCACTTTCAAATATATATCCAGCTTTCTTTTAAAACCTCCTACAGAATCTGCCTCCACCACTCTCCTCGGCAGCACATTCCAAATCCTAAACAACTCTCTGAGTAAAGAAGTTTCTCCTCATCTCGCTGCTAGCTCTCTTGCTGACAGTCTTAAGGTTGTGACTCCTAGTTACTGACATACCAACTGTTGGAAACAGAATATGCTTGGTTGCCCTATCAAAATTCTTCATAATTTTGAGCACCTCAATAAGGTCCAAGGCGAATAAGCCCAATTTCCGTAATCTTTCCTTGTATCTAAAATCCCTCATTCCTGGTATAATTCTAGTAAATCTTGTTTGCAGTCTCTTGAGGGTTGTAACAACTTACCTTAAATAAGGTGTCCAGAACTGAACACAATGCTCCAAATGTGATCTGACCAATGATTTGCAACAGTTTAGCATCACTTTGTTGTATTTCTGTGCTATGCCTTGATTTAAAAACCGAAAAGATCCTATAAGCCTTAACAACTATTTCAACTTGTGTGGCCACCTTCGTGGAATTATGCATGTGAACCCTGAAATCCTTAAAAAATCTGAAATATTTACCTGTTCATAGAATCCCCAAGTGCAGAAATATAAGAACATAAGAAATAGGAGCAGGAGTAGGCCATCTGACCCATTGAGCCTGCTTTGCCATTCAGTAAGATTTATGGCTGATCTTTTTTTGGACTCAACTCCACTTACCTGCCCACTCGCCATAACCCTTAATCCCCTTCCTGTTCAAAAATCTACCTTTGCCTTAAAAACATTCAATGAGGAAGCCTCAACTGCTTCACTGGGCAGGGAATTCCACAGGTTCACAACCCTTTGGGTGAAGAAGCTCCTCCTTTACTCAGTCCTAAATCCACTCCTCCTAATTTTTTGGCTATGCTTCCCAGTTTTAGTTTCACCTGCCAGAAGCCAATTTGGCCCATTGGGTCTTAACCAACTCTCTGAAGAGCATCCCACCCAGATCTGCTCTATCTCCAGAGGGTTTCAGTGTAAAAAAAGCTGTCTATCTGGTATTTAACTTGCCTCTTGAGTGTCCCATAATGTCCAAACTAACCTCTCTGCACCCTCTTCCTTTTTATTATAAATTCATGCATGGGATGCGGGCGTCACAGTCTGGGCCAGCAGTTATTGCCCATTCCTAATTGCCCAGAGGGTAGTTAAGAGTCAAGCACATTGCTGTGAGCATGGAGCCATATGGGTGAGGACGGCAGATTTCCTTCCCTGAAGTTCATTGGTGAAGAAGGGTTTTTGCAACAAATGACAGTACTTGCAAGTTTGCCATTAGACTAGCTCACTGGTTTTATCCCAGATTTTTAGTGAATTCAAATTTACCGTCTGTTATGGCAGCATCCGTGGAGAGAAAGCAGGTCCAGTGACCCTTCTTTAGAACTGTTCCTGAAACGTTAACTCTGCTTCCTCTCCACAGCTGCTGCAGACCTGCTGAGATTTTCTGATTTTGTTCCCAATTTCCAGTATCTGCAGTTCTTTTGCTTTTTTTTCACATCTGTCATGGTGGATTTCGAACCCAGGTCCCAGAACATAAGCCTGTAGGTTTGGTTTACTACGATGCCACTACCAGCCCCTGTTACAGCCCTGTCTCCCCCTCTTCTGTTTCATCTTCCCTCTCCCTCTTTCTCCAGAGCTGAGTCCTACCTGCTTGATAATGCTAATATGAAGCACTTGAGGGCGTTTCAGTTTGCCAGGAGCACAACAGGTTTTTGTGGTTGTCTTCCCTCTTGTTGGCCTCTCCCTCCCTTGTAATGTTTTCTGTTGCATGTTAACAAAAATTGAGGCCAGTTTACCTTAGAATGCTCTATGGGCCCAGTTGAAATGTGAAGAGGACACTATGAACTGGTGTGAAGTTTCTGGGGCATGGCTGGGAGTCAGCAGCCTAGGTATCTATGACTTGATACCTTGTGACAGTGTTGTGTGCCCTCCTACCGATTTCTGTGATTGGTTGTCAGGTACCATCAAGGGCTGTTTGTTCACTTAATTAAGGGGTGGATCTGCACTGCAAACTCTTTTGTCTTGTTTGTGTTGATTTTAGGCTGTACTATGTAATTAATAGTCTTTGCTGACACAGAGCAAAGTGTACAATGACAAGGTAAAACACAGGCCTGATAGCCCTGGTTCGGAGAACAGCAGAGTCAGCGTGTTTAAAAAAAACACTGTAGAAAGTCTCCAATTACATAATGCTCAGGCATCTCATACACAATGCATTACTGTGATTTTATTAAGTACAACCATTGCTGCTTTGTAGAATGAGAAGTCACACCCTGGACGCTCTATTTAAAAAGGATACTTTGGGACTGTGTCCAAGAGGGTGTGTGTGAGAGAGAGAGACCTTGGTTTATCAGTGTGCAGGGAAAAGAGTGATCTAGAGTTTGAATTTCTTTTTAAAATAGTTCAGGAGCTGTGCATGTTGCTGGCTGGGCAAACATTTATTATCTAATCTGTATTTTTGAAACAGTGTGTTCCTTTGACCAGTCATTCTCTGCTTGACTCAGAAACTCGAAGTTATTATGGTGCCGGAGGAGGCCATTTGGCCCATTGTGCCTGCACTGGCTTTATTATCTGGTCGGCAGTTATTATCTGGTGCTACTCTCTGGAACATTGAGGCCACTGTCCTCCACTCATTCTGCAGACTGGGTGAAGTCCAGACTTTTTAATGGCTGTTGTTTTAAGCTGGAGATGTATATGTCCTGGAAATTTGTTTATGAGTGAATATAGGGTGGACTGACTTAGGTGTCTGCAGGGGGTCAAGTGTTTGTGCAGAGTGCGCAAGGCGTTTATATAAACGTGGCCCTCTGATATTAACTCAGAGAGTTATTCTTCTGTGAAGGGAGACATATTCCATGGAAAGAGGAGGCCATGATTGATGTCAGTTGATGACCAAGATCGTTCAGCGTACTCTCTCATATAAATTCTGCACTTTTCTGTCTCTACATAAGCCTGTTTGTGGTGGGAGCTGTCAATATGTCGCTGAACAATATAGCATCTATTTAGCTCCCCCGGATGGCGTCTTGGGAAATAGCACTAGTTGACAACCGAGCCGAGAAAATGTTCACAATCGGTACAACCATGCATTACGTTTGAAATTTAGACACCATTGTTAATTAAATAAACATGGTGACCAATTCATGCATAGCAAATTGGCAACAAAAAGCTATGTGGTAAGTGACTGAATAAGCCGTTTGTGCTGGTATGTTTGAGTGTATACATTGGCCACAGTCTTGGACAAATTTTGTTTCTATTTGTTTATGGGATGTGGCTGCTGACTGGACCAACATTTATGCCCATCCCTAATTGTTCCTTGAAGGTAGTGGTGAGCTGCGTGCATGAACCGCTGCCATCCGTTTCGTGTAGTGACATGCACTACACTGTTAGGGAGGTGTTTCCGGGATTTTTGATCCAGTGACACAGAAGGAACAGTGATATATTTCCAAGTCAGGATGGTAATAGCAAATGGACTGGATTACCTGCAATTGAACCTTTCCCATGATTGTGTAGTTTAATATCAGATGCAAAAGACTTCACCTCAGACACTGCAGCATTTGAGATAGGTTCATAAAATCATGAGGGGCATGGATAGGGTGAATAGCCAAGGTCTTTTTCCTAAGGTGGGGAAGTCCAAAACTAGAGGGCATAGGTTTAAAGTGAGAGGGAAAAAATTTAAAAAGGACTTGAGGGGTAACTTTTTCACACACAGCTGCTGCGTGTATGAAATGAGCTTCCAGAGAAAGTGATGGAGGCGGGCACAATTACAACTTTTAAAAGTTATCTAGATGGGTATATGAATAGAAGGGGTTTATAAAGATATGGGCCGAATGCTGACATATGGGACTGTGTCAGGTTGGGATGTCTGTTTGGCATGGATGAGTTGGACCGAAGGGTCTGTTTTCATGCTGCATGACTCTATGACTATAACAATGCAGCACTCCATCAGTACTAACCCTCCAACAGTGCAGCATTCCCTCAGTGCTGACCCTTCGACAGTTCAGCACTGACCCTCTGACAGTGCAGCATTCCCTCAGCACTGACCCTCTGACAGTGTGGCACTCCTTCAGTACTGACCCTGTGACAGTGCAGCACTCCTTCTCAGTGCTGACCCTATGACATTGCAGCACTCCTCCTCAGTGCTGATCCTCTGACTGTGCAGCATTCCTTCCATTATGCACTCAGGTGTCCACCTGGATGCTGTGCTCAAGTCCCTGAGTGATATTGGAACACAGACTTCCTGACTCAGCTACAAGTATCTTGATTGCCCTTTACTGAATTGATCTATGGATTAGCTTAATTTCTGTCAACAACAACAGTACTTACATTTGTCGGCATTTCTCACAATCTAGGAAATGTATTTGAATAGGAGAGTTGAGTGCTCCTTCCACCTTGTCGCAAGTTAGTAGGATGTCACTGTGATTCTATCATAACTGAACTCAACATGTTTTGTTTGCCAGGGAATCGTGGGAAATCTATCGAGTGGGAAGTCTGCTCTTGTTCACCGGTATTTGACTGGAACCTATGTGCAGGAGGAGTCCCCTGAAGGTACGTTATCTCTCTTGTATTACCCAGACCAGCTATTGTTGGATGCTGTGTAACAGTTGCACCTGTGACTTTCTTCCTATTTGCTGTGCACTATGATAAAGGCATTGATTGGTTACAGTAAGACCTGGAACCTCAGTATTTAATGTGGAGATAATGCTCCAACTGAAGTTGGAGAGTGAACTGTTCCTATATCTCTAGGCCAACTACTCCACTGGTCACAGCATATATTTAACTGATTTACTGATCACTTCTGGAGTCTTGGTATCCATCATTGAAGGCAGTATTTGCTGACATTCATCACAGAGCATGTATAGGAGAAGGGAAATCGGCTCGGTTATGCAGCCTGTGTACCTTGATACTGGAAAGGTTGGGAACCACGGACCTGCAGGCCAATTTTGTGCAGTCACACACTCACACGATCAGTGTTGAGGGAGCACTGTTGTGCCAGAGGGACAGTACTAAAGGCTCATCACACTGTTGGAGGATTTGTACTGAAGGAATGGGCACTGTCAGAGGGCTAATACTGAGTTTGCACCGTGCTGTTGCAAGGTCATTAAGGAGGCATGAAGCACTGAGATTTCTCATTTACAACAGAGATTAAATTTTTAAAAAATTGTCTCAGTAGATTGTGGATCTTTGGGACTCTGTCCTTGCAAAAGTGGTGGAAGCAGAACCTTTGAACATTCTTATGGCAGGAGTAGATAGACTCTTCTTAGTGAGATAAGGGTTATCAAGATAGGCAGGAATGTGGATTTGAGGTTACCATCTGAGGATGTTGCACTTAAATGCATGCATGATACGAAATGAGGTAAATGAGCTTGTAACGCAGATTGAAATTGGCAGGTATGGTGTTGCAGGCATCAGAGACATGGCTGCAAGGGAATCACACTGGGGACGAAATATCAAAGGATACGCACCCTATTGAAAGGACAGGTAGATGGGCAGGGGGCAGGGTTGCCTTGTTAGTAAGAAATGAAATTAAATTCATAGCAAGAAGTGAAATAGAGTTGGAAGGTGTAGAACCTATGTGGCTAGAGTTGAGGAACCATAAAGGGAAAAAGACCCTGATGGGACCAGTATACAGGCCTCCTAACAGTAGTCAGATGTGGGGCAGAAAATAAATCAGGAAATAGAAAAGGCATGTAAAAAGAGCATTATTACAATAATCATACAATGAGCTTCAGGTGGACTAGGAAAATCAGGTTGGTAGCAGAGCTCAAAAAAGGGAATTCACGGAATGTCTACAAGGTGGTTTTTTTGGAGCAGATTGTGGTAGAGTTCACTGCGGAACATACAATTCTGGATTTAGTGATGTGTAATGAGGCAGCCTTGATTGGAGAGCTGAAAGTGAAGGAACACCTAGGGGGACAGTGACCATAATATGATAGAATTCACCCTGCAGTTTGGGAGGGAGAAGATTGAAGCGGATCTAATGATATTACAATTCAGTAATGGTAACTAGAGAGACATGAGGGAGGAGTCTTTACATGCCCTCCATCCTTATGAGATGAAATGCCATTAAAAAAATGTTTAATCACAAAACATGTGATACAAAACAAAACACAAGACTTATATCCATTCATCCTTCCTCCCGCTTTGTATAACCTTGTATAATCTTAGCATTTCTTCAACCTTTAAGTTATTCCGTCATTTTACACTCATGACAAGGCATCTGCAATTAGACTTCATTTTCTAGTAGAGTGAAATACCTTTATATTGAATTATTTAAAACTCAAAATGGAATTCTTTTCAGATGGATTTTTGTTTCAAAATCCATCCGAATAGAATTCCATTTTGACTTGCAAACTTTTCAATGAATGTCAGTGCATTTTAATCAGTGTAAATTAATGTTTCCTATTAAAACGTCAAAAATGACTTCAAAGTGTTGAAGAGGCAACAGTAATCTCAAAATCTCTTTTCCTGCTGTAGAGTACTTCTTCTGATACTGGTTTCGTTTCTTAGGGAAGTATTCCACTGGCTTCTCTACTCCCGACTCCTCATCCTGTAACAAGACTGCACCTAACCCCATCTTCAGTATCGATCGCCATCCAATCAATCTGGAAAAATCAGGGACAGCTAATGCTCCTACACTCTTGTTACAGGACAATGACCTTCTGTACCTCAATTATAGGTGTTTTCCTAGCTTTGCCAACAACCTTTGCTTTGAAGGTTCTCTTAAGACTATCACAGGCAACTCTGCCACCCAAAGAAAATCCTTTACTGTTACCTGAGCTATTTCTTAAATTCAGTGCAGAACCTGGCACTTTCCTTTGCCTGTGTTATTTAGCAATTACATGCCCAAAACCTTAATGCCCCTGTATCAAAATTAAGCTCTGAAATTTGTCATGCCTCACTTGAGTTGTCCGTTGGATATCAAGCTTCACTATACCCGGAGTCATCGCAAAAGTTAAATATTGTAACCAAATTATCCAAAATTTTTCAATATACCCATCATTCAGACCCAGGAATGTGTCAGGCTGTGTAGATCTTTCCATAGAGCATAGCTGTCTATGCAGACTATTCGCAGGAGTGTGAGGGCTGTGCTAGAGTTGGTTTGTGAAGGCTCTTTCTGCGAGTAGGTTGGTCTGTGCAGAGTTTTCCCAGGAATGGGTTGGTGGGGTGCACATATTCTCAGGAGTGGGTTGGTCTGTGCAGAGTATCCCTGGACCATGGTGGTCTGTATAGTTATTCTTGGGAGAGAGTCGGTCTGTATAGATTGATTGATTGATTTATCGTTGTTACGTACTGATAAATAGTGAAAAGTGTTGTTTTATATTCTACACAGGCAGATTGTACCATACAAAGTGCATCAGGGTAGCAGAACAGCACGCAGAATACAGTGTTACAGCCACAGAGAAGGTGCGGAGAGAGAGATCAGAATTGATGTTTGAGAGATCTTTTCAAAAGTATGATAACAGCGGGAAGAATCTGCTTTTGAAACTGTTCATTCATGTATTCAAACTTTTATATCTTGTGCCCAACAGAAGAAGTTAGAAGAGAGTATAACCTGGTCGGAGGGATCTTTGATTAAGTTGGCTGCTTTCCTGAGGCAGCAGGAAGTATAGGTGGAGTCAATGGATGGAAGTCTGGTTTACTAGGTGGACTGGGCTGTGTTCAGGACCCTCTGTAATTTCTTGCGGTCTTGGGAAGAGCAGTTGCCATGCCACCATATGACCATAAGACATAAGAGCTGAAGTTAGGCCATTCGGCCCATTGAGTCTGCTCCACCGTTCAATCATGGTTGATGAGTTTCTCAACCCCATTCTCCTACTTTCTCCCCATAACCTTTGATCCCCTTGACAATCAAGAACCTATTTATCTCTGACTTAAACATACTCAATGACCTGATCTCCACAGCCCTCTGTGGCAATGAATTCCATAGATTCACCACTCTCTGGCTGAAGACATTTCTCCCCATCTCTGTTTTAAAGGGTGTTACATTCACTCCAAGGCTTGGCCATGCCCTTGGGTCCTAGTCTTTCCTGCTAATGGAAACATCTTCCCAACATCCACTCTGTCCAGGCCATTCAGTATTTTGTAAGTTTCAATTAGATCCCCCCTCAAACTTCTAAACTCCATCGATTTTAGACCCAGAGTCCTCAAACATTCCTCATATGTTAAGCTTTTCATTCCTGGAATCATTCTCATGAACCTCCTCTGTACCACCTCTAGGGTCGGTACATCCTTCCTGAGGAATGGGGCCCAAAATTGCTCTCAACATTCTAAATGTAATCTGACCAGAGCCTTATAAAGCCGCAGAAATACATCCCAACTTTTATATTCTAGTCCACTCAAAATAAATACTAACATGGTAGTTAGGAAGGCAAATACAAACCTAACCTGCAAATTTGCCTTAAGAGAATCTTGGATTAGGACTCCCAAGTCCCTTTACACTTCAGATTTATGAATTTTCTCCCCATTTAAAAAATAGTCTATACCTCTATTCTTCCTACCAATGTGAATGACCTCACACTTTCCCACGTTGTATTCCATCTGCCACTTCTTTGCCCACTCTCCTAACCTGTCTAAATTCTTCTGTAGCCTCCCTGCATCTTTAATGCTACCTATCCCTCTATCTTTCTTTGTATCATCTGCAAAACTTAATCAGAATGCCCTCAGTTCCTTCATCTAGATCATTAATGTACAAAGTGAAAAGTTATGGTCCCAGCACTGACCCTTGCGGAACACCACTAGTCACCGGCTACCTGAGAAAGACCCTTTTATCCCCACTCTCTGCTTTCTGCCAGACAGCCAATCTGCTATCCATGCTAGCACCTTGCCTCTAACACCATGGGCCCTTATCTTATTCAGCAGCCTCCTGTGCAGCACCTTGTCAAAGGCCTTCTTGAAGTCCAGGTAGATAAAATCCATTGGCTGTCCTTGGTCTAACCTGCTTGTTACCTCCTGAAAGAATTCTAGCAGATTTGTCAGGCAAAACCTCCCTTTGATGAAACGTTTTTACCATGCACTTCCAAGTATTTGCTGTGCAAATACAAAGCCATGCTGTGATGTATCTGGATAGAATGCTTTCTATGATGCATCTGTAAAATTTGGTCAGAGTCCTTGTGGACATGCCAAATTTCCATAGCCTCCTGAGAAAATAGAGACGATGATGGTCTGTGCAGAATATTCCCGGGAGCATGTCGGTCTGTGTCGAGATTTTCCAAGAACCAATCGGTATTTGTAGAGTATTTCATAGGGTCTACATGTGACTCTAGACTCACAACATTGTGGCTGAGGGTGAACTGAGCAAGAAATTCCATTCAAGACCAGTTTGAGGTGGGCAACAAATGCTGGCTCATGCCAGCAATGCCCACAACCCATGAAAGAATAAAAGGCCTGAAGTGGGATTTGAACTATCAGAGAAATGAGTGCTAGCCACTGAGCCACAGCCTTGAGAGTGTTTTTTTATATTACAGGTGGCCGTTTTAAGAAGGAGATTGTGGTTGATGGTCAGAGCTACCTCCTGCTTATCCGAGATGAGGGAGGACCTCCGGAGGTACAGGTAAGCAATGACACTCCAGCACAATGTGACTCAGTGTTTCCAGTCACAACCAGTTGTATGCTCACTAACTTCTCCCAGATCAGCACTAAGAGAGAGGTGAGCTGTTCAGTATTGGACCCTGGCTTCTATTTTGGAAGAGCAGGAAAGTCGATGTTTTGGGTCTTCAGAGGAGCAGGAAAGTCAACATTTCAGATCATAGAATATAGAACATAGAATTCACTAGCTTCAAAATCTCCCCATCCCGGGCCTCATCCCATGTCCAGCCCTCCCTCTCATCTCCACCCCTTTGACCTGTCACAACCTGTCCATCTTGCCTCTACCTATCTGCTCCACCCTTCCCATTGACCAGTCTCTACAACCCTCTACCTACATCAACCTATCACCATCCTACCTACCTTCTCCCAGCCTCACCCCCTCCCTCTATTTATTTCTGAGCTTCCTTCTACCTTCCCCCTCCCCATTTCTGAAGAAGGGTCCCGACCTGAAACATTCAGTTTCCTGCTCCTCTGATGCAGCCTGGCCTGCTGGTGTTCCTCCAGCTCCACACAGGCAGGAAGTATAGTTGTGGGAATGCCACAGGACAAGTAATCCAGAGACCTAATTGATGCGCTGGGGACCTAGGTTCAAATCACTTCATTGTGGATGGTGAAATTTGAATTCAAATTTAAAAATAAATCTGGAATTAAAAGTTTTTTTAATGAGACTGTGTAACCATTGTCAATTGTCGTAAAGGAAGGAAATCTACCATCCTTACTTGGCTGGGCTTAATTGTGACTCCAGACCCACAAGAATGTGGTTGACTCTGAACTGCCCTCTGAAATGGCTTGATAAGGTATTCAGTTGTATCAAACCGCTACAAAGTCTCAAAAAAGAAATGAAACTGGACAGACCAGCTGGAATCGACCTAGGCACTGGAATTGACAACTTCAAACACAATCCTCTCAGCCCTGCGAAGTCTTCTTTACTAGTATCTGGGAGCCAGTACCAAAGCTGTCTCACGGATGAGTTAAACAAGAGTCTGGCATAGTGATGATTATGGAATCATACCTTACGGACAATGCCCCAGGCACCACTATCACCACCCCTGGGTATGTCCAGCAGGACAGACCCAGCAGATGTTTCAGAATAGTGAATTCCAGTCATGAGGGACTTAGTTTGGGGGTCCTCAAAATTGTCTTTGGATCCCAAGAGGTCTCATGGCATCAGGTCAAACACAGACAGAGAAATTTCCTGTTGATTATTGTGTACCACTGTCCCTTAGCTAATAGACCCTTGCTTCTGTAATATATCTGAGAAGTTATTTGTGCAATTTTCTGTGAAGATGAGTAGATGAAGTTTTGTTTGGATGATTGAAGAGAAGCAAAATAAAATTAAGGATATAATTTTTATATGGGTGCCTGACCAGAGAGGACTTTGCTCAAAATTTCCCCTCTGGTCAGGATCTAATGAGAATTATATCCTTAATTTTATTTTTCTGATAGTGCAGCACTCCACCCTAAATGCCTTCCGTGGTAATTTTCAGATTGAGAAAATCGTTAAAAAGGCATGTGGGTCCTGGATTTTATAAATTGAACCATAGAGTACAAAATCAAGGAAGTTATAATAAACCTTATAGCATAATTGGCTGTTTGACAGAAGATAGTGAGCCATGACAAAAGATGTTTTTCAAGCTGGAGGAAGGTTTGTAGTGGAGTTCCATTAGGGTTATTGTTAGGAACCTTGCTTCTCCTGCTCTATATTTTATTATCTAGATCTTAGTATACAGGGAATTATTTCAAAATTTGTGGATGATTCAAAATATGGACACAGTGTGATCTGTGGGGAGGATAGTGTAGAATTTCAAAAGGATATAGGCAAATGTTTGGAATAGGCAGGCATATCACAAGTGAAGTTCAATGTGGAGAAATGTGAGGTGATTCATTTTTGTAGGAAGAAGATGAACGTGGATAACTAGGGATGGGTAATAAATGTTGGCCCACGCAGTGAAGCCAACATCCCATGAACTATAAAAAATGACAACCTAAAAATACAGGGTACAAATCTAGAGAAGGTGCAGAAGCAGAAGAACCTGAGTGTATGTTTGTCATTAAAGGTAGAAGAACAGTTTGAGAGTGATGTTAATAAAGTAAACAGGATCCTAGGCATAGAGTGCAAGAGTGAGGAAGCAGTGTTGAAATTGTATAAGACAGTAGCTTGGCTTCAGCTCCACAGGTTTCCACACCTGTCAAGACCCTAAAAATCTTTAATGTTTCAATAATGTCTCCTTGCATTCTTTTAAACTTCAACTAGTATGAACCCAAACTACTGAACATGTCCTCATAATAAAATCTCTCCATACCCAGGATCAACCCACCGAACCTTCTCTGGACTGCCTCCAATACCAGTATATCTTTCCTTTGATAAGGGACCTACACTGTTCACAGAATTCTAGCTGTGTTCTGACTGGTGCCTTGCATAGTTTTGGCAAGACCTCCCTAATTTTATACTCCATTCTTCTTTAAATAAAGACCACATTCCATTTGCCTTCCCTATTACCCTGCTGAACTAGGATGCTAGCTTTTTAATTCATATGTGAGGACTCACAAATCTCTCTGTTCCATAGCATTCTGAAATCTTTCCCCTCTTACATTATATTCAACTTCTCTGTTCTTCCTGCCAAAGTGCATAACCTCTCATTTTCCCAAATTATGTTTCATCTGCCAAGTTTTGACTCACTCATTTAACCTGCCTGCATCCTTCTGTAGACTTTTTGTGTCATCCTCACCACTTGGCTTCCCACCTATTTCTGTGCCATCACAAATTTGACTGCATTCACTTTCCTCATCCAAGTCAATGTGGGCCCAGTACTGATCCCTGTGACACTCCACAAGTTACAGGTCACCACCCTGAGAAACCTCCCTTTATCCCAACTCTCCGTCTTCTGTTACATAGGAACATAGGAATTAGGAGCGGGAGAAGGCAATTCAGCCCGCCAATCCGCCCCACCATTTAACATTATCATAGCTGATCTTAAATTAGTCGCAACTCTATGCTCCTGCCTGATCCCCATAGTTCTTTAGCTGCTTTTCATCAGAAACATATCTGTATCTTTCTTGAATCTATTGATTGTTTCTGCCTCCACTGCACTCTGGATGGTAAGTTCCACAGATTCACAACCCTCAGAGTAGTTTCTCCTCATCTCGGTTTTCAACCTACCTCCTCTCACTCTGTATCTATGACCTTTTTTTCATGACTGTCCCACAAGGGGAAACATCTGTTCAATATCCACCTTATCAGTCCCCTTTGGCATTTTATATACCTCAATCAAATTCCCCCTCATTTTACTGAATTCCAGCGAGTATAAGCCCAAACTGTTCAGCTGCTCCTTATATGGCAGCCCCTTCATTCAACCTGGTGAACCTCCTCAAGTAAGGAGACGAAAACTGGACACAATACTCCAGGTGTGATCTCACTAATGCCTTACATAATTGTAACAACACTTCTTTACTTCTATAATCTAGGCTTTTTGCAATAAATGCTGGGATTCCATTTGCCTTTCTTATTATATGCTGCACCTGCAAACCCACTGTCTGCGATTCATACATAAGATGCCCAGATCCCTCTGCACGGATGCAGTTTGAATCTGCAACTCATTTAAATAATAATTTGTCCTTTTACTTTTCTGGCCAAAATGGATAATCTCACATTTATCGGCATAGAACTCATAGATTCAGAGTCATACAGAATGGAAACAGACCTTTCAGCCCAACCAGTCCACGCTGAACACAATCCCAAACTAAACTAATCCCACCTGCTTCCTCCTGGCCCATATCCCTCCAAACCTCTCCTATTCTTGAACTTATCTAAGTGCCTTTTAAATGCTGTAACTTTGCCTGTATCCACCACTTCCTCAGGAAGTTCATTCCACTCACGAACCAACCTCTGTGTAAACAATTTACACCCGTTCTTTTTTAAATCTCTCTCCTCTCACCTTAAAAATATGCCCCCTAGGCTTGAAATTCCCCTATCCTAGGGAAAAGGCACCTACCGCTAACCCTATCTATATCCTTCATGATTTGATGAACCTCTATGAGGTCATCTCTCAACCTCCTACACTCCAGTGAAAAAAAGTCCAAGCCTATCCAGCCTTTCTTTATAACTCAAGCCTTACATACCTGGCAACGTCCTGGTAAATCTCTTCCCCTCTCTAGCTTAGTAATATTGTTCCTGTAACAGGGCAACCAGAACTGGACACAGTTCTGGGTGCTGACAAAGAGTTTCGGCCCGAAACATTGACTTCCCTGCTCTTCAGATGCTGAATGACCTGCTGTGCTTTTCCAGCTCCACATTTATTGACTCTAGCTTCCAGCATTAGCAGTGCTTACTGTCTCCAACAGAACTGGTCATAGTTCTCCAGAAGAGGCCTCACCAATGTCCTGTATAACCTCAACATGACTTCTCAACTCCTATACTCAAAGGTAAAGGGATCTTGATTAAATGGGTCAATGGGCTGAAAAATGGCAGATAGAGTTCCATCTGGATGAATGTGATATATTGTATTTTGGTACAACAAACAGGGGTAGGACTTATACAATTAATGGTAGGGCCTTGGGCAGTGTTGTAGCACAGAGGGACCTAGAGGTTCAGATACATAATTCTTTGAAGTTTCCCTCACACACAAGGTGGTTAAAAAGGCATTTAGCATGCTTGCCTTCATTGCTCAGTCCTTTGAATGTAGGAGTTTGAGATTAAGTTTGGCATGGACTGGTTGGACCAAAGGGTCTGTTTCCATGTTGTATGACTCTATGACTGAGGAATGAAGGCAAGTGTGTTAAATGCCTTTTTGACCACCTTGTCTACATGTGCTGCAAACTTCAAAGAATTATGTACCTGAACCCTTAGGTCCCTCTGTTCTACAACACTACCCTAATGCTGGATTCTGGCCTATTCTCCTAGCCGATCAATATCTGGTTAATTCGCTTCCAGTAAGATGGTGGTGGAGTAGGGCTTTTGAGCCCAGGGCTCGTCACTCCGTCCACTTTCCTTTGTGTTTCTTTTTTTTTCCTCTCTACTCTTGTACTTTTTCCTTTTATTTTATTTACCTTTTGGTGAAGAGCTTGGTCATGTGGATGACATTGGCGACGGCGAGTGGGCCCAGCAATAAGGACTCATGGCAGCGATGTTGGAGACCTGTTTGGGTTCCTGACAGCTTCTGCGTTGTCGATGTAGTACTAGCACCGACTCATGGCTGCAGCGGCGGAGGTGGATTTGGGCCCAGTATGACACCCAGCGGCATCAGCAGCAGCTGCATAGGCAAAATGTGCCCAAAGCAGACTTGTGGCAGGGGAGTTGAGTTTGGGCTGGTGCAGTACTGGGTGCTATCGGTGGTATCTGCATTGGTGAGGTACAGCAAGGAATCATAAGAGGTCAGGACATCAGTGGAGGCAAGGTGGTGCGGAAGAACTTCCATTCAAGTGGTGGCACACGGCAAAGGGGACCAATACTTGGCCACCAGGCCCATGGCGATGCTCTTAACAAGAAGAACTGTAAAGTTGGACACTTTTTCACTATTTCTTCATTTTTCTGCCTTAATATTCTATGTTTTGGTTTTTTTTTTCTGTGTTTTCAGGTGACGCTGGGGAGTATGCTTTCCACTGTTTTTGTAACAAGATACATGTGACAATAAATAAATTGAATCAAATGAAATATCTCTTTATCTCCTCATCACAGCCAACTTTCCCACCCATTTTAGTATCATCTGTGAATTTTGCTGTGTTACTCTCTGTCTCTGCTTGCAAATCATTTATATAGATTGTAAATAGTTGAGGTACGAGAACTGAACCCTGCGGCACCCCACTAGTTACAGTTTGCCATCCAGAGAAGGACCCATTTATGCTGACCCTCTGCTTTCTGTCAGTCAGCCAATGCTCTATCCAAACCAATACTGTACTCTTAACTCCCTGGGCCCTAACCTTCTGAATTAGTATTTTATGAAACACCTTGTGAAACACCTTCTGGAAGTCTAGATATATCATGTACACCAGATTCCCATTAAAGTGGAGGTAATGACCCAGTGTTATTATCGCTAAGCTGTTAATCCAGAGACCCAAGTAATGTTCTGGAGACCCAGGTTTGAATGCAGCCACAGCAGATGGTGAAATTTGAATTCAATAAATATTTGGAATTAAGAGTCTAGTAATGACCATGAATGCATTGTTGATTGTTGGAAAAATCCATTTGGTTCACTAATGTCCCTTAGGGAAGGAAACTGCCATCCTTATCTGGTCTGGCCTACATGTGACTCCAGCAATGTGGTTGACTCTTAAACTGCCTGCTGGGCAGTTAGGGATAGGCAATAAATGCTGGCCCAGCCAGTGATGCCCTCATCCCATGAATGAGTAGAAAAGAACTTAAAGACCTCCAGCAAGTATATAAAACACAACTTGCCTTTCGTGCAACCATGCTGACACTGGTGAATTGAACTTTGTTTTTTCAAGTGTTCATTTATCTCCCCCTGAATGATTGACCCCAGCAATTTCCCCTCTTCAGAGGTCAACTAACTGGTCTATCGTTTTCCACTTTTTGTCTATCTCCTTTTTTGAATAAGGGTGTCACTTCAGCATGTTTCCAATCGACTGGTACCTTTCCAGAATGCACAGAATTTTGGAATATCATATCGAAGGCATCCACTATGTCTGCTGTCACTTCCTTTAACACACTAAGTTGCAGGCCATCAGGCCCCAGGGACTTAACTGCCTTTAATTTCATTTGTTTACTTAATATCTTCTCTCCAGTTATAATAATTTCACCAGTTCCTCTATAGTAACTGTAGTTTTTGGGAAGAAATTATTCTCTTCCACTGTGAAAACGGAGACAAAATATTGGTTTAGTGCCTCTGACATTTCTGAGATTCCCATTATTACCTTGCCATTTTCGACCTCTAAAAGGCCAACATTTGCTTTCAGAGATAACCAGGTGCAGAGCTGGATGAACACAGCAGGCCAAGCAGCATCAGAGGAGCAGGAAGGCTGACGTTTCGGGCCCAGACCCTTCTTCAGAAATGGGGGAGGGGAAGGGTGTTCTGAAATAAATAGGGAGAGATGGGGAGGCGGATAGAAGATGGATAGAGGAGAAGATCGGTGGAGAGGAGACAGACAGGTTAAAGAGGCGGGGATGGAGCCAGTAGAGGTGAGTGTAGGTGGGGAGGAAGGGAGGAGATACGTCAGTCCAGGGAGGACGGACAGGTCAAGGGGGCGGGATGAGGTTAGTAGGTAGGAGAGGGGGGGGGGGCTTGAGGTGGGAGGAGGGGATAGGTGGGAGGAAGGACAGGTTAGGGAGGCGGGGATGAGCTGGACTGGTTTTGGGATGCGGTAGCGGGAGGGGAGATTTTGAAGCTTGTGAAGTCCACATTGATACCATTGGGCTGCAGGGTTCCCAAGCGGAATATGAGTTGCTGTTCCTGCAACCTTCGGGTAGCATCGTTGTGGCACTGCAGGAGGCCCAGGATGGACATGTCGTCTGAGGAGTGGGAGGGGGAGTTGAAATGGTTCACGACTGGGAGGTGCAGTTGTTTATTGCGAACCGAGCGTAGGTATTCTGCAAAGCGGTCCCCAAGCCTCTGCTTGGTTTCCCCAATGTAGAGGAGGCCACAACGGGAACAGCGGATGCAGTATGCCACATTAGCAGATGTGCAGGTGAACATTTGCTTGATGTGGAAAGTCTTCTTGGGCCTAGGATGGGGGTGAGGAGGGAGGTGTAGGTGCAGGTGTAGCACTTCCTGTGGTGGCAGGGAAAAGTGCCGGGTGTGGTGGGGCTGGAGGGGAGTGTGGAGCGGACAAGGGAGTCCCGGAGAGAGTGGTCCCTCCAGAAAGCAGATAAGGGTGGGGAGGGAAACATGTCTTTGGTGGTGGGGTCGGATTGCAGATGGCAGAAGTGTCGGAGGATGATGCGTTGGATCCGGAGGTTGGTGGGGTGGTACGTGAGGATGAGGGGGATTCTGTTTTGGTTGTTATTGCGGTGAGGGGGTGTGAGGGATGGGTTGCGGGAAATGCAGGAGACACGGTCGAGGGCGTTCTCGACCACTGAGGGGGGGATGTTGCGGTCCTTGAAAAATGAGGACATCTGAGATGTATGAGAGTGGAATGCCTCATCCTGGGAGCAGATGCGGTGGAGGCGAAGGAATTGGGAATAGGGGATGACGTTTTTGCAGGCAGGTGGGTGGGAGGAGGTGTATTCTAGGTAGCTGTGGGAGTCGGTGGGCTTGAAATGGATATCGATTTCTAGGTGGTTGCCAGAGATGGAGAGATAGAGGTATTGGAGATGGTCCAGATGAACTTAAGGTTGGGGTGGAAGGTGTTAGTGAAGTGGATGAACTGTTCGAGCTCCTCGTGGGAGCACGAGGCAGCGCCGATACAGTCATCAGTGTAACGGAGAAAGAGGTGGGGTTTAGGGCCAGTGTAGGTATGGAAGAGGGATTGTTCCACGTAACCTACGAAGAGGCAGGCATAGCTTGGGCCCATGCGGGTACCCATGGCCACCCCCTTTGTCTGTAGGAAGTGGGAGGAATTGAAAGAGAAGTTGTTGAGGGTGAGGACGAGTTCCCCCCCTCAGTGGTCGAGAACACCCTCGACCGTGTCTCCCGCATTTCCCGCAACTCATCCCTCACACCTCCTCCCTGGAATAACAACCAAAACAGAATTCCCCTCGTCCTCACGTACCACCCCACCAACCTCCGGATCCAACGCATCATCCTCCGACACTTCCGCCATCTGCAATCCGACCCCACCACCAAAGACATTTTTCCTTCCCCACCCTTATCTGCTTTCCGGAGGGACCACTCTCTCCGGGACTCCCTTGTCCGCTCCACATTCCCCTCCAGCCGTGCTACACCTGCCCCTACACCTCCCCCCTCACCCCCATCCCAGGCCCCAAGAAGACTTTCCACATCAAGCAGATGTTCACCTGCACATCTGCTAATGTGGCATACTGCATCCGCTGTTCCCGTTGTGGCCTCCTCTACATTGGGGAAACCAAGCGGAGGCTCGGGGACCGCTTTGCAGAACACCTACGGTCAGTTCGCACTAAATAATTGCACCTCCCAGTCGTGAACAATTTCAACTCTCCCTCTCATTCCTTAGACGACATGTCCATCCTGGGCCTCCTGCAGTGCCACAACGATGCTACCCGAAGGTTGCAGGAACAGCAACTCATATTCCGCTTGGGAACCCTGCAGCCCAATGGTATCAATGTGGACTTCACAAGCTTCAAAATCTCCCCTCCCCCTACCGCATCCCAAAACCAGCCCAACTCGTCCCTGCCTCCCTAACCTGTCCTTCCTCCCACCTATCCCCTCCTCCCACCCCAAGCCTCATCCCCATCTACCTACTAACCTCATCCCGCTCCCTTGACCTGTCCGTCCTCCCTGGACTGACGTATCTCCTCCCTACCTCCCCACCTACACTCACCTCTACTGGCTCCATCCCCGCCTCTTTGACCTGTCTGTCTCCTCTCCACCTATCTTCTCCTCTGTCCATCTTCTATCTGCCTCCCCCTCTCTCCTTATTTATTTCAGAACCCCCTTCCCCTCCCCCATTTCTGAAGAAGGGTCTAAGCCCGAAACGTCAGCCTTCCTGCTCCTCTGATGCTGCTTGGCCTGCTGTGTTCATCCACCTCTACACCTTGTTATCTCAGATTCTCCAGCATCTGCAGTTCCTGCTTTCTCTGAAACATTTGCTTTCAGTTCTTTTTCACATACTTATAGAAGCTTTTGGTATCAGTGCTTATACTTCCTCCTACTTTCCTTTCCTCGTTCATCTTAGCTCTTTTGATTTTGCTTTTAGTTACTTTTTGCTAATGTCTAAAGTTCTCACAACCCTCCAGAATGCCATTAAGTTTTGCAGTAATATATGCCCGAGTTTCGCCTTTATCATGAATCATAGAATCCCTTCAGCAGACCGTTTGGCCCATTGAGGCAACGCCGACCCTCGAAAGAAAAACCCACCAGACCCAACCCCCTGCCCTTTTCCCACGGCTAATCCACCTAGCATGCACATTTTGGGGCACTAGTTTAGCATGGTCAATCTATCTAACCCGCACATCTTTGGACTGTGGGAGGGAACTGGAGTACTCGGAGGAAACCCAGGCAGATGCAGGAAGTATGTGCAAATTTCACACAGACAGTTACCCAAAGCTGGAATTGAACCTGGATCCCTGATGCTGTGAGGCAACAGTGCTATCCACTGAACCTGTATGTTATCCTTGACTTCCTTGTTAAGTCATGGATGATTTTTCACCTTTGTCCAGTTCCTATTCCTCTCAGGAATATACTTTAATTGAGAGGTATTTAATATCTCCCTAAACATTTGTCACTGTTCTTCAACTGACCTGGCCTTTAATATTTTTACACTGTCCAATTGGGCCAACTCCTTCCTCAGGCCTGTGTAAGCTAGCTTGGTGAGTAGCTACGTGAAGGATATGGGGAGCAAGTGGGAAGATGGACCTGAAGAATGTGGGGAGAAGGTGAGTTGCTTGTGTGATGAAGAGAAATGGTATTTTTCTATTGGATGCATCCATTCATTCAGTTTGTTTGTGTTCTCTGCAGTTTGCAACCTGGGTGGATGCTGTGGTCTTTGTCTTCAGTCTTGAAGATGAAATCAGCTTTCAGACAGTTTACAATTATTACATGCGACTCTCCAGTTACCGTAATACAGCTGAGATTCCGATGGTACTTGTAGGGACACAAGGTACGTGAAATACGCTTTGCTACTACACAATGAGTAGAGAAAGTGAGAGGGCACAATTAAAATAAAGTGACATCAGCATAAAGGAAAGAGCAGATTGATGAATGGCTGGCGAGAGTGTAAGTCTTCAGTTTGTTTATTTAATTTATTTGACAGTCTAATAAAAGAATGTTGTGGCAGGGCAGTTCAGACCTGTAGAATACAATAATGGTAGGTGACTAATAGTTGGAGGAACAGAAGGCAGATGTGATTGTAGAGTGGTTTATTGCCTTCCTGATGCTGGAGTCGAGGATTTCATTGAGCAGCTGCATAACTTTCTGGAGGGGGAAGTATGAACATCTGGTAGTTGATAGCAGCACCATAGGCAGAAAGAGGGTTGAGGACCTATAGGCAGAGTGATTAGTAAGGGATTCAAAGGTTATGGGGAGAAGGCAGGGGAATGGGGTGAAAAAATGAGCCATGATCGAATGGTGAAGCAGACTTGATGGACCGAATGGTTTAATTCTGTGCTATATCTTATGGTCTTAGGTCAGAGGAAATTAGTAAGCAAGACCTCTTATGTGTTGAATGCTCCAAGTGCCATGCATTCTAAATAAACAAATAAGTTGATAAAGCTGACGAATGTGTAGCCCAGGAGGGAAGGCTTAAATGCCTGGGAAATTTGGACCGATTCTGGGGGACTCGGACAAGCTGCACATGGGGCAGTTTGTTAGTGCTGTTGGGGATGGCTTAAACTAACTTGGCAGAGGCTGGTCATCAAGATGCAAAGAAGGAAGAAACGTAGTGCACAAATGATTGGGAGATCTAGAAAGAGTAAGGTATCAGATGGTGCCAGAGAAAGAGGAAATATAATAAGGTATACACTAGAAAAGGAAAATACTTTAGATACTGGAAATCTGAAATAGAGTCAAAATTCTGGAAATGCTAAGGAGATCTGACCAGGATTAATGTTAACACGCTAACATAATGTTAACAGATTAAATTTGTTTCTCCTTCCACAGGTGCTGCAATATGTGCTGAATATTTACTACATTATCTGTTTTTTATTAAATGTCTAATCTAGGTTTACAGTGTAGTACATAAATGCACAAAGTGTGACAAGACGTTTAGTGAGCTGTAGGCTAATGGGAAATAGCCACGTGATAATATGAAGATGTAGTTATAATGGAGACCTGATTCAAAAATAGGGCAGGATTGGACACTAAACATTACTGTTTTTAAGAAGGTCAAGAAAGATAAGGAAGGAAAGAAGGGAAGAGGTAGCAGTATTAATGGCAGACCACAGCTAGTGTGTACCACAAGTATTGGTATTAGATCCAGCTGTTCAGAATATATGTTAATGATTAAGATGAGTGAACTAAATTTAATATCTGAAAATTTGAGGATGACACAAAGCTGGGTGGAAGGGTGAGCTGTGAATAGGATGCAGAGAATACGTAGAGTGATTTGGACAGGCTGAGTGAGTGGGCACATGCATGACACATGCTGTATAATGTTGATAAATGTGAGGTGTTCCACTTTAGTAGTGAAAACAGGAGGGCAGATTATTATCTGAATAACTGTAACTTGAGAGAGATGAATGTTCAACGAGACATGGGTGTCCCCATGCACCGGTCACTCAAAATAAGCACATAGATGCAGCGAGCAGTACAGAAGGTAATTTGTATGTTGGCCTTCATAGCAAGAGGATTTGACTCCAGGAACAGCGGTGTCTTGCTGCAAATATACAGGGCATTGGTGAGGCCATACCTGGAACATTGTGTGTTTTTTTAAATCCCTACAGTATGGTAACAGGCCATTTGGCCCAACGGGTTTACACTGACCCTCTGAACAGCATCCTACCCAGACCCATCCCCATCTCTCTACCTATCCCTGTAACCCAGCATTCCCGTGGATCACACACCTAGCCTGCACTATGGGCAATTTAGCATGGCCAATACACCTAACTTGCACATCTTTGGACTGAGGTAGGAAACTGGAGCACCTGGAGGAAACCCAGGCAGACACAGGGAAAATATGCAAACTCCACACAGACAGTCTCCCAAGGGTGGAATTGAACCTGGCACTGTGAGACAGCAGTGCTAACCAGTAAGCCATCGTGCCACCTGTGCAGTTTTGATCTCCTTATCTGAGGAAGGATGTTCTTGCAATAGAGGGAGTGCAGTGAAGGTTTATCAAATTGATTCCTGGGATCGTAGAACTGACACAGGGATAGAGATTGAGTTGATTAGGATTGTATTCACTGGAGTTAAGAATGAGTGGGGGAATCTCATAGAAACCTGTAAAATTCTAACAGGACGAGATAGGCTAGATACAGGAAGGATGTTCCCAATGGTCAGGGAGTCCAGAAACAGGGGCCATATTTAAGGATAAGGGGTAAACCTTGGAGGACTGAGATAAGGAGAAATTATTATACCTAGAGAATGGTGATCCTGTGGAATTCACTACCACATAAATTGGTTAAGGCCAAAACATTGTGTTTTCAAGAAGGAGGTAGATATAGCTCTGTGACTAAACAGTTCAAGGTAAATGAAGAGAGGGGGCGATTGAAGTATTGAGCTCGATGATCACCCATGATCATATTAAATGGTGGAGCAGACTCGAGGCGTTGAATGGCCTACTCCTACTTCTACCTCCTATGTTGCTGTGTTTCTGTGTATTTAAGGAGCTACTTCTGTGATGGAAAGGATGTTGTGAGATGTCAGTGACAGAATATTAAACCCAAGAAATAGTAGAGGTACCAATACACCATTGGATGTGTTCTATATGTTATCAATTAGTAAGAAAGATATAGAATAACAACTGTGCAAGGAAATTATAGAGAAAAGTGAATATGCTTGAGTGGAGTTAATGGTGAACTTTAATTATTCTAATATCAGGAGAATAATATTGTAAAGGGTAGAGAGGGTAAGATGTTCACATATGAAATTGGGAGATTTTCAAGATGTTTCTGGCCCAAAGAACAAAGAGGCATTGCTGGTTCTGTTAACTGAGGTGGGCTCATGCCAAGTAGAAGAATGTTTAGAGAATACTGTGCATAGAGTCATAAAATTTAGGTTAGATATAGAAATGAAGGAGCAGTTTAAAAGATCAGACTTGGAGGAGGGCTGTTTTTAGTGGAGTGAACTTACTTCAAGTAAATTACGTTGAGCGATTGGCAGGCAAAACTGTGACTGAACAACTGGCTGCCTTTAACCCGGAATGGTTTGTGTGCAAATGAGCTACATTATCATAAGGGGTAAGTGTAGGACAAACAAATCCTGGAGTTCTCTGGATTCTGAAAGCGAGTAACATGAAGTCAAAAGGAGTGCAGGTGACAGATGTCAGGTGGATAGTACAAATGGGAATTAGGCTCAACAGAGAAGTGAAAAGAAATGAGAAAGAGGGAGAGTATGAGAAGAGACAGGAGCAAGTTTGACAGCATAGTTGAAGATTATTAACGAAAAGAGACAATGAAAGAATGGGTATGAAATTGTCTGAGTGAAGGGAAACAGAGAGTCGTGGTGAATAGTTATTTTTCAGATGATAGAGATTTTTTATTGAGCCTCCTCAAGGATCAGCTCTAAGCTTTTTACTCACTTGTGGGATGTGGGCGTCATTCTCAGCATTTATTGTCCATCTCTAGTTGCCTTTGTGAAGGTGGTAGTGAGCTGTCTTCTTGAACTGCTGCGGTCCATGTGCTGTAGGTAGACCCACAATGCCCTAAGAGAGGGAATTCCAGGATTTGACCCAGTGACAGTGAAGGAACTAACTAGGGGGCACTTTCAGCTTGGTAACCTGTAACTAAAGGAAAGTCACAGGGATCGGGGCTGGACCCACAATTATTAACCAAGTATAGTAATGACTTTGATAAGGAGAGTGAATATACTATAGAGATAGTAGGATCTGCAGATGCTGGAGAATCTGAGATCACAAGGTGTAGAGCTGGATGAACACAGCAGGCCAAGC
>NC_063335.1:114114440-114145029 GCF_021869965.1 Rhincodon typus | reverse complement strand
GTCTAGGCACGAAACGTCAGCTTTCCTGCTCCTCTGATGCTGCTTGGCCTGCTGTGTTCATCCAGCTCTACACCCTGAATATACTATAGCCAAGTTTGCAAATGGCAGAAAAATAGATGGGATGGCAAGTGTTGTGTACGACACAGAGTTTGCAAACGGATATAGAAAGATTAAGTGAGAGGGCAGAAATTCATGGCAGATGGAATATACTGTGGGGGAATATGAGGTTTTGCACTTTGGCATGTAGAATAGAGAGGGAGTCCTCGTGTGTAAATCACAAAAAGCTAACGTACATGTTCAGTGGGTAATAGGGAAGGCAAATGCAATATTGGCTTCTATTTCAAAGGGAATGGAAAAACAGGAAGACTTGCTAAAACAATACAAGGCACTGGTCAGATCACACCTGGAATGCTGTGAACAGTTCTTGTTCCCTTATTTAAGGGAAGGTTAGAGTGGATGGCATTGGATACATTCTGCAGAAAGTTCATGAGGTTAATCTTGAAGTCCTTTGCTTTAATCTGGACCTGGTTTACAGGGCACAATTTCAGATCACAGAAACCTTGCAAGTATTGTGAAGATTGAGGGGAATAGTGATAGACTTCACAAAAACACAGACTGCTGGTGGATACACATGGCAGATGAAATTTAATGCAGGGAAGTGTGAAATGATAGATTTTAGCAAGACAAAAGAGGTGAGATAAAATAAAGAGGGCAGTTCTGAAGTGGTGCAGGAGCTGAGGGAGCTATGCATATATTGATGACCATGGCAGTACTGGCTGAGGGAGATATTTAACAGCATATAGGATCCTGAGCTTTATAAATAGAGACAAGTAGAAGAAGCAAAACTGTTGTGACAAACCTGCAATAAATATTGGTTTAAATCAGCTGGAGTACTGTATCCAATTCTGGGCGCTGCACTTCAGGAAGGATTTAGAGAGAGGGGAGAATAGATTCATGAGAATGGTGCCAGCAATGAGGAACTTCAGTTACATAAATAGATTGGGGAAGTTGGGAGTGTTCTACTTGGAGAAAGGATGGTTAGCAGGAAATTTGATCTGGGTGTTAAAATTCTTGAGAGGTCTGAACAGAATCAGTAGGGAGAAACTGTTTCTACTGGTGAAAGGATCGAGAATAAGAGGGCCAATATTGAAGGCAGTTGACAAATTAAGCAATAGAAACCCAAGGAAGGTATTTTTCCCGTGTAATGAATACTTGGGATCTGAAATTTATTTCCTGATTGTGTGATGTGGAGACAGTTTCAATCATGGTGCTCAAAGGGGAAATGGATCAGTCTCTGAAAGGAGTAAAGTTACAGGTTGACTTGGAGAGTATAGGAGAGTGGGACTCGTGGAGTTGCTCTTGCAGAGAGATGGCGAGACATGATGGGCCTAATGATATAAACCATTCTGTGATTCTATGTCTGTCTTAATCCATTATTTTATGACTGTTCATTAACCACCTGCAGTTGCTTCATTCATTAGATGCAATCAGTGCAACGAACCCTCGGGTTATCGATGATGCTCGAGCACGGAAGCTGTCCAATGACTTGAAGCGATGCACGTACTATGAGACATGTGCTACGTATGGACTGAATGTAGAACGGGTCTTCCAGGATGGTAATGTCATGTTCTGATCTTGTACATTCCATTGTTGAGGTTACATTTCAGGAAGCTGTTTCTGTAGTCAGGGCTCCAGGCTAGAAACATTCCTTTTGTTTTCTTTCTTTGCTCTCTTTCTCAGATTTTTTTGTTCTCTAATAATTTATAAAATAGGAGCTAGAGTAGACTTTTCCACCTCTCAAATCTCCAGGTATCCAGGAGAGTGCACACCCTAGAAAACCCACCTACATCTGGCTTGGAACAGTTAAATTGCTTAGCAACATCTAAATCAGAACTAAACAAAATAAACTTACTGGAAAATCCTTTCGGTCACTGTTGACAATATCAGTCTGTGGACATGAAAAGATCTGGTCCTGGCAAAACGAAAACAGCTGGTGGTGATGGGTGAAGCAAAAGGGTAACACACCAGAATTGAAACCTTTCTGGACCCAGTGAGACTGGATTGCCATAGAGAATGGCATATTATTATGGGGAGCAAAAAAGATTACCTTGACCAACGATCATTGCCAGATACTGGCTGAACTTCACCAGGGTCATCCAGAAATTTCACCCAGAGACCATGGTCATCCAAAAATGAATATGTTGGTGAGAAGTTATGTCTGGTGGTCAGAATTGAATGCAGACATAGTTGCATTGCTGGGGCGGTGCCCCGAGTGCCAACAAGGACAGAAATTACTATGGGAGTGGCTGACTTGGTAAAGCCTGGACTTGGTTACACGTCAACTATTCAGGACCTTTCATGGGCTTAATGTTCTCAGTCATTGTGGATGCCCACTCAAAATGGTTGAACATGCATTGAGTTCAGTCGTCAAACATGGGGACAATGATAGAAAAGCTGCGAGCATCTTTTGCAGTACACAGGCTCTGGAGGTGTTGGTCACAGACAACAGGGCATCATTTACCAGCAGGGAATTCAAGTAATTCCTAAAGTCAAATGAAATTTAGCATGTAAAGATAGCTCCATTTCATCCAACGTCCAATAGCCTGCAGAAAGAGTAGTCCAGACTTTGAAGGCAAGTTTAAAGAAACAGCCTACAGCTTCACTCAAAACTAAACAGTCCCGGTTCCTATTTGATTATTGGACCTCATGCAACTACAGGATAGCTCCAGCAGACTTGCTGACGGGGAGAAGACTCCACACCAGGTTAAATCTGATCTTCCTGGACCGGGGGAGGAAAGTGAAACAGCATCAGGAGCACAAGAGAGGCCGTTTACTTCAGGGGATGAAGATAGGTGCCAAAACCATGGGAGTGGCCCCACATAGGTAAGAGACATGGCCAACGTGAGGTCAGGTCCCATGACGTACAAAGTTTGGGTAGGTGAAGAAGCATGTGAACCACATGAAAGCTGCAAACTTGCAAATAGGGCAGGAACGAAACATACCTGGCCCCTCAGAACAGCTGGAAAGGCTGTTGGAATCCGTGGGTTCTACCCCTCCATCTAGCATTGAAGAAACCTCCAAGTCTGAAATGGACTTCTGAATGGACTGCCCCAATTACAAATCTAATGTTGATCTTGCTTTTTGTGCACCTTCTTTGTATTCCTTGCTTTGTTTAATCACTCTGTGGTCTTTGTATGTTATGATCTCCCTCTACTAAATATAAAACAAAACTTTTCACCGTACCTGGGTACATGTAACAAAAATAATAATAAGCAAGATAAATATCGCAGCCTCAGTGCCTTTATCGCCTGAAGATGAGGATGAATTTCTTCCAAGATGCTCCGGGCGCAAGAGGCAAGCTGCAGTCTGGTGCACACTGTCTGTATCTGAGGCTGAGCCTGGTGCGAAAATACCCTAGGTGGGGCTACAAGAAAAATAACAGGCCTACATCCTCTGACCCTAGAGGGGGAGGAATGTAGTAATTATAACAAGATCGGCCAAGTGCACCTCATAGAATATGAGTTCCCTGATTGGGGCTGTTAATCTGGTCCAATCAGGGAACCCTGGCTGACAGATAGAAGCAGGAGTGCCAAGAGTTCTGTTCACTCTGAGAGTTGGCTCTGAAGAAGCTGCACCGGTATGAAGTACTGTGCATGTGTATATAAAGAGTGACCTGGTGACGGGATACCAGCTTCTGTGGAGTTATTTCAATGAGATTTCCCGCTTTACTACCCTCCCAGGTAGTGCATTCCAGATTCCCACTACCCTCTGGGTGAAAAACCTTTTTCTCAACTTTCCTCTAAACCTCCTGTCTTTCACCATAAAACTGTATCCCTTTTTATTGACCCTTCAGTTTTCTATTCACCCTGCCCATGCCTCTCATAATCTTGTACACCTCTATCAGGCTTGCGCTAAGATTTGTGACCCAGAATTGCCGTTCCCTTACTCAGATTGTTTCAGTGTAGCTACAACACTGGCATCTACCCGACAGTGTGAAAATTGCCCAGGTATATCCTGTACACAAAAAACAGAAGATAACCCAGCCAGTTATTGCGCCATCCATCTTGACTGTTAACTATCTATATTGTTAATGATTTACCCAATTTGATAATGTCTTGAGATTTTAACTTTTTTCTGTTATATGATATAATCTTTGACACTCAGTTCCTTTGACACTCTCTCTGTATCCCTTCCCCACACCCCTGGCTACTTTTGTTGTCTAAATCCCCACTGTTCTTTGCACTTTTGATGTTTTTGTCACCTGTCTTGCATTCAACTTTTCCTCCATCCTCATCCATCTATGTGCTGTTTTAGTTTAAAGATGTTTCTTTCGCCTCATTGTTTGATTTCTCAGGTCACTGATGGCAACTTACTTTAAGTGCTGCATGTCCCTTGGGAGCAGCTCCCTCTTTCCTCAGTATGGCTACTATATGCTGAAATCCCTAAATCCGATGCAAATCTTTCAGCCATGTATTTCTACTTCTAACCTGTTGCTTCATTTCCTGTTTTTGAATAACTTGGGTAACAATCCTGAGACTATTCACTTTGAGATTCTGTATTTTAATATGGACCCCAACTCCTTCAAACTCTTTCAGCAGCATATCTTTCACAGTTCTACCAATGTCATTGGTTCTAATGTAGATGATGATGACAACTGGATCCTCCCCCTTCTACTCCAAGCTAGGGTCTCCAGCCACAAGGAGATATCCTCAACATGGTGCCAGGCAAACAACACAATATTCAGAATTCCCAACTATGTCTGGAGAGGACAGTGTCTATCCCCTGAATTATGCTGTCTTTGATTGCTTCCACATTTCTTTTCACTCCTCTCACTGATTAGCTTCCACTGACATGATGCCATGGTCAGTTTTTTTCTTTTCACTCCTCTCACTGATTAGCTTCCACTGACATGATGCCATGGTCAGTTTGCCCATCAACTATGCAAGCTTTGCCCCTGACTACACAGAAATCTTAAGCCTGTTGGATAAGAGCTAAAAGGCTGTTTCAGCACTTCGGTGCCTGATTCTCGGTTATTGTAGCTGCTGTTTTCCTTTCTGTTGACAGAATGTTGTTCACTGTAGCTCTTTATACAATTAATTGTTTTTAACCCGTTTTAATGATACCTGTTAAACTTCACACATGGTTTGTATGGCTGCAGTACCACTGAGTTACCTGAAGGTGGTGGTATTGTTCCAACCGAAATCACAGGTCTCACTGGCCCCGTTTGCTGGTTCATTGCAGTATTGCAACTTGTAACAGGGTGTCAGTCTGTTGGGATCTGAGAGAGAACTATTTGTTACTGCTACAGATCTAATGTCTCGTCTGTAGTATCCAGCCACTGCTCCACAAAAAAAGCAATAGGTTGGACTACAGCTGATCTCAGCCAGGCTTGCAGTTGGAATGGTCTCAGTACCTGTTGCTGGGGAGGGATGAGCAGAACTTCGGGATCTGTGCTGAAATTGCTACAGATGTGAATAGTTTGCTGACAGTTGAATTCTCTGCTTACTGGTTGTTGCCTGTCTGAAGTACCTGGGAGTGTTGAAACTTTGCTGAATCAGCGTCAACATTTTTATCAACGAAACATTGCTAAACCTGTTTGTAGCAGATTTCCATAGACACCTGATAAGCTCAGTCAGAAAGCCTAATGTGCCTGCTGTTCACTCATTTAGTGGCTCAGAAGATTGTGGCATTACGTAAGAAGCAGCAGTTATCGATTGGACCCTGCAAATCACTGCCAAACTCTCCGAGTCATTCCTCCGTTCCTAATGCCTCCATTCCATCTGTGCACATTAACCAGGTGAGGCTCTGCTGTCGGTGCTAGTCAGTCTGTCAAAAATTGGCAAGAAATGATGGTACAGGGGTAATGTCACCATTTGTCATCCAGAGGTGCGGGGGGTGAGCATTAATATAAAAAAAGGGTGAACTAATTAAACAAAACAATTCAATTAATCATAAAAGAATTTGGAATTAATAGCTTATCCCTGTTATGGTTATCATTAAATTATCTAAAATTGCCATTAACAACCCTCTGATTCAGAGGGTTCAGTCATTATTCACTCTGTGCTTCAGAATCTTAGCAATGTGTTTTGCTGTTATCTGCCCCCTGAAATGGTCTAGCAAGCCAATCAGTTCTACCAAAAAAGCTACAGAAAAGAACTGTGGATATAGCCACAGCACAGACTACAGTGGTTTAAGAAAGCTGCTCACCAGCACCTTCTCCAGGGCAATATCTTCTGGCTCAGCCAGAGATGCCCACCTCCCAGGAAAGAGTAAGACTAGAATGCTGTTACAGCTGTGCGGTGAGTGAGATGTCTTCTGTGCTGTTTGATGTTAAATGCACATGTCTATGCTGCAAACAGTCTCTCCTAATATGCAAGAGAGACAGGTAAGGAACAAAACAGATGTAAGTACATACAAATGTAAACTCACTTGCTGTGACCTATCCTCCTAACTGGAGGTAGTCAAATGAAAGAGGTGAGTGTTTCATCTGTGGTCTTAGTGGAACAGCTTATTTGCACAGCTAAGATTTAAATTTATAAACCCTTGCAGGACCTTGCAGAGTGTTAGGAGTTTAATTTAAAATTGACATTTTGCATGAATATTAATGGTTTGTTTAATACATTTACTTAGACAGTGAATCCTGTTTAGTGAATGCTGTGGTGTTTTCATTGTTTTGATTTGTTGTGAACCCCACAGGCTGCTAATGGAGGGGTTTTCAGTGACTATTCCTCTTCAGTACCATCCACACCCAGTATGAGCCAGAAGGAATTGCGAATTGAAACAATTGCTGCGTCCAGCACTCCCACCCCCATCCGCAAACAATCCAAGCGACGTTCCAACATTTTCACAGTGAGTACACAATCGAGAATGCGATTGGGCCAGGCATCTATTGGCTCAGTGTTTAATAATAATCTGAGCCTTGTAATTGTGCTGGTATTTTTATGCAGCAACCTTCTAAAAAAGACAAATGTTTATGTGACAACATCTTGCCTTTAATAAGATGCAAAAGCAGCAGAAATGAAAGAAAGTTAACCTGATAATGTTGGTGATGGTTTGGCTGAAATGTTGACCCATAACATCAGGTAAACAGCCAATTGTCCAGAAGGTGCTGAAAGATTTCAAACATCTACCAGAGCAGGGCAACAATAACTTGCCTTCATTCAGCTGTTTTATGTCCCATGGCTCTTCCTAACATAACAAATACAAATTGACTAAAAGTAATTGACTGCAGATAAAAATTGACACTGGGTTAAAGAAAATGACAGGTGTGCAGCTGGAATTTTGGCCATAAAGATAGGTTTTAACACAGCTTTAAAGGAAGAGAAAGACAGAGTTTTTTCCTAATCGTTTGTGGGATGTGAACGTCACTGGCTAGGCCAGCATTTATTGCCCATCCCTAGTTGCCCTTGAGAAAGTGGTGGTGAGCTGCCTTCTTGATCCACTGCAGTCCACCTGCTGTAAGTTGACCCACAATGCCCTTAGGGAGGGAATACCCAGCAACAGTGAAGGAACGATGATATGTTTCCAAGTCATGATGGTGAGTGGCTTGGAGGGTAACTTGAAGGTGGTGGTGCTCCCATATGTCTGCTGCCCTTGTCCTTCTAGAAGGAAGTGGTCGTGGTTAGAGGAAGGTGCTGTTAGAGGATCTTTGGTGAATTTCTGCAGTGCATCTTGTAGATAGCACACACTGCTGCTGCTGAGCGTTGGTGGTGGAGGGCGTGGATGCTTGTGGATGTAGTGCCTATCAAATGGGCTGCTTTGTCCTGGATGGTGTCAAGCTTCTTGAGTGTTGTTGGAGCTGCACCCGTCCAGGCAAGTGGGGAGTATTCCATCAGACTCCTAACTTGTGCCTTGTAGATGGTGGACAGGCTTTGGGGAGTCAGGAGGTGAGTTACTTACCGCAGTATTCCTAGCTTCTGACCTGCTCTTGTAGCCATTCTGTTAATGTGGTGAGTCCAGTTGAGTTTCTGGTCAGTGATACCCCCCAGGATGTTGGTTGTGGGGGATTCAGTGATGGTAACACCTTGAATGTCATGGGGTGGTGGTTAGATTGTCTCTTATTGGTGATGGTCATAGCCTGCTGTTTATGTGGTGTGAATGTCATTTGCTGCTTGTCAGCCCGAGCCTGGATATTGTCCAGATCTTGTTGCATTTGAACATGAACTGCTTCAGTATCTGAGGAGTCACGAATGGTGCTGAACGTTGTGCAATCATCAGCGAACATCCCCACTTCTGACCTTATGATGGAGGGAAGGTCATTGATGAAACAGCTGAAGAGGTTGGGGCTGAGGACACTACCCTGGGGAACTCTTACAGAGATGTCCTGGAGCTGAGATGATTGACCTCCAACAACCATGACATTCTTCCTATGTGTCAGGTTTGACTCCAAGCACCGGAGAGTTTGCCCCTGATACCCATTGATTCGAGTTTTGCTAGCGCTCCTTGATGCCACACTTGGTTGAATGTAGCCTTGATTTCAAGGGCTGTCACTCTCACCTCACCTCTGGAATTCAGCTCTTTTGTCCATGTTTGAACCAAGGCTGTAATGAGGTCAGGAGCTGAGTGGCCCTGGTGGAACCCAAACTGGGCGTCACTGAGCAGGTGCTGTTTGATAGCACTGTTACTGACACCTTCCATCACTTTACTGATGATCGAGAGGTGACAGTTGGGGCGGTAATTGTCTGGGTTGGATTTGTCCTGCTTTTTGTGTACAAGATATACTTGGGCAATTTTCTACATTGCCGGGTAGATACAAGTGTTGTAACTGTACTGGGAGAGCTTGGCTAGGGAAGGTGGCGAGTTCTGGAGCAAACGTTTTTAGTACTATTGCTGGAATATTGTCAGGACCCGTAGCCTGTGCAGTGTCTCCAACTGTTTCTTGATATCACGTGGAGTGAATCGAATTGGCTGAAGACTGGTATCTGTAATACTGGGGACCACTGGAGGAGGCTGAGATGGATCTTGCATTTGGCACTTCTGGCTGAAGATTGCTGCGAAAGCTTCAGCCTTATCTTTTGCACTGATGTGCTGGGCTCTTTCATCATTGAGGATGGGGATATTTGTGGAGCCTCCTTCTCCAGTGAGTTGTTTAATTGTCCACCACCATTCACAACTGGATGTGGTAGGACTACAGAGCTTAGATCTGATCCGTTGCTTGTGGGATTGCTTAGTTTTGTCTGTCACTTGCTGCTTTTGCTGTTTGGCGTGCAAATAGTCCTGTTTGGTGGCTTCACCAGGTTGACACCTCATCTTCTGGTATGCCTGGCGCTGCTCCTGGCATACCCTCCTGCACTCTCCATTGACCCAGGGTTGATCTCCTGGTTTGATGGTAATGGTTGAGTGGGGGATCTGCTGGGCCATGAGGTTACAGATTGTGCTGGAGTACAATTCTGCTGCTGTTAATGGCCCACAGCACCTCACGGGTGCCCAGTCTTGAGTTGCGAGATCTGTGTGAAGTCTGTCCCATTTAGCACAGTGATAGTGCCACACAGCATGATGGAGTTTATTCTCAATGTGAGGGCGGGACGTATTCTTCACAAGGACTGTACGATGGTCACTCTTCCTGATACTGTCATGGACAGATGTAACTGCAGCTGGCAGATTGATAAGGATGAGGTCAAGTATGCTTTTCCCACTTGTTGGTTCTCTCACCACCTGCCGCAGACCCAGTCTAGCAGCTATGTCCTTTAGGACCTGACCAGCTCGATCAGTAGTACTGCTGCCAAGCTACTCTTGGTGGTGGACATTGAAATCCCCCACCCAGAGTACATTTTGTGCCCTTGCCATCCTTAGTGCTTCCTGTAGGTGTTGTTCAACACGGAGGAGTACAGATTCATCAGTTGAGGGAGGATGGTATGTGGTAATCAGCAGGAGGTTTCCTTGCCCATGTTTAACTTGAAGCCATGAGACTTCATGGGGTCCAGAGTCAATGTTGAGGGCTCCTAGAGCAACACTCTCCCGACTGTATACCACTGTGCCGCCACCAGTGCTGGGTCTGTCCTGCCAGTGGGACAGGACATATCCAGGGATGGTGATGGTGGTGTCTGGGACATTTTTTGTAAGGTATGATTCTGTGAGTATGACTATGTCAGACTGTTGCTTAACTAGCCTGTGAGACAGCTCTCCCAATGTTGGCACTAGCCCCCAGATATTAATAAGGAGGACTTTGCAGGGTGGACGGGGCTGTGTCCACCATTGTCTTTTCTGATGCCTAGGTCGATGCCAGGTGATCTGTCCGGTTTCATTTCTTTGAGACTTTGTAGCGATTGGTACAACTGAATGGCTTGCTCGGCCATTTCAGAGGGCAGTTGAGAGTCAACCACATTGCATTGGGTCTGGAGTCACATATAGGCCAGACCAGGTAAGGGTGGCAGATTTCCTTCCCTGAAGGACAGTCTGATGTTAGAAAAGTACTACAGTGCTAGCCTAAGCTTTGGCTCTAATCCATATTAGAATTTGATTGGCATGCACCAATGAGTTTGCATTTTCATATTCTTTTTTTTTACTATACATTTCAGTAACTTGTGAATATTGTAACATTAAGGAGCAGGTAATTCCAAGTGGTCACTACATTTGACTGTTCCTAAATAATAATTGCATTCACTACTGCTTAGGAACAAAGATCCGGCTTTTTGTGAAAGTAGTGAGTTAAAAAGTGTATGTGCAAAGAGACTTGGGTACCTTGGTCAACAAGTTGCTGAAGCTAACATGTAGGTGCAACAAGCTATTAGGAAGGCTAATGGAATGTTAACCTTTAGCGCAAGAGGATTTGCGTTCAGGAGTGGTGAAGGCTCGCTCCAACTGCATAGTTTGAGGATTCAGTGGTGGTAATGCCATTGAATCTGAGGGAGTAGATTTTCACTTGTTGGAGATGGTCATTGTTTGCAAATTGTGTTGCACAAATGTTACTTACCACCTATCAGCCCAAACCTGGATATTGTCCAGATCTTACTGCATTTGGACATGGACTGCTTCAGTATTTGAGATGTCATGCATGGTGCTGAAGATTGTGTAATCATTTGCGAACATCCCTACTTCTGACCTTATGATGGAGGGAAGGTCATTGATGAAGCAGCTGAACATGGTCGGGCCTAGCTCACTGCCCCAAGGAACTCCTCCTGTGATGTCTTGGAGCTGAGATGATTGGACTTAATGACCAAAACCATCTTCAAACTCCCAATCCCAAACTTTCCCATTGATTCCAGTTTTGCTTAGGCTCCTTGATGCCACTCGATCGAATGCAGCCTTGATGTTGGGGGGGCACTTTTTTTTGCTTCACGTTTGTTTAAAATTTCATTCATTGGAAGTGGGGTTCACTGACTCGACCAGCATTTCTTAACCATCATTAGTTGCTCCAGAGAAACAGATATTCCCTCTGGAGTTCAGGTCTTAAGTCTGTCTGTGTTTGAACCAAGACTGGAGTGAGATCTGGAAAATCTCAATGAGCAGAATACTGCAGAGTATGTGCTTTTTAATTGAAATGCTGACAACCCCATCCATCACTTCACCAATAATCAAAAGTAGGCTGATAAGTTATTACTTTACCAGGTTCTGTTTAACCTACTTTATGTTCACTGAACATACCTGGGTAATTTTCTTCCATGGCAGGAAGATTTCAGAGTTATGGAGTGAGTCAGCTTTTGGCTGGAAACTAGCAATCTGTGATGCTGGGCCCTAAGGAGGAGCCCTGAGGTATGTATTTGGGGAGGAGTGAGTTTGTGAAGTGGGTGGGATGATGTGTTTAGGAAGGAAGTAGCACCTGGTGTAAGGTTAGGTTGGCATGAGAGTTTGTGGAGGCTGTTGAGGGAGGAGGGAGTTCTTCAGGGAGTTGTTTGGGATGGAACAAGTCACTGGCCTGTTTTTGGGGAATATCTGTTTTAAATTTCTATTTTCCTTCTCTACCTTCAGTCTCGGAAA
The DNA here is from genome assembly GCF_021869965.1 of Rhincodon typus. Taxonomy (NCBI): domain Eukaryota; kingdom Metazoa; phylum Chordata; class Chondrichthyes; order Orectolobiformes; family Rhincodontidae; genus Rhincodon; species Rhincodon typus. The sequence continues at coordinate 114,133,113 of NC_063335.1, read as the reverse complement.
GGCAGTGACACCGATAAAGATAAGAAAAGCATAGATGGTAAAATGGACAATATTGGGAGTGGACGAGCTATCCCCATCAAACAGGTAAGTAGTGTTTTACTACGTGATTCTGTCTCAGTGGAATCTGTTACTATAATATCAGAACATCCTGGGTCCCTCAGGATAATGCAAGTGCTGTGGGTCAGGAGCTTACCCCTCATAATCTATTGACATTGTCAGATCTCACTCAGTTTCAACTTAGTGGCTATAATCCTAGTTTTAAAAAAAGTACTTTAGAAAACCTAAAATACCAGAAAAGTTTTCAGATAATATACAAGATGTGATGGGTACCTGTAGCAGCATTGGTGCTGTGCTGGCTGTGCCATGCCATCCAGTGGCTGCCCCAAAGGCAGGTATTAGTACTTGCGTCCTGAACAAAAAACCTGAATCAATGCCTGATCAGGTATCATCTTTCTTAAACTGTTCAAAATAATGTTTAGCATTTGTTTTTGCAGGAGGGTGGGAGATATTGCTGCTACTGGCTTATTGTGAGATGAATGAGCTGAATGAGATCAGACTTTGTGATTCATGGACCCCAATTGCACTTGTGTTGTTTCCTATCTGTAACCAGGAATTTCATTGTGGTGATCAGTTGAAGGCTGTCTGTTTATACCACAAGTTTCAGGCCTGTGCTTTTCATTTGATCTGAGTATGCCACTTAGAAAATAGATAAAATCGATGGCATAATCACCCAACCCATGTGTCTCAGTTCCAGCTCTGTAACTTCCATTATTCCAAATGCTCTTCTGTCACTCTGCATTCCTTTTATATTGGGCATGTGTGTACTGCTTCATGATAGCTCATTTGTAGTGTACCTTGTGTTTGTTACACTTGTTTTTAACATTTGTGTGTGTTTTACAGACTTTGTCAGTGTCTTGTCTATGTGAAGGGCATACTTAAAACAGGTGGTACATTTTATGAGTGTTTGTTTAGTATCTGCAGTGTGTGTATGAGGTTTATTATGATGTGATATGTATTCATGGGTTTGATTTTATTATGCATTGTTATAGAGCCATTAGCGCACAGAAGTTGGCCATTTGGCTCATGGAATCCATGCCAACTCCCAATCACATTCATAAACACTATCCCTGTCCCACAAGTTTATTGGCAACAAGTGCCTGCCTAGTTTCTTTTGAAATCATTGACTGTCTCTACCTCCACCTCCTGTACAGGCTATGAACTTCAGGTCATCACCACTGTCTGTGTAATAACATTCTTCCTCACATTCCCACTGCATCTCTTGCCCATAAAATACCTACATCCTGGACCATCATAGAACAGCAATAGCTTTTCTCATCTTTAAGAGTGACTAACACGGAAGCCAGCTCGCTGGAGTGCAGCTTCCACAGAATATTTAACTCAGAAGTTGGTGAGTGGGGGAATTTGAGATATTGTTCAAATTATCTACAAGACAAATAACCAACAGGTTTATTTGAAATCACAAGCTTTTGGAGCATTGCTGCTTCATCAGGTGAAGTGGAGGGAAGTGCACAGGCACAGAATACATAGGCAGACAGATAGTGGCAAAATAATTCCGGGTAATTAAGGGTGTCAACAGATAAGTACAAACAGTGTGAATGGAGTGGAGTGGAATAGCACTTGCTATTCAGCTGCTTATTCTCACCCTTTGAGACTTTTGATCACGCCGAAAAGACTTGTTATTCAGCCTGTTGACATTACACTCACATTATTTGTACTTATCTGTTGACACTTTTAATTACCTGAAATTATCTTGCCATTATCTCTCCATCAAAATATTCTGTCCCTGTTCGCTTTTGTCCACTTCACCTAACGAAGGAGCAGTTCTCCAAAAGCTTGTGATATAAACTAAACCTGTTGGACTATAACCTGGTGTCGTGTGACTTCTGACTTTGTCCATCCCAGTACAACACTAGCACATCCACATCAAGACAAACAACAGTGTGAGAAAGTAGCAGGACACAGTAAAACCTGAGAGCTAAGTCTTGAGGCATTAATTAGGCGAGCAGGTAGTTGCTAACCTCAGGCTATAGTTTAAACTGCTGCCAGGGAGGTATCAGTCCTGTGTTACATTTATGACTCGATGAGTAAACTTAATATAACTAGAAATAATTGTTGTGTAATATTTTGTAACTCAAAAATCTAAATAGTTAAACAAAATATAATAGAGATGGTAGGACAGGTGATGTATTGCAGCTGTAGCCTGTGGGAGCAGGTGGACATCAATGTGATCCCCAACATCCATATTTGCAATAAGTCTCTGCAACTCGAACTGCAGGTCAGAGATGATGACCTGAAGTTTGAGCTTTGGTCAGTGCAATGCACCTGGAGCGAAAGCACTCATGAATTAGAAGCAAGAATAGTCCATTTGGCCCACCACCTCCACCATTCAATACGGAGAATTTGGAATTATGTCACCATCCCTTCAGTGTCCTGGATTAAAATTCTGGAGCTTCCTTCCCTAACAGAATTGTGGCTGCACCTACACCAAATAGATTGCAGCAGTTCAAGAAGGAAACTCGTCACCATCTTTTCAAGGGCAATTGGGGAAGAACAATAATATTGGCCCAGCCAGCAATGCCCCCATCCCCTGAATAAGTGAGAAAAAGATAACAGCAAACATTTGAGGAAATTCTTCATAGCTCACAAAAAGATATATAACATTGAGAAAGAAAGACTCTGAGAAGAATGGATCATCTGTGGCTAACTAAGCGAAGTTAGGGATAGTATTGAATTACAAGTAAATACTGCAAAGATTAATGGTAAGCAGAAGATTGAGAAAATTTTATGAACCAGTGAATTATGCCTAAAAGGCTTAAGCATAGAAACCAGCAAGAAATAAAAAGGCAATAAAAGCTTCTACTGTTGTATAAAAGGGAGAGTAGTAAATCCTGAGAGGATGAGAAATTAATGTTGGAAAAGAAAGAAATGTAAGAGACTTTGAACAATTTCCTTTTCAAACCATCATCTCTGCTTCCACCACCCTTGTGGACATTGACTTCCAGGTCATTACCACTTACTGGAAGACATTTCTTGAACAAATAGAAAAGTACAGCACAGGAATAGGCCCTTCGGCCCTCCAAGCCAGTGCCGACCATCGTGCCCTAATTAATCTAAAAACAAACCTGCCATTTTTCGATCCGTATCCTTCTATTCCCTCCCTATAGTGGGCGGCACGGTGGCTCAGTGGCTAGCACTGCTGGCTCACAGCACCAGGGGTTCGATTCTGTTTCAGGTGACTGTCTGTGTGGAGTTTGCACATTCTCCCTGTGTCTGCGTGGGTTTCCTCCGGGTGGTCCAGTTTCCTCCCACTGTCCAAAGATGTGCAGGCTAAGTGAGTTGGCCATGCTAAATTGCCCATGGTGTTCAGGGATGTGCAGATTAGGTGGGTTATAGGGGGATGGGTCTGGGTGGGATGCTGTGAGAGTCGGTGTGGACTTGTTGGGCCAAAAGGCCTGTTTCCACACGGTAGGGAGTCTAAGTCATTCATGTACCCATCTGGGTGCCTCTTAAATGTCTTCAATGTGCCCGCTTCCACCACCTCTTCTAGTAGTGTATTCCAGGCTGCTACCACTCTCTGTGTGAAAAATCTTGCTCACATTCCCCTTTGCATCACTTGCCCAATGTTTTAAAACAGTGTCCCCTAGTCCTCGTGCCATCAGCTAATGGGAAGAAATTTTTTTTGTCTGCCTTATCTAAACAAATGGTCACTATTTTGTCCACCTCTAACAAATCTCCCTCATTTCCTTTGTTCCAAAGAAAACAAAGCCTACCTTCACTACTTCTGTACACAATGCCTTCATTTACAAAGTCCAAGAGCTAATATGCATTGTCAGTCACTGCCTCAGTATATCCTGCCACCATCAAGGTCCAAATGCACATGAATTCCCAGATTTCTGCTCTCCTTGGAACAGTGTCATGAAGTACATATTGCTTCTTCCCCTTTCTTCTGCCACAGTAGATTACCTCATATTGTTCTATTAAACTCTTTCCCTTCTTACCCTGCATTTGAACATTATTGCGAAGCTTGACACCATCTAGGACAAAGCAGCCCACTTGATTGACACCACATTCACAAACATCCTCTCCCTCCACATCGATGCTCAGTAGCAGCAGTGCGTACTGTTTACAAGATACACTGCAGAAATTCACGAAAAATCTTTACCCAGCACCTTCCAAACCCATGACCGCTTCAATCTAGAAGGACAAGGGCAGCAGATACATTGAAACACCAGCCCCTGCGAGTTTCCTTACAAGCCCCACACCATCCAGATTTGGAAATCTATTGCCATTCCGTCAGTGTCGCTGGATCAAAATCCTGGAATTCCCTCACTGAATGACATTGTGGGTCTACCTACAGCACATGGACTTCAGTGATTCAAGAAGGCAGCTCACCACTACCTTCTGAACAACATTTCAGGATGTTCACTAAATGCTGGCCCAGCTTACATTCCCTAAAGGATTTTTAAATGCTCCAGTATTACAGTTCTATAGTTCTTGCACATCTCTGTGAATTCCTTGCAGATTTGCTCCTTTCTTTCTGTCACCCACTCTCTTGCTTTCTCTCTTCCTATCACACATGCACACATACAGGTACATATATGCATATTGAAGCGCTATAGAATACCCCAGCGTATAATCAGGCCCTGTTTTGCTTCTTAATTCCACTCAAATGAATTCTGCTATTACTTCCTCAGTAACATCTCCTCTTTCAAACACTGTCTTCCCTGATCAGTTTTGCAACCCCATGAACAATCCTCGCTTTATTTCCCTTCTGTTTATCTTCTGACCACTGTGTATCCTTGCTTCCTATGTGGGTGTGCTAAAAGCACATGTTGTGTTTGTATTGATGTATTTATTGTGTCTTTATAGTTTTAACATACATGATCCCATTTTGAATCATGTATGGTGATGCATGAGCATGTTATAAGCGTTAGTGTAAGTTTACGTTTGCTTATAGCATGTGGTGTATGCATGAATGTGTTTAAAGTGTGTGTCGTGTGTTATTATGAAGCTGTTATGATTAATATTGCAGTTGAGTTGGAAATGATTATCAGTGTGGGTTATTGATGGGCATGTAGTTCTCAGACCTGTTCCCTGTGGTATAAAACAAGAATGACAGGAATTAGAAGAATACGTTAGGTCCAACTGTGGATTAAATGGATATGAGGTGATGTCCTGTAGGAATTAGGCAGCTTCAGAATTGCCTCCACATTTCCTTTCTGTTTAATTTATTTTGTATTTTCATTTAATTTGTTGACAATGCAAGTTTTGATTTCTTTTCATGCGAGAGTGTGTTCAATATGCTGGCTTGTTGCAGCTGTTCCATTGCCAATCTGTTTGTACTTCTCCTGAGTGACCATATTTCAACTGATTTGCAGCATTTCTCTCACTTGGTGGGAGGGGAAATGAAAGCTTTAAATCTTCTTGTCTGTCTGTGTATCAGCATCTTTCTACATTTGTAAATGTTTCTGTACCTCAAAATCCAAACACTCGTATCTCGCCCAGCGAACTGGGGTAGAGTCTCTGCACATTCTGATATCTCAGCCTGCACGCAATGCTTTCAATGTGTTTGTGTTGTTTTGTTCGCGGTCCGAGGTGTTTGCTGGAAGCAGTGTTCCCATCGTGTTGGTGGCAGAGCAAGAGGTTAAAAGTTCATGCGGGGCAGGCTGTCCTACACATCCTGAGGGTGAGCGTGGACAGCCAGCATCGCAATCGCCATCACCTTCATCGCCATCGCTACCACCACCGCCATCGAAGTCGTACAGAAATCTGAGCCTGTGTGTTCCCTCACCGCGATCGGAGGCCCCGAGGTCAGGCCGATGCCCCCTATCTGGACAAACGGAACAGAAGAGCTTGGATGACTTCACCTGTCTTACCAGCTACTACCAACTCTTCAGCTCATTTGTCCTCTCGCATTTCACACAAATTTCTTCCTACAGTCTCCTCCCAGATCTTGGGTCGGAATAGTCTCATTAATTGCTTCAGCTCCCGGCCCCAGGAAATGAAGCAAGGGGTTTTAATTTAACTTCAAAGAGTACAGCCCTTTCAGTAAAGCTTCTGAGCCCTGCCATCCAGAACAGAACTATTTTAATCTGAGGTCAGCACGCTGTGCAAAATCCTGGTGCTACTAGTTATAAATAAGAAGCTCGATTGCTAACTTGGGGCCTGCTTCAGTCCCTCTGGTGAAACACCCTCCTGTTGACTCCACTGCACGTTTTCTCTCACTGTGTCTGCATTACCTAAATTCAGGGTTTGGCTCCCACCCAGCACAGTATGCTGTTATAAAACTCAGAAGAAAAGTTGCTCCTGTACCCATGTCATTCATCCTTTTTCAGATGGGAGTATTAGATTGAGTGAAAGTGACATTTTGTGAGCCAGGGTTAGCATCTTTCCTAGTTGCAACTTTTCTTATTTGTCTGGAAGAAAAATCTAGCAAAAGATGGAGTGTACTAAAGCTTTTAATGCGTAATTGCATTCAGCAACTATTGGTGGTTAAATGTTGAGTTATTAAGTGTGTAGGATGACCTTGCAGAGTCACAGTCTAATCAGAGTAAATGTTACTTATTGTGCAACTGTACAGAGTCATTCTTTATTCAGAGTAAGGTTTACTCACTGTACCTGTACAGAGTCTCTGCTTATTGAGTGTGAGGATCATTTACTGTGTAACTACACAGTTTATTCAGAGTAAAGTTTACTCACTGCAATTGTACAGGGTCGCTGTTTATTCAGGATAATGATTGCTCACAAACTGTATAGAGTCACTCCTTATCAAGGTAAGAATCACTGTATGATTGTGCAGTCACTGTTTGTTCAGGATAAGGGTTATTCACTATTATTTCTGTTTATTTAGCAGCAAAGTAGTTATTTAAAACAGCAATTATATTTGTAGAGTGACTTTAATGTACAGAAACTTCCCCTTGGACTGCAGCAGTTCAAGAAAGTAGCTCATCACCACCTTCTCAACGCCAAGTAGGGACAGGCAGTAAATACTGGCCCAGCCAGCAACACCCATGACATACAAGTGAATGAAATAAAGTGAAGTAAGAGTGGTTGGAGAGGTCTAAAAGAAAAAGCTGAAGGTGGTGAGACAGTGGATTTTGGGGACGGAATTCAGGAGCATGGGCAAAAACAGTTAATATTATTGTTTGATTGGAAGTCAAGGGATGGGAATGCACCCAGGACCAAATTCAAGGAAATGCAGAGTTGTGTGAGGGAAGGAGGCTGGTTTATAGGTCAAGGAGAGGCAACATTGTGGGAGTGGTAAGGCTGTGAAGATATTTAAAGTTGATGCATTGGAGCAACGAGAACAAATGCATGTTGGCCAAGACTAAAATGGATGCATGAACAGGGCTTGGTGTGAATGAGGATACAAAAAGCAGTTTTAAAAAAAATTGTTGCAAGAGAATTCAGGAGCAGGGATGTCATGCTGCAATTGTATGGGGCTTTGGTGAGACCACACCTAGAGTATTATGTGCAGTTTTGGTCCCTTTATCTGAGGAAGGAAGTTCTGGCTGTGGTAGGAATTTAATGAAAGTTTGCCAGGCTGATTCTTGGGATAGCAGGGCTGATGTCTGAAGAAAGGCTGGGTCAGTTAGGACTATATTCACTGGAATTTCAAAGAATGAAGAAGGGATCTAAAAGAAACCTATAAAATTCTAATGGACTAGACAGAGTAAATATAGGAAGGATGTTCCCAATGACTGGGTAAGCCAGTACAAGGGGTCACAGTCTAAAGATACAGGGAAGGCCATTTATGACTGAGATGGGGAGAAATGTCTTCACCCAGAAAGTGGGGAGCTGTGGAATTCTCTACCACAGGGAACTGTTGTGGCCAAAGACTTACAAGAAAAATGTAGGTATAGTGGGATCAAAGGTTATGGGGAGAAAGTGAGTAAAGGGTACTGAGTTGGATGATCATCCATAATCACATTGAGTGGTGGCACAGGCTCAAAAGGCCAAATAGTCTACTCAAAATTCATAGAATTCATAGAATCCCTACAGTGTGGAAACAGGCCCTTCGGCCCAACAAGTCCACACCGAATCTCAGAGCATCCCACCCAGACCCAGACCCAGACCCAGACCCATCCCCCTATAACCCACCTAATCTACACCTCCCTGAACACTACGGGCAATTTAGCATGGCTAATCCACCTAACCTGCACATCTTTGGACTGTGGGAGGAAACCCACATAGACACGGGGAGAATGTGCAAACTCCACACAGACAGTGCCCGAGGCTGGAATCGAACCCGGGTCCCTGGTGCTGTGAGGCAGCAGTGCTAACCACTGTGCCACCGTGCCGCCTATTTTTGATGTTTCTTTGCTCCTATATTTACGGGACCTGGCTTTGCTAAGTAAGCCAGGATTTACTGTCCATCCCTAATTGTCTTAGAGAAGGTAATGGTGAGTTGCCTTCTTGAACCAGTAGTGTTCATGTCAAGTAGGTAGACTTACAGTACTGTTAGGAAAGAAGTTCAAAGATCCTAACTCAGTGACTGCATTATATTTCCAAGTCCGGATGATAAGTGGCTTGGAGGGGAACTTGGGAAGGTGGCTGTGTTCCCATGTATCTGCTGCCCTTGCCCATCTAGATGGTAATAGATTTGGAAGGTGCTTTCTAAAGAGTCTTGTAGATGGTACACACTGCTGTCATTGTGCATTGGTGGTGAAGGGAATTGGTCTTGAAGACGATGGTTGCTGTGCCGATCAAGCAGGGTTGCTTTGCCCTGGATGGTGTCAAACTTCTTGAGTGTTTTTGGGGCTGCACCCATCCAGGCAAGTGGGGAGTATTCCATCATATCCTGACTTGTGCCTTGTACATAGTGGACAGACTTTGTGGAGTCTGCAGTGTTCCGAGCCCCTGATGTGCTCTTGTAACCACAGTAATTATATGGTAATTCCAATTTAGTTTCTGGTTCATAGTAAGCTGTGAATATTGATATTGAACGTTAACAGGCAATGGCTAGATTCTCTTTTGTTCAAGATGGTTATTGCCCAGTCTGTTTGTGGCGCGAATGTAGCTTACCACTTATGAGTCCAAATTATCTGTCTTAGATGAGCTGAAGTTTGGAGGACAGTGGAGATGAGGATGATGAGGCAAGTATTGGGAACAAGCTTGAGTTGATGAATGTTATCAGCAGCAAATGAGCTGTGGCAGGCTTGGAGATGGAGAGCTGGAAATCGGAGAGTGTTGGAAATTCAGCTCGAGGTTAAACATTGAATGGTGGGAAAGATGGAAACGATTTTGGGTATGGACTTCAAAATTAAAGCAGATCCACTGGGTTGGTTCCTGGCATGAAAGGTTGTGTTATGAGAAAGGTTAAGCAAGTTGGGCTTGTATTCATTGATGTTTAGGAGAATGAGGGGTGATCTTATTGAAACATGTAAGATTGTGAAGTGTTTTGTTCGGGTGGATCTGAGTAAACATTTCTCCTCTGATGTCTAAAAGGACCTGGGTGTCCTTGTACATAAGTCACTGAAAACGTATGTTTAGGTGTAGCAAGTAATGAGGAAGGCAAGCAGTTTATTGGCATTTACTTCAAGAAGATTTGAGTACAGGAGTAAAGATGTCATGCTTCAAATCTATAGAGCCTTGATGAGACTGCACTTGGAGTACTTTTGCAGTTTTGGAAAAATATACTTTTTGTTGAGGGAGTGTGGCAGAGATTCACTAAGCTGATTATTGGGATGGTATGTCTGTCCTTTGCAGATAGACTGAAGAGACCAGGTCCATGTTCTCTTCAATGTAAGAGAATGAGAGATGGTCTCAATGAAGCTTAAACAATGATAAAAGGACATGACACGACAGATAGCATCTGAGTGATGCCCTTGGCTTGGGGGGAGAGGGCCTTGAATCAGGGACCGTAGGGTTCAAATCAGGGGCAAGCCACCTCGGAGGTTTTTCCTCACTTAAAGGGTTGTGAATGTTTGGAATTCTATACCCCAGAGAGCTGTGGAAGCTCAGTCATTGAATATATTCAGGACTGATATTAATAGATTTCTTGTTGCTAATGGCCTCCAGGAATAGTGTGGGAAAGTGAAGTAGAGGTAGATGTTCAGTTTTGATCTAGAATGGCAGTGCAGGCTCGAGGGGCTGAATGGCTGAGTGCTGTTCCAATATTGTTTTGTTCATTGGGGAATCTAGAACTATGGACGCAGATTGAAAATAAATTTAAGAGAGTGAAGAGGAATTTCTTCCCTCGGAGGGCCATTAATGTTTGGAATTTTCTTCCCCAGACAGGAGTAGAGAGTGGGAGTGCTCATCCTTTTGATCAGCAAAGGACTTGAGTTATGGGGGACAGGCAGAAATGTGCCAAAGTCCAGTTAGCCATGATATTATCAAATGGCAGAGCAGGCTCAAGATTCCAAATGGCCTACTCCTCATATTTCTTGTGAAGTTATTGTTCAAAGATGTTGCAATGAAAGGGCATTTGAGGTTAGTTTTAATGGACAAAGTGGTTAATGATTGTGTTTTGGTGGGGCGGGGGGAAGGGGATGAAAGTGAAGCTAGCACGAGAGAGTCATTCACAATATCAGCTAACATAGAAGCCAGGAAGAAAGGTTAGGTGCTGAGCAGTTAATAAGGATAGGGCGAAAGGAGCAGTAAGTGGGTTCCATAGACAAAATGAGCTTCTGAAGATTGGAGGGAGCTTGAAGAGAACTAGAAATAGCCTTAGGATAAGTTACATGCAGATACAAGCCAGAGGCAGGCACAAGCCTTGGGTGAGATTTGATTTGGAAGTCATTTGGCATCTGAATGGATGACCTCAATCTGAATGACAAAGTGTTCAATGTATACCCCAAGTACACTTACGACACTGGCAAAGTAAAAATTTGTCCAAGTATATCCTGACAACTAAAAGCAAACGGATCCAAATCCATCCAGTTATCTCCACATAAGTCCACTCTCCATCATCATTAAGTTGCTGGAAGGGGTCATTGACAGTGCTATCGAATGGCACTTGTTTGGCAATGGCCAGCTCACTGATACATCCCAGTATTTGTGTTCTGCCAAGACCATTCAGTGACTGACTTCATTGCTGCTTTAGTCCAAATAAGGCCAAAAATCTGAGCTCCAGAGGTGAGATGAAGAAGTGCCCTAAAAATCAAGGCTGCTTTTGACTGAGTGTATCATCAACGAGCCCTACCAAAACTTACCCTTAGAGTGAATGGGAATTGGGGGGAAAGCTCTCCACAGTTGGAGTCATACCTGGCACAAAGGAAGATAGTTGTGCTTGTTGGAGGTCAGTCATCTCAGCTCCAGGGCATCTCTGCAGGAGTTCCTCAGGGTAGTGTCCTAGGCCCAACCATTTTCAGCTATTTCATCAGTGACCTTCCCTCCATCATAAGGTCAGAAGTGGGGATGCTTCGTATGATTGCACAATGTTCAGCAACATTCAGGACTCTTCATGTCCATTTCCAGCAGATGGACCTGGAAAACATCCAGGTTTGGGCTGATAAGTAGCGAGTAACATTCGTATCACAAAAGTTTTGGGCAATGACCCTCTCCAGCAAGAGCAAATCTAACCATCATCCCTCGGCATTAATATTGCCAAATCCCCTACCAAAAACATCCTGGGCTGGGGGGTGGTCACCATTGACCAGAAACTGAATTGGACCAGCCTTATAATTACTATGACTACAAGAGCAGGTCAGAGGCTCAGAATACTGCAATGGGTAACTCACCTCGTGATTCCCAAATCTTGTTCACCATCTACAAGGCACAAGTCAGGAGTGTAATGGAATTTTCCCCACTTGCATGGATCGGTGCAACTCCCAATACACTCAAGGAGCTTGACACCATCCAGGACAATGTAGCCCGCTTGATTGGCGTCACATCCACAAACATTTACTCTGGCCAGATATGTGGGAACACTTCCTGCAAGTTCCCCTCCAAGCCTTTCACCATTCTGACTTGCAAATATATTGCTATTCCTTCAGTGCAGCGGTTCAAGAAGGCAGCTCACCACCATCTTCTCAAGGGCAATTAGGGATGGGCAATAAATGCTGGCCCAATCAGTAGTGCCCACACCCTATGAATGATTTTTAAATAGTTAACATACTACTCTCAGACCCACTCCTATCTCCTTCAAACTGAATGTAAAATTCAATCAATCATATGATCAGTGACACCTATGGGTACCTTCACTACATCATTCATTAATCTTATCTTCTTGCACAGCACTGGATTGCCTGCTTTGTGGTTGGCTCAAGCACGTGCTGATCTAAGAAAGTATCCCAAACTTGTGCTAAATCTCAAAAGAATACTGGTCAGACTTCAGTTGAGTATTGTGTTTACTTCCTTTTTAAAGGATGTCAAGAAGTTTGAGAAAGTGTAAAGGAGATTTGATAGATTGATACCAGGCATAAGGACTTCAGTTAAGTGTAGAGACTGGAGAAAGTGTAATTGCTTTCTTTTGATTAGGAACTGTTAAATAATTATTGTTGGTCAGAAGTCTGAAGGGTTTTGGTGGAGCAATAAGGAGACACTGTTTCCAGTGGTGGGATGGTCAGTAAGCAGTAAACATAAATCTAAGATAACGGGTGACAGAGCCAAACAGGAGATGAGAAATTTTTACACATAAATTATGAGCTGGAGGGTGCTGCCTGAAAGGACAGTGGAAGAAGATTTGAAAGTAACTTGCAAAAAGGATTGAATAAGTAGTTGACAAGATTACGACGTGAAGGTTGAGGTTGCAAAATCAGGGTGGAGCAGCTTTTCATTCTGTTTGTTCTGTCTTTCCCCTTTCCTGGTGCCATTCTTTCATTGTCCCCCTCACACTGCCAGTATGATTTCTGCTGCTCCTTTGCCAGTTTGTGTGCAATAAAATGTAATAACTACATAATAATAGCAAACCCAGAATCGTCCTAATGTTGTCAATTGGAGTCCAAGATTGCACGTAGGAACTGTGGTGCTGGGCCATTTTAGCTAAGCACCATGTAGCCATGCCCCTTTCGCAGTAATGTGGCACACTCTGAAAGGTCAGTGGATGAACTGCTGAGAGGAGCCATTCAGAAGCTGTGCTAAATAGTACAAGGGAGAGACCTGAACAATTCAGGACCGTCCACCCCTGTAGAAACTGTACCTTTTCACCTGTACTAAACAAATCTCACACCATAATCAATCTTCCAGTGGTCCTTACAATTCTTGTAACCATGGCACCTTTGTCTTCAACAAATCAATTCTTCTGCTAGAAGAGATCAGATAGTCTGGATGACGACTGGCTTCAATGGCACTGGCTTGCTGCTCTCCATTCATCCTGTTTTGTTGCATTCTTGTACCATTTTCAGTCAGTATGCTGTGTCATAATTTTTTTTGTTGAAAATGGATCATGCCATTGAAAGCTGGAGGAAAAGCATTTTGTTAGCAAGGTGGAGTGTGTGATGCTTACTTTCCATTATCTGCACTGTCTGATCCAGTTTTCATGTTTGAGGGTAACAGAATCTGAGTCAGTCGAACAGTAAACTTTACTGTCAGACAGATAATGGGCTTCTGTTACCCAGCCCTTTGGGAGAATTCCAATTCAGTTCTTTACATTTTTGGAAAATTTACTTCAATAAGTTATTACTTAAGTAGCCAAAGGTGTAGAGTAGGTCTTTAATCATAGATGTAGAAGCATAGTAAATATAGGGGTGGTGAGTCATAATCTGCAGAATGTTGTTGTGAGGATAGAGGATAGAATGCAATGTATATGGAGAGGGGTAAAAGATAAAACTCTAGAACTAATGAAGGACTACATCAAAATGTATCGCCAAGAGAATGTTGAAGACTCACTTATAGCTACTCTGAAGCTGGGCTGTCCACTAAAGGAATTGGAATTATAATTATAAAGTTGGAAAAGTCCAGTAGCCAAGAGCCAGAGAAGAGCAAGGGATTAGTTCTCTATGGGGTGAGTAGAGTTGATGGGTCACTTGAACGGATGAGATTGTTTGAGCACGGAGAAGTATGTGGTGGGACGTAAGGTGAAGGTGAAACATTAGATGGGAGTCACAGGTGTATAAGGAGCAGTCTGGCTTGAAAAGAAGGGAAGGAAGAACTGCACTGAGGTGGGAACCATAGGTTCCCAGGGGACTATTGTAGGAATTACAGCCTGTGGAGTTGAAAAGAGATAATGGAGCTGGCAGCAGTATGATTTATGATAGAGTTGAAAAGGTTAGAAAAACTTGGGAAGGAGCAGTGAAGCAGAAAAGGATAGCTGGGTTGGGTTAGGATTTTATAATCTTCACACAGTTTGGAGAATATAGGTGGTATTATAATATTTTACAATACAGTGGTAGGGTGGTGATAAAGTAACAGCTAAAGTATCAGGAAGCCAGTTTTGTTAATGAAAATGATGAGTTTTCTTGTGGGTTATAGTAATGGGATTTTGTGTGATCTACAGGTGGCTCGACAAATTCACACAGCTCCTTTCAGACTTGAAATTTGCTATGTCTGCTTCCTGATCAGTGCTGTGAGCTATCTCAGCCATGGCAACAATAAGGCTTCAAATAAATTGACCATCCCCTATATTAGGAGACTGCAAAAAATAAATACTCACCCTCATTCTAGTTGCTGTCCTGTGATTACTGTGTGGATTTCAGTTTAGGACAGGATTATAGAATCATGGAGTCATATGATTCAGCCCTTCCACTCGTCAAGTCCGCACCAGTCAAAAACAAGCACCTAACTATTCTAATTCCATTTCTCAGTACTTGGCCCATAGCCTTGTATGCCTTAGCATTACAAGTGCACATCTAAATACTTTTTAAATGTTATGAGGGTTTCTGCCTCTACCACCCTCACTGCCAGTGAGTTCCAGATTCCCACCAGCCTCTGGATGAAAAAATTCATTTTTCACATCCCCTCTAAACCTCCTGCCCCTTACTTTAAATCTTAACAATGATTAAAGAACAGTACAGTGCAATACAGACCCATGGGTCCACTAAGACTGCACTGACACATTATGCCTTTCTAAACTAAAAATCTTGTGCCTCAGTGCAATCCATATCCCTACTTTCCCTGCCTATTCATATTAAACATTGTTCTTGTAAAGGCCTCCACCACCACCTCTGTCAGTGCATTCCAGGCACTTACACCCTCTGTGTAAAAAAATAAAAAAAAACTTGCCCCTCTCATCTCCTTTAAACTTACCCTCTTTTACCTTAAACCTATGTCCCCTAGTAATCGACATTTCTACCCTGGGAAAAAGACTCTAACTATCCACTCTATCCATGCCTGTCATAATTTTGTAAACTTCTATCAGGTCAACCCCCATCCTTCATTCAAGTGAAAACAAATAAAGTTTGTTCAATCTCTGATCATAGCTAATACTGTCCAAACCAGGCAACCAGTACAGTTTCTGTACTGTCTCCAAAGCCTCCACATCCTTCTAGTAGTATGGTGACTGGAACTGTACGCTACATTCCAAGTGTGGCCTAACTAAAGTTCTATACAACAGAAACATGACTTGCCAATTTTTATACTCTATGCCTCACCCACTGAAGGCAAACAGGGAGCTGTGGACCTGTATGCTTAAATCCCTCGGTATGTTGACGCTACTAAGGGAACTGCTATTTACTACATACTCCCTTCTTACATTAAATCTTCCAAAATTTGTCTGGATGACATTCAATCTGCCATTTCTCCACTCAAGTTTTCAGTTTTTGATATCCTGCTGTATCCTCTGACAATTCTCCTCACTATCTGCAGCTCCCCAAATCTTTGTGTCATCTGCAAACTAACTAATCAGGCCACCTACATTCTCACCCAAATCACACATATTACAGACAACAGGGGTCCCAGCACTGATCCCTGTGGAACACCACCAGTCACAGATCTCAAGTCAAAAAACACCCTTCCATCGCTACGCTCTGCTTTGTATGACCCAGCCAGTTCTGTATCCATTTTACCAGCTCACCATGGATCCCCTGTGACTTCACCTTATGTATCAGACTGACATGACAGATCTTGTCAAAGGCCTTGCTAAAGTCCACATAGGCAACATCTACTGCCCTGCTTTCATCAATTGTCTTTGTCACTTCCTCAAAAATTCAGTCAAGTTTGTGAGACACAAACTCCCCTGTACAAAGTCATGCCGCCTATGTGAATAAATCCTTTCCAACCTTCTCTCGAGATTTCCATACCACTGGTGTAGGACTCACTGGCCTGTAATTTCCTGGATTATCCCTGTTGCCCTTCTTAAACAAAGGAACATCACTGGCTATTCTCCAGTGCTCTGGGACCTTTCCTGTGACTAAAAAGGATGCAAAGATTTCGTGGGAGGCCCCAGCAATTTCCTCACCTGCCTCCCTCAGCATTCTGGGATAGATTCCATCAGGTCCTGGGGACTTTTTTACCTTAATGTTTTTCAAAACACCCAATGCCTCCTTTTTTTTATGTTGATATGGCCTAGAATAGAAACATAGAAGATAGGAGCAGGAGGAAGCCATTCGGCCCTTCGAGTCTGCTCTGCCATTTTTCACAATCGTGGCTGATCGTCCAACTCAATAGCCTAATCCTGCTTTCTCCCCATAACCTTTGATCCCAAGTGCTATATCTAGTCGCCTCTTGAATATATTCAATGTTTTGGCATCGACTACTTCCTGTGGTAATGAATTCCACAGGCTCATCACTTTTTGGGTGAAGAAATGTCTCCTTATCTCTGTCCTAAATCATTTACCCCGAATCCTCATACTGTGACCCCTGGTCCTGGACACACCCACCATCAGGAACATCCTCCCTGCATCTACCCTGTCCAGTCCTGTTACAATTTTATAAGTCTCTGAGATCCCCCCTCATTCGTCTGAACTGTAGCAAACACAATCCCAACCCAGTCAATGTCTCCTCGTACGTCAGATCCGCCATCCCCGGAATCAGCCTGGTAAACCTTCACTGCACTTCCTCGAGAGCAAGAACATTCTTCCTCAGAAAAGGAGACACAAACTGCACACTGTATTCCAGGTGTGATCTCACCAAGGCCCTGCACAACTGCAACAACACATCCCTGCTCCTGTACTTGAAACCTCTTGCAATGAAGGCCAACATACCAATGTTCTGGGGACCCAGGTTCAAATCCCACCATGGCAGATGGCAGAATTTGATTTCAATAGAAATCTGGAAAAACCTATCTGGTTCACTAACGTCCTTTAGAGAAGGAAACTGTTATCCTTATCTGGTCAGGCCTACATTTGAGTCCAGACCCACAGCAATGTGGTTGGTTCTTAAATTGAGATGGGTAATAAATGCTGGCCTGGCCAGCAATGCCCTCATCCCGTAAAAATGAGTAAAAAAATTACTTAAACAAGTACCCCGCTATAGACTCCACATTCATCATGTCCTTTTCCTTTGTGAATACTGATGCAAAGTGTTCGTTAAGGACCTCGCCGACTTCCTACGGCTCCACACGTAAATTCTCTCCTATGTCTTTGAGTATACCTACCCTTTCCCTTGCTTCCCTCTTGCTTGTTGGTATTACTCTGCATCACAACACAGTCATCCAGGCAACTGAGCTGCAGCTAACCAATCTGGATGGCTGGTTTGCGATGCAGAGTGATGCTGCCAGCATGGGTTCAACTCCTGTACCACCTGAGGATACCATGAAGCACTCTTCATCTCAACCTGTTCCCTCATCAGAGGCATGGTGATTCTCCAGTTAAACCACCATGAGTCATCTCTGTCTAATGATAGAGCAGACCTACAGTATGTAGGACTACGGTGACTTTACCCTTACCTTTACTTATAAAATTATTTTGGAATTTCCTTTATTTATTTGCCACTATCCTTTCATGACTCTTTCTGCTCTCTTCACTTCCGTTTTAGGTTTCCCCTTGCACAATCTGTACTCCTCTATAGCTTCTGCTGTTTTGAGCCCTTAATATCTGCCATAAGCCCTCCTTCCCTTTATCTGATTTTATATATTCCTCGATATACAGGATTCGCCGAATGTGTTAGTCCCACCCTTTGTCTTTATTGGAACTTGTTGGCTCTGTACTCTCCCTATTTCCTTTAGGAATCACTGTTCTGATACAGGTTTACCTAAAAGTATCTGTTCCCTGTCCATTCTGGCAAGTGCTTGATTGTGATGCAATCCATTATTCCTGCCAACTCTAGATGTTAAGGACTGTAAATGAAAACTCTGCAGTTCACAGAGTCCAGGGATGCCTATTTCACATGGACCTGCACTCAGTGAAGAGTCCATGCGTGCAGGAGTAAAAGAGTTGAAAAGTAGTTGTGTGTGAAGCAGATCTTTGTGGATTAGGTAATTTGAGGAAAGAAGTAGAGATATTTTCCGGTCCACCTTGTTCACACATGTTATTATACACCTCAAGAGCAGGTGGAACTTGAACCAGACCTTCTGGCTCGGAGGTGGGGATGCTATCACTATGCCGCAAGAATCCTAAGCGGGAAGTAGATTTAGAAATCAGTAAGCGGTAACAGGGAGCAAATCAGTGATGGAAACAGCTTGATCAGATCTGCATTTAGAGGTGTAGCTGTAACAGGATAATTATGAATGAGGCTGCAGAGGAGGAGGGAACTATTTCGAATAGGGCGTGTTAAATAATGTAGATGATAAGGTGGAAGGAAGGAAGTTAACATAACAGATAATGATAAATGAGGGAGTAGTAGGAACTGCCAATGCTGGAGAATCTGAGATGTATAAACAGGTCTTTGCTCC
>NC_063335.1:114093164-114113540 GCF_021869965.1 Rhincodon typus | reverse complement strand
CATGAGAAAAATGTCAAGGCCAGGTGGCATGAAGAAACAGCCCAAAGGAAATTTTCTGAAGAAGGGTCCAGACCCGAAACGTCAGCTTTCCTGCTCCTCTGATGCTGCTTGGCCTGCTGTGTTCATTCAGCTCTACGCCTTGTTATCTCTAATGATAAATGAGACAACAATGAGAATGGCTTGTGGAGGTGAGGTGCAGCGAAAAATGATGTTTCTTAAACTTAGACTGGGGATTTTGATGATAAAGAATTGGGTTTTTAGAATAAAGTCAAAATATATAGACATGGAATCGAGAGAGAGATGTGGACTGACCATGATAAGTTGTATTTAGTGTGTGGTTGACATAAATGTGAATGAGCTCAACTTACATTGAGACATTGAGTTATCCAGTAGAAAGTCAGATTGGGGCTTGAGCTGCAAAGTAATAGTTTGCTCATCATAGAGGGTAGGCTTGCTGTTAGAGAGAGGAACAGGGGGAACATATTGAGAAGAGATCAGTAGAGCTGGTGCTCAGTATGATACAAGAGAAAAGAGCAGAGTAGGAGCGAGGCTTTTTGAAAGGGCATTGGTGACATACATGAGCAAAGACCATGTATAATGGAGTATTGTATGAAGTGGTTATGTTGCCTTGTATATTAATGTAGAAGCCAACACTCCTAGGGCTGTAATAACACTTTGAAGCTTGAATTCCTCCATGTGATCTGAATATTTTGAATTTGATGAAAGATTGTGCACTGATAGTTTTCCAAAGGGCTCTATTTTGGTCACTCAGCTACATTTCTACAAAGTCCTAAATGCAAAATTCAAAGCACAGAAGCTGAATTCAAAGATTATTACAACTCTTATGATTGGAGCATAGGGTAGCTGCCTATTCTGTACCAGAAAACTGAGACTTGAAGAATGAATCTTCAGGTCAGTTTCTATGTTTGCCCTTTTTTCCCCTCTTTTTGCCTGGTACAATATACATTGCCATTCATCCATTATTGCTCTTCGATCATACCTTATCATCTTTCTACCCCCAGAAATTTACCATACTTTTTTTCTTTTCCCGTTATTTTCCTGTAGGCTTCGTTGGCGATTTGGCGCCATTGCTGAGGCTTGTTGCTTGAGGATCTCCTCAGTTCTGCCGAGGCATCCTCAATCGTAGTTGAAAGTGCAGCGTTCAGCCAAACAGAACGCTACACTTGGCGGAAGGTATGATCGAATGAGTGATTGCTGCTCACCATAACACGTCTGCATTCTCTTGGTTAATGATCTGCAACATGGGGGCTGTTAAATTTTGGGAGGGAGGCAGAAAGTCATTTCAGGGTGTGGAGAATAAGGTGCATCATAGAAACTGAAAGTCAGAATAGCAAAGCTCGGAGGTAAATAAGAAAATTAATATAATGTGAGAGTAGCCTGCTGAATTTAAAGCACAACTTCATTTTCTCTGTGCAGCTGGGATGAATGGCTCTCTCTTCTCTGTCCAAACCAACGCATAGCCCTACCTGTATGAACCATCCAAATATAAACAGGCCATTTGACTAAACTAATCCACATTGCTGATTGCTCTCCGTGCAAGATAATAGTTCTAATCACATTCTATCCACACCAGTCTATATCTCCTCAACCTTTTTCAGTTCACTTCTCCAACCTCCTGACAGATGTTGGTCTTACCTTAAAGGGAGAAGGTGATGGTGTAGTGGTAATGTCACTGGATGAGTAACTTCAGGCTAATGTTCTGGGCAAATGGATTCAAATCCCACCAAGACAGATGGTGAAATTCAATAAAAATCTGGTATGAAAAGCTGGCCTGATGGCAACCATGTAACAAACATTGTTAATTGTTGTAAAAAACCATCTGGTTCACTAATGTCCTTTAGGGAAGGAAATCTGCCGTCCTTACCTCGTCTGGTCTACATGTGACTCCAGACACACGTATGGTTGACCCTTAACTTATCTCTAAAATGGCCTAGCAAGCCACTGAATTCAAGGGCAATTCAGGGTGGGCAGTAAAGACTGGACCACACAGCCATGTCTACATCCTGTTAATGAGTAAGAGAAAAAAAAACCCAACCTCTGCTTTAAGCAATAACAATGGAATGAGCTCCACAATTTCACCTCTTTCTTATATGAAGATGTTTTTCTTTTACAACTTCTATTCTGCATTTTTTAAAAGAAAATCTAAATTTTTCTTCTATGCATTCCTTCAAAAAAGGTAGTGGTCTAGTGAATGTCTGTTAAACACGTTCTAAAGTCTCACTAATCTTGCCCTTTACACCTGCGCACGCAATGTTCTCCCTCTTCATACTTGCCCATTCAGTGTCCTCCCTATTCACTCCTGTCCATTCAGTGTCCTGTCTCTTCACCCTTGTCAATTTGCTGTCCTCCCTCCTCAATCCTGTCCATTCACTGTCCCACCTCTTCACTCTTGGTCCATTCACTAATCTCCATCTTTATTCCTGCTCCCTCACAGACCTCCCTCTCCATTACTGTCAATTCACAATTGCCCCTCTTCATTTCTGCCCATGCACTGTCCTTCCTGTTCATGTGTTAATTCACTGTTCTTCCTCTTCACTCATGTCCACTCACTGTCCTTTTTTATCCCTATCTAAATTTTATCTTTCCTGTTTAGTCAAACCCCAGCCTTGCTGCTGCCATTAATTTTCTGAAATCATTGTAATAGCAAAACAAACAGAGAACTTAATCCATCTTTTTTTCCACATGAGCCAAATTGCAAATAATTCCTCATTTTTCCCTTTTTTTTATGACTAACTTAAACTTGTGATCTGAGACCATCACTGATTGTTTTATTTTAATCTGTTATTCCTTTAAATGTCTTCATAGCTAATGGTCATTTCGTGGCAGCTTTTTTAAAAATCGCTTTTATTTTTACAAACACTTTCATTCTTCGGCTGTGGACCTCATTGCCAAGACTAGCATTGGTTGTCCATCCCCAGTAGTCCTGATCACTCTTCCTTGGACATAGTATGTTGTTTAGTCACTTGAGAGAAGATTTAAGAATGATTGAGTAAAAGCAAAATGCTGCCGACTGCACAAATCTGCAATCAGAACAAAAACCACTGGAAAACCTCACAGATCATTCAGCATCTGTGCAGACAAATTGAGTTAACGTTTCAGATCAATAACCTTTAATCTGATGAGAGGTAATCGACTTAATGCCTTTACTCCAAATCAACCCTGTTGTTGTGTGGTGAGAAGTCAGATTCGGTAAGGACAAAAAGTTTGCCTCCTTAAAGCACTTCACTTGGCTTTTTTTTATAACAATTTGACAGCTTACTAAAAATTGAAAGACGATGGATGCTGTAAATTAGGAACAAAAACAGAGGTTGCTGGAAAAGCCCAGCAGATCTGGCAGCATCTTAGACGAAAGGGTCACCGAAATGTTAACCTGATTTTTTTCTTCACAGATGCTGCCAGACCTGCTGAGCTTTTCCAGCAACTTCTGTTTTTGACAGCCTAGTAGTCAGTTCTACAAATACAATATTTTTTATTTCCAAGATCTTCACACTGGATTTAATAGTTGTGATCCATTCAGCACTGTAACAAGTCTGTATGGATCCATTCCTGTACACAACACTGAAACAAGTCTGTACGTGATCCATTCCTGTACATACGGTGTAACAATTCTGTATGTGATCCATTCCTGCACACAACACTGAAACAAAACTGTGTACTATCTAATCCTGTACACAACACTGCAGCTAGACAATATACTATCCATTTGTGTATACAGCACTTCAACAAGACTTATATTAGCCTAAGACCATAAGAAATAGGAACAGGAATAGGCTGTTTATATACACTACACCGCAACAAGACTTTACTGCATGCTCCTGTACATGACACTGCAGCTGGACAGTATACTATCCACTCCTGTACACAATATTACAACAGGACTGTACACCATCCAATCATGTGTACATCACTGCTGCCAGATGAGATAGTGTCCATTCCTGTACTTGATACTTCAACCAGACTGTAGATTACTGTTGTGATTCCAGCGGTAGTTATTACTGGACAAGTCAGATCCCAGTCAGGAATTTGGCTGGATAGATTACAATTTTATTTGATTTGTTTTAACAAAATAATTTTTCGCTAAAGCATACACACACTATGCTGGGGATTTCACTTTGGCACAATAACAGAAGCTTATTACAAAAGGAACAAAGATAAAATAGAGTAATCTGAAGTGTCTACTTAAAATACAAATTCATGGATTTTAAAGATACAGTTAAAGTATTATCCTATTAATGCCAAGCACTCGTTTATAAATGGAAAAGAAACAAAACAGCTTTTGTATAGTACCCAAAACCCAACAGTGCAGTTCCCATAATACCACTTGTACAATATTCACACCAGAACTAACACCTCAGTAGGTTCAAGTCACTTGCAACTTTTGCTGGAACTGTAGATGGCTTTTTCCTGATGTTACCACACACCTGAGCTTCACTACATAGATTAAATAACCACTTCCAGATTTTTATCACGGCACTTTTCGTCTGGGACTAACATTAGAATTAGATTGAGATTTTATTGTCACGTGTGCTCAAGTGTAGGAATGCAGGAATACAGTGAAAAGTGCGCAAAGTCGCCATTCTCCAGCACCATCTTGATTACACATTTGATTACAAAACAAGAATTTTTTAAAAAAAGCAGAAATAAAATAAACAAAATCAAAAGGAATGAAAAATGTCCAGATATTAAAGTCGTTATCTCAGGCACGCAGATCAAGCCACAACCTGGGGCCTTGGGCTGGTGCTGCTGACGCTACCGCCTCCGATCTCCGCCTGCTGCCACCATTAACTTTTCATTCCAAGGTAATCTAATCCACTAAATTTATCATACCCTTCTCAGGTGCATTGCTTATACAACCATCCTGTTCCAAAGTCTTCACGGGAATAAAACTACCCAAAGTCAAAATGAAACTTAAAAGTTTTTTTACCTCAGCTGTGGGCATTTCCCTTAACTTTTAAAGTTAAACAGATTCCAGAATTCTCTAACAAATCTTTGAGTTCCCATTTTTAGTGATTGGAATGATGTCTGCCAGGTGGATCTCATAGAATATGAGTTCCCTGACTGTTAACTTGGTCCAATCACGGAGTCCTGGCAACACACATAAACTGGACTGTCAGGGGTTATGCTCACCGTAGGAGTTGGCATTGAGCTAGCTGGGTCAGTGTCGTATACTATGCACATGTAAATAAAGAGTGACTTGGTTATGGGGTACCAGCCTTCGTAGAGTTATTTCACTATTATTTCCCATGCTGGGTCACAAACAATCTGAAAATAACAGAAGTCCATTTGTGCGCAAATTCCATTAACTCTACAGGCAGACTTCAAATACTGTTTTAAAAGGAATTGCCACGGTTACAGAAATAGTTACAAGTTAATTACTAACCCTAGACACAGAATAAAACAGAAATCCAAGCTTACAGCAACTAACGTTAAGTATTATACATGTAAATCCAAAAGTTACATTGCACTACCCACTCCTGTACACAACACTACAGCTAGACCATTCTTTCATTCGTAAGATGTTGGCATCACTATCCAGGACAGTGTTTATTACCTATCCCTTATTAACAAAGGGCAGTTAAGAATCAAACACATTGCTGATGGTCTGGAGTCATATGTAGTCCAGACCAGGTAAGGATGGCAGATTTTTTGTCCTAAAGGACAGTAGTGAACCAGATGGGTTTTACCCAACAGTTTACTATGGTGTTGTGGTCATCATCAGATTTGTTTTACCATCTGCCATGGCTGCATTTGAACCTGGGTCCCCAGAACATTACCTGGGTCTCTAGATTACTAGTCTAGTGTTAATATCATTTGGCTACCACCTCCACCTCTGTACATAACAGCTGCAGTTGTATACTTCCCCCTCCTGCAGATAAGATTGCAACTGCAGCTTGTAAAGGGCATGTATGAGCTTGGCCAAGGAGAGAAAGAACTGGGATATGGATCTCATTGGACAGTTTCAAAGGATTAGCACAGACCTAGCAGACTGAATGGCTTCATTCTGTACTTGTAATTTTTTTGATTTTAAAATCAATATTACTTGCCTGCTTTTTCACTTTGTACTTTCAAATGCAAAATCAGGAATTAAGTTGCCTTTTTTAGACTCATCCATTTCCACTTTTAATGAGTCAGTGTCCCTCTACTTCTTGTAACTTATATAAATCATATTTTTGAACACGTACTTCATCTCATTAATCTTTCAGAATTGACAAACTTGAATTTTTTCCCACAATGGAGCTCTGCCTATCTTGCTGGAGAATTCCAATGAAGATTTCTCATGTTCCAAACTCAGTTGATTTCAGTGCAGTATCATTCATATCATGTTTCCAACCCCAAATAAGTTCCTTCTTTGCTTTATTTTCTTCCTGCACCAGAGTTTCTTTGCATATGACTTTGTCCCTTCATCCTACTGGTATAAGTCTCCACTGTTTCAAATTTCTTCAGGTTAATATTTTTGGAAAGGGGCCAGGGATAAGACAGGAAGAGGGGAACTATAGGCAGTTAGGATATTGACTGGGTAATGTCACAAGCTCCCCTGTAATGTAAGAGTTTCTGTTAAGGGTGTGTCCTTAAGTTATTTGTGTGGTGGAAACCCAAATTCCGACTGGGAGAATGAAGACTGTTATGGTGAGAAATCACCTCCTTCGAATGATGACCAAAGTCATGTTTATTGTACAAGGCAATTTGAAAGGTAAGACAGCACCAGAGCAGCTCACATGATCCACTGTGCTATTTGAATGTGGAAGGGGGTGTGTTCTGCTACACCATTCTGAGGAGGGAGTAAGTCAGTGCTCACTTTCTTAATACAGTACTAGGCAGGACTGCGATACTGGGGTAACAACATCTCTCCCACGGTGGAAGAATGGACCACATTATCACTGTGTGTGGCAGCCAGCAAGCACATGATCAGTCGTACACAAGGGAGGTTGGAGAGCTTTTGGAAAGAATTTTGGGACATCTGAGACTCGAACATTTCATCTGACCAAATCCATAGCCGGCACCAATGGTGATGGAATGCTGTTGACCATCTTTGCTTTGCAAGAGAATAAATTGACTGACCTGAATCCATGGAGTGTTGCCTCTAACTATATATTAAGAGCAAACTGATTTAATGTACGCTGTATACATTGGATTGTCTTGCAGTGTGCTTGATATTTCGTCTGCATTGTCCACTGTGCAAGGAGCTGTTCTCGGCTGATGCATTCTTCTGTATTATTCTTGTTGTAAAACCAATAAAACCATAAATTATAAGAAGTTGTTCATAGTTATTGAAAAGAAAGTGTGTTGCAACTTTATATTTAATTCACTTGGATTTTTTCACCATGCTTTAAAATAGTTTAAACTTTTTTGGCAGTTGCCAGGCAGAAAAGAGAAAATGTACCAGATTATAAATGTCAATTGCTTCAAATGAAATCACGAATCAGGTTAAAGACGCATAGGTTTTGGTGCAGTTAGTAACTTGCAGCAGATTGAACCCCTTCATTTGGAATTTGGTCCAGGGGCCTGTTCCAGATACCCACCCTTCACATGTGGGCTTTGGTACATAGTTTGGAAACTGCTGAAGCTTCTGATGAACCAGAGAGAGATATTAAGTTTCAACAATAAATGCATAAATAAGCTCAAACAGAAATTGCTAGAAAAACTCAGCAGGTCTGGCAGCATCTGTGGAGAGAAAGCAGAGTTAACATTTCTGGTCCAGTGACCCTTCTTCAGAGTTAACTCTGTTTTTTCTCCACAGGTGCCGCCACACCTGAATTTTTCCAGCAATTTCTGTTGTGTTTCTGATTTCCAGAATCTGCAGTTTGTTGGGCTTCCTTGTTTGGCACGAAGGAGCTGCCTTTTTGAGAGTGTCCACGTCTAGCAGGATTGTGACAAGTTGTGAAAACCCTAACTTTTATATTAATTAGCGTGGATCCAGGGTTAGAAGAGGGGTACTGGTCCATTGGTCGTGATGTAACCTCCAGTAGACCGTGCTGCTATCATGGAACCCTTTCCACCAGACTGATGACCAATGAACCATTGAGGTGCCCAATCATATCACATTTGGAGCTTGCTGCTAAAGACTTGAGGGAA
The DNA here is from genome assembly GCF_021869965.1 of Rhincodon typus. Taxonomy (NCBI): domain Eukaryota; kingdom Metazoa; phylum Chordata; class Chondrichthyes; order Orectolobiformes; family Rhincodontidae; genus Rhincodon; species Rhincodon typus. Next base: position 114,105,446 of record NC_063335.1, on the reverse strand, counting down.
ATTAGAATGTTGCAGAATCATTTACAAATGTGTGGAGACTCTTAATAAATATTCATTGATGGATTGATCTTAATTAAATCTCATAAACAATGTGCTATGGAAATGATATTATCCAATGAAGTTATTTCTGGGATAGAGTGATTCTGTGGATAAGTACAAATTGCTCAATTCTTTGTCTTCTGTTTTAATGGAATGCTTTGTCCCCTGATCAGTGTTTATTTCCCTTTTTTTCCTCACTTCAGCAGTTTAATTACTAGAGAATTAGAATTCATTAATCTTGTTGTAGATTTTTACAATTTAAAGAATGTTGTGTTTGAAGTACTGTTCAGTTTTCATGAATACCAGCAGATGGAACTATTGTACTGTCAGTCACTTGCCTGTCTCACTGGCAAGTTGCACATTTACAAACCGATGGAATCCTATTCTCTCAAATCACAATTTACTGCGGTAAGTTTGAATTTGAGTTATCGGCTGGGCAAAGCCCACACATCATGAGCGGCTGTGAAAATCATCTTACTGGTTGTTTCTCCCTGAATCTCCAAACCATTTAACTGCATAGTACAAACATAACTTGAGAGCCATTTGTGATTGTGTCACTAAAAGTGAAGAGAACTCTGGGACGCAGTCTGCTCGGAGTGATGCAGTCTCTAAAGCCGAATCCTCCAATTACCTGTCCATTCAAAATAATAGCTGTAATTTACAAACAAAAAAAATCTTTCATTCAAATAGCGTCTTTCACAACCTCAGGATATTCCAAAATGTTTTACAGTCATATAAACAATTTTGAGTACAGTCAGTGTTGCAATATGGAAACTGTGACCAATTGTGCGTAGTAAGATACCACAAATAGCAATGTAATAATGTTTAGTATTACTTCTGTGTGATGTTAATTGATGAATAATTATTGGTTCCAGGACATCAGGGCTAACTGCATTGCTCTTTTTTGGAGTGGTTCTATAGAATCTTTATTTAGCAGAGAGGGCAGACAGGAACTCACTTGAATAGCTTGTCTGAAAGATGCCACCTTTAGCAGGTCAGCACTTTCTCAGTATTGCACTGACTGTCGGTCAATTATGGACTGACCTGTCTGAAATGGGACTTGAACCCACAACCTTGTCATACAAAGGCAAGAGTACCACTCATTAAGGCGGATTTTTACTGCTGAATAGGTATCGAGTTCTGTGGATGTATACATCTGTTGCTTCAAGAACAAACTCCAGCTTTTCAACCCTGTGAGAGCTCTACAGTTCCCCAATTCTGGTCTTCCACATATCCCTGATTTCCTTTGTCTCACTGTTAGCAGCCATGCTGTAGAATTCCCTTCCTAATCCTCTCTACCTCTTTCTCCTCCTCTAAGACAGGGCAACCCAAAATCACCTCTTCTAATAACCCTTTCTGTGACTCAGTCAAATTTTGTCGAATAATTGCTTCTGTCAAGTGCTTTGCAACATTTTATGTTGTTAAATATGATTGCAGGTTGTTGTTCATTAATCTCAGGAAAGGCTAATGTGTGTTTGATTGGATGTGTTTGAAAGTTAGTGCTGTCCCTGGCTCAGGAGCAGTCTCTGGGATATGATGCACTGATACCAATGTAGTCTTTCATGTTACACTGTTTCTGCTTATTAGTTACCTTGGGATAATTAGCAAATATTAATGGGTTATTAATTTAACAAGCATGACTAGAATCACAGCTGTGCTTATGGTATATAATTTAGTGTATAATTAGAACAAATATTAGACAGTTTAATATGCCAAAGCCCATAATTCTGTAATTGACGAAACATAAGCATGTGTTACAACTTGTGTGACAAGGGGTGCATTTCCAAGCAATTTGTATGTATTCGACACATTTCCCATCTCTTGGGGTGTCCTGTAGTGCTTCACATACAAGGAATTATTTGTGAAATGCAGTCATTGTTATACAAAGCCCCACAAACAGCAGCAAGATACTTGGCTGTATCATCCCAGTTTTTTGTTGGTTAAAAGGTGAATCTCTGGGAGAACTCCGCACACTTATCTTGGAAGTGTTGAGGGTTCTTTTATGTTCACTTGGAGAGGAGACAGAACCTTCTGTTGCATTGAATTAGCAGCCCATATCATAGATTAGTTTATAGTGGCAATACAACCCCAGCTTTCTGATCCAGAATGCTACTGACATATTTTCTTTTTCACTTGTAGGATGTGGGCGTCCAGCATTTATTGCCCATCCCTAGTTGCCCTTGAGAAGGTGGTGGTGAGCTGCTTTCTTGAACCACTGCAGTCCATGTGCTGTAGTTAGACCCGCAATGCACTTATGTAGGGAATTTCAGGATTGTGATTGAGCCAAGCCAATGTTTGTGGATGAGTGAAAGTCAGGGAAGAAAATAAAACACAGGAGAAGAAGTAGGCCATTTGGCTCATCGAGGCTGCTCATTCAGTGAGATCATAACCGCTCTGTGACCCAACTCCATATGCCCTCTTTGGAGATAAGTAGATAGAAGATTAAACCTTAATCAAAATTTCAAGGGATTAGTAACACTGTGGATTGCAGTTCCAGAAAAGCATTTGTGGGAGAATTAGAGTTACCGTTCTAGATAAGCTTGTTTTTTTTTATTCTTTCTTGGAGTGAGAGTATCTCGGGCAAGATCAGCATTTGTTGCCCATCCCTGATTGCCCTTGAACTGAGTGGCATGGCCATCAATGTTAAATGTCAACTGTATGTGGGCCTGGAGCCATATCTATCTGGAGTCATGTGTAGGCTCGAAAGAATTGCAGATTTCCTTCCCTAAAGGACATTAGAAAACCAGATCAGTTTGTTTTAACAATTGATATTTTCACTGAGTCTAGGTTTCAATTCCAGACTTATTAATTGGACTTAAATTCCATCAGCAGCTGTGGTGAGATTCAAATCCATGCCCCTATAGCATTAACCTGTGGCTGTGGATCACTTGCCCAGTGACATTACTACCACAACCTTATCTCTACCTTGGGACAAAGAGATGGGAACAGAACAGGTCATTGTATTTAGGACCTGTACAGGAATATAGGAAGGATGTGAAGGTGTTAGCGAAGGTGTGGAAAAAGTTTGTGAGAATACTTCCAGGGATGAGGACCTACAGTTGTGTAGGTAGGTTGGAGATGTTGGAATTATTCTCTTGAGAGAGTACCGAATGGGATATAATAGAGTTATATGGATCTGGACAGGGCAGAAGGGTGAAACTGTTCTGTTGTTGGTAAATCACCAGCAGTTACCTTTAATTCGGCTATCTATTAACAAATGTCACAGACAATCAAGTAATGAAACCATGATTTAGACTTTATTACGTGTAGCAACCAAAGGAAAATCCCTCAAGTAAGCAAGTTAAGTCTCACAACCCAACTTGGCTTTAACCTGATTATTGGTGGAATCTGGTCAGGATTCCACCCAAAAGTGTCTGTCTCTGAAAGTGACCAGGGTTCGATCCTTGTACGGTGTTGTTCTTTGAAAATTTGCTAAGGAGTTCTGGTGTTTGATTCTTATACAGGTTTTTATCCTTTGGTCTATGTTGGATATTATTTTTTATAAAGTCCTTTCATCCAAATTACTGCAAGTCTGCAGCTTAACTGTCTGTTCAAAGACACAGCTTTCCTGTAGTTAACTCCTTAAATCCTTCTGCAGGGTAAGCAGTTGTCCTTTATGGCAATAAAACTTCCAGTTTATCAGGCAGGTGTCAAAGCAGTTTTATTTATGTAATCTCGACTCCCTCCTTTCCCAGACATGGCTAATTGCTTTCAATTCCTGTATAAATTTGTCCTTGTCATTTAATTGTTTATTCCAGTCAAAGTTATTACTGATTCTTTCCATGTGCACCAGTTTATCTTTGTTGATTCATTCAATCCATGAGCAGTTGTTAAAGTTCTGAAGTCAATGATATCACATCATAATAGATTTTGTAAATAATTGTGGTCCCAGCACTGATCCCTGTGGTACTCCACTAGTTACTGGTTGCCATCCTGAAAATGCCCCTCTTATCCCAACTCACTGTCTTCTATTAGTTAGCCAATCCTCTCTTATATTACCCCCAACATCATGGGTTCTTGGTTTATTATGTAGCCTAACGTATTGTCAAACACTTTCTGAAAATCCAAATATATTTCGTACACTGCTTCCTGTTTATCTATCCTGCATGTAACCCCCTCAAAGAATTCTAATAAATTTGTCACAGCATGATTTCCCCTTCATGAAGACTGCTTAATCATATATCAAATTTGTAACTGCTCTGCTAATACATACTTTACAGTAGATTCTAAGAGTTTTCCAATAACACATGAAACTAACTGGCTTGCAGCTACCTGTTTATTGTCTCCTCTTTCTAAATAAAGGTGTTACATCGGAAGTTTTCCAATTCTTTGGGACTTTTCCAGAATCTAAGGAATCCTGGAAGACTATTACCAGGCATTCACAATCTCTGTAGCTACTTACTTTAATATCTTAAGCTGCAACCCATCAGTTCCAGGGGACTTATTAGTTTCCTTGGCACTTATTCTCTAGTGATAGCTATTACATATATTTCCCCTCCACCTTTTGCCCCTTGAGTATGTAGTAATTTTGGTATGCTATTATTGTCTTCTACTTTGAAGATTGACACAAAGTATTTATTCAACTCCTCTGGTATTTCCTGGTTCCTCATTATTGTATCCGTAGCCTCTAAGGAGCCTATCTTCACTTTGGCTTCTTTCTTCCTTATATATTTAAAGAAGCTCTTGCTGTCTGCCTTGATATTACCAGCAAGTTTACTCCCAAAGTTCATTTTCTCCTATATTTTTGTTGTTTTTTGTTGTTATCTTAAAACTTAACCAATCCTCTGACTTTCCACTAACCTTTGTCATATTGTGTGTTATTTCTTTCAATCTGGTGCTATCCTTAAACTCCCTGGTTAACCATGATTGGCTTATCCCCTTCCTACAACTCTTCTTCTTTACGGGAATATGTCTTTGCTGTAAGCCATGAACTATATTCTTAAACGTCTGCCACTGATCCACAACGGTTTTTGCTGCTAAACTCCTTTCCCAGTCCACTCCTTCCTTTGTAATTTACCTTGTTTCTCCTTTCAAATGCAAGGTCATTTTTCCCATTCCTTTGCCATGTTTCTTTAACTCTACCCCAATAACCTAAGGAAGGCCATGTTATTATGATATTGTCACTGACTAGTAATCTAGACATAAAACAAAGAGCTGCAGACGCTGGAAATCTGAAACAAAAACAGAAATTGCTGGGGAAACTCAGCAGGTCTGGCAGCATCTGTAGAGAGAAAACCGAGTTAACATTTAGACTTCAAGAACCCTTCTTCTGCTTTCTGTTGCCAGACCTACTGAGTTTCTCCAGCAAATTCTGTCTTGTAGTGATCCAGGGACTCATGTAATGTTCTGGGATACTGGTTTGAATTCCACCACAGCAGATTGTAGATTTTGAATTTAAAAAAAAACTAGAATGATAACCATGTAAACACTGTTGATTGTTGTCAAAAACAATTTGTTTCACTAAAGGCCTTCTGGGAAGGAGATCTGTTGGTCAGTGAAGAGGGTGATCATACCTCAGCATGATTCCACATTGTCAGTCAAGGAGGATAGTGTTGAGGGTTGTTGGGGACCTAGCATTTGGTGTTCCCTTCCTGAACAGCCTGCAATGCCTGTAGGGAATTGATGAATTGTGTGTTGCTGCCAGATGGAACAGCACAAGTTCTTTCTCTTTTTGATTGATGCAAGTTTTTTTTTGTTCCTCTTGGGACTTAGCTGCCAGACAAAATTTTAATTGAATCCAGAATTTGAGGCATGTGCCTCAATAGTTGAAACTGTAAGTTTTCTGAAAAGTGAGTTCCTACCAATGGGATCAGCATGTTCAGAATAGTCAGCCGATGAGCTTGTGAAGAATCAGAGTCTATTTGAAGACAGACTCTACAGGCCTGTAACTGTAAACAAACCCTGGGCTGCATTTGTGATGATGCGGCACTTTAGAGGTTCTGGGCGAGTAATCCTCTTGGCTTTGAAAGTGCAGGGGAACAACTTTGAGATACAAATGAATGTAAGTGAAACACCAAAAAATACAGACCCAGATCTGGAGGGATGTGATAGCACTGGGGAGAAGAGATTTACCAGGATGTTGCCTGGGTTGGAGAGTTTCAGTGATGAGGAGAGATTGAACAGACTGGGGCTGTTTTTCTTAGAGCAGAAGACATTGAGAGGGTGCATGTTTGTGATGTATAAAATTATGAGGGGCACAGATAGGGTAGACAGAAAGGAACTTTACCCATGATGGTGGGGTCAGTGACCAGATGTGGGGTGGGTGGCATAGATTTAGGGTAAGGGCCAGAAGATTTAGAGAAGATGTGAAGAAACATTTTTTCATCAAGAAGGTGATAGGAATCTGGAACTCATTGCCTGTAAGGGTGGTAGGGGTAGAAATCATCATAATATTTTAGAAGTATTTAGATGTGCATACAAGGCAATTGGCCAAGTGCTGGGAAATGGGATTAGAATATCTAGGTGGCTGTTGTCGACCAGCACAGCCCCAGTGGGCTGAAGGGCCTTTTTCTGTACTGTAGATTTCTATGACTGTATGACCTTATCTGGAGTAACTGGGTTCAGTTCTGGCCATCACACCTCAAGAAGGAAATAGATAGCAGCATAAATTGACCAAAGTGATCCCCAGGACTGAGAGGCTTAAGTCACAAAGACCTCACGTCTACTTTAAATAATTAGGTGAAGATTGTTGGGAGGTGAGTGAGGGAGGAGGGTAGGGATGGGGATGGGGATTGGTGGCGTGAGGTAAGGAGGTGCAGGGGGGTGCAGTTTTCAGTAACATATGAGCTGACCTTTGAAGTTCGAGGCAGTTGTAAAAGTGTTCGTTTGACTGAGGGGAAAGAGGCCAGAGTTCAGCTTTCTAAAGGCCTTTAAATTCACTCTGGGCATCACTGCCAAGACTACATTTATTGCCATGAGAAAGTCACACATAGCTCAGCGTCTTTTTCAGCCATTTCAGAGAACATTTACAAGTCAACCAACTTGAGTCATATACAGACCTAGATCGAGTAAGGTGGGAAGAATCACTGACCTCATGGACATTGGAACCTATGTTGCTGCAGCCAAGAAGCAGTGTGTAGATGGTGATGGATGACCCCTCTTTGGCACACAGGGAGTGTTAATGTGGGCACGGAAGGACAAGCTGTTGGATGTCAGTTAATTTGTCAGCTCTGCATTTCAGGGAGCAAGGAAGCTGGCCCTGTTCTCCGGCCTGGCCTACATGTGACTCCAGATCCACCTTATGTAGTTGGTTCTCAATGTGCAGTATTTACGGCCTTATCATGCCAGCACTTGCCTGTTACATGGCCACTTTCTACATGTTTTTGAGAACTGCTTTAATGTCTTGCTCGTTGTAGTAGGAACAGGGTTTGTTTAGGCTGTGTCCCCAGTTGGTACCAGAAAGACTCAAATACATTTCATATGATGTATTAAATAATTTTCAGAATTTAACGTGTGAAAAGTAGTGACCAAGGGTCGTCGTCCCTTTGTCACTCTGTATCCTCTTTCTTTTGGGCATAATTGTGTATTGCTTGGTGAGATAACAGGCAGATTTCTGCTGCTGTAAAACCCCTACTTTAACAGGAAAGGTTAAAAGGTCACTCTTTTTCAGCTCAGTAAATGAGCAATTTGTGCCTTGAAGATGGCAATAGTCATGCAGAAACCAGGGGATTAGTCATGTGAAGTACCTCATGAATACATTCAGAATGCACACGGTTCCACTGCAGGGGTCCAGCATCTCTCACATCAGGGTCAGGCCCAGAGCTCTTTAAATATTTAAATCTCATTGATCTAAACAAATTAAAACCACCAACTCTGTCTAATTTAATTAGACTTCCTTGTTTTCCATGGCCAAGTGGAACTGAGAGACTGACTCACCAGGAATTACCACAACACACAAAGGATCAAAGTTTACATAACAGCTACTTTTTGCCCGTTTCATCCAATTAAGGAATGATTGTTTCACAACAACCCAATCAAATGAAGAAAGTACTGGGATCAAAGGTTACCGATTAATATCATTACCCCCCTGTCGGTTGTATTACATCCCAAAGCTGATCATTTGCCCAACAAAGCCTTGGCTGTGATAGGAGAGCTATTCACATGTTTCTCTCTCGCTCTGTCTCCCGGCTTTTCCAAATTTATTAAGTGATTATGATTACTGCTCCTGCACTTGGCTGTGTGTAAAGCTCCAGCCTAATATATACAGAAATCAGAGAACAATACAGCATATATGAAATAGGGGTAGAAAGAGACCATTTGGCCACTTGAGCCTGCTCCACCATTCAGTAAGATCTGTTTGATTGTGTTTTGAATTCCACATTCCCATCTACGTCAGATAACTCTTGATTCCCTTACCTGACAAAAATCTATTCACATCGGTCTTAAAAAATATTCAATGACCCTGTCTTCACCACCTTCTGGGGCAGAGAGTCTCACAAAGTCTCACAACCCTCAGAGAGAAAATAATTCTCGTCTCTCTCCTGAAAGGCCGACTCTTTATTTTAAAACAATGCCCCCTGGTTTTGGACTGACTCACAAGAAGACACATCCTGGTAAATACAGGTGCAGTTACAACGTTTAAAAGACATTTGGACAGGTACATGAAAAGGAAAGGTTTAGAAGGATATGGGCCAAATGCAGGAAAATGGGACTAGTTTAGTTTTTGAAACTGACCGTGCTATATAATGGCGGATGGCCAAATGTCTTTTAAGAGGGGCGGTACGATGGCTCAGTGATTAGCACTGCTGCCTCACAGCACCAGGAACCTGGGTTCGATTCCACCCTTGGGCGACTGTCTGTGTGGACTTTACATGCTCTCCCCGAGTCTGCGAGGATTTCCTCTGGGTGCTCTGGTTTCCCCCCATAGTCCAAAGATGTGCAGGCTAGGTGGATTGGCCATGCTAAAATGCCCATTGTGTTCAGAGATGTGTAGATTAGGTGGGTTATAGGGGGATGGGTCTGGGTGGGATGCTCTGAGGGTCGGTGTGGACTTGTTGGGCCAAACGGCCTGTTTCTGCACTGTAGGGATTCTATGATCTTCTTTAATCTATATGACCCTGTGATTGTAATGAGGCCAGGGGCTGAGTGGCCCTGCTGGAACCCAAACTGGGTGTCACTGAGCAGGTTATTGCTGAGCAGGTGCTGTTTGACAGCACCATTAATGACACCTTCCATGACTTTACTGATGATCAACGACTGACTGATGGGGCAGTAATTGACTGGGTTAGATTTGTCCTGCTATTTGTGTACAGGACGTAACTGGGCAATTGTCTACGTTATTGGGTAGATGCCAATGTTGCAGCTCTACTAGATCAGCTTGGCTAAGGGAGCAGCAAGTTTGATATCACATGGAGTGAATTGAATTGGCTGCAGACTGGTATCTGTATGCTAGGGACCACTGGACGAGGCTGAGATGGATCATTCATTCAGCACTTCTGGCTGAAGATTGCTGCAAATGCTTGTGCCTTATCTTTTGCACTCCTTATCTTCCATCATTGAGGATGGTGATATTTGTGGAACCTCCTCTTCCAGTGAGTTATTTAATTGTCATCCAAATTCACAACTAGATGTGGCAGGACTGGACAGCTTAGATCTGATCCATTGGTTGTCGGATTACATAGCTCTGCCTGTCACTTGCTGCTTAGGCTGTTTAGCATGCAAGTAGTCTTATCTTGAAGTTTCATTGATGCCTTGTTTTTAGGAATGCCTGGTGCTGCCCTGGCATGGCCTCCTGCACTCCCCTTTGAACCAGGGTTGATCTGTGTACTTCTCTGTGTTGAATACCACCTGTAAGAACTGAAGGTGACAACATCGCAGGCTGTACTCTGATTAGGGGTCTTCAATGTACAGAAGAATGGCTAGGTCGAACCACTACTGACTGAATTGGTTGAGTCCTAAAGAACACAGCCTTCCCTACCTTCAATCCAAGATGGCGGTACATGGCTGATTGAACACTTCAATCCCCTTTACTCACCACCCCCCACCCCCATAACCCTGTAAAGCACTGGTAATCAGAAATTGATTGTCATCCATAAATATTCTTCGAGGTGGAGAATTCCAGAGGTTCACAACCCTTTGAGTGAAATAGGCTGTCCCCATGTCAGACCTAAGTGGCATTCCTGTCATTTTTAAGTTGTGCCCCCTAGTCCGAGACTTCCCAATGAGGGGAAATGCCATACCCACATCTATCTGTCTATCCCTTTCAGTATTCTGTAATTTCCAATTAGATCACCTCTCATTCTTTGAGACTGAAGAGAATACAGGCCAAGTTTGCCCAATTTCTCTTCCCGGGTCAGTCCCGTCACCCCAGGAATAAGTCTAGTGAACCTTTGTCGCACTCCCTCTGCATATAAGTTTCTCCTACCAAAGCGGATATCTTCACGTTTTCCCATGTTATAGTCCATTTGCTATGCTCCTGCCCATTCACAAAAGCTTATCCAAATCCTTCTTCAGTTGCTTTGTACCTTCCTCACAACACATTCCCAATTACTTTTATATCATCTGCAAACTTGAAAATATTACATTTGGTCCCTGCACCCGAGTCATTAATATATATTGTGAACAGCTAGCCATATACTGATCTGTAACGGTGCCCTATTAGTGACTGCCAAGCAATATGAGAATGACCCATTTATTACTACTTTCTGTTTTCTGTCTCTTAGCCGATCATTAATCCATGCCAGTAGATTACCTCCTATTCCACGTGCTTTAATCTTTCTAAATAAACTCCAATGGAAGATTTTGTCAGAAGCCTTTTGAAAATTTAAATGTACAATGTCCATCAGCTTTCTTTTATCAATTATGTTAGTAACATCTTCAAAAAGTCAGTTGGTAGAGGAAAGGGAAAGAATACCAAACTACTATCATACAACTTAAATGATCCCCCTGTAATACCCCAAATGCATGCATGCTTATTCTTGAATAAGACGGAAAACAGTCAGATGGCTTTTCATTGCTATTGTGGGGCGCGACATATAGACGGGGCAAACAAAATTGTGAAGATCAAAAGTCCAGATCAGAAGTGTGGATGAAATTGTCTATTACATTTTAATTTAATTTTAGCATTGTTCGGCAGTTGTTTGCTGTGTTCTTCACTTCACTATGTTCTTGTAATAGAACTCTTTCTTTGAAGTTTCTTGTTTTTTTGCTTTTATCTGTGTACTCAATCAGGGAGAAAGGAGAAGGATGTTTTCAGGCTCTGGCTGGTTCTGGTTGCGCTGCTTCCATCAGTCTGTAGCAAACTGCAGCTAGACCAATCTGAGGGCTGTCATCCAGCAGCCTTTCCTAATTCAGAGATCCTTGGTGCTGCTGTGTCTTGACAATTTAACAACGTCACTGTACCAAAAGCAAGATAATCTTGTACAGTTTCAAATGATCCTTACAATCCCACTTTGTTTTTCAAGCTAGTAACTGTCCTGGTATTCCACTTTGTAGCAGTGTCTGACTCTGTTCCAGTTTATACTCCAAAATGAAAAAATTGGTCTATTGAATGCCCCTTTCTGTAAAAAAAAAAACTGCATGAATTCCTCCTTGCTTTACTATCTCAGTTACTACTTTATTGCTCCCTATATTTACAGTCATTGAGTCTTAGAGATAAACGGTATGGAAATAGACCCTTGGGTCCAACTTCAGCATGCTGTCCAGATATCCTAAGTAAATCTAATCCCATTTGCCATCATTTGGCCCATATCCCTGTAAATGCTTCTTATTTATATACCCATCCAGATACCTTTTAAATGTTGTAATTGTACCAGTCTCCACCTTCCTCTGGCAGTTCATTCCATACACACACCACCCTCTGTGTGAAAACGTTGCTCCTTAGGGTCCCTTTTATATCTTTACTCTCTCACCTTAAACCTATGGCCTATAGTTTTGGACTCTACCCACAGACAGTTTGTTCATCCATTCTGCAGTCTTCACTCTCATCCAAACAGTCTGAGAGAACTTCAGACCTGTAGGACTACTTCATAGGTTAACACTCCTGCCCTCTGAATTGCCTTCATTGCCTCAATCATAGTGACACCCTCCTGTTCCTGACCTCTGACCAAATCAGAAGAGTCCATCCTAAGTTGTATGACTGGTTCCTGGTACAAAGATCTGGCTAACTTTTTCCTTCCCTGATGCATCACAGCATCTTAGTTCAGTCTCCAGTTCATAAACTCTGGGCTAAAACTGTTTGAACTTCAAACCCTTAATGCATAGAACATAGAACATAGAACATTACAGCGCAGTACAGGCCCTTCG
>NC_063335.1:114059148-114088164 GCF_021869965.1 Rhincodon typus | reverse complement strand
TTCAGAAATTTCTGAAGAAGGGTCTAGGCCTGAAACGTCAGCCTTCCTGCTCCTCTGATGCTGTTGGGCCTGCTGTGTTCTTCCAGCTCTACACCTTGTTATCTGTGAGTTCTCTTATTCAGTTTAGGTCTAGTGAGACTCATTTGCTGTCTCAAGTCCATATGTAATGGCTTGCCAGCCTGGATCCTGAAGGAAAGTTGAACTGTTTGGCCAAGGCTTGGCTTTATTTTGGGGTTTTGCTGTGGACTGACTTTGAGTTCCTCTGTTCAGGTTATGTCTTGAATGAGATTATACAATTGCCTTCACTCAAGTGGTGTTCCCCAAGCTTACTTGGACTGGTGAGGGTGTCTACTTCCATCTGAATACCCTGCAATTCATACGCTCCACTTTCTGCATTCTACGTAACGTAGCCAGTTGTAGCTGCTGCATGCCTCTACCAGTCACCTTAACCTAGACGAAATTCTCGATACTGATTCCCCTGGTTTGCGAATTGCCAAGTAAAACCAATAACGTCTCACAATTAGAGGAAGCCTGGGCTCATAATATTCCATAACTACATCTGTCAACTCTTGAAAGGCTTTAGTATCTGGTATCTCGGGGAAAGTTAGGCTCCTAATGACTGAAAAAGCTGCGGGTCCACAAGCTGAATTACTCGCTTTTTATCTGCCCCAATGTCATTTGTGCAGGAAAAAATAACGCATTCTTTCCACAGACTGAGCCCAGTCTTTGATGCCAGGATCAAATGAGTCAAGCTTCCCAAATAATGGCATGATGCTAGAAATGCTACCCAACTCAAAGATGACTGTTGCAAGTGAATTTCTTCAGGAGTGTGCTTTTCTCTTGTCGTCACTGAAATAACACCACAGAGGCCGATAAACCATCACTGAGTCACCCTTTATTTAACATGTGAAAACTCCTTGACACTGATCCAGCTTCCTCAGTGCCAGCTCTCAGAGTGAACAGAACCTCTCACATTTCTGCTTATATCTATCAGCCAGGCCTCTCTGATTAGACCAGATTTACAGCCCCAATCTGGGAACTCATATTCTATGATATCCATCTAGTTGACTTCCTTACAATCACTACACTAGTTGCCACTATCGATTGTAAAAAACCCATTTGGTTCACTAATGCCCTTTAGGGAGGGAAATCTGTTAACCTTATCTGGTCTGGCCTACATCTGACTCCAGTTCTTCAGCCATGTGGTTGAATCTTAACAGCCTTTTGAAAAGGCCAAGTAAGCCACTCAACTGCAATCAGCAAATCCTACCATGGCAAATGGTGGAACTTGAATTCAATAAAATCTGGAATTAAGAGTCTGATGATGACCATGAATCCATTTTCGATTGTCAGGAAAAACCCACTGATTTCACTGATGTCCTTTATGGAAGGAATCTGCCATCCTTACCTGGTCTTGCCTACACGTGACTCCAGACCCACTGCAATGTGGTTGATTCCTAACTGCCCTCTGGGTAATTAGGGATGGGCAATAAACGCTTGCCTAGCCACTGATGCCGTCATCCAATGAATATTATTAAATAAACCAGCTAGGCACCGAAACAACAACTATAAAACATTTCTGTTGACCTTACATTGGTTCATTCCTGGGATGGCGGGATAGACATATAAGGAGAGATTGAATCAATTTGGAATGTATTTTCTGGAGTTCAGAAGGATGAGGGAGAATCTAATGGACACCTATAAAATTCTAATCGGACTAGACAGAGTAAATGCGTGACGGATGTTACTGATGGCAGGGGAGTTCAGAGCCAAGGATCAGAATCTAAGGATACGGGATAAACCATTTAGGACTGAGATGAGGAGAAATTTCTTCACCCAGAGAGTGATGAGCATGTGGAAGTACTACCTCAGAAAGCAGTTGAGACCAAATCATTGTAAGATTTCAAGAAGGAGTTGCATTTCGCACTTGGGGCTAAAGAGATCAAAGGGAATGGGTGAAAGCAGGAACAGGCTATTGGATTTGATGATCAGTTATGATCATAATAAATGGAGGAGCAGGCTTGAAGGGCTGAATGGCATACTCCTGCTCCTATCTTCTATGTTCATATGTTTCTCCACCACAAAGTTAAGTTGACTGGTCTGTAATTGCTGCGCTTTCCTTTACAACATGGATGTTACATTTGCAATCCTCCAGTCCTCAAGCACCACAAACCAAAATCTAGGAGATATTGAAAAATTATTGCATCTTCAATTTCCGCTCTCATTTGATTTAGTATTCTTGAATGTATCTCATCCGGCCCCAATGTCATCTCCATTTTAAGTATCCATTATCTATCCAATATATTTTTAAAATAAATTTTAAATACTGCTTGTGACTGAGTTGCCTCCTCTGTCACCATGGCCTGGGTAACATTTACTTCCTTCATAAAAACAGATGCAAAGTATTCATTGAATACCTCAGCCATGACCCGTCTCCATGTGCAATCCCCTTTTTTTCCCCTAATTGATTCACTTCTCCTTTTACCACCGTTTTACAGTGGCTACAGAAGACGCTGGGATTCCAATTGATGTTAGCTGCTAGTTTATTTTCATAATCTGTCTTTCCTACTCTTATTTACTATTTTATCCCACTTCTGAACCTTCAGTATTCACCTTGTTTCTCAGTTGTATTTTTGACCTTATGTTTGACTTGATACCATGATGCCAGTTCAAACATGGGCAAGGGAACCTCCTACCACTGACTGATCTGCTTCCCCCATGCCCACTTCAGGTGGTGTCTGAAGTGGCAAGACTTCAGAATGTACTCTGGGTGTGGGACTTCTCATCAAGAATGCCTTGATAGAACATAGAATAGTATAGCACAGTACAAGCCCTTTGGCCCACGATGTTGTGCCAACCTTTTGTCCTATTAAGATCAAACTACCCTGCATACCCTACATTTTACTATCATCCATGTGCCTATCCAAGAGTTGCTTGAATGTCTCTAATATATCGGACTCCACTACCACTGCTGGCAGCGCATTCCACACACCCACCACTCTCTGTATAAAGAACCTATCTCTGACATCTCCCCTATACCTTCCTCCAGTCACCTTAAAATTATGCCCCCTTGTAATAGTCATTTCCATTCTGGGAAAAGTCACTGGATATCCACTCGATCTGTGCCTTTTATCATCTTCTACACCTCGCTCCCTCAACCTTTCCTCATAAGACCTGCCCTCCAGTCCAGACAGCAACCTGGTAAATCTCCTCTGCACCCTCTCTAAAGCTTCCACATCCTTCCTATGATGAGGCAACCAGAACTGAACACAATATTCCAAGTGTGGTCTAACCAGGGTTTTATAGAGCTGCAGCATAACCTCGCAGCTCCTAAACTCAATTCCCTGCCAATGAAAGCCAACATACCATACGCCTTCTTTACAACCCTATCAACTTCGGTAGCAACTTTGAGGGATTTATGGATGTGGACCCCAAGATTCCTCTGTTCCTCCACACTGCCAAGATTCCTGCCGTTAACCCTGTATTCTGCATTCAAATCCGACCTTCCAAAATGAATCACTTCACACTTTTCTGGGATGAATTCCATCTGCCACTTCTTTGCCCAGCTCTGCTGGTTGAGTCCAGTAGGACATATCTGTTAGACTAGGTCAGCGGCAGGTGGTGAAGGAACCACAAGAAGGAAAAACACGATTGACCTTGACAACATTGTTAGGTGTGTCCAGTACGCAGATAATATCCCACTTTCACATTGCGGATACCTTCCATCGAATTGGTTGGCATTACCTCCATGCTAAAGGGAATTGATTTTGAACCGGTCTAGCAGCTTTGTGATGCACTGTGGCTCATGAACAGCAACAGATTAGTATTCAACCACAATCAGGAACCTCTGGTGGTGATGTTAACTGGAGTAGAAATCCGGTTTCTGCAAAATATGGGTTTGAATTCCGTCATGACAGGTTGTGAAATTTGAATTCAACAGCAATAAAATATGGAATGAAAAGCTAGTTTAATGGTGATCTCTATCAATTGTCATAAAATCTATCTCGTTCACTGATGTCCTTCTGGGAAGGAAATCCACTTCCTTACCTGGTCTGGCCTACATGTGAGTCCAGACCTACAGTAATGTAGCAGTTAGGGATGGGCAATAAATGCTGGTCTGGCTAGTGATGCCCACAATTTCTGAAGAACTATAAAAGCTCCACCATTTCCATCTATCTGGAGATTAAGGCGATTCAATGAAGAGTGCAGGGGGGCATACCAGGAACAGCACCAGGTATACATGAAAATGAACAAAAACAGAAGTTGTTGGAAAAGCTCAGCAGGTCTGGCAGCAGCTGTGGAGAGAAATTGAAGTTAACATTTCGGGTCCAGTAACCCTTCCTCAGAACCTGAAACGTTAACTCTGATTTTCCTTCACAGATGCTGCCAGACCTGCTGAGTTTTCCAGCAATTTCTGTTTTTGTTCCTGATTTACAGCTTCCACAGTTCTTCCGGTTTTTATACATGAAAATGAGTTGTTAACCTGGTGAAGCTACCAAACAAGAGGACTACTTGAAGCTACCCAGCAGAAGCATTGTGCATAGACATGCTAAACAGTCCTTCAAACAACAGATCAGACTTAAACTCTGCAGTTCTACCACATCCACGACATGAATGTTAATCACCAATTAAACAACTCTCTGGCCTTTTGAGCCTGCTCCCGCATTCAATATGATCATGGTGATCCTCTATCTCAACACCATATTCCCACTTTCTCTCCAGTCCCGTTGAAGCTGTTAATGTTTAAAAACTTAGCAATCTTCTGCTTGAATATGCTCAGTGACCTGGCATCGACAGCCTTCTGTAGTAGCAAGTTTCACAGCTGACCACCATCTGAATGAAGAAATGTTTCCTCATCGTTGTCCTAAATTGCCTTATCCTGAGACTGTGACCCCTGGTTCTAGACTTCCCACCCAGAGGAAACATCCTCCCTGCATCTAGTCTGTGCAGCCCTGTTAGAATTGTTCACTTTTCAATCAGATCCTCCTCATTCTTCAAAACTTCAGTGAATACAGGCCTAATTGAATCTATCTCTCCTCATGGGACAGTCCTGCCATCCCCGATTCAGCCTAGTGATCCTCCACTGCACTCTGTCTGTGGCAAGTATATTCTGTCTTAGGTAGGGAGACCAAAAAATCTGCAAACACCACTCCAGGTGTGGTCTCACCAAAGTGCTGTGTAACTGTAGTAAAACATCCCTACTTCTGAACTTATATCCTTTTGAAGTGATGGCAACATTAATATGTTTTAGGAGTTGCTTTTTGCACTTGCCTGTCTACTTTCATTGACTGATATACAAGGACACCAAGATCCCTCTGTACATTTGCACTTCCCAATATATTTCCATTTAAATAATACTTTTTCTTTCTGTTTCTCACACCAAAGTGTATAACTTCACATTTAATCACATTGTACTGATTCTGCTGCATGTTTGCCCAATCACTGAACTTGTCTAGTTCGCCCTGAAGCCTCCTTGAATCCTCCATACAACTGTCAATTCCACCTTGTTTTGTGTCATTGACAAATTTGGAATTGGTATATTTGATTCTCCTGTCAAGTCATTTATATATCATGGACAACTGGGGCTTAAGCAATACTCTCTAAGGTACACCACTACTCATCACCTGGAAAAAGACTCATGTATTCCCACACCCTGTTTCCTATCTGTTAACCAATTCTTGATCCATGCCGAGAGAATACCCTCTTCCCGTGTGTTTATATTTTGCCCACTAGCACCTTACCAAAAGCCTTCTGAAAATCTAAATACACCACATCCACTGGTTCTCCCTTATCTGTTCTTCTAATTACATATTCAAAAACTCCAGTAGATTAGTTAAGCATGATCTACCTTTCATAAACCCATGCTTACTTTGTCAAATCCCGTTAATGCTTTCCAAGTGTTCTGTTACCACGTCCTTTAGAACACACTCTGGCAATTTCCCCACAACTGATGTTAGGCTAACTGCTCTTTCATTTATATATTTTTTTTCTCTTCCTTTTTATAAATGGTAGGGTTACATCTTCCACCTCCAATCAATAGTAACTGCTCCAGAGTCAGTAGAATTTTGGAAGATGACTGCCTCCAATTCATCCAATAATTCCAGGGCCACTTCCTTTACTATTCCAGCGTGGAGTTTCAGGCCCTGGGGATTTGTCAGTATTCAACCTCATTAATTTTTCTTGCACCATTTTTTTTAATTCTAACTGATTTTCTTAAGTTCCTCTCTCTGGCTCAGCCGTTGGTTTCCTAACATATCTGGGTGGTTATTTGGGCCATCTTTTATGAAGACAGAACCAAAATTTATCTTCAATTCTTCTTCAATTTCTTTGTCCTCATTATAATGTTCCCTACTTCCAATTTAATGGACCTACATTTGACCTACATGATGAAATGTGGGAGGATGGCCAGCATATTCAGCATCTTCAGCCAGATGATCCATCTCAGCTGCCTCCCGAGTTCCCTCCAGGTGCCAGTCTTCAGCCCATTCTGCAATTGGATACTACAAAAGCTATGGACTCTGATAACAGCCCATCAGTGTATAGAAGACACATTCTAGA
This sequence comes from Rhincodon typus, assembly GCF_021869965.1. NCBI lineage: Eukaryota > Metazoa > Chordata > Chondrichthyes > Orectolobiformes > Rhincodontidae > Rhincodon > Rhincodon typus. Next base: position 114,081,606 of record NC_063335.1, on the reverse strand, counting down.
ACTAACTGGATCTGCAAACAAGTGGTTCCAATACAATATTGGTGGCTACTTTACTCAATTGTGTAGACAGGAAAGTGGATGCGATGCCATAATCAGAATAGCCATGATCTTACTGAGTGGTGGAGCAGGCTCGAAGTGTTCAGTGGCATAATCTTGCTCCTAGTACTTTTGTTCATTTTCCACTCTTTAGATACTGAAGGAATCCGTGTCCAAATTCAATAAGACCTCAAACTTCATCAGGCTTGGGCTGGCAAGTGGCAAGCAACAATTGTGCCATATAAATGCCAGGCAATGACCTCTCCAATAAGAGAAAATCTACCCATTATCCCTTGACATTCAATGGTGTTACCATCAATGACTCCCAGACTATCAATATCTTGGGAGCTATCGTTGATTAGAAATTGAACTGGTTTAACCACGCAAATACAGTGGCTATAAGAGCAGGTCACAACCTTGGAATACTGCAGTGAGTAACTCACCACGACTCCTCAAAGCCTGTCCACTATCTATGAGGCACAGTCAAGAGCGTGATGGAATGCTCCCCACTTTCTCGGATGGGTGCAGGTCCAACAACACTCAAAAAGCTTGACACCATCAGGATAAAGCAGCCCCTTGATTGGCACCACATACACAAACATCCATTCCCTTCACCACTGACACTCGGTAGCAGCAGTACTACAAGATGCACTGGTGAAATTCACCAAAGATCTTTAGACAACACCTTCCAAACTCAAAACAATTTCCATCTAGAATGACAAAGGCAGAAGATAAATGGAAGCACCACCCCCTGCAAGTCCCCGTCTGAGCCACTCACCATCCTGGTTTGGAAATATATCACCGTTCTTTCACTGTTGCTGGGTCAGAATTCCATCTATAATGGTATAGTGAGTCTACCTACAACTGAAAGACAGAAGCAGTTTAAGAAGGCAGCTCATCTCCAAGTCAACAAGCAATGGGCAATAAATGATGCCAACATTCCAGGAAATTTGGACCATGTGCAGGCAGATGGGATCAGTTTAGAATGGCATCATGATTGGCATAGAAGTGGTGGGGTGAAGGACCCATTCTTGTGATGTACTGTTCTATGTTCTCCACACAGGAGAGAGAGAGAGAGAGAGAGGGAGCTAGATAGAGAGAGAGATGTTTAGGTGCTTGTTCTTTGCAGGCTGATGCCTTCACTCTATACGTAAATCCTAACTTCCCATTGAAATCAATATAAAAGCTGAACTGCCAGAGAAAGATGTTATTGCAGGTATAGTTAAACATTTAAAAGACATTTGAACAGATATATGGACAGGAAATGTTTAGAGGGTTATGGGCTAACCCAGCTGGACCCACCCACCCTCTCCACGCACCTCCCAACCAGACCCACCCACCCTCTCCCTGCATTTCCCAACCAGACCCACCTACTCATTCCCTGCACCTCCCAACCAGACCCACCCACCCTCTCCACGCACCTCCCAACCAGACCCACCTACCCTCTCCCTGCACCTCCCAACCAGGCCCACCTACCCACTGTCTGAGCATCCTGACCAAACCCACCCACCCTCTTCCTGCACCTCCTTATCAACCCCACCTGCCCACTGTAAACATCCTGATTGGACACGCCCTGTGCCTGAAGCTTCTCTCCCAGGCTAACTCTCGGACTCTTCTCTCACCCACCCTCCTGCCTGCAGATCCGTGGTCTGCATAAACCTCTTACGTCTGGAGTCATCCGTTTTACCATACTCCTGCCCCAGACACTGCCACTTTCTGATTCTGTCTTCTGAACTGTTGCTGTTTGAGGGACCTGGCACTGGGACTGTTGGGATGTGACTGCAGTGACAACTTGTTTAGAACAATCGGAGCCCAACATTACCATCAGCACCCGTAGATCCAAAAACCTGGAGCTCTGGCTTCCAATCAGATCTGGATATAGGATCTTCCTTGGGCCAGAATGTAGATTTCCAGGCTGGAGCTCTAGGATTGTGGAGTGCAGGATGATGCAAGAGAGCCGGGACTGTTATAACCATATCCTCTCTGCAGTCATATCCTCGGGGTTCTCGTGTCATCCCAGCTCCCTCACTCACAGTGATTTTCAGTCCTGAACTATCGTTTCGATAAATGTGTTCCCTCTCCCTGCCTGGTGGGAGGATTGTAGAAGTCACAGTGTCAATGAGGAGAAGCTCAATTGTCAGTTGATCTTTGTTTCCCATTTACTTTTCATGTAATGAAATGTAGTCTAAAGCCTTTGACCTGGCAGCAGACACAGAAGTTGGTCCAACTGATTCTAGTCTACAAAAGATCTTTCTTCAGTAAATTTTGTTTCTCAACCTTAGCTGCCTGTATTTCCTATTCTTTGCAAGGTTCTCTGTAAAAATGTGTTCGTGAATTGGCAAATTATGACACATCTTACAACAAATTGGAAACAAGGTACCTTCACCGAGTGAATACACAGACTGAACTCATTCTGAGAAAGGAAATCAGACAAGATCCTGATCACAGTCCAGTTGCCTCTGGTTGTATTGGCCTACCCGAGAGGTCTCCAGCATCACAGATGCCAGAATTAAGCCATTTTGATTCACTCCACATGCTATCAAAAAATGGCATTGGATACTGCAGATACTATGGGCTCTGACAGCAAATTGGTAATAGTGTAAAAGAATTCTGCTCTGGAACTTGCCCCCAGCTCAGATGTTCCAGAACAGCTACAATGCTGACAGCCACCCGAGAATGTGGAAGATTTCCCAGGTATGTCCTGTACACAAAAAACAGGACAATCTGCCTCATCTGTATATTCTCGATCATCAGTAAAGCGATGGAAGGTGTCAGCAACAGTACAATCAAGCAGCACCTGCTCAGCAATAACCTATTGAGTGACACTTAGTTTGTGTTCCACCAGGGCCATTAAATTCCTGACCTCTTTACAACCTTGGTTCAAACATGGACAAAAGAGCTGAATTCCAGAAGTGAAGTGAGAGTAACAGCCCTTGACACCATGGATGTGTTTGACCAAGTGTTGCATCAAGGAGCCGTAGCAAAACTAGAATCATTGGGTGTTGGGGGCAAACTCTCTGCTGGTTGGAGTCATATCTAGCACAAGGAAAATGTCTGTGGTTGTTGGGCATCAGTCATCTCAGCTCCAGAACATCTCTGCAGGAGTTCCTCAGGTGAATGTCCTAGTCCCAAACATCTTTAACTGCTTCATCAATACCTTCCCTCTATTGTGCAGCAGTTCAAGAAGGCAGGTCAGCACTCCCTTCTTGAGGGCAACTAGGGATGGACAAGAAATGCCTGACCACCCAACAACCCCCACATGCCATGAGTGAATTAAAAAAAAGGGTCAGAAGTGGGGATGTTCACTGATGATTGCACAGTGTTCAGCACCATTTATGACTCCTCAGATATTGAAACAGTCCATGTCCAAATGCAACAAGATCTGGATAATATCTGGGTTTGGGCTGAAAAGCAACAAGTAATACTCAATTCACACAAGTGCAAGACAGTTACCATCTCAATAAAGACGATCTGACCACTGCCCCCTTGACATCCAATGAGTTTGCCATTGACCAGAAATTCAACTGGACTCACCACATAAACACAGTGGCTACAAGAGCAGATCAGAGGCTAGGAATACTGCAGCGGGTAACTCACCTCCTCACTCCCCAAAGCCTGTCCACCACAAGTCAAAAGTGTGATGGAATACTCCCCACTTGCTTGAATGAGTGCAGCTCCAACAGCGCTCAAGAAGCTTGACATCATCCAGGGTCAATGCAGCCCCCGCTTGTTTGGCACCACATCCACAAGCATCCAGTCCTTCTACGACTGACACTCAATAGCAGCAGTGTGTACCATCTATAAGATACACTGCAGAAATTCACCAAAAATTCTTAGACCGCAGCTTCCAAACCCTGATGACTTTCATCTAGAAATGTTGTCAGGGCCCATTGCCTTTGAAGTATCCAGTGCCTCCAACTGTTTCTTGATATCATATGGAGTGAATGGAATTGGCTGAAAACTGGTATCTGTGATGCTGGGGACATTGGAGGAGGCCAAGATGGATCACCTACTCAGCAGTTCTGGTTGAACTTTTTCGCGAATTCTTTGGCCTTATCTTTTCCATTGATTTGTTGGGCTCTTCCATCATTAAAGATAGGGATATTTATGCAGTGTCCTGCCCCCAGTGAGTTGCTTAATTGTCCACCACTGTTCATAACTAATGTCGCAGGACTGCAGAGTGTAGATCTGATTAATTGGTTGTAGGATTGCTTACCTCCATCTATCACTTGTGCTGTTTGGCACACAAGCAGCATTTTGGTAGCTTCACCAGACTGACACCTCATTTTTAGGTATGCTTGGTGCTGCTCCTGGCATGCCCTCCTGTGCTCTCCTTTGAACCAGGGTTGATCCCCTGGTTTGAGGGTAGTGGTTGAATAGGGGAATAGGGCCATGAGGTTACAGATTGTATTGGAGGATAATTCTGCTGCTGTTGATGGCCCACAGTGCCTCATGGATGCGTGTAAACATCTATGAGTCCAATTTCCATACTACCATCTATCTCTGATAGCCTTTGTCTTGTCTGCCTAGCAAGAATGTATCAACCTCCGCTTTAAAAAATTAAGTGACCCCACTTTCACAATCTTCTGAGGCAGAAAGTTCCAAAGTCGCTTAATTTCTGAGAGAAAATCTTGCCCTCATCTCTGTACTAAAAGGGTAACCCCTAATTTTTAAACAGAATTCCCCATTCTGGACTTATTGTCAAGACCATTCAGGATTTTATACAGTTCAATTAAATCATCCTTCGCTCTTCTGAACTCCTGTGAAAACAAGCTTAGTCTGCTTATCCTTTCCTCATCATTCCAGGTGTCAATGTAGTAAACCTCCTCTGAACTGCTTTCAACTCATTCACGTCCTTCGTTAAATGGGACTAAAATTGCAGACAGTATTTGAGATTTAAGATGTATAACTGAAGTATAACATGCTTACTTTTAAGATCAGTTCCCCCCATAATGCAAAGTAGAATCCTGTTAATTATATTTACTTGCTGTACTTGAATACTAACTTTTCATGACTTATACTAGAACACCTAGACCCCTTTGCAACTTGGAATTATGAAGTTGTTCCCTGTTTAAATTTTTTTATTCTTCCTGTCAAAGTGAACAATTTCCCATTTTCCCATGTTATACTCCACTTGCCCAAGTTTGCCCATTCATTTACCTTATCTATATTTAATTGCATCCTTGTTAAGTCATCTTCACAACACATTTTCTAACTCTGTGTCATCTGCAAATTTGGTCACCATGTGTTCAACTTAAGTCATTGATACACCAACTCCTCCAGAATGGGTTGCAAAGATACATTGAATAGACTCGATCCTAACAATCACCCTAGTCTCCATGCCAGATGGGACTTTCGATTTTGTGTTTTTAATGCGATGTGGATGTTGCCTGAAGGCCAGTATTTGTTGCCCATCCCTAATTGCTCTTGAACTCAATGGCATGCTCAGCTATTTCAGCCGGCAGTTAGGAGTCAGCCCCTTGCTGTGGTAAATCAGGTAAGATAGTCAGATTTCCTTCCTGAAAGGTCATTACTGAACTTAGTAGATTTTTTCCACAATTGATGTTAATTTTTCGGTCATCGTTGCTGAGACCAGATTTCATTAGATGGTATGCTAACACATGCAAGCCAGGATTCCAACTCCTCTGGGTGTGTATAAACCTCGTGGGTAGATGCCAGTGTTGTAGCTCTGCTGAAACAGCTTGGTTAGGGAAGCGACAAGTTCTGGAGCACCAGTCTTCGATGCCATTGCTGGAATGTTGTCAGTAGGACCCGTAGCCTTTGCAGTATCCAGTGGATCCAATCATTTTTTGAAATCACATAGAGTGAATTGAATTGGCTGTAAACTAGAACCAGTGGACCTCGGAAAGAAGCCAAGATGGACCATCTACATGGCACTTCTGGCTGAAGATTATTGCAAAAGCTTCAGCTGTATTTTTTGCACTGATGTGCTGGGCGCCTCTATCATTGAGGATGGGATACTTGAGAATCCTCCTCCTTAAATGAGTTATTTAGTTATCCACCACAAATGGATATGTAGAGTTTACTGTAGAGTTCAGATCTGATCCATTAAATTTGAGATTGTCTATCTTTGTCTACACTTGCCACTTAGCTGTTTGGTAAGTAAGCCTGTTTGGTAGCTTTGCCAGGTTGAAAAATTATATTTTGGGATGCATTGTGCTAATTTGGGCATGCCCTCCTGCTTTGATAACCTGGCTTGATAGTCATGGTTGAGTGAAGTATATGCCAGTCTATGATATTACAGATTGTGCTGGAGTACAATTCTGCTGCTGTTGATGGCCCATAGTGCCTCATGGATGCCCAGTCTTGAGTTGCGAGATCTGTTCGAAGTCTGTCCCATTTAGCATGGTGATAGTGCCACACAACACGATGGAAGTTATTCTCAATGTGAAGGTGAGACTTCATCTCCACAAGGACTGTGCAGTGGTCACTCTTACTGATACTGTCATGGGCAGAAGCATCTGCAGCAGGCAGATTGGTAAGGTTGAGGTTAAGTATGTTTTTCCCTCTTGCTAGTTCCCTCACCACCTGCCGCAGACCCAGTCTAGTAGTGATTTGATTTGATTTATTTAGTAATTGTCACATGTATTTTGTGACAAAATAATAGTGAAAAGTGTTATGTAGCGTTGCCACTCTCCAGTACCATCTTAAAACACGGAAAAGTAAACCAAACCATATAATATAAAGGCAGAAAAATAAAGAAATAATGAAAAAGTATTCAACTTTACAGTCCTCCTTTTTAAGAACTCCATCATGGGCCTGGTGGCCAGGCATGTGTGCCCTTCATCGTGCCACCACCACTAGTAAAATCGCCACTCTTCGGTGCCATCTTGTCTCCACCGTGCCCTCGTCACAATGAGCCCTTGCTGGACCTCGTCAATGCAGATGCCACCAATGGCACTTGTTACCACGTCGGCCCAAACTCAACTCCACCACCACCATGTAAATGCTTTGGGCTCACCTTGCCGATGCAGCCACTGCCGATGCCACTGGGTCTCGTACTGGGCCTGAGGTTGCTTCCGCAGCAGCAGCCATGAGTTGTTGCTAAGACCACATCATCAATGCAGAAACCCAAACTCACCTCCCCTATGTCCTTTAGGACCTGACCAGCTCAATCAGTAGTGCTGCTGCTGAGCCAATCTTGGCGGTGGACATTGAAATCCACCACCCAGAGTTCAGTCTCAACTCATGCCACCCTCATGTTGGTATAGGTGCGGTAGGCCACATGGCCAGTATATGTTCTGTAGATCTCTATTCATCTATGATAATGCTTCCTGTTAATGGTGTTCAACACGGAGGTGTATTTAGCCACCAGCTTTGAGGTGGAAGTGAGTGATAGTAATCAACAGAAAGTGCCCTTGTCTATGTTTCATCTGATGAAGCTCATATGTACGTAGTCAATGTTGAAGATTCTCTGGGCACGTCCATCCTGCCACTCTACCACTATCCATGCCAGTGAGATGGACCATACCAAGAGATGTTGTGGTGATGGTGGTTTCAGGGACATTGTCTGTAAGGTATGATTCTGTGAGTATGATTGTGTCTGGCTGTTGCTTGACTAGTCTGTAAGACAGCTCTCCCAATTTTTGCACTAGTCCCTGGATGTTAGTAAAGAGGACTTTGTAGGGTTGAGTTTGTCATTATCATTTCTGGAACCCAAGCCAGTGCCAGGTGATTTATCCTGTTATATTACTTTTTTGAGATTTGTCAGTGATTTAGTAAAACGGAGTGTCTTGCTAGGCCATTTCAGAGAACAGTTAAGAGCCTACTACATTCCTGTAGGTCTGGAGTCATGTGTGGCCAATATGGCGGTATGGTAAAGACGGCAGATTTCCTTCCAGCAATTGATGGAAGGCCAATAGTTGACAGTGGTTTCATGGTTTTTCAGTTCCAGATTTTTTTTCTTTAAATTCCACATCTGTCATGAAGAGGTTTGAGCCCGGGTTCCAGAGCATTACCCAAATCTCTGGGTTACTACTGCAATACCACTGACCCTTCACCTCCACCTCATTTCTGTTTATGTCATTCTGCTACACAAATTGGCTGCTGCACTTCCCTCTATTCCTGTAGCTTGTCAAAGTGTTCTCATTTATTGGTAACATAGTGAACTACCGTGTTCATCTACACTGTCATTGAATTCTCCTGTCCCAAAGAATTTCTACTGCTATCTTTACTGGCATTGATCCACACAGTTTCTCTTGTCATAGATCACTGACAGTTGTTGACAAATGGAGTTAAACACTGTATAGATGTCTGAAACAGTATTTGAAACGTTAGCATGTTTCGATAGCTGCAAAGCCCATTCCTCACTGAATGAAAGAATAAACCTCAGCAACCACTTCCACAGCCTTGGGCAATGCTCTGCTGTAATCCTATGAATCCATCTATCAGTCATTGAATTTCAGCCAACCACCTGAAGTCTATTGATGTACCAATCTGGAATATGAAGTTTCCTCTTCCTATTGGAGCATGTAGTTCTGACTTTGTGCGTTTGTCCTTTAGGGGATTCTCTTGAAGAGGAGTGGGAAGTCGCTGAACAAGGAATGGAAGAAGAAGTATGTGACACTCTGTGATAATGGTGTTTTGACCTACCATCCCAGTTTACATGTAAGTATTTGATTTCAGCTATTAAATATGTGACCACATTCTTAAAGTGACAATGGATGCACTCCATAAATGCATCTCTATTTTCGCTGGGATGTGATGTACATGGATGTTAAGAAGGCTTTTGATAAAGATCCACGTAAGAGATAAGCAACTAGAGTTAAAGCACAAGAGATTGAGGTAGTGCACTGACATGGAGAGAGAAGCGGTTGGCAGACAGGAAACAAAGTGTATGACCAAACATATCTTTTTCCAAGTGGCAGGAAGTGACTAGTCAGAAATCATAGAGACCAATGCTTGGACCCCAGCTGTTCACAATTTAGATGATTTGGATGTGCAAAGTAAAAATAATATCTCCAAGTTTGCAGAAGACACAAAGCTGGTTGGGAGGGTGAGCTGTGAGGAGGATGTAGAGATAGTTCAGTGTGATTTGGTCAGGCTGAGTGAATGGGTAAATACATGGCAGATGAGGTATAATATGGATAAATGTGACATTACCCACTTTAGTAGCAAAAACAAGAAGGCAGATTATTATCTGAATTGTATAGACTGAGAAAGGGAGAGGTACTGCAAGAACCAGGTGTCTTTGTACACCAGTCTCTAAGGTGCAGCAGGCAATGAAGAAGGCAAATGGTATTTTAGACTTCATAGTGAGAGGGTTCAAGTAAAGGAGCAGTGATGTCTTGCTGAAATTGTACAGGTGAGACCACACCTGGAATATTGTGCGTAGTTTTGGTCTCCGTATCTGAGAAAGGATAGAACATAAAACAGTACAGCACAGGAATAGGCCCTTCAACCACGATTTTGTGCCAAACATAGTGCTGAATGAAAATAATTTCTGATGTTTGCTCTTGGTCCATATCTCTCCATTCCTTGGATATTCATGTACTTATCTAAAAACCCCTTAAATGCTTCATTGTATCTGCCTCCACCACCAGTCCTGGCAGCGCATTCCAGATTCCTGCCACTGTCTGTGTACAAAATTTGCCCTCACATCTTTGACTTGCGCTCTCTCACTCCCTAGTATTAGATATTTCAACACTGGGAAAAAGATTCTGACTGTTAACTCTATATGTTGTTCTAGCTACAGAGGGAGTGCAGTGATGGTTTACCAGACTGGTTACTGTGATGCCAGGACCAATGTATGAAGAGAAACTGGATCCATTAGGACTATATTCACTTAGTTCTCGAGGAATGGAAGGGCATCTCATAGAAACCTAAAGATTTTAACAGAACTAGATGGGGTAAACATAGGAAGGATGTTCCCAATGACTGGGATGTTCCTGATGACTGTGATTTCTTCACCCAGAGAGTGGTGAGCTTGTGGAATTCTCTGCCACAGAAAGTGGTCAGAGCCAAAACATTGAATGTTTTCAAAAAGAAGTTAGATATAGTTCTTGAGGCTAAAGCAATTAAACTGTACAAGGGAAAAGCAGGACCAGGCACTGATTTGAATGATCAGTCATGATCGTATTGAATAGCAGAGCAGGCTTGAAGGGCCGAATGGCCTGTTACTGCTCATATTTTCTGTGTTAACAGTCTCCTCTCGATCATCAGTAAAGTGATGGAAGTTGTCAATAACTAATATAACTAAATTGCTCAGCAATAATTTGCTCACTGATACTCAGTTTGGGTTCATCCACTTAACTTCTGGCCCCATTACTGACTTGGTTCAAACATGGACAAAAGAGCTGAGTTCAAGAGGTGAGGTGAGAGTGACAGTCTTGGAAATCAAACCCACATTTGTTTCACTGTGATATCAAGGAGCCCTAACAAAACTGGAGTCAATGGGAATCAGGGACAAAACTCTCTGCTGGTTGAAGTCATATCTGCATATCAGAAAATGGCTTTGGTTATTGGAGGTCAGTCATCTCAGCTCCAGACATCTCTGCAAGAGTTCCTCAGGATAGTGTCCGAGGCCCAACCATTTTCAGCTGCTTCATCAATGACCTTCCATCAGTCATAATGTCAGAAGTGGAGATGTTTGCTGATGATTGCACAATGTTCAGCACATTTTGCAACTCCTCAGATACTGAAACTGTCTGTCCCCAAATGCAGGAAGACCCAGACAATATCCAGATTGCAGCTGATGAATGGAAAGTAATATTCACACCACACAAATGCAGGCCATGACCATCTCTAGCAAGACAGAATCTAACCATCACTCCTTGACATTCTAAGGCATCACCGTCACTGAATCCCCTAATACCAACATCCTTGGCATTGCTGTTGACCAGAAACTGAACTGGACTAGCCATACATAGTAATATAGGAACAGGAGTAGGCTATTCAACCTCTCGAGCAAACTCCATCATTCAATGAGATCATGGTTGATAATTGGCCTAACTTCACATATTTGCCTTTTAATAACTTTTCTTAACGAAAAAATTGTCTCAGATTTAAAACTAACTGATCCAGCATCAACAACCCTTTGTGGGCACGAGTTCTAAACTTCTACCTCCCCTTATGTGTAGAAATGCTTCTTAACATCTCTCCTGAATGGTCCGGCCCTAATTTTTACACACTGCCCTCTCGTCTAGAATCTCTAACCAATGGAAATAGTTTATTTTTATCTTCCCTGTCATTTCCAGTTAATACCTTGAAAACTTCAATCCGATCGCCCCTTAACCTTCTAAATTCTAGAGAAAATAGGCCTAATATGTATAATCGCTCATCATAACTTAACCCCTGAAGTCTAGGTATCATTCTTGCTAACCTACATTGTACTCCCTCTGAGGCCAATATATCCTTCCTAAGGTGTGGTGCCCAGATCTGTCCACAGTACTGTAAGTGGGGCCTAACCAGGGTTTTGTATAACTGCAGCATAACGTGTGCATCCCAATACTCCAGTCCTCTGGTTATAAAAGCCAGCTATCCATTAGCTTCCTTGATTATCTTATGCACCCGTTGGTGGCATTTTGAGTTGATTTGATTTGATTTGATTTATTATTGTCACATGTACCAAGATACAGTGAAAAGTATTGTTTTGTGTACTATCCAGGCAAATAATACCTTAGATAACAAGGTGTAGAGTTGGATGAACACAGCAGGCCAAGCAGCATCAGAGGAGCAGGAAAGCTGACGTTTTGGGCCTATCGCTTCTTCAGAAATGGGGGAGGAGAGGGGATTCTGAAATAAATAGGGAGAGAGGGAGAGGCGGATAGAAGATGGATAAAGGAGAAGATAGGTGGAGAGGAGACTGACAGGTCAAAGAGGCGGGGGTGGAGCCAGTAAAGGTGAGTGTAGGTGGGGAGTTAGGGAGGGGATAGGACAGTCCAGGGAGGACAGACAGGTCAAGGGGGCGGGATGAGGCTAGTAGGTAGGAGATGGGGGTGGGACTTGAGGTGGGAGGAGGGGATAGGTAGGAGGAAGGACAAGTTAGGGAGGTGGGGACAAGCTGAGCTGATTTTGGGATGCGGTAGGGGGAGGGGAGATTTTGAAGGTTGTGAAGTCCACCATTGAAGTGATACCATTGGGCTGCAGGGTTCCCAAGCGGAATATGAGTTGCTGTTCCTGCAACCTTCGGGTGGCATCGTTATCGCACTGCAGGAGGCCCAGGATGGACATGTCGTCTAAGGAGTGGGGAGGGGGAGTTGAAATGGTTCGCGACTGGGAGGTGCAGTTGTTTGTTGAGAGCCGAGCGTAGGTGTTCCGCAAAGCGGTCCCCAAGCCTCTGCTTGGTTTCCCCAATGTAGAGGAGGCCACAACGGGAACAGCGGATACAGTATACCACATTAGCAGATGTGCAGGTGAAGATCTGCTTGATGTGGAAGGTCTTCTTGGGGCCTAGGATGGGGGTGATGGGGGAGGTGTAGGGGGCAGGTGTAGCACTTCCTGCGGTTGCAGGGAAAAGTGCCGGGTGTGGTGGGGCTGGAGGGGAGTGTGGAGCGGACAAGGGAGTCCCGGAGAGAGTGGTCCCTCCGGAAAGCTGATAAGGGTGGGGAGGGAAAAATGTCTTTGGTGGTGGGGTCGCATTTCAGATGGCAGAAGTGTCGGAGGATGATGTGTTGGATCCGGAGGTTGGTGGGGTGGTACGTGAGGACGAGGGGGATTCTGTTTTGGTTGTTATTGCGGTGAGGGGGTGTGAGGGATGAGTTGTGGGAAATGCAGGAGACACGGTCGAGGGCGTTCTCGACCACTGAGGTGGGGAAGTTGCGATCCTTGAAAAACGAGGACATCTGAGATGTATGAGAGTGGAATGCCTCATCCTGGGAGCAGATGCAGTGGAGACGAAGGAATTGGGAATGAGGGATGGCATTTTTGCAGGAAGGTGGGTGGGAGGAGGTGTATTCTAGGTAGCTGTGGGAGTCGGTGGGCTTGAAATGGATATCGGTTTCTAGGTGGTTGCCAGAGATGGAAACAGAGAGGTCCAGGAAGGAGAGAGAGGCATCAGAGATGGTCCAGGTGAACATAAGGTTGGGGTGGAAAGTGTTGGTGAAGTGGATGAACTGTTCGAGCACCTTGTGGGAGCACGAGGCAGCGCCAATACAGTTATTGATGTAATGGAGGAAGAGGTGGGGTTTAGGGCCAGTGTAGCTATGGAAGAGGGATTGTTCCACGTGACCTACAAAGAGGCAGGCATAGCTTGGGCCCATGCGGGTACCCATGGCCACCCCCTTTGACTGTAGGAAGTGGGAGGAATTGAAAGAGAAGTTGTTGAGGATGAGGATGAGTTCGGCTAAGCGGATGAGGGTGGCAGTGGAGGGGGACTGATCAGGCCTGCAGGACAGGAAGAAGCGGAGGGCCTTTAGGCTATCTGTATGGGGAATGCAGGTGTATAGGGACTGGACGTCCACGGTAAAGATGAGGTGTTGGGGACCAGGGAATCGGAAGTTTTGGAGGAGGTGGAGGGTGTGGGTGGTGTCATGGACGGAGGTGGGGAGTTGCTGGACCAAGGGGGAGAAAATGGAGTCGAGATAAGTAGAGATAAATTCGGTGGGGCAGGGGCAGGCGGAGACAATGGGTCGACCAGGGCAGTTAGGTTTGTGGATTTTGGGAAGGAGATAGAAACGGGTGGTGCGGGATTGGCGAACAATGAGGTTGGAGGCTGTGGGTGGGAGGTCACCTGAAGTGATGAGGTTGATGATGTTTTGGTGGTCGGGGGTGGGGTCATGATTAAGGGGGCGGTAGGAGGAGGTGTCAGAGAGCTGGCGTCTGGCCTCGGTGATGTAGAGGTCAGTGTATCATACTACAACTGCGCCCCCCTTGTCCGTGGGTTTTATGGTGAGGTTGGGATTGGAGCGGAGGGCTGCATGTTCTGTGGGGGAGGTTGGAGTGGGTTAGAGGGGTAGAGGGGTGGACAGGTTGAGGCGATTGATGTCTCGACGGCAGTTGGAGATGAAGAGGTCGAGGGAGGGTAGGAGGCCTTGGGGTGGTGTCCAGGAGGAGGGGGTGTGTTGGAGGCGGGAGAAGGGGTCAGTAGAGGGAGGGTTAGGCTCACGTTTGAAGAAGTAAGCGCGGAGGCGGAGGTGGCGGAAAAACTGTTCAACGTCCAAGCGTGAGCGGTATTCGTTGATGTTAGGGTGGAGGGTGATAAAGATGAGCCCTTTACTGAGGACTGACTGTTCGCCCTCAGTAAGGGGGACGTCTGGGGGGATGGTGAAGACTTGGCAGGGCTGGGTGCTATTGTCTCCTCTGGAGCTGCTGGCTGTGGAGGTGGTGGGCGGAGCGATGTTGGTGGTGGGCAGAATGACGTTGGCGGTGTGCCGTGCGGCGTTGGCGGTGGGCTGAGCGATGTCGGCGTTGGCGATGGGCGGAGCGGCGTTGGTGTCGGTGGTGGGAGGAGTGGAGTCGGTCGGTAAGTCCTGGATGTTGGCTGCGGCATCAGCAACGGTGTCAGCAGGTGCGTCTTTGATGTCTGTGGTGTTGGCCTCGGAAACGGAGGTGGCGGCATCAGCAGCGGTGTCGATAGCGTTCGCTGTTCCGGAAGTGGTGTACCCGGCGGCAGAGGATGTGACGTCCTCCGTGGGTGCTCCGAAAGTGGCCACGTGGCCAATGGCGGCGGGCACATTGTGGGGAAGGTCCTGGGTAGGGTTGGGGTTTTGGGGGGTGGAGGAGGCCTGTGTTGGGTGGCAGACACCAGTAAGTTTAGTGTACTTACGGTTTTTAGTGTCCAATAAAGCCAAGTAGAATTGTGAGTCCAGGTTGTAGATCCTGCGAAGAATGAAAAACAGGAGAGGTCCTTTGCAGGCCTGGGAGAGGGAGGCTGTGAGCTGGGGTAGGCTTGATTGTAGTACCAGGAGATGCCGGCTCATTGCTGCAAGTGCGTGTTTGAGGAGTCGCAGGGAGAAACATTTTTGAAGGATCTCAATGTTCTGAATGTAACAGTTGTCGCGGTTGGGGCCAAATGGGGAAGGCCTAAATGTAGACTGTGATCCATTGGGGATGATCCGGTTCCGTAGGCAGGTACTAAGAAAGGTAATGTACCTGGTTTGCTTCAGGACGTCGTCAAGCAGTTTCAGGGCCGAAAAGATTACAAGAGAGTTGCAGTGGGCGAGAGTGAGTAACTTCTTCGAGGTAGGCATCCTTAGAAGAGGCTTCGCAGTCGGGTTAAAATTGTTTCAGAGATAGTAGGAATTGCAGATGCTGGAGAATCTGAGATACCAAGGTGTAGGGCTGGATGAACACAGCAGGCCAAGCAGCATCAGAGGAGCAGGAAGGCTGATGTTTCGGGCCTATCGCTTCTTCAGAAATGGGGGAGGGGGAGGGGATTCTGAAATAAATAGGGAGAGAGGAGAAGGCAGATAGAAGATGGATAAAGGAGAAGATAGGCGGAGAAGAGACAGACAGGTCAAAGAGGGGTGGAGCCAGTAAATGTGAGTGTAGGTGGGGAGTTAGAGAGGGGATAGGTCAGTCCAGGGAGGACGGACAGGTCAAGGGGCAGGATGAAGCTAATATGTAGGAGATGGGAATGGGGCTTGAGGTGGGAGGAGGGGATAGGTGGGAGGAAGGACAGGTTAGGGAGGTGGGGACAATAATACCTTACATAAGAACATCAGGGTAATAGAACAGAATGCAGAATACAGTGTTACAGCTGAAGAGTAAGTGCAGAGAAAGATTAACTCTAATATGAGTCTGATAACAACGGGGAAGAAGCTGTTCTTGAAACTGTTGATACATGTTTTCAAACTTCTGTATCTTCTGCCCGATTGAAGAGGGTGGAAGAGAATATAACTGGGGTGGGAGGGGTGGAAGGAAAGATCTATACGCCTGAAGCCCCAAGTCTCTTTGAGCATCCGCAGCATTTAACCTCATGCCATCTACAAAGTACCCTGATCTATGCTTTTTCATTCCAAAATGGATAACCTCACACTTCCTTGCATTGAACTCCATCTGTCAGCGTTTTGCCAATTCATCTCGTCGATCAGTGTCCCTTTGTAATTGTATACTATCATCAATACTGTAAACAATGCTGCCTAACTTTGTGTCATCAGCAAATTTGGATATGTGACTTTTTGTGCCATTATCCAAGTTATTAACAAATAATGTAATAATTGAGGCTCTAACAAAGATCTGTGTTGGATATCATAGGTCACATCCTGCCAATTTGAGTATCTACCTATTATCCCTACTTTCTGTCGCCTACCATTCAACCAAGTTCCCAGCTTGACAGCCTTCTGGAAGTCTTTATAAACAACACCCATAGACATTCCTCTGTCCATCACCTAGGCCATCTCTTCAAAAAAATCAGTTAGGCATGACCTACCTGTCATGAATCCGTGCTGGCTCTTCCTGATTAAGTGAAAATTTTCAATGTGTTCAGTTATACATCCTTGATTATAGATTCCAACAATTTCCCCACCACGGTTGTTTGGCAAACTGGTCTGTCATTCCCTGGTTTTCCTCTTCCACCCTTCTTAAAAAGCAGAGGGCACATGTGTAATTTTCCAATCCAGAGGGGTGACTCCTGTATGTGGGGGACTCTGAACGTTTATAGTTAGGGCATCTACAATGTGCTCCCCTACTTCCTTTAACATGGAAACTGTCAACCCATGGGCATTTATCACTCTTTAATTCCATTAATTTCCTCATTACTGATGTTTAACTTATAGGACCATAAGACCATAAGACATAGGAGCAGAAATTAGGCCATTCGGCCCATTGAGCCTGCTCCACCATTCAATCATGGCTGATAAGTTCCTCAACCCCCTTCTCCCACTTTCTCCCCGTAACCCTTGATCCCCTTGATAATCAAGAACCTTATCTATCTCAATCTTAAATGTACTCAATGACCTGGCCTCCACAGCCTTCTGTGGCAGTGAATTCCATAGATTCACCACTCTCTGGCTGAAGAGGTTTCTCCTTATCTCCATTCTAAAAGGTCTTCCCTTTACTCTAAGGCTGTGCCCTTGGGTCCTAGTTTCTCCTGCCAGTGGAAGCATCTTCCCAACATCCACTCTGACCAGGCCATTCAGTATTCTGTAAGTTTCAATTAGATCTCCCCTCATCCTTCTAAACTCCAATGAGTATTGTCCCAGAGTCCTCAAACATTCCTCAATTGTTCAGCTTTTCATTCCTGGGACCATTCTCGTGAACCTCATCTGAACCCGCTCCAGGGCCAGTACATCCTTCCTGAGACATGGGGCCCAAAACTGCACACAATACTCCAAATGTAACCTGACCAGAGACTTATAAAGCCTCAGTCGTACATTCCTGCTTTTATGTTCAAGTCCTCTCAAAATAAATGCCAACATTGCATTTGCTTTCCTGACTACTGACTCAACCATTGTTATGTTAATTTTATTCAGTCCCTGTCCCCGATCCATTATTAATTTACCCACAACTTCTGTCAAGCCAATCTCCATTTCTACTGTAAATGTTGAGACAAGGTAATTATTCAACATGTCTAACATTTCCCCATTGTTAATGAGAGTATCCACACTTACAGTCGTTAGTGGGCCAACATTGCTGCTCACCATCCACTTTCCCTTCATGTAACAATGACTTGCCTTCTCATTGATTTTGATGTCCCTGGTAAGTTTCCTTTCATAATCATTTTAGTAGCTCTTATAATATGCTTTGTGGTCCTTTTCCTGGTCTTTGCATCTTTCCCATTCAGCAAAATGTGTGGGGTTTTTGCATTTTTCTAAGCTGGTTCTTTTAGTTTTGTGCTTTCCTTTATCTCTGTAGTTGTCACTGGCTTTTTTTCTCAGTGGACTGCAGCATTTCCCTATCACAGGTATAAACACAGTGGCTACAAGAGCAGGCCAGAGGCTAGGAATACCTCAATGAGTAATAAATCTCCTGACTCCCTAAAGCCTGTCCACCATCTACAAGGCACAAGTCAGGAGTGTGATGGAATACTCCCCACTTGCCTTGATGGTACAGCTCCAACAACACCCAAGAAGCTTGACACCATCCAGGACAAAGCAGCCCACTTGATCTATACCCCACCCACACATCCACTTCCTCCACCGTTGACGCTCAGTAGCAGCAGTGTGCACTATCCACAAGGTACAGTGCAGAAATTCACCAGAGATCCTTAGATAGCACTTTCCAAACACATGCCCACTTCCATCTAGAAGGACAAGGGCAGCAAATACATAGGACCATCAACCCCCTGGATGTTCCCCTCCAAGCCACTCACCATCCTGACTTGGAAATATATTGCCATTCCTTCACTGTCGCTGGGTCAAAATCCTGGAATTCCCTCCCTAAGGGCATTGTGGGTCTACCTACATCACATGGACTGCAGTGGTTCAAGAAGGCAGTTCACCACCACCTTCTTAAGGGGCAATTAGGGATGGTGTAATAAATGCTGGACCGAAGAGCGATGCCCACATCCTAGGAATGAATATTTTAAGAAAAGGTTGTAGCTGGAGTATTGTACCCAGTTATTGTTACCATGCTTTAGGAAAAATCTTGCAGCCCTCAAGGGGATGTAGAGAGCATTTCACCAGAATTGATCCAGGGATGATTGAATTTAGTTAATAAGCTGATGTTCTTCTCCTTGGAGCCAAGGAGATCCAGGGGAGTATTGGTCGTGGTCTACAAGATTATGATCGGTCTAGAGAAGGTAAATAAAGCAAAACTGTTCCTATCAGCTGATGGTAAATGATCTAGGGGTCACAGATTGAAGGTTTTGGTCAGGACATTGGGGAGTGTAATGTGAGCAAGGCAGTAATGCCCTCCAACTACCTGCCTATGAGGGTGGAGATGATTTATGATTTGACAAAGGGATCGATAAGGCTTGATGGCTACAAACTTGCAGGGCTTTGGGGATTGAGGGAGAAGTGAGACTGTCTTGACTGCACTGTGTAAGGTTGACATGGACTTGATGGGCTGAAAGGCCTCCCACTGTGCAGTAATGACTTGATGATTCTAGGAGAGAGTTAATTATCCAAGATTATTGCTATACTTGGTGAAGTAGGACTCACAGCGAGAAAAATAATTGCATTAAAGTTTAAAATACAATTTACAAATCATTTATTAATTTCTGTCATAATGACCAGCTGACTGCACTTAGCAATTGTACAAATGTGATGATTGTCTATTCGGCTTCAGAGCAAAATTCTCATTCTGAATTAGGAAGCTGTGGATTCAAGTCCAACACCACGACCAGTGGAGAGTGTTCCCATTGATTCGAGTTTTGCTAGGGCTCCTTGATGCTACGCTCAGTTGAATACAGCCTTGATGTCGGGGCTGTCACTCTCACCTCACCTCTGGAATTCAGCTCTTTTGTCCATGTTTGAACCAAGGCTGTAATGAGATCAGGAGCTGAGTGGCCCTGACGGAACCCAAACTGGGCGTCACTGAGCAGGTTACTTCTGAACAGGTGCTGCTTGATAGCACTGTTACTGACACCTTCCATCACTTTACTGATGATCGAGAGTAGACTGATGGGGCAGTAATTGGCTGGTTTGACCAGTCAAAATATATGTGTTTGCAAGAAGGAAGTAGATATAGCTGTTGTGGCTAAATGGATCAAGGGAAGTGGGGGAGGGTGAGATTAGATCGTTGAGCTAGATGATCAGCCATGATCATATTGAATGGTGGAACAGGCTTGAGGGGGTCAAATGGCCTACTCCTGCTCCTAGCTTCTACATTTCTGTGTTTGGATTAGTCCTGTTTTTTTGTGCACAGAACATAACTGGGCGATTTTCCACAATGTTAGGTAGATGGCAATGTTATAGCTGGACAAAACAGCTTGACTAGGGATGTGACAAGTTCTGGAGAACACATGCCTTCTGGTATTTCATGTCACTTTCTCTTTAGATTAAGCATTCTTTGAGTTCTGTGATACCACTGAGCAAGTGTCTCCAGATCACTGTGACTCTTATGTGCCTGCATCTGGTGTTACGTGTGTGTGTGTGTGTGTGTGTGTGTGTGTGTGTGTTTGTCAGTCACTCTGAGAATCTATTGATGGCCATTGAACCATTCTACAGTAGTGATTACATATTTTTCATGTGACTCCAGACCCACAGCAATGTGGTTGACTCTCAGCTACCCTCTGAAATGGCCTAGCAAGCCACTCAGTTCTATCAATCACTACAAAGTCTCAACAAAGAAATTGAACCAATGAAATGTCTTATACAGAACTGGGGGACAGGTTTAAGGTGAGGGGGGATGTTTAAAGAAGATATACAAGGAAGGTTTTTTTACACAGATGATGGCAGGTACTTGGAACATTTTAGAGGCCTTTAGACAGATGCATGAACAGACAGTACATAGAGGGTACCCTGATGAAGGGTCTAGGCCCGAAACGTCAGCCTCTCTGCTCCTATGATGCTGCTTGGCCTGTTGTGTTCATCCAGCCCTGCACCTTGTTGTCTCGGATTCTCCAGCATCTGCAGTTCCTACTATCTCCAGTACATAGAGGGATATGGACCAAGGGCAGGCAGATAGAAACCAAAAGAACTGCGGATGCTTTAAATCAGGAACGAAAACAGGAGTTGCAGGAAAAGCTCAGCAGGTCTGGCAGCATCTGTGAAAAAAAATCAAGAGTTAATGTTTCGGGTCCAGTGACCCCTCCTCCGAACGGAGGCAAGCAGATGGGATTAGTTTAGGTTGCCAGCATGGTCAGCACAGAAAAGGTGGGCTGAAGGGCCTGTTCCTGTGCTGTACTGTTCTATGTTCTGTGGTGGGAATGATGTTTGAGACTGGATTGGTTAGCACTATATGCACAGGAGTTTAGAAGAATGAGGCGGAGGGGTGGGGGTGGCTTATTATAAACCTGTAAATTTCCAGCAGGATTAGACAGGGTAAATGTAGGAAGGATGTTCCCAATGACCCAGGTAAGCCAGAACCCGGGTCACAGCCTCAGGATACTGGGTAGGCCACTTAGGACTGAGATGAGGAGAAATATCTTCACCCAGAGAGTGGTGAGCCTGTGGAATTCTCTGTCACAGAAAATGGTTAAGCCCAAAACATTTAATGTTCTTAAGAAGGAGTTCGATATAGTTCCTAGGGCAAAAGGGATCAAAGGGTACGGGGGAGAAAGCAGAAACAGGGGAGTGAGCTGGATGATCATCCATCATCATATCGAATGGCAGAGAAGGCTCAAAGGGCTGAATGGCCTACTCCTGCTCCTGTTTTCTTGGCTTCCATGTGTCCTCTGGGTTTAATGTGGGGGAGCTCAGTGTCACTCTGTGTTTTGTCTTGGTTATCTCCATGGACCTCTGCAGTGTGCATTACTGAGTTGGTGCCAGCTGTTTGTATTCTATACGTCTTTGCTCCAACGGTGCCCTCTGTTCTTTTCCCAGCCATGTAATGTGCAATTTGTAATCAGTCACTGCTTTCTTTACTCCTTCATACATTTTGACCTGTGTTGTGCAGGATGCCCAGTCTGTGTAATCTGTGAATTGTCCATTTACTGCCCCTGGGTTGCTCTGTGTTCATCACTGTTTAGCCCATGAGGTTGTGTTATTTTGAATCTCCTTGCTGGATACTGAAGTTGGAGTACTTGCCTGTTCTAAATGCTGTGTCTCCATATGACTGCATCATTTTCATGTATCTAAATGTGCTGTTGAGGTTATAAAAACAGCATTAAATCCTCATCGTCATTAGCAGTGGTTCTACAGAAATGGAAATTAATAGACAATAAATTATTATTTTATATTTTATTGCATGCATGATGAGCTTCCTAATACTTTTTGAATTACTTAAAGCAAATGATTTATTGCAGTGTTCTGGCCACTCAAAGACAAGTCAGTGCTGAAGAATCCTTCAGATGAGGAGTGAGATATTTTATTGTGAAGTGTTGTACTTGAGTGTTGATCCAGTGACCAGTTGCAGTAGCCAGTGTAGTGTGAGAACACTGACCAGAATTGTTCACCAATCTTCTTCCTGATTACTGACCAGTGATCCCCTGAGTTTGAGAGAGAGAGAGAGAGACAGATGGGGGGAAATCAGCCAGGGCTTCTGCTGCTGATCACTGTTCCCCTGGGTGCAAGAGAGAAAAGAAGTCAGCCGGATTAGTCATATTATTCAAGGCTGTGGGCCTAGTCAGGAAAGCAGGGCTAGAGTAGTATACTGTGCTTTTGGCAGTTCATACTCAGTGGGCTGAAGGGCCTTTTCTGTCCTGTATGATTCTGCTGTTCTTGCTTATCCAATTACACTTGTCGTCTGCCCTCTCTCACTAACACTCCCTCTCTTGGTCATTCTACATCCCTCACCCACACTGTCTCCCTCTCCAAGCTTCTTCTTCTCACCCGACTTTCCTCTCTCGCTCACTCACCTTCTTTCCCACCTTCCCTCACCCAACCAGCCCCCTTCACCTGTCCATTCTCCTACTCTACCTTCCTCTCTCTCTCACACACACACACACACACACACACACACACACACACACACACACAC
>NC_063335.1:114052491-114059138 GCF_021869965.1 Rhincodon typus | reverse complement strand
CACACACACACACACACACACACACACACACACACACACACACACACACACACACACACACCAATGCAAACACACGGCCACAGACTCACTCATGCACTCAGAACCCACCCCCACTCACGCACATTCACACACACCAACAGACCAATTTACCCACACATGCAAACTCACGCAGGGGAGAGGATGAGTTGAGAGTGACACCCCTTGACATCAAGGCTGCATTTGACTGAATGTGGCATCAGGGAGCCTAA
Organism: Rhincodon typus; assembly: GCF_021869965.1. Taxonomy (NCBI): domain Eukaryota; kingdom Metazoa; phylum Chordata; class Chondrichthyes; order Orectolobiformes; family Rhincodontidae; genus Rhincodon; species Rhincodon typus. The sequence goes on along the minus strand of NC_063335.1, from coordinate 114,058,890 downwards.
GCAAAACTGGAATCAGTGGGTATCAGGGGGCAAACTCTCCACTGCTTGGAGTCATGCCTGACACATTGGATGATGGTCGTGGTTGTTGGACGTCAGCCATTTCAGCTGCAGGACATCTCTGCAGGAGTTCCCCAGGGTGGCATTCTAGGGTCAACCGTCTTCAGCTGCTTCATCAATAACCTTCCCATAAGGTCAGAAGTGGGAATGTTCACTGATGTTTGCACAATGTTCAGCACCATTCACGACGACTCAGATCCTGAAGCAGTCCGTGTCCAAATTCAAGATCTGGACAATATCCAGACTTGGGCTGACAAGTGGCAACTAACATTCGTGACACAAAATGCCAGGCAGTGACCATGCCCAGAAAGGGACAAACTAACCACTGCCCTTGACGTTCAATGTGTCACTATCACTGAATCCCTCACTATCAACATCTTTGGGGTTACCATTGTCCAGAAACTCAAACTAACTTGCCATATAAACACAGTAGGTACAAGAGCAGGTTAGAAACTGGGAATACTGAGGCAGGTAATTCACCTCCTGACTACTGAAGGCCTGTCCATCATCTACAAGGCACAAGTCAGGAGTGTGATGGAATACTCCCCACTTGCGTGGATGAGTGCAGCCCCAACAAAACCCAAGAAGCTTGACACCATCCAGGACAAAGCAGCCCCCACTTGATTGACACCACATCCACAAGCATCCACTCCCTCCACCGCTGACACTCAGTAGCAGCAGTGTGTACTATCTATAAGATGCACTGTAGAAATTCACCAAAGATCCTCAGATAGCATCTTCCAAAACCACAACCACTTCAATCTAGAAGGACAAGGGCAGCAGATACATAGGGATACCACCACCTTCAAATTCCCCTCCAAGCTCCCCTCCAAGCCACTCCTGACTTGGAAATATGTCACCGTTCCTTCACTGTGGCTGGGTCAAAATCGTGGAATTCCCTCCAGAAGGGCATTGTAGGTCTACCCACAGCAGGTGGACTATGGTAGTTCAAGAAGGCAGCTCATCACCATCTTCTTAAGGGGCAGTTAGGCACAGGCAAAAAATGCTGGGCCCACGTAGCAATACCTATGTCCTGTGAGTGAATAAAAAACACTCCCACACCCACAAACGCACTCTGCCACACGCACAGCTAACCAAGTAACATTCACACCACACCCTTAAACATACCCCAGCCATACTAACAAACACACATCTATCTACCCATGCACTTTCTCTTTTAACTTCAAAACTATACTTAATTCATAAAATATCTTTATATATTTTTGGGTGACACAGTAGCTCAGTGGTTAGCACTGTTGCCTCACAGCGCCAGGAACTTGGTTCAATTCCACCCTCAGGCGACTGTCTGTGAGGAGTTTGCACATTCTCCCCATGTCTGTGCGGGTTTCCTCCGGGTGCTCTGGTTTCCTCCCACAGTCCAAAGATGTGCAGACTAGGTGGATTGGCCATGGGAAATTGCCCGTAGTGTCCAGGGATGTTTAGGTTAGATGGGTTAGACATGATGAAATGCAGCGGTAGGGGAATGAGTCGGGGTGGGATGCTCTTTGGAGCGGTGCTATGGACTAGTTGGGCTGAATGGCCTGTTTCCACACTTTAGGGACTCTATGATTCTAAACATAGTCACTAAAGTGGTAGTACCGCAGCATGTAATGAAACAAGTAAACATTGGAGTTTGACTCTATCCAGCAAACAACCCAAAGACATTTCTTACTTGAACAAGACTACATTTACATATATTTGAGGCACCGGGGAGATCTGGTAATTGATTGTACCCCCATTTAACTTCTGCAGAAAGACCTTACACAATGGTGTTTCCCCACTGCACGTTGGCGGCAGCTGCCCCAAGCTTTAGTGTGTCCCTCAGCATGTAGTTCTGAACCTTGGAATGTGCCAGTCTGCAACACTTGGTCGAGGTCAACTCCTTGCTCTGGAAGACGAACAAGTTTCAGGCAAACCGAAGAGTGTCTTTCACGGAGTTGATGGTCCTCCGGGCGCAGTCAAACCACTGCATCGCTTTCCAGACTTACTTTGCAAAGGCACATTCCAGGACGAGATGTGTGACAGTCTCTACCCCCCCCACAGCTGCTTCAAAGGCAGCGTGCGGTGGTGCACAGAGGCTGGGCGTATATGAAGGATCTCACTGGTAGTGCCCTTCTCACCACCAGACAAGCGATGTGGTGATGCTTGTTGGAAAGTTCTTGTGCTGAGGCATTCTGCCAAAAGACTTTGACAGTCTGCTCAGGGAACAACCTGACAGGATCCACCCTTTTCTTTTCCTGTAGGGTCTTGAGGATGCTACATAATGACCACTTTCTGATTGACTTGTGGCCAAAGGTGTTTTTCTTTGCAAATTTCTCCACAAAGGACAGGTGATACAGAATGATCCAATCGCTTGGTGTGTTCTGCAGCAACGAGGCCAGTCCCATCCTTCACAGTACTGGGGACAGGTAGAACCTCAATATGTAGTGCACTTGGCGTTTGTGTACCGAGGGTCTATGCACACCATGATACAGCCACACACAAAGGTGACCATCAGGATGAGGGCGACGTTGGGTACATTCTCCCCTTATCCAGAGTTTTGAACATGGTGTCCTTGTGGACACAGTCCATCTTAGACCCCCAGATGAAGTGGAAGATGGCTTGGGTGACTGCAGTTGCACAGGTTCTGGGAATGGGCCAGACCTGCAGCACGTACAATAGAGACAGTACCTCAAACCTGATGACCAGGTTTTTACCTATAATGGAGAGGGAGTGGTGCTCCGAAAGGACAAGTTTCTACTTCACTTTGGCGATATGCTCTTCCCAGGTTGTTGTGCATGCCTCAGCGATTCTGAACCATATTCTCAGAACATTCCGGTAATCTGTCCTGATGATGAAGGCGATAAAGGATCAGTTGGCCCACTTCAGCTTTTTTTGGCATAACTGGCTGGCCCAGCATTTATTGCCCATCCCTAGTTGCCCCTGAAAAGGTAGTGTTGAGCTGCCTTCTTGAATTGTTGCAGTTCACCTACTGTGGGTTGACCCACAATGTCATTAGGGAGGGAATTCCAGGATTTTGACCCAGTGACAGTGAAGGAACGACAATATATTTCCAAGTCAGGATGGTGAGGGCCTTGGAGGGGAACTTTGAAGTTGGTGGTGTTCCAATGTGTCTGCTGCCCTTGTCCTTCTAGATGGTCCATGGAAGTGGGTTTGGAAAGTGTTGTCTGAGGATCTTTGGTGAATTTCTGCAGTGCATCATGAGTGAGTTGCTCGCTGCAGTATTCCTGGCCTCTGACCTTCTCTTGTAGCCACTGTGTTTATGTGGTGAGTCCAGTTGAGTTTCTGGTCAATGATAACCCCAGGATGTTGATAGTGGGGTATTCAGTGATAGTAACACCATTGAATGTCAAAGGGTGGTGGTTAGATTGTCTCTTATTGGTGATAGTCATAGCCTGGCATTTGTGTGGTGCAAATGTCACTTACCACTTGTCAGGCTAAGCCTGGATATTGTCCAGATCTTGTTCATTTAAACACAAACTGCTTCAGTATCTGAGAAGTCGTGATTGGTACTGAACATTGTGAAATCGTTGGCGAACATCCCCACTTTTGACCTTATGATGGAGGGAAGGTCATTGATGAAGCAGCTGAAGATGGTTGGGCCGAGAAGACTACCCTGAGATGACTGACCTCCAGCAACCACGACCATCTTCCTATGTGTCAGGTATGACTGCAACCACCAGAGAGTTTGCCCCCTGACACGCATTGATTCCAGTTTTGTTCGTGATCTTTGATGCCACACTCGGTTGAATACAGCCTTGATGTCAAGGGCTGTCAGTCTCACCTCACCTCTGGAATTCAGCTCTTTTGTCCATGTTTGAACCAAGGCTGTAATGAGGTCAGGAGTGGAGTGGCCCTGGCAGAACCCAAACTGGGCATCACTGAGCAGGTGCTGTTTGATAGCACTGTTACTGACACCTTCCATTACTTTACTGATAATCGAGAGGTGACAGATGGGGCAGTAATTGGCTGGGTTGGATTTGTCCTACTTTTTGTGTACAGGATATACCAGGGAAAATTTCCACATTGTCGGGTAACTGTACTGGAAGAGCTTGGCTAGGGGAGCGGCAAGTTCTGGAGCAGAAGTCTTCAGTACTGTTGCCGAAATGTTGTCAGGGCCCGTAGCCTTTGCAATATCCAGTGTCTCCAATCGTTTCCTGATATCACATGGAGTGAATCGAATTGGCTGAAGACTGGTATCTGTAATGCTGGGGACCTCTGGAGGAGGCCGAGCTGGATCATCCACTTGGCACTTCTGGCTGAAGATTGCTGCGAATGCTTCAGCCTTTTGCACTGATGTGCTGGGCTCTTCCATCATTGAGGATGGGGATATTTGTGGATCCTCCTCCAGTGAGCTGTTTAATTGTCCACCACCATTCATGACTGGATGTGGCAGGATGCAGAGCTTAGATCTGATCCGTTGGTTGTGGGATCACTTAGCTCTGTCAATCTTTGCTGCTTTTGCTGTTTGGCATGCAAGTAGTCCTGTTTGGCATGCAAGTAGTCCTGTTTGGTGGCTTCACCAGGTTGACACCTCATCTTCAGGTATGCCTGGCGCTGCTCCTGACATGCCCTCCTGCGTTCTCCATTGAACCAGGGTTGATCCCCTGGCTTGATGGTAATGGTTGAGTGGGGGATATGCTGGGCCATGAGGTTACAGATCATGCTGGAGTACAATTCTGCTGCTGTTGATGGCCCATAACGCCTCATAGATGCCCAGTCTTGAGTTGCTAGATCTGTGTGAAGTCTGTCTCATTTAGCACAGTGATAGTGCCACACAACACGATGGAGTTTATTCTCAATGTGAAGGCGGGACTTTGTCTCCACAAGGACTGTATGATGGTCACTCTTACCGATACTGTCATGGACAGATGTAACTGCAGCTGGCAGATTGATAAGGATGAGGTCAAGTATGTTTTTCCCTCTTGTTGGTTCCCTCACCACCTGCCGCAGACCCAGTCTAGCAGCTATGTCCTTTAGGACCCGACCAGCTCGATCTGTAGTACTGCTGCTGAGTCACTCTTGGTGGTGGACATTCAAATGCCCCACCAAGAGTATTTTTTAGCCCTTACCATCCTCAGTGCTTCTTCTATGTATTGTTCAACATGGAGGAGTACCGATTCATCAGCTGAGGGAGGACAGCATATGGTAATCAGCAGGAGGTTTCCTTGCCCATGTTTAACCAGAAGCCATGAGACTTCATAGAACAAAGAAAATTACAGCATAGAAACAGGTCCTTCGGCCCTCCAAGCCTGCACTGATCCAGATCCTCTATCTAAACCTGTCGCCTATTTTCCAAGGATCTGTATCCCTCTGCTCCCTGCCCACTCATGTATCTCTCTAGATACATCTTAAATGATGCTATCCTGCCCACCTGTACCACCTCCGCTGGCAACGCGTTCCAGGCACCCACGACCCTCTGCGTAAAGAACTTTCCACGCATATCTCCCTTAAACCTTTCCCCTCTCACCTTGAAATCGTGACCCCTAGTAGTTGAGTCCCCCACTCTGGGAAAAAGCTTCTTGCTATCTACCCTGTCTATACCTCATGATTTTGTAGACCTCAATCAGGTTCCCCCTCAACCTCCGTCTTTCTAATGTAAATAATCCTAATCTACTCAATACCCCGTCCGATGAATGAAAGCACCTCCTCCCACCCACCTTCCTGCAAAAACGCCATCCCTCATTCCCAATTCATTTGCCTCCGCCGCATCTGCTCCCAGGATGAGGCATTCCACTCCCGTACATCTCAGATGTCCTCGTTTTTCAAGGACCACCACGTACCCCCCTCAGTGGTCGAGAACGCCCTCGACCGTGTCTCCTGCATTTCCCGTAACTCATCCCTCACACCCCCTCACCGCAATAACAACCAAAACAGAATCCCCCTCGTCCTCACGTACCACCCCACCAACCTCCGGATCCAGCGCATCATCCTCCGACACTTCCGCCATCTGAAATCCGACCCCACCACCAAAGACATTTTTCCCTCCCCACCCTTATCTGCTTTCCGGAGGGACCACTCTCTCCGTGACTCCCTTGTCCGCTCCACACTCCCCTCCAGCTCCACCACACCCGGCACTTTTCCCTGCAACCGCAGGATGTGCTACACCTGCCCCTACACCTCCCCCCTCACCCCCATCCCAGGCCCCAAGAAGACTTTCCACATCAAGCAGATGTTCACCTGCACATCTGCTAATGTGGTATACTGTATCCGCTGTTCCCGTTGTGGCCTCCTCTACATCGGGGAAACCAAGCGGAGGCTTGGGGACCGCTTTGCAGAACACCTGCGCTCGGTTGCACTAAACAACTGCACCTCCCAGTCGCGAACCATTTCAACTCCCCC
>NC_063335.1:114022887-114052391 GCF_021869965.1 Rhincodon typus | reverse complement strand
CTCATATTCCGCTTGGGAACCCTGCAGCCCAATGGTATCAATATGGACTTCACAACCTTCAAAATCTCCCCTCCCCCTACCGCATCCCAAAACCAGCCCAGCTTGTCCCTGCCTCCCTAACCTGTCCTTCCTCCCACCTATCCCTCCTCCCATCTCCAGCCCCAGCCCCATCTCCTACCTACTAACCTCATCCCACCCCCTTGACCTGTCCATCCTCCCTGGACTGACCTATCTCCTCCCTAACTCCCCACCTACACTCACCTTTACTGGCTCCATCCCCGCCTCTTTGACCGGTCTGTCTCCTCTCCACCTATCTTCTCCTCTATCCATCTTCTATCCGCCTCCCCCTCTCTCCCTATTTATTTCAGATCCCCCTTCCCCTCCCCCATTTCTGACGAAGGGTCTAGGCCCGAAACGTCAGCCTTCCTGCTCCCCTGATGCTGCTTGGCCTGCTGTGTTCATCCACCTCTACACCTTGTTATCTCAGATTCTCCAGCATCTGCAGTTCCTACTATCTCTGGTAAAACTGAATGGCTTGCTTGGCCATTTCAGAGGGCAACTGAGAGTCAACCACATTGCTGTGGGTCTGGAGTCACATGTAGGTGAGAATGGCAGATTTTCTTTCCCCAAAGGACATTAGTGAACCAGATGGGCTTTTCCAACAATGGGCAATGATTTCATGGTCGTCAGTAGATTTTTAATTCCAGACTTTTTTAAAATTGAATTCAAATTCCACCATCTGCCAGGGTCCCCACAACATTGGCTGGGTTTCTGGATTAATAGTCTCGCAATAATACCACGAGACCAATAGGTGTAGTGACTGTAAGTCAGTATTTTTAAATTTAATTATGGATGAGGACAAAAATTGATTTGAAAATAAAGGTTTTTGAAACGGAGGAAGATTGATTTTAACAGGATAAGGCAGGATCTGGCGAAAGTTGACTGGGAGCAGCTAATTGCAGGAAAATTCACATCAGAGCTTTGGGACTAATTCAAAAGGGTAATAGTGAGAGTGGAGGGGTAACATATTCCTGTAAAGATGAAGGGTGGCACCAACAAGTCAAGAGAGTCCTGGATGCCGAGAGATGTGTATGATTAGATAATTTTTAAAAATGCATTAGAGGAGTCTGGAAAGGGCAGTGAATTACTTAAAAGCAAATTAGAAGAATGAAGAGACAACATGTAAAAACACTGGTGGGTAACAGTAAGGAAAATCCAAAGGCATTTTATCAATACATTAGGGGCTAGAGAATAACCGCAAAAAGAGACATGTCAGAAATATTTAGATGAGCATTTGAAATGCCAACACATACAAGGCCAAGTGTTAGAAAATCAGACTTGAATAGATGGATAGACAAACAGGAGACTGGAAGAACACAGCAAGCCAGGCAGCGTCTGGAGGAAAGGAGCAGTCAAATATTTCGAGTATTACCCTTCTCCAGGACTCCTTCTTCAGTCTTGAAGAAGGGTAATACCGGAAACGTTTGACTGCTCCTTTCCTCCAGATGCTGCCTGACTTGCTGTGTTCTTCCTGCCTCCTGTTTGTCTACCTTGGATCCCAGCATCTGCAGTTTTTTTTGTCTCTTGAGTAGATGGATGTTTGATGAGCAGTGCAGACACGATGCACTGAAAGGCCTCTTTCTATGCTGGACAATTTCTGCGATTTTGTGACTCACTCACACACAGATGTGCGCACACCCACGACACCCTCATGATCACGTGCAAACACATCCACTCACATTATCATTTGCAGACTCTTACACGCACACACACACAAACTGTCACACAACCCACATGTGCAGACGATCTCTTCCTCTCTCACACACAAGACTCTAGTGTCATTGTAACTGTGATACTCTGTCTCTATTGCAGGCTGATATAGGCTTTTTCAGAACTGCCACCGTTCCACATTTTTTTAAAAAGTTGCCTCCCTAACTCAGATTAGAGGAGGGGAATCTCCCTGAAATGTGAGGTTGCTGATGGTTCTACTGAAGTGTAGTTTTGAACAGTATGTTTTTGGTGAGGCTGTTGACGCGGGGCCAATGGAGGCTGAATTGCTCTACGACAGCCGAGTAATTCACACGTTCACCTTCTGTTAATTCCTATCTGCAACATCAATTAAATTGTTTGTAGAAACTAATTGAATGTGGCTTAATCACACATCTTAATAGCTTTACACGGTTTGAACTTCCTGTTAATTCGAGTAATAAAATAAAATGAGTGCGCTGGCTGTGTAATTAGCGAGGTGGCTTGTGAAGAAATTAGTGCTTTATGGCTTGTAATAAAGAGAGTGCTGCCGCCTAATTCTGACGGACTCTTGCTGCAATCTGCTGATTCTGAATTTTTCCTTTTAATTTGCACTTGGCTGCCGAGTGTTAATTGTATTTTAAAGGGACAGGCATGCTTTTACTTTCTCAGTCTCCACCAATGAATTCACCTCCTCACGGCCCTTCCACCCAACTCCTTTTAAAATGCCCTGCTGAAGTTGCAGGCTTCCAATCAAATTTGCCTTCTTGGGCTGTAAATGTTCTCAGATCCATCCAGACGGCACTTGCCTCATTCAAACTAAAAATTGACTGTTGTCTGCCTCACCACCATGGGATGTGAAAGCACAATTCATTCACACTAAAATCCCAGTTATATTCAATATTCAGGGATCACTGCACTGTCAGAGGATCAGCGCTGAAGGAGCGCCGCACTGTCAGAGGGTCAGCGCTGAGGGAGTGCTGCACTGTTGGAGGGTCAGTGCTGAGGGAGCGCCGCACTGTCAGAGGGTCAGAGCTGAGGAAATGCTGCACTGTCGGAGGGTCAGAGCTGAGGAAGTGCCGCACTGTCGAGGGTCAGCATTGAGGGAGCGCCGCACTGTTGGAGTGTCAGCGCTGAGGGAGAGGGCACTGTCGGAGGGTCGGTACTGAGGGAGTGTCACACTGTTGGAGCGTCAGTGCTGAGGGAATGCTGCACTGTCAGAGGGTCAGCGCTGAAGGAGCGCCGCACTGTCGGAGGGTCAGCCCTGACGGAGCGCCTCACTGTCATGGACATACACACCAAGGTACCTCTGATCCTCAGTGCTTCCCAGATTCCTGCTGTTCATCATGTATTCCCTTGCCTTGTTTGCCCCTCCCAAGTTCATCACCTCACACTTACCTGGATTGAAATCCATTTGCCAGTGACTAGCCCATCTGATCAACCCATCTGTATACCTCTGTAATCCTCCTCACTATTTACAATTCTGGCAATTTTTGTATCATCTTGTGAACTTACTGATCAACCTTTCTACATTCAAGTCTAACTCGGTAATCTCAACCACAAGGACCCCAATACTGATCCCTGCAGAACCCCAGATGATACCGGCTTTTAGTCACAAAAACACCCCGCGACCATCACTCTCTGTTTCCTGCCACTCAGCCAATTCTGGATCCAATTAGCCAAATTTCCTTATCATTTTCTAATTACTGCACAAATTATTGGAAGCATTTTTAAATGATCAGGTAAACTGTCACTTAGAAAGGCACGGAATAATCAAGAATATTCAGCATTTATTTGTTAATTGAAGATTGTACCCGATTAACTTGATTGAATTTTTGGAGGAAGATTGATGAGAGTAGTGCAGTTGTAATCTGCATGGATTTTAGCAAGGCTTTTGAAAAGATCCCAAATGGCAAACTGGTTAAAAAACAATACAAGCCCATGGGATGCAGGGAAATGCAGTGACCCAGACACAACATTGACTCAGTGGCAAGAAACAAAGGGCAATGATTGACAAGCATTTCTGCAAATGATAGGCTGTTTACATTGGATTCATTACAATGTCCCCCACTTGCTGAAATCTTTTTTTAGTCACCAGTACAAGGGAATTGATAAAAATATTTACAGATGACACAACTGCCAGCCACATGGCTGATATTGTGGGGGAAAGCTGGCGACTGCAAAAAGATATCGATGGGCTGGTCAGGAGAAGTGAACTTGGTAGATGGACTATAATGTAGGATAATGTGAGGTTATGCATTTTGGCAAGATGGCTAGAGAATATTATCTGAATGGAGAAAGACCGCAGAAAACTGTGAAATAGAGGGATTTGAGAGTCCGCATTGCTTGAATTTTGCAGTATTATTGCAAAACTATTAATCCAGAGACTGAGGTAATGTTCTGGGCTCCTAGGTTCAAATCCTGCCATGATTGGTGGTGGAATTTGATATCAGTAACAATCTGGAATTAAGAGTTTAATGATGACCATCATCGATTGTTGGAAAAACCCATCTGGTTCACTAATGTCCTTTAGGGAAGGAAACGGCTGTTCTTACCTGGTTTGGCCTACATGTGACTCCAGACCCACAGCAATGTGGCTAACTCTTAACTATCCTCTGGACAATTAGGGATGGGTAATAAATGCTGGTCCAGCAACAATACCCATATCCAAGAAATGAATTTGAAAAAAGTCACGAAAAGTTAGCATCCGGTTCAGCGGGTAATAGGTAAGGCAATTAGAATGTTGGCCTTTATTTCAGACCAGATTGACTATAGACCTTGCTGACACCAGCCGAACAAATTCCGGACCACGTTGACTCCAGACCGTGCTGCCACCAGATGATGCTGATTCCAGACCACGCTGTCTCCAGACTGCACTGATTGTAGACCACAATACTCTCAGTTCCTTTGTCGAGATGAATAGGAATTTCAGTACTTCTGGCAATAGATTGTTGCAAATACTTTAGCCTTATCTTTTGTACTGATGTGCTGAGACTTGTGGAGCCTTCCCCTCCACTGAGTTGTCTAATTGTTCACCACCATTCACGACTGGATGTGGCAGGACTTCAGAGCTTCAGTCTGATCCGTTGGTTGTTGGATCATTGATCTTCTGTTGTAGTTCCACTGGTTATACTGCATTTTAATGCATGGTCATAAGAAATCAGTGCAGATCTAAGTTTCTGATTGGCTATATGGGTGATTTACTGGTGGCGGTTATGGTTAAAAAAAAGGTCACGGTGAGTTGGTGATGAGAAAGCTGCTCAGTAGTGTGTAAGAGCACTTCTGGATAACAAGAAAAGAAATTGGTGCAGGAGTGGGCCATTCAGTCCATTAAACCTGTTCTGCCATTCAACAGAATCCCTACAGTATGCAAAAAGGCCATTTGGCTGATGGAGTCTGCACCAACCCTCCAAAGAGCATTCTACCCAGACCAGCCCCCTGACCCTATCCCTGTAACCCCACATTAACCATGGTCAATCCACCTAACCTGCATGTCTTTGGACTGTGGGAGGAAACAGGAGCACCCAGGGGAAACCCACACAGACACATGAAGAATATGCTAACTCCACACAGACAGTCACCCAAGGCTTGAATTGAACCCAAGTCCCTGACACTGTGAGGCAGCAGTGCTAACTACTGAGCCACCCTAATAATGATTTGTAGCTGATCTGATTCTGTCCTTAACTTCACTTTCCTGCCTGCCCCTCATCAGGCATGATTCTGTTTTCAATCAAAAAAGTGTCAAGCTCTTGCTTGACTCTGTTCAATGATGCAGGCTCCACTGCTTGCTTGGGGAGGAAATATTAAACACTGGCAGCTCCTTTGGGAGAAGTAATTGCTCCTGACCTCCATATTAAATGAATGTGGTAATTCCAGAATGCACTGACAATGGATCACACTTACTCTGGAACACACTGATTCCAGACAGCGCTGACTGCAGACTGTGCTGACCCCAAACCACGCTGACTCGTGACTGGACTGATTGCAGACCGCACTGACTCTGGAAAGCATTGATTCCAGACAGCGCTGACTCTGGACCATGCTGACTCCTGACTGCGCTGATTGCAGATTGCACTAATTACAGACTGCACTGATTCCAGATTGTGCTGATTCTCTTCTGCCCTGATGCAGGACCACACTGATTCCAGATCGCACTCATTCCAGACCACGCTGATTCAAGACCGCACTGATTCTAGTCTGCCCTGAAGCGGGACCGCATTGATTCCAAACCGCACTGGCTCCAGCCTGCACTGAATGTGGACTGCTCTAACTCTGGTGTCTGCTAATATACTCTGATCTCCTTTAAGTATAATGGGAGTCATTCTTATTGAGATGTGAGTAATTGAAGTCTGGACATCTCTGCAGCCACCAAAGCAGTTAATTCTGTGATAGATGCTGATGAGCTTGTAGCTTGTAAATGTACATGCTCCAAAACCCCAAATTCTGAAAGCTGTGTTTACATTTCATGTCTTTCTCTGGGCTAAGTCTCCTTTTTCTCCATGCACAAAATGTTACCACAATATGTCATATTTTCACAAACCATTCGTAATTTTTGAAAGTTTCAGTTAGTGAACAAAAAAACTGCCCCCTTTTCATTGAAGAGAATGTTGTGTCACCTGGTTCTACCTCTAGATGCCCAGTGCCAGTTTGTTGGTAAACTCCATGCCTGGTTATTTATGTTGCTGCCTCAGGGACGGATATCGTTTCTAATGCTCTCTCTCTCTGCTGCCCATTAGGATTATATGCAGAATGTTCATGGTAAGGAAATTGACCTGCTACGGACAACGGTTAAAGTGCCAGGCAAGAGGCCTCCACGGGCAACAGCCGGTAATGCTCCAAGTGCCAGCCCCAAAACTAATGGGCTCACCAAGGACAGGAGTAACCTGCAACTGGCTGCGAATCCGGGTAAGTGATGGTGCTTTTCCAACAGGTGCTTGCACTGTGCTGGATTGTTTGGAGGATGTTCACACTTTGTGACTGTAGTGAACTTTGAATCATTGCAGGGGCAACATTGGTGTCAGTGTTAGACTATTGCTTACACTTCATTGGTTCAAATTTAGGATCAGGGCTGGTTAACAATCAGTATCAGTGATTGTTGTTGGTGGGATCAATGGCAGTGATTAGTGTTGGTGATCAGTGTAAGTGATCAATATCGGTGATCACTGGTGATCAATGTAAGTGATCAATATCGGTGAGTGGTGTTGGTGATCAGTGTAAGTGATCAATATCGGTGATCGGTGTTGGTGATCAGTGTTGATGTCTGGTCTGTGGTCAGTGTTGGGGCTGGTTGGTGCCATTGTTTGGTGTCAGTGATCTGTTTTGGTGCAGTTGGTGATCTGTTTTGGTGCCCGTTGATGTTTAGTGCCAGTTTAACTCTAGTGATACACATATCTCTGCTGATGAAAATAGAAGATCAGTTCATATGGCAAACAGAAACTGTTGAATCTTTGGTTGGAATGAAATGAAAGTGGTGATTGTGACTGTTTGAAAATTCAGCCTCTTAAACAGATAATTGAGGTAGGGATATTGGTGATTCTGCAGTATCTTATAAAGGATATAACATTAATTACCTGGAAGCTTGAGTTCTAAACTGGACGGAACCAGGTATCAAACTATGTTTGATTTGTGTTTCACACTGTGTGGTTTAAGAAATGGAGGAAATAGTTTAAGTTTCATTTTTGAGTTCTGCAGTTTCAGGCTGTTAGAGGATTTGTTTCCAAACATTTTAATAAGTGTTTTTAAACCTTTTAGATGAATTATTTAATAATTTTGAAACAAAGGGAAAAAATAGAAACATAGATGTTCTGTTACATAGCCAGAAGGTGTCCCACAATACAGGGAGACAGAAGTGAAAATAAAAGACAAGAGCCATCAGAACTTCAAGTATTGTGCTGGTTTATTTCAGAGAGAGAAGCAGGGCATTCAGAGCAAAAAAAGTCTTGTAGCAGCAATCATACAGTTTAGCAGTCTCTAATGCAGTCTGGGCAGAAGAAAAGAAGTCCTGAGTGGCTTAAAAGCACTCAGTAAGAGTAAATCTCCAGATTTAGAAGTGTCTGTGGAAGAGGAGTTTAAGGAACCCATGCAGGAAATAAATGGAAACCAAAAGAACTGCGGATGCTGTAAATCAGGAACAGAAACAAAGTTGCTGGAAAAGCTCAGCAGGTCTGGCAGCATCTGTGAAGGAGAAAACAGAGTTAACCTTTCGGGTCCAGTGACCCTTCCTCAGAACTGATGGTGGCTGGGAAAACATCAGTTTATACGTCAGTTAAACGTCAGTTTTCCCAGCCACCATCAACTCTGAGGAAGGGTCACCGGATCCGAAATGTTAACTCTGTTTTCTCCTTCACAGATGCTGCCAGATCTGCTGAGCGTTTCCAGCAACTTTGTTTTTGTTCAGGAAATAAATGGGCTGTGTTAACTCTTGTGTTAAGTGACTCAGGAAGAGGCATTAACGAAAGAAATCGCACTGAGTGAATGCAAAGGATTTCTGAGTAGAAACCAATTTCCGACACAATATTGAACAAGGAAACTGGGTTCATAAAGGCTGCAATGAGGAATTTTTGTTGTGTGAAGGGGATTTTGTGTACTGACTGGCTCTGACACAGTGTAGGATTAGACTGAGTGGAGCAGGCTACAGGGCTGCCAAGCTCCTCCCCTATCACTGTTGTGCCAAAAACTGATTGACTTGCAAAGAGCTTTTGTATTTCTCATGGGATGTGGGCTTCACTGGCTAGGTCAGCATTTATTACCCATTCCTAGATGCTCTCAAGAAGGTATTGGTGAATTATATTCTTGAACACTACAATCTTTGTACTGTAGGTTAACCCACAATGCTATTAGGGAGGGAGTTCCAGGTTTTTGACCCAGCAGCAGTGAAGGAGTGGCGATATATTTCCAAGTCAGGATTGTGAGTGGCTTGGAGGGGAACTTGCAAGTGATGCTGCCCTTGTCCGTCTAGATGAAAGTGGTTGTGGGTTTGGAAGGTTCTATTGAAAGAGCCATGGTGAGTTACTACAGTGCATCTTGTAGATGGTACACACTGCTGCTCCTGTGTGTTGGTGATGAACAGAATGTGTATTGAAGATGGTTGATGGGTTGACAGTCAAAGGGATTGTTTTGTCCTGTATAGTGTCAAGCTTCTTGAGAGTGTTGCACTCATCCAAACAAATGGGTAGTATTTATAAACTCCAGACTTGTGCCTTGTGGATAGTGGACAGTCATTAAGGAGTCAGGAGGTGAGCGACTCATTATAATATTTCTAGCTTCTGACGAGCTCTTGCAGCCACAGTGATTACTAGGCTTGTCCAGTTCAGTTTCTAGTTAATGGTAACCCTCAGGATACTGACAATGAGGGATTCAGTGATGATAATGCCATTGAAAATCAAGAGAAAATAGATTCTATCTTGTTTGAGATAGTCATTGTCTGACACTTGTGAGGTATGAATGTCATCGCCACACATTAGTCCAATCTGGATATTCTCCAGGTCTTGCTGCATTTGAACAGGAATCAGTGTTATGAAGTTGGGTAGAGAATTGTGAGGTGGAAGGCAGGAAGCTAAAATGTTGGTTGCTTTAAGAGATTTGTGATTTGTCTGTACTTAGAAATATTTAAAAAATGTGTCTGTTGGTAATAGCTGAAGTTGCCAGTGCAGAGAGCCTCAAAAAGTGAAACAAGTGTATCAAAAATGCATTACTTGTTTTGATGTTGTGACAAGTTTGAATTCAGCCAATTAATTTAAACGAAGAACCTAGAAACAGAAAGCCAACTGAATTTAAAATCTGATGGTGTTGACAACCTAAAAGCAATCTTACTATAAGAATTTGATTGTCATTACGGGTATATAAAACGAGGGCATTTGGAAAATCGATGAGAGACAACTGTGATCTGCCAGAGTTAGCACCATTCTGCTCTCAGAGAAAGCCCATCTAATTAATCAAATGTACCATGGTATTTTAGCTCAAAGTCCTTATTGAAGAAATTATAGAGATAAAACATCCTTGACAGCGAAATTAGCAGAAGACATTTTTGAAGAGGGTGGAGACGACAGAATATTCCAGAAGAGAGTCAATGCGAACTTGGAGAGATTAAGTTATAATTTATGGCTTCTTATTAATTGGGTTTATATTAATGGGACTTGTCTTTATTTAAACAACATTCCAATAGAATTTAAACCAGTTAGGAAGTAGTTAGTAGTTTAAGGGTGAATTGTCAGTTTGTTAGTAATTTTGTTAATTTGTTCATTGTTGGGTTAAATAAATACATTGTTTCTTGTTACTTGTAAAGTGGAGATCAGGGATTTTCTTTCTTTTAACCACTCATTTAATAGATTACAAGGGGAAAGACGAGCTTCTCTGGGTGTTTCAGGGGTAATTATTAGAGGAGAACCCCTACTCCTACCATAGCGGATGGGGGCTTGTGTTTTAGTTTAATTATCGGAGGGGTTCGGCCATTCCCTATCATAATAACAATAGAGGGTTCAAGTCCGGGATCTGGATGGATTTAGACAGATCAAGTCCGGGATCTGGATGGTTTGAGTGCGGGATCTGGACGCTGCGTGTACGGGATCTGAACGGATTTAGGTAGATTTAAACAGACTTGGGGATTACTGTCCTAGATCTTTAAATAAAACTTAGGTGAGAACAAAGTCTGTTTAATTTCTGTTACTTGTTGTTGGTTAAATTAAAAGTGAGAAATGGCTCTTAACATTGTTAAAGAGGTACTGAGGTTTGAAGATGCTTCCCAAATTTGCCAAGAAAGTTCAGAAAAACGGAGGAAGGGATATACTATTAGAATTAACAAACAGATCAGAATTGGATTTAACTCAGGATAAAAGGAAAGCTGAAATTGTAATGGAGTTACTCAAGCACTTAGGTATATCAGATAAGCAGGCAAGTGCAGTGGAGTTAGAAAAACTTAGATTGCAAATGAGACAACTGGAGTTAGAGAATGAAAGGAAGGCGAGAGAGTTTGAATTACGATTACAAGCAGAAGAAAGGGAAAGAAGAGCCATGTTAGAAGATAAAGAAAGGGAGAGAAGGTTCTTAGCTGAGCAAAAAGAAAGAGAGGGAGAAAGAGAGAGAGAGTTTGAACTTTAGAAGTTTCAAACTGAACAGGAAAGTCAATTTAAAAGGATGGAGATGAAGATAAAAGAGGCTCAGTCAGGAGGAGAATGATGAGCAACCCCATGATAGCCAAAGACATTGTAGGGATGGTATACAAATGTGTTAAAACATTACCAAAATTCAATGAAAAAGATGTAGAAACCTTTTTGATTTCATTTGAGAAACTGACTAGGCAGATGAATTGGCCAGAGGATATGTAGGTAATGTTAATTCGGACCAAGTTGGTAGGCAGGGCGAGTGAGGTATTCGCAGCACTGTCAGATGAGTTGTCAAGAGATTATGGAGAGGTTAAACAGGCTATTTCGAGTGCCTATGAATTGATACCAGAAGCATATAGACAACGGTTCAGAAACATAAAGAAGGAACCAAGTCAGATTTATGTCGAATTCGAAAGAATTAAACAGAGCAACTTTGATAGATGGGTGAGGGCATTAAAGGTAGAAAGTACAAATGAGGATCTTAGAGAGATTATTGTGCTGGAGGATTTTAAAAATTCACTTCCAGAGATAATAAGGACTCATATTGAGGAACAGAAAGTTACCAAAGTAAGAAGAGCTGCAGAGATGGCGGATGAATATGCATTAGTCCATAAATTAAAATTTAGCTTCCAACAGCAATTTCATGCTGTGAGGGATAGAAATTGGGAAAAAGGGAGATCCTTCACTGAAAAACAAAAAGTAGATCACACTGGGAGCTGTTTACTACAGATGAAAAAAGAAACCCAAGCGGGTGAATAGGAGGCATGAAACTTCAGGTGTTTTCACTGCAATAAGGTAGGACACACAAAGTCGCAGTGCTGATGGTTTAAGAAAGGCACTAGGAAAAAGGATGTGGTAAAAGAGGCTCAACCAATGGGATTATTTAAGGTAGTAAAGGGTGCCCGATCTCTACAAAGACTTCACCTCTGTGGGTAAGGTTTACTCAGGAAGAACAGGGAGAGAAGGTAAAGAAGTTAAAATATTGAGAGATACGGGAGCTGGTCAATCTCTAATAGTAAGAGATGAAAGTATTTTCACTCCCTCTGAAATGTTACCTGAGACAGCGGTAACCTGTGGAATAGATGGACAGAGGTTTAACATTCCCCTGTGTGAGATAAGGTTGGAAAGTCCAATCAAGACTGGGGAAGTTAAAGTGGGAGTGATTAAATGAGTGCCAATTCCAGGAATACAGTTTGTTCTTGGAAACACCTGGCAGGAACAAAACTGGGAGTGACATCCCTTGCAGGGGAGAAGCTGAAGAAAAACCAGGAACTGAAGAGTTAAAAGAAAAATTTTCCAGACTGTGTGGTGTCAAGATCCCATAGTCAAAGGTTAAAGCAAGAGGGGAAAACCAAAGAGAAAGATGAAGGAGTTAAGGTCCAGTTAGCTGACACCCTGTTTGACAAAATGATCAAGGAAGAACCTAAACAGGTAGAGGGTCAGGCAAAGGTGTTTAGTTCTGATACATTACTGGAGTTACGACAAAAAGATGAGACAATTAATGATCTATATCGTAAAGCTTACTCGAAAAAGCAATCAGAATATATTTCCGACTGTTATTATTTTAAGGATTCTATCCTTATTATTTCAAGGATTCTATCCTTGAAAAGAATCCTAAGGTGAAAATGGAGACCTTGGCAGGTTGGTGCGGATGTGAAATGAGTGGAAGTGCACCAGGTTGCGTTGCCGCTAGCTTACGGATAGCAAGTTTTACGGGTAGCACATGAATTACTGGTAAGAGGTTATTTAGGAGTGAGGAAGACTCAGGCTAAAATACAAAAGCACTTCTATTGGCCTGGATTGCATGAGGATGTAGTTGAATTTTGCTGTACCTGTCATATATGTCAAATGATAGAAAAGCCATAGGAAGTAATAAAACTAGCATCTTTGGAAAGGGAACCAGAGAAAAAGCTATTGGTTACTGCCCCACAGAGTGAGGAATCAGAATCTGAATCATTTGATTTTGATGTGCCTCGAAGTAAGTTAAACAATGAGGGAGTTCTTAGAGAATGGAATAGGATAGTGAGCTATCTGTCTCAGGAACAGAGGACTGAATTGAAAGGCATGGAATATGAGGGCATCTGTGGGAATAGAACAGGGAGGACTAGTACTATAATGCATGAGGTTGATGTAGGGAATGCTGTTCCAAAAAAACGGCACCCCTACAGGCTTATAGCTCTTAAAGCCGCACAGGTACAGAAGGAAGGGGAAGCGATATTGCAAGAAGACGTCATCGAGCCAAGTCAAAGTGAATAGAAGTCTGATGGTACTCAACAGTTCTGCATGGATTGTTGGAAAGTCAACGCCATAACTATAAGACCATAAGACATTAGGAGCTGAAATTGGACCATGCAGCCCATCAGATCTGCTCTGCCACTCAATCATGGCTGATAAGTTTCTCAACTCTATTCTCCTGCTTTCTCCCCGTGATCCTCTGCTAACCCTTGATCCCCTTGACAGTGAAGAATCTATCTATCTACGTCTTAAATATACTGGATGACCTGGCCTCCGCAGCCTTCTGTGGGAGTGAATTCCATAGATTCACCACTCTCTGGCTGAAGAAGTTTCTCCTTATCTCTGTTCTAAAAGATCTTCCCTTTACTCTAAGACTGTGCCCTCGGGTCCTAGTCTGTCCTACCAGTGGAAACATCTTCCCAACATCCATTCTATCCAGGCCATTCAGTGTTCTGTAAGTTTCAATTAAATCCCCCCTCATCCTTCTAAACTCCATTGAGTATAGACCCAGAGTCCTCAAACATTCCTCATATGTTCAGCTTTTAATTCCTGGGAACTAAATTGGACTCATACCCAATTTGAAGGCTGGAGGACTGTGTGGAAAAAGTTGGACAAGCCACGTATGTCACCAAGTTGGACTTACTCTGTGGTTACTGGCAAGTACCTTTATCAGGGACAGCAAAAGAAGTTTTTGCATTTGTAACCCCAAATGAACTGTATCAATTCAAAGTAATACCCTTTGGTATGAAGAATGCGCCAGCCACATTTCAAAGACTTATGAACAGAGTTGTGGCAGGACTGAATAATTGTGCTGTCTATATAGATAATGTCGTCATCTTTATCCATTCATGGAAAGAACACATCGTGTATTTAGCAGAGCTCTTTGAAAGACTAAGGGAGGCAAAACTGGTTATAAACTTAGCAAAGACTGAATTCGTGAAGGCAGAAGTGATGTTCTTGGAACATAACATCGACATGGAAGGATCACCCCGAGGAACATAAAGACGAAGGCCATCAAGGAATTTCCAAGACCATCCTTGAAGAAAGAGGTGCTTCAATTTTTGGGACTGAGCGGATTCTACTCGAAGTTTGTGTCGAACTTTAGTAGCGTGGTGGTACCACTGATGGATTTGCTAAAGAAGAACACAAAATTTCGGTGGACAGAACAATGCAAGGAGGCATTTGAGAATTTAAAACCGTATTAACCACTGCACCAGTTTTAGCTACAAAATGTCTCGAAACTCTTTAAAGTCGCTATTGATGCCAGCAATGTAGGGGTTGGAGCTGTATTGATGCAGGAGGATGATGGCGGAATTAAAAGGCCAATTGGATATTTTTCTTGTGTGTTTTTTTTTGGAGATGGTTGTGTATTCACACCCCGAGCATCTCACGTTTTTCTAAAAATTTAAGGACAAAAATATGAGACTATTTCATTGGAGTCTTATGTTATAAGCTTTTAACTTAAAAATTGTACATGTTGCGGAATGGAAACATTTTATTGTAGATGAGTTATCACAGGTTTAAAGAAAATGTCCAGATAAGATAGAACCGGTATGGTCCAATGTTATATATATTTAGAATTAGTATGAAAGGTATAACTTTAGAGTACTGAATTATGTATTTCATGGTAATAGTCTTAAGATTTAGAAAAAAGAAGCCATCTTTCTAGAAATTTAAAAAAAAACTATGTTTGTGAGCAGCAGCTGAAGTTGCCAGTAAAGAGAGCCTCAAAAAGTGAAACAAGTGTATCAAAAATGCATTTTTGGTGGCAGGCAAAAAGGCAGTCTTATTTTGATAACAAAGTGTGGAACTGGAGGAACACAGCAGGCCAGGCAGTATCAGAGGAGCAGGAAAGCTGTTCCTTTTTCTGAAGAAGGGTCCTGGGAAGGGTCTTGACCTGAAACGACAGCTTTCCTGCTCCTCTGATGCTGCCTGGCCTGCTGTGTTTCTCCAGCTCCACATTTTGTTATCTCTGACTTCAGCATCTGCAGTTCTTGCTATCTCAGTCTTGTTCTGATGTTGTGACAATGAGTTTGAATTCGGCCAATTAATTTAAACGAAGCACCTAGAAACAGAAAGCCAATTGAATTTAAATCTGATGGTGTTGACAACCTAAAACCAATCTTACTATAAGAATTTGATTGTTATTACGGGTATACAAGATAAGGGCATTTGGAAAATCGGAGAGCCAACTGTCATCTGAAAGAGAGAGACAACTGTGATCTGCCAGAGTTAGCACCATTCTGCTCTCAGAGAAAGCCCATCTAATTAATCAAAAGTACCATGGTATTTTAGCTCAAAGTCCTCATTGAAGAAATTATACAGATAAAACTTCCTTGACAGCAGAATTAACAGAAGAAAGGCATTTGTGAAGAGAGTGGAGACGAACAGAATATTCCAGACGACAGTCAATGCGAACTTGAAGAAATTAAGTTATAATTTATGGCTTCTTATTAATTGGCTTTATATTAATAGGACTTGTCTTTATTTAAACAGTATTCCAGTAGAATTTAGACCAGTTAGGAAGTAGTTAGTAGTCTAAGTGGGAATTTTGTTAATTTGTTCATTGTTGGGTTAAATAAATACATTGTTTCTTGTTACTTGTAAAGTGGAGATCAGGGATTTTCTTCCTTCTAACCACTCATTTAATAGATTACAAGGGGAAAGGCAACCTTCTCTGGGAGTTTCGGGGGTAATTATTAGAGGGGAACCCCTACTCCTATCATAACGGATATGGGTTTATGTTTTAGTTTAATTATCGGAGGGGTTCAGCTATTCCCCATCGTAACTTCAGTCACAAATGCTGCTGAACATGTGCAAAATCATTAGCAAACATCCCACTTTTGACCTTATGATGGAGGGAAGATCATTGATGAAGCAGCTGAATATGGTTGAGCCTAGGACACTACCCTGAGGAACTCCTATGCAGATGTCCTGGAGCTGAGATGACTGGCTTCCAACAACCACGGCCATCCTCCTATGTGCCGGGTATGATTCCAACCAGCAGTGAGTTATCCCCCGATACCCATTGACTCCAGTTTTGCTCGGGCCCCTTGATACCAAATGTGACCTTGATGCCAAGAGCTATTTCTCACACCATGTGGTGGCAGATGTGTAAAATATTATCATTTTTGAAACTTGGATTGTTTAAAAAGAGTGGCATATGGTTATTGCTCAATCTCTTTTCATAAGGCAAGACCTCCATTATCTCCTCACTCGCTATGTCAAACTGCTCAAGTACCTCACAGACCCTCTCCCCGAATTCTGTACCTACATCCTCATTCTCCAAAGTAAAGATGTGAAGCACCTCATTTAACACCTGACCACTGTTCTCATTATCAGTGCGCATAGATTTTACCCTTTGTCCCTAATGGGCCCTATTGTTTGCCTGGTTATCCTCTTCCCCATGATATATTTATAGAATATCTTGGAATTCTCCCTAACTTTATGCACCAGCACTCTTTCATGCCCCCATTTGCTCTCCTAACTGTTTCTTCACATTCCCCTGCGCTTACAGTCATAGAGTCATACAGCATGGAAATAGACCCTTTGGCCCAACTCATCCATGCCAATCAGGTTTCCTAAACTGAACTAATCCCATTTGCTTGTTTTTGGCCCATATCCCTCTAAACCTTTCCTATCCATGTACCTGTCCAGATGTCATGACCAACCGTAACGTGATGTCCCAACTCCTGTACAAAATGCTCTGACTAATAAAGGCCAGCATGCCAAATGCCTTAATTTCACCACCCTATCTATCTGTGACACCACTTTTGAGGAACTGTGTACTTGCACCTGTAGGTCTGTCTGTTTGACATCACTCCCCAGGATTCTACCATTAATCTTCCCTAGTTTGTCTTACCAAAATGCAACAACTTGCATTTTATCTGAAATAAACTCTAACTGCTATTCCTTGGCCCACTGGTCCAGTTGATCCAGATCCTACTGTACTCTTAGATAACCTTCTTCAGTATACCAGCAATTTTGGTGTCATCTGCAACCTTACTATACTGTCATAGATCATAGAGATTTACAGCATGGAAACTGGTCCTTTAGCCCAACTTGTCCATGCCATCCAATTTTCACAATTAATCTAGTCCCATTTGCCTGCATTTGGTCCATATCCCTCCATACCTATGCCATCCTTGTACTTGTCTAAGTATTACTAAATGACAAAATTTTACTTGCTTCCACCACTACCTCTAGCAGCCCGTTCCAGACACTCACCACCCTCTTTGTAAAAAGGTTGCCCCTTTGGACCCTTTTGTGTCTCTCCCCCTCACCTGTACCCTCTAGGTTTAGATTCCCCCACCATGAGGAAAAGCTATTGGCTATCTACCGTATCTATGCCTCTCATGATTTTATAGACCTCTATAAGGTCACCCTCTCAGTCTCCTATGTTACAGGGACCTATAGTACAGTAGGGCTTCTTTTGATTTCCTTCCATAGAATGAGGGCATCTCTGGCTGGGCCAGCATTTATTGCCCCTCCCTAATTATTCAGAGCACAGTTAAGAGTCAGTCAGGGTCTAGAGTCACATATAGGTCGGACCGGGTAAGGATAGCGGTTTCCTTGCCTAAAGGACATTAGTGAACCAGATGAGTCTTTCCTGACAATTGACAGTTGACAATTGATTCATGGTCATCATTAGACCCTTAATTTAGATTTTCTTTTAATTGAATTCAAATACCCCATTCTGCCATGGTGGGATTCGAGCCAGGTCCCCTGAACATTAATCTAGGTCCTTGGATTAACAGTCCAGCAATGACATCACTAGGCCATTGCCTCCCCACAGTCAATAGGGGACATAGGTGTGAAGTGAAAGTTTAAAGGAGATGTGAGTGGCAAGTTGTTTACACAGAGTGTGTTAAATGTCTGGATGCGCACCCATAGGACATGCTGGATTCGGATACAATAGCAAAATTTAAGAGGCATCTTTGCAGGCATATGAATAGGCAGGGAATGGAGGGGTATGGACTGAGTCAAGGCAAGAGGTTTTTAGTTCAGAAAGGTATCAAGTGTCAGAGCAGGCTTGGTGGGCGAAGGGACTGTTTGTCTGCTGTTCTGTTTTTTATTCTAACAGTGATGCATTATTAGTGAGTGTACTGTAGCGATACTGTATATTAGGGGTGACAGTGTGGTATTTTACAGTTGGTGTACCGTAACAGTGCGATATATTAGGGGTGAGTGTCCTGTAACAGGTCAGTGTACAGTAACAGTGCGGTATGTTATGGTAGGTGTATCGTAACAGTGTGGTATATTACTGTGGGTGTACCGTAACAGCGTGGTAAATTAGGGGTGAGTATCCTGTAACAGTTTGGTATATTAAGGGTGAGTGTACTGTAACAGTGTGGTCTGTTAGGGGTGAGTGTACTGTAACAGTGTGGTCTGTTAGAGGTGAGTGTACAGTAATAGCGTGGTATATTAAGGTTGGTGTACTGTAACAACATGGTATCTTAGAGGTAAGTGCACTGTAACAACAGGGTATTTTAGGGGTGAGCGTATTGTAACAATGTGGTATATTAGGGGTGGGTGTTTTGTAACTGATGTGTATTAGGGATGAGTGCACTGTGACAGTGCAGTATATTAGGCGTGGGTATACTGTAACAGTGCGGGTATTAGGGTGGAAGTACTGTAACAATGTGGTATATTGGAGTGGATGTACTGTAACAGTGTGGTATATTAGGGTGGGTGTATGATAACAGTGCTGTGCATTAGGGGTGAGTGCACTGTAACAGTGTGGTATATTAGGGTAAGCGTACTGTAACAGTGTTATATTTGGGGTGACTGTACTGTAACCATGCGGTATATTGGGGTGGATGTACTATAACAGTGCAGCATGTTACGGTGTGTGTACGATAACAGTGTAGTATATTAGGGGTGCGTGTACTGTAGGAGTGTTGTGTAGTAGGGGTGAGTGCAGTGTAACAGTGCAGTATATTAGGGGTGAGTGCAGTGTAACAGTGCAGTATATTAGGGGTGAGTGCAATGTAACAGTGCGGCATATTAGGGATGAGTGTACTGTAACAGTTCAGTATATTAGGGGTGAGTGTACTGTAACAGTGCAGTATATTAGGGGTGGATGTACTGTAACAATGCAATATATTAAGGGTGAGTGTACGGTAACAATGCAGTATATTCAGGGTGAGTGTACTGTAACAATGCAGTATATTCAGGGTGAGTGTACTGTAACAATGCAGTATATTAGGGGTGGATGTACTGTAACAGTGCTGTGTATTAGGGTGGGTTTATGATAACAGTGCTGTGTATTAGGGGTGAGTGTACTGTAAACAGTGCTGTATATTAGGGCTGAGTGTACTGTGACAGTGTGGTACATTAGAGTGGGTGCACTGTAGCGATTCGGTATATAGGGGTGGGTGTATTGTAACAGTGCAGTATATTAGGGGTGTGTGCTGGCTGGGTGTGACTCTCTTCTGTCCTTTTCCAGTTGCTAAAATGCATTTTGTGGGTCTTGCAGGTTCTGCTGCTTTTACTCGATTTAATTATCAGCTTGTACCCAGCATGTTTAGTGAAGCGATCATCCTGTATATTTCATGTCTTGGCAGCTCTGTCCTGATCCCTGTGGACTTTGCTGAAGTTAGAGGGGGACAGATTCAGACACGAATTCCTGTAAAGGTTAATTAGGCTGGAGGAAGAGAAGGAGATGAGAATGGTGCACAGGAGACTTTGTTTTCAAATCAGACCTCACAAACAATTAACCTTTCAAACAAATATAGTTTGTGTAGGAGGGGAGTGGGTGATCCATTGGAAAACTGTTTCGGGTAAGATTTTTCCTAACCATTAATCCCTTATCTTTCTAGCATATTTAGATTCTTGAGTGTCAAGCTAATTAACCCTTTCTGTCCCCAGCCCATTGGTCTGCCCAGCCTCTCAATAATTTGTTGCAAAACCCATCAAAAGTTGACTTTGTGTTTTATTTGTTGTAGCTGTTTGTGCATCAGTTCCATAACACTGGAATTCAAAACCTTACAATATATACCAGTTAGTGAGGCACACTAGACTTATTTATGTAGTAAAATATTAGAACTTTGAGTACAGTGTCAGTGCAGTATATGAGTTTGTGCAGAGTAACTGGACATTACATTCTGTACATTACTGTACATTACAGTAGTGTGTGAATATTAAGTATATTGTATAGGCATTTGTACAGTACATGGTTGGATGTTAGGGATATGAGTACAGTTACAGAATCATGCAGTAGAGATGAGGCCTTTGGCCCATCGAGTCCGCACCAACACAACAATAACAGCGCAGTATTTTGGGATATTTGTACAGTAACAGTGCAGTATATTAAAGGTGTCTGTGCAGTACGGGAGTTGTAGTGTATTGGTATAGTCACTGGACAAGTAATCCCGAACCCTAGGCTAATGTTCTGGGAATGTGGTTTCAAATCCCACCATGGTAGATTATGAAATTTGAATCAATGAGCACTTGTTCATGTAATTAAAAGTTAGTCTAATGGTGACCATTGTCACTTGTTATTAAATCTTATCTGGTTCACTAATGTACTTAAGGGAAGGAAATCTGCTGTCCTTGCCAGTCTGGCCTGCGTGTGACTCCAGACACACAGCAATGTGGCTGACTCTTAACAATTAGAGATGGAAGATAACTGCTGGCCTAGCAGTAATGTCCACGTCCCAAGAACGAATAAAACACTGTGCAGTATGTTACTGGCATGTGTACACTAAAACTGCAGTCAGTGTAATTTAACAATAGTTTAGATTCTGTGTACAGTAAGTATAGTGTATTACTGATTTGTGTAAAGTAATCATGCATTACATTAGGGATGTGTTTAGATGTATTTTGGGGAACGAACGAGGCAGGGAAGCACATGTTGAATGGTAAGATCCTGAGCAGTACAGAAGGTCAGAGTGACCTTGGTCTTGTATGTCCATAGGTTCTTGAAGGCAGCAGAACAGGCAGATAAAGTGGTTAAGAAATAAGATGGGATACTTGTCTTTATTAGTCAAGGCACTGAATACAAGAGCAAGGAGATTATGATGGAACTGTACAAAACTTTGGTGAGGCCACAGCTGGAGCACTGTGTGCAGTTCAGGTCTCTGCACTGTAGGAAGGATGTGATTGCGCTGGAGGGAGTGCAGGGAAGATTCACCAGAATACTGTCTGGGGAGCTGATTGAGGTGCACAAAGTTCTGAAGGGCTTGGTCAGGGTAGATAGGGAGAAACTTTACCCTGTAGTAAAGGAGTTAATATCCAGAGGGCACAGTTTTAAGGGAGGGAGCCAGAGATTTAGAGCAGATGAAAGGGCACTTTTTTCACCCATAGGGTGGGTATTTGAAACTCACTGCTTGAAAGGATAGTAGAGGCAGAAGTAGTTGGCTGAACACTTGAAATGCCAGAAACATAAGACTATGGCCAAGTGCTGGAAAATGGGATTAGAGTAGATATGAATATGATGGCCCTCCTTCTGTGCTGTTAATATTCTACTCTTTAATTTTTTTAACAATACAGTATATTCTGGTTATGCATACAGTGTGATATATCAAGGTTTGTGTACAGTTGCATTATGGTATAGTATGCAATAGCCTTGTAATACATTAGAGTTAGCTGTACAGGAAGTGTGTATCTTAGAGGTCTGTGCACGTTAAACATTTGGGGTGTAAAGAGTATTGGTACAGTATGTTTGGGTTATTTGCCCAGTAACAATGTAATACATTAGGGTGTGTGCATACTGTGTATAGGGAGGTGTAACTCACTTCTCTTCAGTTCCGATTACTGATGCAAATGGCTTGTACTAAACATGTTCAGTCCTATTCTACCTGCCTGAATAAGACGGAATGGAATTTGCAATGAAAGTATTCAGCTTCTAGGAGGAGCCATTTCAGATGGATTCTATTCTGTCCAATTGGGAGCAAGTTCAGGTTCATTATTCACCTTGGTGTCAGACAGTCAGTACTCAGCCTGCTATGAAAGGAAGAAACATCCCATTTAACCACTGTCTTTCTGCTCACTGACCAGCATTGACTCCTGCATTAGCAATGGCTCAATTTTGAAATTATCATCCTTATCTTCGATGTTTCCATCATTCTGTATCCTCTGAGACCTCTGCACTTCTGCAAATCATGCCTCTTGTGTACATCCCAGTTTCCATCACCAAACTATGAGTGGCCATGCCTAAATTCTGGATGGCCTCCCTAAATCCCCCTGCCACTCTCTTCCCCTTTGTAAACGTCCCTTATAATCTACCTCATAAACCAAACTTTTACTGAACTACCCTCATATTCCCTTGTGTAGCTCAATGTTGAATTTTGCTTTAGAATGCTCCTGTGAAGCACTTTGGGTATTTTGCTACATTCAAGGTACTATGTAAATGCGGGTGGTTGTTTTTACATTCAGCTACAGATTCAGCCGCAATCTTATTGAATGGCAGAATTTACCTGAGAGGGTGAGTGGGAACTGAATGAATGACTGACTGTTCTGTGATAGTATGAGTGTCCCTCTGTCTGCACGGCTATCATGACCTGTGGTACTCTGTGTCAATGCAGTTGCCAACAGGACATAGTCAAACCTGTTTGTGCCATCTATTTCCAGTTTGCAGCAAGTTGATAATTAAATCTGGGTATGAAAAGTTAGGTATTTGGACTATGTTCCATATCTTGAGCTCCTGACTAGGTTTTGTTTGATATTGTTGGGAAGCTCGTGCAGTGTGAACATTGGAAATGTGAGAGCCGTTCAGTCACTGGCACAATGGGTCAATAATCACTGCAAACTGAGGGCCAGAGGTTAGCTCTGTGCCGTTGATTTTATATCATGTTGACTGTACAGATTAAAATCTCTTTTGATGTGAAAATTTTTGCTGACATTCAGTGTGACAGGCAGTGGCTTGTGCTGATAAGATGTGTGCTTGGACAAAAGGAGCATGAGTTGGCAGGCAGACACATTGCAGAGCTGACAGGATAAGCTATGATAGTTCTGTGCTATTTATATTTGAGAGCTGCCTCTTGTAGAAACTGTTCTAAAACTCTGTCAATTCCAGTCTCTGCCCTATTCGTACCAGAGTGTGATTAGCTATTAATGGGAGAGTAACAGATTTATTCACAGCTCAGCTCACAATCAACCAGCACTATCAGAAAGTATATTAACTGCTCGATCCTCTCATTGTTACTTGTGAGATCTTGCTGTGCGTAAAGTGGCTGCTGAGTTTGGCTGGAGTGATTTTAGAACAATTTACAGTGTTTCAAGTGCTGTAGGACATTTCTGATAAGATACAGCAATTGCATGTTAATTTTTCCTTGTTGTTCTATCTTTAGTGTCAATGTCTAACCCAGTCCTGTGCAAAAGATTATAACAGATGGAAGAAGCCATTCAGTCCATCTTCATTCTTCCACCTAGCACAACCAGAATAGTCCTTTCCACTTCCATTACCCCTATAATTGTTGTTTCTAAATTGATTCCCAGGTTTTTGTTATCTCTGCAAGTATTGATACCTCTCTGTGAACAAACTCCTAGATTGATATTTGTCAAGTTTGAACCCATGTCCCTTTGCTCTATTTCTTCTGATTAATTTAACGTAGTGTTCCAGATGCACTTTTCTGTAGCATTTACTTTTCACTCTCCCTTCTTGAGATTAACTCCCTTACATATCATTTCCAGTTGGAAAACCTAGTTCTAATCTTTCCCATAAATTGGACCCTGAGATTGGATTCAGTTTCATGACACTGCATCCAGCCCTTGTGCCTTGGTGACCATGACTAGACCAAGTGCCTCTGTTGGGTTGAATGTGCCCTTTACACAAAAACAAAACATTGTGGATGTTGGCAATCTGAAATAAACAGGAAGGTAGAGAAAATGCTGAAGAAACCAAGCAGGTCTGGCAGCTGTAGATGATACGCTCTGCAGCTACTGGGTGTCAGTGGTGGAGGAAGTGTATGTGATCCCAGTCAAGTAGATTGTTTGGTAAGCTTTAATGTTCAGTTGACTTTGGGTGTCTTAGCTGAACTGCGCTGGACACTCACAAAGAGTTGGGAATGTGTAGACCACGGGCAAAGAGAAGTTCACCTATTTCCTTTGATAGGAGTAACCTCTTACACGTACACATATTGCTCATGCTCGACGTTGGGTTAAACATGTTGCATGCGCCACCATTCACTGCTACAATGCTATTTTACAGGTAGTTAGTTTATTGCTGTCTGGCTGTAGGTGTCTGTCTCACCTTCAGCTGTGAGAGCCCAATAGCACCAAACCAAAGTATCCTCACCAGTGAGTTGCACACTCATGCGCATGTACCCAACCCATTGCATACACATGTACAGGCACACACAATCATACTCCCTGGAAAATAAACATTCCCTACCAGTAGTCTTCAGATATAAAGCTTATTATATTGTGTCAGTGGAGAGCAGCACTGCCTCAGCAGATGGAGATCAGTGATCAGTTTGTCCCATCAGAGGCTGTGCACACACAGGCACACGGAGTTTAGCTCCGATCCTGTGGTAAATTTCTAGGCAGTGGGGGGACTGCTGCCAGCATTCACTCAAGAAGAGAGAGAGAGAGAGACACTGTGTGTGTGTGTGTGTGTGTGTGTGTGTGTGTGTGTGTGTGTGTGTGGTGTCATTGGGCTGTAACCCTACAAAGACCAGTGTATGGGTGCTCTGGCCTGGCATGGCACAGCCCAGTCGGACTGAGTCTGGTCTGGCTCTGTTACTCTCAGCTTCAGTCAGCTGGATTGCAACAGGATCTAGCTGCAGGAATTGGCTGCTCTAGAAATGATGGTTAAGATCAGCAGGGTGGCAGAGGCAAGTGAAGTAGATGACCTGTGCAGATCAGTATTACACAGGGCAAAGATTCTTCACCAGAGCCTCGTGATGTGTTTTAAACAGGTTATGACTTGGTGTGGTAGAAAGCTTGCGAATTACATGGAAAAGGAGCAGTTGAAAGCATTAGTGGTAATGCCTCATTATCCCACTATGTGTATAATGGTGTTAACACAACATGAGGTCTGCAGACTGATGCGCCTCATGAATTCCCGACAAAAACCTCTGGCCGCCTGATGCCAATTTGGGGGAAAGCTCCTTAACTAACAGAGTGGCTACAACAGCCAAGTGGAAGGTTAATGGGGATGTGGCGGCTGCAGATATGGACTGTACGGATGCAGGTGGAGTCAGAGACAAACTGAATCCTTATTTGAACTCGAGAAACTGCATCGCAGCAATACTAAATGTCACAGAACGGAGTGTGAAATCAGTAGGGAAGCAGAAAGAGAAATGAGTCTTTTGGTTAACACAGATTCTAAATTGTGGCAGTATGCACATCACTGATAGGGGTGAATTTGAGTGGTTGAGACAGGAATTGATCTATGCTTTGCTGATGTTAAAATCATTGCATATTTTCAAAGACAGATCCAAATCACCTGATTGATTACAATGAGGTCATCTGCAGACAGCCTCAAATAAGATTCAGGTTGTCCAAGAACAGACCTGATCTATTCTGGTCAAATGTGGGGGAGACAGTGTAGTGGTCCTCAACTAGTAATCAAATGGCTCAGACTAAGATGCTGGAGGAACAGGTTCAAATCCTTATTGAATAATCTGGAATATAAAGCTAGACTCAACGATGGTGATCATGAAACTATCATTGATTTTAGTAAAGACCCATTCGGTTCACTAGTGCCCTTTATGAAAGGAAATCTGCCACCTTACCCTGTATACATTTGTCTCCATACCTGCAGCAATTTGGTTGACTCTCAACTGCTATCTGAAACAGTCCAGGAAACTATTCAATGGACAGTTGGAGCCCACATCCCACGAATAAGTAAAATGGCTGCTTTGGGTGGTCTACACCTGAACCACGCTGGGACCAGTGTTCTACCAAGCTGCATTTCCATAGCTATCAAGAAGCTTTTGAACTATCTAAAAGGGCAACTGTTCAGATTGGGAAGGTGCTTGTGGATGCGGTGCCAATCAAGCGGGCTGCTTTGTCAAGCTCCTTGAGTGTTGTTGGAGCTGCACCCATCCAGACAATGGGGAGTATTCCATCCTAACTTGTGCCTTGTAGATGTTGGACAGGCTTTGAGGGGCCAGGAGGTGAGTTACTCACTGTAGTATTCCTAGCCTCTGACCTGCCGTTGTAGCTGCTGTGTTTATGTGGCAAGTCCAGTTCAGTTTCTGATCAGTGTTAACCTCATGTCAAAGGAGAGGTTTTCAGTCATTCTGACAAAAATCTACCAAGCCAAAATGTCTCCTCAGATCCTGTGTGACCTGCATATTCTCTTTAACAAGGACCTTTTAGGCAGGCGAGCAAACACTTTATCAGAGGTTGGGTTTTAAGAAGTGTCTTAAAGGAGGACAATGAGAAATAGAGGTGAAAGTATTTGGGAAAAGCATTCCAGAGCTTGCATCTGAAGACACAGTTCCCAGTGGTGGAACAGTGGTAATTGGTGCAGGTCTGGGCGCGGTTTACAGAAGCGCAGAAACCTCGAGGGTTGTACGAGATTCCAATGATCAGGAGCTAAACTGTGGTGGGATTTGAAAGAAATGATGAGAATTTTATAAATCAAAGTGTAGCCTGTGATGGTCAAGGAGCACACTGGGGTGGGAAGTGATAGGGCGATAGGGCAACTGCGGGCATAAGGAGCAGAGGTTTGGATGAACTCAGGTTTCTGGAAGTGGGAGGGGGTGAGCAGCTAGTTGCTCCCTTTGGTTCCATATATTCTGTATTGTGCCAATAGCATTGTGCTGATTAGCTGATTAGCTGAATCGATACATGGTACACGGAAACTGCCATTTTCCTGACACGTGCAAAGAGGCTGTCCCAAGTGTGCGATTAAAACTTAGAGACCATTCGGTGCTGCTAAATGCCATGCAACAATCACTATATGAGTGAGAGTTATTTAAAACATGGAAAATATGAATTATTCTCAACTGAAAGGGAGAGTGATCCAGTTGCAGAATCTCTGATGAATCTTACCTGTAGTAAACAGGTGTCTCTGGTTCCACATGCTTATTGCCAGTGAGTATTCCCAGGACACAGATCTGCTCTTGTTTGTTTTGATTACATCACACCCACAGCACTAAACAAAATGAAGTCATTGAGTGCCTGCTCATTCACAAGTCTCTCCAGATAGTGTCAGCAATGACAGAATCACATCGCACCTTGCAATGCAAAAAAGTCTCTGCACTCCTGTCTACAGTGTTAGTACACAAGGTGAGACTCTACATCTGTGTGTATATGTGCACTGTGCGAGGCCGTTCTTCCAGCAAACTGTGTGACTGTACCACAGTAATTTGAGAGATCGTACTGTTGGCAATGTTTGTAATACCATATCCTTAGTTTACGTTTATGAAACTGTATCCCCAGCAGTGTGGCAGAGACTGTATCCTTATGCAATGTTTTTCATACTGTACCACCTAGAGGAGAGTGAGACTGTATCCACTTGACCACACAACCAGTGCAGTGGGAGACTGTTTCCGTGCCAGTACAGTGAAGCTGTTTCCCTGCCAGTACAGTGTGAGTCTGTAACCCTGCCAGTACAGTCTGAGTCTGTAACTCTGCAAGTACATTGAAACTGTAACTCTGTCAGTACTATGTGAGACTGTAACCCTGCCGATACAGTGTGAGGCTGTAACCCTGCCAGTAGAGTGAAGCTGTAACCATGCCAGTACAGTGTGAGTCTGTAACCCTGCCAGTACAGTGTGATTCTGTAACTCTGCCAGTAGAGTGAAACTGTAACCGTGCCAGTACAGTGTGAGGCTATAACACTGCCAGTACAGTGTGAGGCTGCAACCCTGCCGGTACAGTGTAAGGCTGTAACCCTGCCAGTACAGTGTGAGACCGTAATCCTACTGATACAGTGTGAGGCTGTAACCCTGCCGATACAGTGTGAGGCCGTAACCCTGCCGGTACAGTGCGAAGCTGTTTCCCTGCCAGTACAGTGAAACTGTAACCCTGCCTGTACTGTGTGGGACTGTAACCCTGCCATACCAATCCCAAGCCCCCTTCCCAGAGGAATGTGAAACTGTAGTCACACCCCAGCCCCTGTCAATGTGAAACTGTGTTCCCTGGCTGTGTGTGTAAGAATGTATTGTTGGTGATGTGTGTTTGACACTGCTTGTGTCAGTGTGTGAGAGGCTGTGCCTTTGGAAGAGAATGACAAAGTGCACCCTTCTTCTCAGCAGTATATGTAATGGTGTAGTATCCCCTCACTCTCTTTAACTTAAATTGGCGGAGTATGAGACTATTACAGCCCCCTTTTCATTGACAGGCTGTGAGCCTATAACTGTCTGTCCCACTCCAGTGTGTAATTTACTCAGAATTTTCACTACTTCAGTGTTAAGCCTCCGTTCTTCGGGGCATTTTTGTAAAGTTTGAGTGCTGAAATATGAAAGCTGATTTAAATTATTTTTCTGATAAATAGACTGGATGAATAATTTCTCAATAGCGTAATTTTTCATTGATTGGCCCTGTGCGAAACCTTTCACGGTGGCACGATTCTGTGAAATAGCTTTCAAAAAATGCCAGCCTTTTAACGTCAAAATTATACCACTGTTGATTTTCAATTTGTTTTTTAATGTTGCTGCATTGAGTCATTGTGGCAAACCTTCGATGTATTTTTTGGTCTATTACATTAAAGAGATTTGGATACATTCTCATGTTCCTCCTCCATCCTACCACCCCCTGGCCCCTTATACCCCCTTAACACCACCATCCCCCTCCCACCTCAATCTCAGTGCTGCTTTTCTTCGAAGCGTCCCCTGGTGAGAAATGAAAGATTAATTTAGTCTGGTCTAACAGGCTAATTACCGATACTAATTAGAGCTAATTACTGGATAGACACTGTTATTACTCTGTACGATAGGAGAGAATTGCGTTTAATGAAATTAACACGGATGGCATGTTCAATCGACGCGCGACACATCACAGAAAATTTAAATCACAGCGCTTACAAATTTGAAAATGATGGATTTTAAATCATTTACTTCTTTTGTAATACTTCACTCTAGCCTGGTACTTATAGCAATGATGTGTGCTGAGGACAAGTCTGCACATCCCCAGGGTGGAGCTGCACATCCTTAGGCCATGGCAGCATGAACCCCCACCCAACCCAGCCCGGGCAGAGCTCCATGTGCCCCCAGGATGGATCCCCAATCCCCGCAGTATGGGGTGGTGCTTCCCCGGGCTGAGGCTCCACATTCCAAAGGCAATAGTGCTCCTCAACAACTCATCACCAAGTGTTAGTGTACTGATTGGTTGTGATGGAATTCAGAATGATTTGTGATAGTGTATGGACTAGTTATGACATGTGCGGACCGGTTGTGGCGGTGTAGGGACGGGTTGTGGCGGTCTAGGGACGGGTTATGGCGGTGTAGGGGACGGGTTGTGACGGTGTAGGGGCCGGTTGTGATGGTGTAGGGATGGGTTGTGGCGGTGTAGGGACGGGTTGTG
>NC_063335.1:114022653-114022877 GCF_021869965.1 Rhincodon typus | reverse complement strand
CGGTGTAGGGACGGGTTGTGGCGGTGTAGGGACGGGTTGTGGCGGTGCAGGGGCCGGTTGTGGCGGTGTAGGGGACGGGTTGTGACGGCGTAGGGACGGGCTGTTGCGGTGTAGGGGCTGGTTGTAGCGGTGTAGGGACGGATTGTGGCGGTGTAGGGACCAGTCGAAGTGGTGTAAGGACGGGTCGTGGCGGTGTAGGGACGGGTCGTGGCGGTGTAGGGACG
>NC_063335.1:114018105-114022643 GCF_021869965.1 Rhincodon typus | reverse complement strand
AGGGACGGGTCGTGGCGGTGTAGGGGCTGGTTGTAGTGGTGTAGGGATGGATTGTGGCGATGTAGGGACGGGTTGTGGTGGGGAAGGGACCAGTTGAGGTGGTGTTAGGACTGATTGTAGTGGTGTCGGGACCGGTTGTCTTGGAGAAGGGACTTGCTCTGCAGGACTTGCTGTGCAGGGATGATTGGTCTCTGAAATTCGCATCATCTGTACAGTCTGATCATGTTTCTAAATCAAAATAATGATTGCCTCAAGTGTCTGTTAATTTTTCGAGGATGCTCTAAAAAAGGCTGTGTCGCAGTCTGAGATTCGAATTGCTGATGATGATTTTCAGATCCCTTAATTTCTAGCAAGATAATAGAAAATCAGGTGAGGTTTCCAATGGAATATTTTAAACTGATTTGGTGCAGACCGATTTGCTAAAATTATCCTAATGAGCTACAGCCGAGGAGGGGATGAACTGTAGCTCAGACAGATGCAGAGTGGAGTGTGAGGGCTGAATTGACATCAGTGTCCGGGGTGAAGATGTTTAAATAGGAGGGAGCAGTGAAAGAGAAAGAGGGTCGGAAGAGAGAGGGGGAATGAGAGCTGAGAAGAGGCTAAACTGAAGTTAAATAGTGATAAAAGACAGCACTGTGCATGGTGACTAATCAATGTCACAGCTTAATTGAAAAATATTATCGCCTGGAGGAAGCATCACCACAGGCCAATTTTTACATTAATGGAAAAGAGAGTGCAGCAGATTTAACCCCTTCATGCCCATACAGGGCACTGGGATCTGCTGAGGACTGTGCCAACAGCAAGAGGGAACAGAAATTGTCAGACACTGGCTATCCTTCCGCAGCCTGCTAGGTGGTTAACTTGCCATGCCTAACTTCCACAGCAAAGTCCCTTTGTATTTGGTTTATTGTTCCAGACATTACTCCCAATTCACACATCAGTATGGTCTCCTTCAATTTCAAATTCACTTCCTCCTTCCAAATTCATCTGCACCCTCGCACCCAATTTCACCCCCTTTCCAAAGCACCCTGTACAACATCCTGCGTATTCTGTGGCTAAGGATTGTTGCTGGATATGGAAGATTTGAGTTATAAAAAAAGGCTGGATAGGCTGGAACTTTTTTCACTGGAGCATAGGAGGTTGAGAGGTGACATAGAATCATGGATTCCCTACAGTGTGGAAACAGGCACTTCGGCCCAACCAGTCCACACCGAACATCAAAGCATCCCACCCAGACCCACCCCGCTATAACCCACCTAATCTACACATCCCTGAACACTATGGGCAATTTAGCGTGGCCAATCCACCTAACCTGCACATCTTTGGACTGTGGGAGCAAACCGGAGCACCCGGAGGAAACCCACGCAGACACGGGGAGAATGTGCAAACTCCACACAGACAGTCGCCCGAGGCTGGAATCAAATCCGGGTCCCTGGTGCTGTGAGGCAGCAATGCTAACCACTGAGCCATAATAGAAGTTTATAAAATAATGGGAGGTATAGATAGAGTTGATGGTAGCTGTCTTTTCCATATTGTGGGAAATTTCAAGACTGGGGGATCATTTTGAGGTGCGTAGAGGGAGATTTAAAAAAGACATGGGAGGCAAATATTTTACACAGAGGGTGGTTCGTGTGGGGAATGAATTTACTGAGGAAGTGGTGGATGCTGACACAATTACAATGTTTAAAAGACATTTGGATGGATTTATAAATAGGGATGGTTTGGAGGAGTATGGGCCAGGAACAGGCAGGTGGGACTAGTTTAGCTTGGGATTATGTTTGGCATGGACTGGTTGGACTGAAGGGTCTGTTTCCATGCTGTATGACTGTGACTCTATGACTCTATTAATATGTAGGCTTCTGATTTGTAACAACTACAGAACTTTCATTATCAATGTCTCCCCGGTCAGTGTGGACAGAGTGTGGAATATCAATGTCTCCCCGGTCAGTGTGGACAGAATGTGGGAATATCAGTGTCTTTCCCTGGTTTATGTGGACAGAGTGTGGGAATGTCAATAAAACCCAAAAGAACTGCAGATGCTGCAAATCAGAAACAAAAACAGAAATTGCTGGAAAAGCTTAGAGCGAGAACAAACAGAGTTGTTATCTCTGGTTTGTTACCCGTGCCACGTGCTAGCGAGGCGAGGAATAGGGAGAGAGAGCAGTTGAACACGTGGCTACAGGGATGGTGCAGGAGGGAGGGATTCAGATACCTGGATAATTGGGGCTCATTCTGGGGTAGGTGGGACCTCTACAAACGGGATGGTCTACACCTGAACCAGAGGGGTACCAATATCCTGGGGGGGAAATTTGCTAATGCTCTTCGGGAGGGTTTAAACTAATTCAACAGGGGGGTGGGAACCTGAATTGTAGCTCCAGTGTACAGGAGGTTGAGAGTAGTGAGGTCATAAATAAGGTTTCAAGGTCACAGGAGTGTACCGGCAGGCAGGAAGGTGGTTTGAAGTGTGTCTACTTCAATACCAGGAGCATCCGGAATAAGGTGGGTGAACTTGCAGCATGGGTTGGTACCTGGGACTTTGATGTTGTGGCCATTTCGGAGACATGGATAGAGCAGGGACAGGAATGGTTGTTGCAGGTTCCGGGGTTTAGATGTTTCAGTAAGATCAGGGAAGGTGGTAAAAGAGGGGGAGGTGTGGCATTGTTAGTCAAGGACAGTATTACGGTGGCAGAAAGGACGTTTGATGACAACTCGTCTACTGAGGTAGTATGGGCTGAGGTTAGAACCAGGAAAGGAGAGGTCACCCTGTTGGGAGTTTTCTATAGGCCTCCGAAAAGTTCCAGAGATGTGGAGGAAAAGATGGCAAAGATGATTCTGGATAGGAGCGAAAGTAACAGGGTAGTTGTTATGGGGGACTTTAACTTTCCAAATATTGACTGGAAACGCTATAGTTCGAGTACTTCAGATGGGTCAGTTTTTGTCCAATGTGTGCAGGAGGGTTTTCTGACACAGTATGTAGATAGGCCAACAAGAGGCGAGGCCACATTGGATTTGGTACTGGGTAATGAACCAGGCCAGGTGTTAGATTTGGAGGGAGGAGAGCACTTTGGTGATAGTGACCACAATTCGGTTACGTTTACTTTAGTGATGGAAAGGGATCGGTATATAAAGCAGGGCAAGAGTTATAGCTGGGGGAAAGGCAACTATGAGGCGATGAGGCAAGATTTAGGATGCATAGGATGGAGAAGGAAACTGCAGGGGCTGGGCACAATTGAAATGTGGAGTAGCTACTGCGTGTCCTTGAGAAGTATGTACCTGTCAGGCAGGGAGGAAGTGGTCGAGCGAGGGAACCGTGGTTTACTAAAGAAGTTGAATTTCTTGTCAAGAGGAAGAAGGAGGCTTATGTAGAGATGAGGTGTGAAGGCTCAGTGAGGGCGCTTGAGAGTTACAAGTTAGCCAGGAAGGACCTAAAGAGAGAGCTAAGAAGAGCCAGGAGGGGACATGAGAAGTCTTTAGCAGGTAGGATCAAGGAAAACCCTAAAGCTTTCTATAGGTATGTCAGGAATAAAAGAATGACGAGAGTAAGATTGGGGCCGGTCAAGGACAGTAGTGGGAAGTTGTGCGTGGAGTCTGAAGAGATAGGAGAGGTGCTAAATGAATATTCACACAGGAAAAAGACCATGTAGTCGAGGAGAATACTGAGATACAGTCTATTAGACGAGAGGGGATTGAGGTTCATAAGGAGGAGGTGTTAGCAATTCTGGAAAGTGTGAAAATAGGTAAGTCCCCTGGGCCGGATGGGATTTATCCTAGGATTCTCTGGGAAGCTAGAGAGGAGATTGCAGAGCCTTTGGCTTTGATCTTTATGTCGTCATTGTCTTCAGGAATAGTGCCAGAAGACTGGAGACTAGCAAATGTTGTCCCCTTGTTCAAGAAGGGGAGTAGAGACAACCCTGGTAATTATAGACCAGTGAGCCTTACTTCGGTTGTGGGTAAAGTGTTGGAAAGGATTATAAGAGATAGGATTTATAATCATCTAGAAAGGAATAATTTGATTAGGGATAGTCAACACGGTTTTGTGAAAGGTAGGTCGTGCCTCACAAACCTTATTGAGTTATTCGAGAAGGTGACCAAACAGGTGGATGAGGGTAAAGCGGTTGATGTGGTGTATTTGGATTTCAGTAAAGCGTTTGATAAGGTTCCCCATGGTAGGCTATTGCAGAAAATACGGAGGCATGGGATTGAGGGTGATTTAGCGGTTTGGATCAGAAATTGGCTAGCTGTAAGAAGGCAGAGGGTGGTGGTTGATGGGAAATGTTCATCCTGGAGTTCAGTTACTAGTGGTGTACCTCAAGGATCTGTTTTGGGGCCACTGCTGTTTGTCATTTTTATAAATGACCTGGATGAGGGCGTAGAAGGATGGGTTAGTAAATTTGCGGATGACACCAAAGTCGGTGGAATTGTGGATAGTGCGGAAGGATGTTGCAGGTTACAGAGGGACATAGATAAGCTGCAGAGCTGGGCTGAGAGGTAGCAAATGGAGTTTAATGCGGAAAAGTGTGAGGTGATTCACTTTGGAA
>NC_063335.1:114009475-114013105 GCF_021869965.1 Rhincodon typus | reverse complement strand
GCCGAAGGGCCTGTACTGCGCTGTAATGTTCTATGTTCTATGTTCTAAATGACTTGGATGGAAGGACAGAGGATATGGTAGTGAAATTTTCTGATGATACAAAGATAGCTGGAAAGAAAGCTTGAAGAGGACTGAAGGAACACTATAAAACATTATCAGTGGGTTAGGTGAGTAGGCAAAGACGTGGAAAATTGAGTATAATTTGGGAAAATGTAAAACTGTCAATTTTGATTGAAAGGAATAAAAAAGAAGCATGTTATCTAAATAGTGAGAAGTTTCAGAGCTCCCAGAGATCTGGGTGTCCTAGTGCATGAATTACAGTAAGTTATTATGCAGATACAGCAACTAATCAGGAAAGCCAATAGAACATCATCACATATTGGTCACCTTGTTTAAGTAAGGATATCAGTGCATTGAAGGCAATTCAGAGAAGGTTACCAGACTAATTCCCCCTGGAATGGGCAGTCGAGAAGAGAGGTTAGACAGGCTAGGCTTGTATGCTCTGAAGTTCAGAAGAACAAGAGAAGCCTTGATTGAAACATATAAAATGCTGTGCAGTCTTCAAATGGGTGAATGTGCAGAGAATGTTTTCTATCTTGGGAGAATCTAGAACTAGGGGCCACGGTTTAAAAATAAAAGGCTAACCGTTTAAGACAGAGATGAGGTGAATGTTCTTCTGTCAAAGAGTCATGAGTCTTGAGAAATATTCCTGTAATGGTGGTGGAAGCAGAGTTTTAGCACAGATAGATTTTCATTAAGCAAGGGGATGAACTGTTATTGGGAGGAGGTGGAAGTTTGCCATGATCTTATCAAATGGTGGAGCAGGCTTGAGGGGCTGAATAGCCTTCTCCAAGCTCTTTCTTCTCATGTTTGTCTCACTTCCTCTGATCTGCTGTCAGACCAGGCAGGAAAATATGACTTCCTTTTTTTGCATTGAGTCCAGCAGCCTATGCCCATTTTGTGTGCGCATGTGAATCTGTTTAGACTGGAGCAATGTGCAAGGTACAACAGATAAAACATTATCTATGTCTTTTGGCTCAGAGTGAACAGGTTCGAGACCCATATCAGCTGCCTCACCACAAGATTCAATCCAAAATTAGTCTGGATTTGAAAGTGATGCTGACCATGAACTTATCATTGGTTGTGGTAAATACCCACTAATGTCGATCAGGGAAGGAAACTGCCAGCCTTACCTGGTCTCGCCTACACGTGACCCCAGGCTCCCAGCAATGTGGTTGATTCTAAAATACCCTGAGATGGGTATGCAGGCTGCTCACTTCAAGGCCAGTTAGAGATGGACAACAAATACCAGCCACAGAAGTAACACCTATATCCCTTGAAATAACTCATTTTAAAAAATGACAGTATAATGCAACTGCCGGAGGGTCAGTACTGAGGGAATGCCGCCCTGTCGGAGGGTCAATAGTGAAGGAGCACTATACTGTCAGAGAGTCAATGCCCAGGGAATAGTATTTTATCCATAAGAAAAGCAGAAATTGCCGGAGAAACTCAGCAGGTCTGGCAGCATCCATGGAGAGAAAGCAGAGTTTTAACGTTTCAGGCCCATGACCTCTCTTCAGAACTTCAGATTGCAGTATTAACCAATAAACAGAGTGGCACTTCTCCCGTTCTAAAGAAGGGTCACTGAATATAAAACATTAACTTCTCCTTTCTCTCTACAGATGCTGTCAGACTGGCTGAGTTTCTCCAGCAATTTCTGTTTTTGCTTCAGATTTCCAGCATCTCCAGTTCTTAGCTTTATATTCTTTTTTCATTCATTTATTCATTATTCATATTACATATCCATGTTTAGCACTTGCCCCATTTCTGTTCCAAATATGAAACTTTTTTTCCTCATTCTTTCATGTGATATGTGTGTAACAGACAAGGCTGGCATTTGTAGGTCATCAGTATGTTGCTGTTAACCTAAGTGCCTGGCTGAGGCATTTCAAAGGACACTTTAGAGTCAACTACATTGCTGTGGAACAAAAACAGAAGTTGTTGGAAAAGCTCAGCAGGTCTGGCAGCATCTGTGAAGAAAAAAATCGGAGTTAACGTTTTGGGTCCGGTGATCCTTCCTCAGGGGAGGCAATGGCCTGGTGGTATTATCGCTGGACTGTTAATCCAGAGACCCAGATAACATTGTGGGGAACCGAATTCGAATTCCACTGTGGCAGTTGGTGGAATTTGAATTCAATAAATATCTGGAATTAAGAATCTAATGATGACCATGAATCCATTGTCAATAATTGGAAAAACCCATCTGGTTTACTAATGTCCTTTAGGGAAGGAAACTGCCATCCTTATCTCGTCTGGCCTACATGTGACTCCAGACCCACAGCAACATGGTTGACTCTTAACTGCCCTCTGGGCGATTAGGGATAGGCAATAGATGTTGCCTGGTCAGTGACACCCTCATCCCATGAATGAATAAATTTTTGAAAAATTGCTGTGTGTCTGGAGTCATGTGTGGGCCAGACCAGAATCGGATAGCAGATTTCCTTCCTTAAAGGATATTAGTGAACCCATTTTTTAAAAATTGAATATAACTTCAGGAGAGGAGGGGGACCCCGTACCCCAGTGAGAGTTAGCACCTTAAAGTGGGGGGGGGACCCCATATCCCAGTGAGAGTTAGCACCTTAAAGAGAGGAGGGAGTATGCAGTGGAACAGTGCTTGCACCTCATGGCTTTATTTTGTTGTTGCTTTGTCTGGGACACCTTTTCAGTATTGTGTTGCGTCCCTCAGCCGACGTTGTTCTGAGAAACTGCTTTAAAAAACACAAGCAACCTCTAAACATCTTCTTCCATAAACCAAGAATCTCCCGAGGAAAGTTATTAACTTTTAAAAGCTTTGATAAGTGAGCAAAATGGAGTGGCAAATGTGTTATTCACTTAACGGGCTGGAAGAGAATGAGCAGCACCAGCAGGGTTAGGCTGCGTCTATTCATAGACACTCTGAGATATGACAGGCAGGGGCTGGAGCGAGATAATTGCTGTCCTGAGTGTATCTTGTTAATTAAGCTCTAATTAGAGAACGAGTCAGCGGTGTCATTTACAAGTGTTCCTCT
The DNA here is from genome assembly GCF_021869965.1 of Rhincodon typus. Classification (NCBI taxonomy): domain Eukaryota; kingdom Metazoa; phylum Chordata; class Chondrichthyes; order Orectolobiformes; family Rhincodontidae; genus Rhincodon; species Rhincodon typus. Next base: position 114,010,037 of record NC_063335.1, on the reverse strand, counting down.
AACTGCTTACATGGAAGCCGATGATATTTGGTTTAAACTGACTGAGCGGTGGAGCTCTGGGAGACGGGATGGGAAGGAGACGAAGCAGAACTGATAGGAACACGCAAGCTATCATTAAAATCTCTGCTTTTATTACTCGCTCGCATATGATTACCATCTGAAGAGCTATCACTGTCACCCTGAAGAAATGAGAGAGAGCGAGGGAGATGATTCTGAGTGTAACTCTTTGTGCTCTGTTCATGGCTGTATTTAGCCTGAGTCTGAGGAACACAGTGACACAACCATTTGACATGAACAGTTTTTTTTACTGAGTTTACTTTATTAAAAAGTCATTCCCACTGAAATCTTGGTTGAGCACAACCTGCCCCACAGTTACACATAATTCGTAATTCAAAAATAAGCTGTTTCAAATGAATATCCAAATCTCATTGCCAGAATCAGTCCTCAGTCCGTCGCCAGGAACAGTCCCCAAGTCCATCGCCAGGAACAGTCCCCAAGTCCATCGCCAGGAACAGTCCCCAAGTCCATCGCCAGGAACAGTCCCCAAGTCCATCGCCAGGAA
>NC_063335.1:113982923-114009465 GCF_021869965.1 Rhincodon typus | reverse complement strand
TCCCCAAGTCCATCGCCAGGAACAGTCCCCAAGTCCATCGCCAGGAATAGTCCCCAAGTCCATCGCCAAGAATAGTCCCCAAGTCCATCGCCAGAATCAGTCCCCAAGTCCATCACCAGGAATAGTCCCCAAGTCCATCGCCAGTATCAGGGCCAGATGGCCCACTCCTGCTCCTGGCTCTTATGTTGCTACTCTGTGCAATGTTTCATCAAGAGTGCTATAAAGCAGCATTTAACAAATACCAGCCAGCAAAGCCCATAGTCCCTTAATGAATTGAAGAGAATACTTACTGAACAATAACGTGGTCACTGATATTCAGTTTAGATTTTGATCTGGATCTCATTACATCTTTGGAGCAAACGTAACCAACATTTATTGCCCATCCCGATTTGCACTTGAACAGGTGTTGGTGAGCCGCCTGCTTGAACAGCTGCAATCAATTTGGTGCAGCGACACCTACAATGGCATGAGGGAGGGAATTCCAAGATTTTCACCCAGTGATACTGAATGAACGGTGATATATTTCCAAGTCAGGATGGTGAGTGGTTTGGAGGGGAACTTGAAGTGGGTGGTGTTCCCATGCATCTGCTGCACTTGACCTTTTAGATGGCAGTGGTCATGAGTGTAGAAGGTGCTGTCTGAGGATCTTTGGATAATTTCTGCAGTGGATCTTCTAGACAGTACACACTGTTGCTACTGAGCATTGGTGGTGGAGAGAGTGAATGTTGTGGATGTAGTGCCAATCAAGCGGGCTGCTTTGTCCTGAACATCATGAAGCTTCTTGAATGTTGTTGGGGCTGCATTCATTCAGGTAAGTGGGGAGTATTCTATCACACTCCTGACTTGTGCCTTGTAGATGATGGACAGGCTTTCAGTAGTCAGGAGGTGAATTACCTGCCTCAGTATTCCCAGTCTCTAACCTGCTCTTGTACCTACTGTGTTTATATGGCAAGTTAGTTTGAGTTTCTGGACAATGGTAACCCCAAAGATGTTGATAGTGAGGGATTCAGTGATAGTAACACATTGAATGTCAAGGGCAGTGGTTAGTTTGTCCCTTTCTGGGCATGGTCACTGCCTGGCATTTTGTGTCACGAATGTTAGTTGCCACTTGTCAGCCCAAGTCTGGATATTGACTAGGTCTTGTTGCATTTGAACATGGACTGCTTCAGTGTCTGAGGAGTCATGAATGGTGCTGAACATTGTGCAATCATCAGCAAACCTCCCCATTTTCATCTTATGATAGAAGGAAGGTCATTGATGAAGCAGCTGAAGATGATTGGGCCGAGGACACTACCCTGAGGAACTCCTGCAGAGATGCCCTGAGCTGGAATGAATGACTGACTGACCTTCAACAACCAGAAGGGGTTCTGAGGAAGGGTCACCGGACCCGAAACGTTAACTCTGATTTCTCTTCACAGATGTTCCCAGACCTGCTGAGCTTTTCCAGCAATTTCCGTTTTTGTTTCTCATTTACAACATCCGCAGTTCTTTTGGCTTCTATTAGATGCCACATTTGGTTAGGTCTGGCTGTGATGTCGAAGGTAGTAATACTCACCTTACCATTTTGTAGGTGGTAGAGGCTCTGAGTTTGTAAAGTGCTGAAAAGTGCTAATGTGCTGAGTTACTGCAATGCAGCTTGTAGACGATGTTTTTCTCTGTTCCCTCTAATCCTCCTTCCTGTTTGTTCACAATATAAGAATAATCATTTTCCAGTTCTATTCACTTTCAAAGAAGGGTCACACCCGACTGGAAACATTAACTCTGTTTCCCTTTCCCCAGATTCTGTCAGACCTGCTGAGTTTCTCCAGCACTTTTTTTTGTAGATGGCGTTCACTGCCACCACTCTGCAGCAATGATGGAGTGAATGAATGTATTGGATGGTAAAGGAAGGGTGCATCAGCATGTTCTGAAAACCCCTTTCTAAACTGATGAACTGGGTTTGCCATACTCCCCAGTGGAGCTTGATCTCCTCTTGGAGCTCTCCACAGCATCTTTTTAATTTGTCCAATTCTTGGTGTAACATCATAGGACGTTTTCGTACAGTTGAGGTGCTGTGTAATTATATCTTCTTGTAGTCTGTACATTCTGCCTCAGTATTATCTGACCCACTGTCAGAATGCATGTTGTCTTCCCTAACACATTTATGGAAGTTTGAATTTTACAGTGCAGTCTTGTTTCTGTTCCGTATCAGGTTCCATATGGGGTTCCCACCACTTGGTCGATTTGGACAGGAACAAGCCATTCAGTCTATGCTGAGATTTATACTCTACAGGCCTCCTCCCAGCCTAAACATCTCTTGCTACTCTCTTTGTATCTTTATATTCCCCTTTGCAACATTCAGTGTTAAGCTGGTCATGTCCTTTTCTGCATAGCCCCAAACTGACTGTTAGAGTTTGATCCCATTAGAATAATTAATTATGAGAAACTGGAAAATTTGGACAATTTTTAGCATGTAGAGGGTTTAACATGTGACTTTTTGGAACTGATTTATTTCTTCAGGATTCTTAGCCTCTGATCTGCTCTCGTAGCCACTGTATTTATTTGGCTGGTCCAATTGAGTTTCCGGGCAATGTTAACCACTGAGGATGTTGGTAGTGGGGCATTGAGCGATGGTGATGCATTGAATGTCAAGGAGTGAAGGTTACATTGTCTCTTGTTAAAGATAGTCCTTGCCTGGCACATACGTGGTTATTATCAGAAGTCCAAGTGATTTACTTTGTATTGCATGGAAAGAAAGGGTTATTTTTATCCAGTAGCTTTCATAATTTCAGGATGTCCCAAAGATCTTCATATCCAGTCTAGAACCTTGAATTGTTGTCACTTGTGCATTGTTGGAAACATGACGCCTGATTTACACTCAACAAGCTCTGAAATGCAACAGGAAAATAGTGATTGGATAATCTGTATTTAAATGTTGCTTGAGGGATAAATAATGGCCACAGGAGGGGGAGAGCTCCCCTACTCTTCTTTCAAAATTGCCATGTGATCCTGTTTGTCCATCTGAGAGGGTCTTCTCGTCTGAGATCTCCTCTGAGAAAAGGTACCTCTGACAGCACAGTGCTCCCTCAGCCCTGGACTGGGAATATCAGTCTAGACTTTATGTTCATGGTACTGGAATGGGACTTCAATCCACTCATTCACAACTGACAAAATGCAGTCTCTGAAGTGCGTGATGCTGAAATTTATAACATAAAATGGAACTATCTGAACTCCCATTCTGAAAGTGTGTGAAAGGATTTGGTTAAAATTCTCTCAGATGGTTCTGGAAAGGGGCTGCAGTCTTTTAATGGACTGTGTACATGTTTGTCAATGAAAAGGCCAGTACTGACAAGATTATGTAAACGTTTGGTGTCATTCCTGTCTTCTTTGCTCTGTTTAGTCCGGTCAACTCCTTTCTATAGGCCCCTGTCCAATTGACTAATCTTAGTGATTTTTATTGAGAAGTCACAGGCTTGGTATTTTTCTTTTTCTCTCATTCTTTACTCCACATTGTTTCCGATCAAGATCTTGGCGCAGTTCACTGAAATAAAATAATACATTTACCCCTGTGATTCCACTTTGGAGAAATTGGAAGATAAATGCTTTTCTGGGACATTCATCAACCTTTATTTCTGTTTCTGTGCGTGGCTGTAAAAAAGCACTTAAATGCACATCAGCGGAGTAACAGCCATTTCTCGGCATCTTCTGTCCCCTTGTAGTTCTCATTAGTGTGGCAGCTCCCCCTTCGTGCTCCCATGGGCTTTCGCAGTTTAAAGAGCGCTTTTCATGATCATTACTGGAGTCTGACTGTGCAGCCTACGATTTGCAGATGAGAAAGGCCTCATTTATAACTGTGAAAAACTATCAATTTCACAAAGGCTGATGCCAGGTCTTCATCATCGAGGCCATCAGCGCCCCACTGAAAGGGAATTAATCAGATTGTTAGCACTGCCGGAGGTACAAAGCAGGCGAGCGGGGACTCTCGCAGGATGGTAATGATGTCACTGAGCATTAATACATCACAACCTTTCCCTCCTGACAGATACAGAGGACACTTCGATCCAATATCGGATAGTACAACACTGCACTGAAACTTGCTCCGCGTTTGTTAACTATTGCAGTACTTGTCACCCACTCCATCACTCTCTCCTTGTATTGGTTCGGGTGATCCTCAATACTCCCTCCTCTCACTCTCCTACTATCTACCCTCTTTTCAAACCCAACTTTGTCGTTATTCGCCTACGTTTCCTAATTGTTCTCTTTAAACTCTTGGCTTCTTACCTCACTTAGCAGAAGTCTCCAATATAAAATTGCTTCCATTTGACCAACTTTCATGGGATCATAGGATTCCAACAGTGTGGAAGGAGACCATTCAGCCCAATGAATCTGCCTTGACCTACTGAAGAGCATTCCACCCAGAATCTATCCCTGTAACCCTGCATTTCCAATGCCTAATCCACCTAGCCTGCACATCCCTGGATACTAAAGCACGGCCAATGCACCCTAATCTGCACATCTTTAGACTGTAGGAGGAAACCAAAGCACCGAGACGAAAACCACACAGACATGGGGAGAATGTGCAAACTCCACACAGATGGTAGAATTGAACTCGGGTCCTTGGCACTGTAAGGTAGCAGTGCTAACCACTGTGTTGCCCTTATGTATTTTCCCTTGTTTGTATGATTGAAATAGCTTAAATCAACTTAGGATAACTTCTAAATATGTATTCAACTTCCTGAAATAATACTCAAATACCTGAGGAACTAACCATCCACCAGTTAGTCAAGATAATTTTGACAGTTTAGAACTTTAGCAATCTTGGTTTGACTATTGGAACACACTTCTAGTAGTCTTCCATAGTTAACCTTCAGTAAACCTGAGCTTATTCAAAACACCGCTGCTTGTTATTAACGCATACTAAGTCCTAGATCCCTACCACTTCTGTTTTCTCTGACCTACAACTGACCCCACTCAAGCATATTTTGGTTTTTAATTTCTTAGCCTTATTTCCAATTCATATGATGGCTTCATTCTTCCCTATCTTGGTAAATATATTCAGTTTGGGCTCCTTGCGTGATATTTGCATGCACGGTGGCTGAGTAGTTAGCTCTGCTGCCCCAGGGACCCGGGTTCTATTCTACCCTCAGGCAACTGTCTGTGTGGAGTTCGCACGTTCTCCCCATGTCTGGGTCTGTTTCCTCCCACAGTCCAAAGATGTGCAGATTAGGTGGATTGGCTATGCTAAATTGCCCATAGTAACTAGGGATGTGTAGGTTATATGGATTAACCGTGGGAAATGCAGAGTTACAGGGATGGGGTGGGATGCTCTTCAGAGTGTTGGTGTGGACTTGATGAACCAAATGGCCTACCTCCACACTGTAGGGATTCTATCCTGTGATATCATTCTACCCTCACTAACTTTAATCACTGTGCTATTGGGATCCATGCTTTTAGCTGTCTGAGCTCTAACTCTGGAATTTCCTCCCTAATCATCTCAATTTCTGCATCTCTTTCTTCTCCGTTAAGACTATCCTTAAAACTTATGAAAGCTTTTGGTCAGCTGTTCAAATAGCTCGTTATGTGTCTTTATATATTTTGTTAGCACATCTGTGAAGCTCCTTGAAATTAACTACATTGATGGTGCTATATTAATATAACCATTGCTCACCTTGCACTGAGGGTTTGAAAGTGTGTGACGCTTTGAGATTCTTGATGGGATAAATAAACCTCGCTCTGTTACAAATAATTCTAGTTAGATTCCTGGAGGGATAAACATGATTAATGTCCTAAAGACAAGTGTTCAGATTTCAATGGGAATTGACCAGGTTCCATCAAATCTCTTCAGTTCCAAATGATATTATTCCCTAGTAGATTTAGATTTAACCCTAATAGATAGAGATACAGGGATTTAGATAGGGTTTAACCCTAATTGAGATACAGGGGTTTAGATAGGGTTTAACCCCAATAGTTTTTTACAAAATTCACTCCTATCGGATTGCAATAAAGGTAGCCCCACTAGATTTCCCCTTAGTTTCTGGCAGGGATAAATCCCGGTTGATTCCTATTGGGATAAATCCTGTTCAGTTCTTCTCTCTGCTCTTTGTCCATTCGTCATAAGTCTCTCCAGTTTTAATTAGAAACCTGATCCAGTAGTCTGTGTTTGTCTAAATGATTGTCCATTTGAAAAAGCTGTATGGTTAGTGCAAATTACTAGTACCAGTGGTGCCAGGCTTAATTAAAAATTCATGGTTAATGGCACAATTTTGCTCTGTTTAAAATAGGTCCTATTTTCAGTGAGTTTGCTTTGGGTCCCTAACACCTTTAAGTATGTTGTGTTAAATAACCGGGCCTTTGCAAAATGTATTGTGCCTCTTGATCCTCACCTGGCATCTTTGGGGAGATTGTTACCTTTTGCCCCTAGACATTAGTGATTGAGTGAGGCTCCTCCTTAATGCTGATCACTGCCTCTCTGATGATCTTCTAATTGGGCTGAGATTGTATTTCCCTGCATTTCTAACAGCCTCTTTGCTCAAAATCAGCATTAAATTAAGATTTTTAAGAGCTCCTTTTTTTGAGGTGATAAAATTGAATGTCAGCGTTTGATTTTGTTCCTGGTCTGTAATGAAATTTGACATTTAGTGTTCAGCACAGAATTTCAGAGCATCCTAGCTTGATTAGGGAGCTGTAATTGAGAGTAATTAGAGAAGGCTGCGATTGTTTCTAATTCTGCTATTAATTGTAACAGATGATGTGATTGAAGATAACTGTTATATGTTGTTGCCAGGGGGCTTGAGAGGAGTGAACTTTCCACTCTTTCCCAATCAGCAACGAACACTAGTGTTTTTATTTATTATTTTTCATGCTGTTGGCATCGCTGGCTGGGCCTGGCGTTTATTGCCCATCCTTAGTTGCCCTTGAGAAGGTGGGGGTGAGCTGCCTTCTTGAACCACTGCAGTCCATGTGCTGCAGGTTCACGCACAATACCCTTAGAGAAGGAATTCCAGGATTTTGACCCAGTGACAATGAAAGAACAGTGACATATTTCCAAATCAGGATGGCAAGTGTCTTGGAGGAGAACTTGCAAATGATGGTGTTCCCATGTATCTGCTGCCCTTGTCCTTCTAGATGGAGGTGGTCGTGGGTTTGGAAGGTGCTGTCTGAGGATCTTTGGTGAATTTCTGCAGTGTATCTTGCAGATGGTATACACTGCTGCGACTGAGCATCGGTGGTGGAGGGAGTGGATGCTTGTGGGTGTAGTGCCAATCAAGTGAGGGCTGCTTTGTCCTGGATGGTGTCAAGCTTCTTGTGTGTTGTTGGAGCTGCACCCATCCAGGCAAGTGGGGAGTATTCCATCACACTCCTGACTTGTGCCTTGGAGATGGTGGACAGGCTACGGGGAGTTAGGAGGTGAGTTAGTCGCAGCAGGATTCCTAGCTTCTGACCTGCTCTTGTAACCACCAAGATGGTGATAGTGGGGGATTCAATGATGGTAATGTCAACAGCCATGGTTTGATTCTCTCTTGTTGGAGATGGACATTTCCTGGCACTTGTGTGGCATGAACGTCAGTGACCACTTATCAGCCCACACCTGAACATTCCTGCATGAGGACATGAGCTGCTTCTGTATCCATGAAGTCACTCACTAACGGTGGTGAATATTGTCCAAATATTAGTGACATTCATCACTCCTGGGTTCAGTTGGGTACAGGTTGGGGGAGAGTAAATAGATTGGCAGGGGCAACATCATGGGGGCGAAGGAACCAAAGAAGCAGCCGTTGGGTGTCAGGAGAGAGTCATGTAATGAAAAACCAGTGTGGGGAGTAGGAGAAATTGGGAGAAGAGACTGTGGGAGAAATAGATTTAGATGAAAACAGGATGAGAAAGAAGAAGCTACTGCTACCCTGCATTCTAAAATCAAGGGAAAGAGATTCTTGCGGATGTATATTAACAGATAGCATTTGGATCTCCTTAATGTCAGCTTCAATTAGAAGAATTTAGAAGATAATTGCCAGTTTGTTTTAATGATGTTGACTGAAGAAAATATGTTAGTCAGGAACAGGCAGAGGGCCCGTGTTCCAGTTTGTTTTTGTCAGTGCTCATTCAGCACTGACCCTCTGTCAGTGGGGCACTCCTTTAGCACTGACTCTCCGACAGTGCGGCACTGCCTCAGCACTGACCCTCTGACAGTGCGGCACTCCCTCAGCACTGATCCACCGCCAGTGCGGCACTCCCTCAGCACTGACCCACCGCCAGTGAGGCACTCCCTCAGCACTGATCCACCGCCAGTGCGACACTCCCTCAGCACTGACCCACCGCCAGTGAGGCACTCCCTCAGCACTGACCCACCGCCAGTGCGACACTCCCTCAGCGCTGACCCACCGCCAGTGCGACACTGCCTCAGCGCTGACCCACCGCCAGTGCGGCACTCCCTCAGCACTGACCCACCGCCAGTGCGACACTCCCTCAGCACTGTCCCACCGCCAGTGCGGCACTCCCTCAGCACTAACCCACCGCCAGTGCAGCACTCCCTCAGCACTGTCCCACCGCCAGTGCGGCGCTGCCTCAGCACTGACCCTCTGACAGTGTGGTAGTTCCTCAAGAATACTTTGCAGGATTTTTTAATCTTCAAACTCTTGATTGCTGTTAGCTGAAGACAGGGATAGTAGGAACTGCAGATGCTGGAGAATCCGAGACAACAAGGTGCAGGGCTGGATGAACACAGCAGGCCAAGCAGCATCATAGGAGCAGAAAGGCTGACGTTTCGGGCCTAGACCCTTCATCAGAAAAGCTGAAGACAGGATTGTGTTTGCTTTTGTGCTGTGTCCCAGTGAAGATGCTTTCTTCATTAGAGAAGTTGGCCAAACTGAGCTAGTTAAGGCATACATATTTGAAATACACGTGTGAACTTTGATCACATGCAGCTTCTTTGGGATCAGGCGATGAATGGAGCTGCCGTTTGTCCCGGAGACTGTAATCTGAACAGGGTAACACTTTTGTTAGCCGGCCTGCATGAGTCATCATTTTCAATGCAAGTTAAAATTCTATGCTATTCAACACACTCCTAATGTTTCCCTTTGTCAATGAGGGGCTTCTCAGGCACACAGTAATTTAATTTCTCCATACGCCCACGCTTAAACTTCACTCTGTTGATGGTTTTCAAGCTAGCTATTAGAGCTTGCAGTCTTCAGAGTAGCTATTAGATTCTCACATTGGTGAGAAGCAGCTTCATTTGAGTTTCCTTTATTATCAGTTATTGTTTGTGTTAGTGCACAACATTTTGTGTTTTGTTCTTGTACCCATCAAAGTTTAACCAACCTGTGCTAGGATTGCACTCCAGACATGCACCATGCAGATCCCCATTCCCAGAGCGGAGACTGCCCGTTCCTACAAAGGAGACTTGCACTCAAGTTCTGAGGGTGAAATGTTAGTGCAGCATATGGGGTCCCACTACAGAGGAGCAATCCTCATGTTTTATATCCCAACTTGGGAATTCCATGCTGAGTATTTCAGCTCCATAATCTACAAAACTTGTCCGTCACCTTCAAGCTTGACAGTGGGAGCCTCTGCGGTTAGGCCTGCATGTGTCTGGACTCCTTTGATCAAGACCAGGTGTCTAGAGTCTCGTAAGTTGAGACCTGAGGGTGTCTGGAGCTTCTGAGTCTAGACTGGGGTGTACCTGGAGTCCCTGGGCCTAGACTGGGGCACATATGCAGTCTCTGAGTTTAGACAGCAATGTGTATAGAGTCTCTGGGTCTAGGCTACAATGTGCCTGGAGTTCTACACTGGGGCATGTCTGTAATCTTGGGACAAGGTCACCGTAGTGTCTCAGGATCTGTATGATTTAACCTGACTTTGTGTTTCCCTGTGAGATCATGGGTTAAATTTTCTCTCAAAAGGCAAGGCATGTGCAAGGTTCGTAGTAAGGCTTGCTGTTTCTGGCAGTAATGTGGGAGTGGATGTTACTTTTAGCTAATTTTCACACAATAGAACAAGATAAGGGTGTGTATAATGCAAAAAGCCTTGTGTGCCTTTTCATTGCTGCCATTATATATGGATAGGGACCAATCAAACATATCATTAAGTATATCAGATATCATCTACCCTGAGTCTACTCAACTTGTTTAAGATTCTGAGCAAGAGTCTAACAGAATGTCTACAAACAGGAGCAATACTAATGGGGACAGACATTTAGATCATTGAGAATCTGTGAATGACTGTTAACATGCTGCGATTATGGCAATATAGCTATCCAGTATCTCTGAAGGAATGTGACTGGTATATATGTGCCTGGGCTTATCCCAGTCAGCAGTCCATCCAAAGCCTTTAGGGAACTCGAGTCAGGATAGTGCCTCTGTGGTAGTGACCTGACTCTGAGTATGTGAATATATGATTTTAAATGTCAGTACTGAATTAGGGTGAGCGAATGCCTTTGTTCAGCTCAAGAATTGAAATCAGTGAATTTTGATTTGCCGTCTCTAAGGAATATGGTTCCTCTGCTTGTTTAATGCTAAACTATTTATTTTTATTCACTAGTGGGATGTGACACCAAAGTCGGTGGAGTTGTGGATAGTGCGGAAGGATGTTGCAGGTTACAGAGGGACATAGATAAGCTGCAGAGCCGGGCTGAGAGGTGGCAAATGGAGTTTAATGCGGAAAAGTGTGAGGTGATTCACTTTGGAAGGAGTAACAGGAATACAGTGTACTGGGCTAATGGTAAGATTCTTGGTAGTGTGGATGAGCAGAGAGATCTCGGTGTCCATAGATCACTGAAAGTTGCCACCCAGGTTGATAGCGTTGTTAAGAAGGCGTACGGTGTGTTAGGTTTTATTAGTAGAGGGATTGAGTTTCGGAGCCATGAGGTCATGTTGCAGCTGTACAAAACTCTGGTGCGGTCGCACTTGGAGTATTGCGGACAGTTCTGGTCACCGCATTATAGGAAGGATATGGAAGCATTGGAAAGGGTGCAGAGGAGATTTACCAGGATGTTGCCTGGTATGGAGGGAAGGTCTTATGAGAAAAGGCTGAGGGACTTGAGGCTGTTTTCGTTAGAGAGAAGAAGATTAAGGGGTGACTTAATAGAGACATACAAGATGATCAGAGGATTAGATAAGGTGGACAGTGGGAGCCTTTTTCCTCGGATGGTGATGGCTAGCACGAGGGGACATAGCTTTAAATTGAGGGGTGATAGATATAGGACAGATGTCAGAGGTAGGTTCTTTACTCAGAGAGTAGTAAGGGCGTGGAACGCCCTGTCTGCAAAAGTAGTAGACTCACCAACTTTAAGGGCATTTAAATGGTCATTGGATAAACATACGGATGATAATGGAATAGTGTAGTTTAGATGGGCTTCAGATTGGTTTCACAGGTCGGCGCAACATTGAGGACCGAAGGGCCTGTACTGCGCTGTAATGTTCTATGTTCTATGGGCATTGTTGGCTAGACCGACATTTATTGCCCATCTCCAGTTGCCCTTGAGAAGGTGGTGGTGAGCTGCCTTCTTAAAATGCTGCAGTCCATGTGCTGTTGGTAGACCCACAGCTCCCTTAGTTAGAAGTCACACAACACCAGGTTATAGTCCAACAGGTTTATTTGAAAGCACAAACTTTCAGGCTGCCGCTCCTTTGTCAGGTGAAGTCTGAGAGTCCAACATTGGTACCTCCACATCACAGTGCCCTCAGCGAGGGAATTCCAGGATTTTGACCCAGTGACACCGAAGGAACAACAATATGTTTCCAAGTCAGGATGGTGAGTAGCTTGGAGGGGAACTTTCAGGGTGCAGTGTTCCCATGTATTTGCTGTCCTTGTCCTTCTCGATGAAAGTGATTGTGAGTTTGGAAGGTGCTGTCTGAGGATCTTTGGTGAATTTCTGCCGTGCTGCTACTGAGCTTCGGTGGTGGAGGGAGTGGATGCTTGTGGATGTGGTTCCAGTCAAATGGGCTGCTTTGCCCGGAAGGTGTCAAGCTACTTTAGTGTTGCTGGAGCTTCACCCATCCAGACAAATGGACAGTATTCCATCACATTCCTGACTTGTGCCTTGTGGATTGTGAACAGGCCTTGTGGAGTCAGGAGGTGAGTTACTCGCCGCAGTATTCATAGCCTCTGGCCTGCTGTTATAGCCACTGTATTTATATAGCAGGTTGAATTGAGTTTCTGATCAATAGTAAACACCAGGATATTGATAGTGGGGATTCAGTGATGATAATGTCAAGAGGAGGTCATTAGATTGTCTCTTGTTGATGATTGTCATTGTCTGGCACTTGTGTGGCACAAATTTACTTGCCACTTATCAGCCCAAGCCTAGATATCGTCCAGGTCTTGTTGCATTTGAACATGGTCTGCTTCTGTATCTGAGGAGTCACGAATTGTGCTGAGCATTGTGCAATCGTCGGCGAATGTCCCCACTTCTAACCTTATGCTGGAGGGAAACATAGAACATAATGAAGCAGTTGAAGATGGTTAGGCCACGGACACTACCCTGAGAAACCCTGCAGAGATGACCTGGAGCTGAGATGACTGAACTTGAACAAGCCCAGCCATTTTCCTACATGGCAGGTTATGACTCCAGCCAGTGGAGAGTTTGCCCCCGATACCAATTGATTCCAGTTTTGCTGAGGCTCCTTGATGCCACATTTGGGTCAAGTGCAGCCTTGATCCAAACCTCGAATGAGGTCAGGAGCTGAATGGCCATGGCGAAACCAAAACTGGGTGTCAGTGAGCAGGTTATTGCTACCTCTCTGCATCAAAAGGCAGGCTAATTAAATTCAAAGCTTACAAGAGTTAGATGGCAGTGTGGGATTTGGAATAGAAACAGATCAGTTATGATCTTATTGAATCAAACTGCAAGCCTGAAGGCAGAATGGCTTACTTGTGCCCTAACCCATATGTTTGTTTGCAACTTTTTCAGTCCTTCTCCATATATTTATGTGGACTACAGTGGCAGGGCCTAAATTTATTTTCCAGCTCTAACAGCCCTTGAACTGAGTGGTTTGCTTGGCCTTTTTTTAAAAGAGGAAAGTAAAGACTCAAACACATTGCTATGGGCCTCGAGTTGCATGACAGCCAGAGCAGATATGGATGGCAGTGTCAGGATATTCCAGGGCATAGAAATTTCATGTGTGATGGGGAGAGGGGGAATTAGACGGGTAGGGGCATTACATTATTGATAAAGGAGGCCATCACTGTAGTAATGAGGGAAGATGTCCTGGAAGGATTTTCTGAGGGACAGATTTGCATATATTTAGAAAGGAAAGGACTAATTAGAGATAGTCAATATCGTGATGAATCTCCTCTGCACCTCTCCAGTGCAATCACATCCTTCTGATCGTGTGGTGACCAGAACTGCACACTGCATTCTGTCTGTAGTCAAACCAATGTTTTATAAAGTATGCAACAAGACTTCCTCGCTCTGATTTTCTATGACCCAGCTAATAATGCCAAGCATCTCGTATGCCTTCTTCACCACCCTCTCTACCTGTGCTAACACCGTCAGGGATCCATGGACTTGTACATCAAGGTTCCTTTGTTCCTCAGTACTCCATAGGGACCTATCATTCATTGTATGTGCCCTTCCCTTATTAGACATCCTAAAATGCATCACCACACACTTATTCCTTCTGCCATTGCTCTGTCCAATTTGCCATAGAGTCATACGCTATGGAAACAGACCCTTCGATCCAACTAGTCCACACTGATCATGTTCCCAAACTAAATTAGTCCCACTTGCCTGCATTTGGCCCATATCCCTCCAAACCTTTCCTTTTTCATGAACTTATTCAAATGTCTTCTAAGCGTTGTAACTGTACCTGCATCCATCACTTTCTCTCACACACGAACCACTCTCTGTAAAAAAGTTGCCCCGATGTCCTTTTAAAATCTTTCTCCTCTCACCTTAAGAATATAGTTTTGAACTCCCCTACCGTAGGAAAAAAGACCCTTATCATTCACCTTATCTATACCCACCATGATTTATAAACCTCAATAAGGTCACCCCTCAACCTCCTATGCTCCAGTGAAAAAAGTCTAAGCCTTTCCAGTCTATGTTTATACTTAAAACCTTCATTCCTGGCAACATCCTGGTAAATCTTTTCTGAGCCCTCTGCAGTAATACTATCCTGCTCATAACAGGACAACTAGAACTGCACAGTACTCCAGAAGGAAGCCTCAACAACGTCCTCTACAATTTCAACATAACATCCCAACTCTTATACTCAAAGATCTAAGCAATGAAGGCAAGCATACTAAACACCTTCTTAACCACCCTGTCTACCCGTGACACAAATTTCCAAGAATTATGTACCTGAGCCCCTAGGTCTCGCTGTTCTACTCTATGACTAACACAGCATAGAAACAGGCCCTTCGGCCCACCATGTGTATGCTGATCAACAAACACCAAACTATACTAATCCCATTTATCTGCATTAAGGTGAACCCAGTTAATATTAGCAAGGTTGAAATACTCCACAACTGTAACTCTATTTCTCTCACACCTTTCTGTGATTTGTCTACATATCTGCTCCTTTATCTCCCTCTGACTGTTGGGAAGCCTTTAGTATAATCCCAGCAAAGTAATCGTCCTTCTTTATGTCTAAGATCTACCCAGATGGCCTCATTTAGAGTCATAGAGTTGTACAGCATGGAAACAGACCTTTGGTCCAACTTGTCCATGCCTACCCGATATCCTAAATCAATCTAGTCCCATTTGCCAGCATTTGGCCCATATCCCTCAAACCCTTCCTACTGAATTACCCATCCAGATGCCTTTTAAATGTTGTAATTGGACCAGCCTCTGCAACATGACATCTCAACTCCTATACTCAACACACTGACCAATGAAGGCAAGTGTGCCAAATGCCTTCTTCACTACCCTGTCTACCTGTGCCTCCACCCTCAAGAAACTATGAACCTGCAACCTAAGGTCTCTTTGTTCGGCAACACACCCCAGGACTTTACTAGTAAGTGTGTAAGTCCTGCCCTGATTTGCCTTACCAAAATGCAACAACTCACATTTATCTAAATTAAACTCCACCTGCTCTCTCCTCGACCCATTGGCCCATCTGATCAAGGTCCCATGGTATTCTGGGATAACCTTCTCCGTTGTCCACTACACCACCAATTTTGGCACCATCTGCAAATTTACTGACCATACCTCCTATAGTCATATCAAAATCATTTATATAAATGACGAAAAACAGTGGACCCGCACTGATCCTTGCAACACACCACTGGTCATAGGCCTGCAGTTCGAAAACCAACCTTCCATCACCACCCTCTGTCTCCTACCTTCAAGCCAATTTTGTATCCAAATGGCAAACTCTTCCTGTATTCTGTGTGATGTAACCTTGCTAACCAGTCTACCATGCGGAACCTTGTCGAATGCCTTGCTGAAGTCCATATAGACAAGGTCTATCACTCTGCCTTCATCAATCTTCTTTGTCACTTCTTTAAAAAATTCATTCAAGTTAGTGCGACATGATTTTCCGCGCACAAAGCAATGTTGACTATCCCTAATTGGTCCTTGCCTTTCCAAATGCAAGTAAATCCTGTCCCTCAGAATCCCCTCCAACAACTTACCCACCACTAACGTCAGGCTCACTGGTCTATAGTTCCCTAGCTTTTCCTTACCACCTTTCTTAATTAATGGCATCATGTTATGGAGGTGATGGCCTAGTGGTATTATCACTGGACTATTAATCCAGAGACGTAGATAATATCCTTGGAACCCAGGGACGAATCCCGCCACAGCAAATGGTGGAACTTAAATTCAGTGATGACCACGATGTTGGAAAAACCCATTTGGTTCACTGATGTCATAGAATCCCTACAGTGTGGAGGCAGGCCACTCGGCCCATCAAGTCCACATCAACCTCCGAAGAGCATCCCACTCCAACCCTGTTCCTGCATTTCCCTACCCTAGACACTATGGGCCATTTAGCATCAGTGATCCACCTATTTGGGCTGTGGGAGGAAACTGGAACATCCAGAGGAAACCCACACAGACATGGGGAGAATGTGCAAACTCCACACAGACAGTCACCCAAGGATGGAATCGAACCCAGGTGCCTGGCGCTGTGACGCAGCAGTGCTAACCACTGAGCCACCGTGTCCTTTAGGGAAGGAAACAGCCACCCTTACCTGGTCTGGCCTGCATGTAACTCTAGACCCACAGCAATGTGGTGACTCTTAACTTGCCCTCTGGGCAATTAGTGATGGGCAATAAATGCTGACCTAGCCAGCAAGATCCTTGTCTCATGAATGAATAAGAACAATTAGCCAACCTCCAGTCTTTTGGGACCTCATCTTTAGCTATCAATGATACAAATATCTCATCAAGTGGCCCAGAAATCTCTTCCCAAGCTTCCCACAAAGTTTCTTCATAGAATCCCTACAGTGTGGCAACAGGCTCTTCAGCCCAACAAGTCCACACCGACCGTCAGAGAATCCCACCTAGACCCATCTCCTTATAACCCACCTAATCTACATATCCCTGGACACTACGGGCAATTTAGCATGACCAATCCACGTAGCCTTCACATCTTTGGAGTGTGGGAGGAAACCCATGTAGACATGGGGAGAATGTGCAAACTCCACACAGACAGTCGCCTGAGGGTGGAATCAAACCCAGGTCCCTGGCGCTGTGAGGCAGCAGTGCTAACCACTGAGCCACCGTGTCATCCCAGTTTGGGACATACCTGATCAGGTGCTGTGGATTTATCTATCTTTATGCATTTTAAGATATCCAGCACTTCCTCCTTTGTAAAATGGACACTTTTCAAGGTACCACTATTTATTTCCCTACATTCTCTAGCTTCTATGTCCTTCTCTGCAGTAAATACTTATGATATTAGTGAACCAGTTTTTTTTTAGGATAATTGATTATAGTTTCATGGTCACTGTCACTGAGATAGCTTTATATTCCAGATTAATGAACTGAATTTAAGTTCCACAGCCATTTGAACTTATAAGCCCAGGCCTCTCAGTTACTCATCTGGACATATTACCAGTACTTCACCATCTCCTGCAATATACTGGCACTGGCAGTATACACTGGTACTGGCACTGGAGGGGGTGCAAAGGAGGTTCACTAGGTTGATTCCGGAGTTGAGGGGGTTGGCTTATGAGGAGAGACTGAGTAGATTGGGATTATATTCATTGGAATTCAGAAGATTGAGGGGGGATCTTATAGAAACATATAAAATTATGAAGGGAATAGATAAGATAGAAGTAGAGAGGATGTTTCCACTGGCAGGTGAAGCTAGGACAAGAGGGCATAGCCTCAAGATTAGAGGGAGCAGATTTAGGACTGAACTGAGAAGGAATTTCTTCACCCAGAGGGTTGTTAATCTATGGAATTCCTTGCCCAGTGAAGTAGTTGATGCTACTTCAGTAAATGTTTTTAAAAAAAAGGTTTTTTTTGAACAATAAAGGAATTAAGGGATACGGTGAGAATGCGGGTAAGTGGATCTGAGTCCACGAAAGGATCAGCCATGATCTTATTGAATGGCGGAGCAGGCTCGAAGGGCCAGACGGCCTACTCCTGCTCCTAGTTCTTATGTTCTTATGTATATTTAAATTATTCTTTAAGTAATATTCTGCTGTTCTGTTTTTCCTGCAAATAATGAAACCTCGCATTTTCCATATTCTCCATCTGCCAATTTATGGTCGTCTCACTCAACCTATCTGTATTGTTTCACAAACTCTTGGTGCGCTCCAACTTGCTTTCTCACCTATCTTTGTATCAAACTCTGTTCCTCTTTATTCACTAAATAAAAATTGAAAGAACTGTGGATGCTGAAAATCAGGAACAAAAACAGAAGTTGCTGGAAAAGCTCAGCAGGTCTGCAGCATCTGTGAAGAAAAAATCAAAGTTAACGTTTCGGGTCCGGTGACCCTTCCTCAGAAGGGTCCCGTTCTGAGGAAGGGTCACCAGACCCAAAACGTTAATTCTAATTTTTTCGTCACGGATGCTGCCAGACCTGCTGAGCTTTTCCAGCAACTTCTGTTTTTGTCCCCTTTATCCAAGCTGCTTGTCATATCTTAAAAAGAATCTTGGATAACTTTATCAGACATGATTTCTCTTCATGAATCTATGTTGACTCTGCCTGATTGTACTTTCATTTTCTAAATGTCCTGTTATCACCACCTCATGAATGAATTCTGACATTTTTCCAATGGCAGCTATCAGGCTAATTGGGCTATGTTTACCTTCTTTCTATCTCCCTCCTTTCTTGAATCGAGGTGTTGCATTTGCAGTTTTCAAATCCGCTTAGATCCTTTCAGAATCTCGGCAATTTTGGAAAATTACAATCAATGCATTAACTATCTCTGTTGCCACTCCCTTTAAAACTCAAAATTGCAGATCTTCAGGTGCAGGGGACTTGTCAGCCTTTTCTCCCATTCGTTATTTTGGAATATTTCCACTAATCATAGTGATCATTTTAATTTCCTTCCTCCGTCTTGCCTATTGATTTTCTGCTGTTTTCAGATCCTGTATGAGTCTACTGTGAAGATGGCTCTAAAATACTCGTTCAAAGCGTCTGTCATTTTTTAATATTAATTCCCCAGTCTGACCAACTAAGGGACTAGCACTTTAGTTACTCTTTTCCTTTTTCTATGTATTAGAAACTTTCACTGTGGTTTTTTATTTTCTGCTTATTTTCTGTCATAGTCCAGTTTCTCTATCTTTATATTCTTTAGTTATCTTTTGGTTTCTAAAATCCTAATCTTCGCTCTGTGCAACTTTTCTTTCAATTTGATGCCAGCTTTAACTTCATAAATTAGCTAACAATGGCACATCTCTCTTGTTGACTTTTACAGTGCAATAAAACTATTTTGAGAACTAAGACATACCTCTTTAAATGACTGCCACTGTTTCTCCACTGTCTTAACTTTTAGCTGAGTTTCCAAGTCCACTTTGACCAACTTTACCTTCATATCCTTTTATTTAAGATATTAGTATCAGATCCAGATTTTTTACCCTTACACTGACTGTGAATTTCTTTCCTGTTACTAAAACTGAGAGCATTCTTTACTATGAGGTCACATAGTAATCCAATGTTATATTGCCTATTACCAGATTTAAAATAGCCCTTCCCAAGCTTGGGTTCCAGAGTCTATTTTCTACAAAACTGTCCCATATATATGTCCCATGAACCTGTTCTCAAAGCTTCTTTTCAATTTAATTTAATGTCAATTTAATTTATCTCATAAATAGCAGGCTTAAAATTGAGATGAGTATTACAGAATGTTTATTAAAAGATTTTTTTAAATGTGCAGTCTGTCTACAGTGCAGATAATGTTAGGGGGCTCATAAATAAATTATGCTGCATCTTCATTTGTTTGGTATTTCTAATTTCCATTCATTGGTGGGTACTCTCCTCAGCACTGACACTTCGACAGTGCAGCACTACCTTATCACCGATGCTCCAACAGTACGGTGCTTCCTCAGCACTGACGCTCCGACAGTGCGGTACTCCCTCAGCACTGACCCTCCAACAGTGCAGCGTTCCCTCGCACTGACCCTCCAACAGCGCAGCACTACCTCAGTACTGACCGTCTGACAATGCGGCACTCCCTCAGCACTGACCCTCTGACAATGCGGCACTCCCTCAGCACTGATGCTCCGACAGTGCGGCACTCCCTCAGCAATGACCCTCCAGCAGCGCGGCACTACCTCAGTATTGTCCTCAGACTGCTGGCTGGAGTCTGGAGCCTGGAGCCATAACTGTGGACTAGCGCTGCCAAAATTAGCTGTTTTAAAATATTTCTGATTAGTAAACTAATGTACAGGACTCAACTAAGAGCTTCCCCCCTTATCCACTTTATTGTTAATGTTATTAAGCCCCAGAAAGGAGGGCTCTATCCCTTTAAGTGTCTGTAGCTGTGTAGTGAGCTGATTTGTGACTGGTGCATCCTGAGTACGGTATTGTTAAACAGGCTCATCCTGATCTCCGCATTCATTATCATCTGATTACATTAGTTTCACTGTTACTTCTGTGCATCGGCCTGTACACAGCAAAGTAATGGGAAACCGCAAAAACAATTTAAGCATCAATCAAGGCAGCCAGACAAGAAGTGATTTGCCACGATCATTTATTTCAAGGGCTGAAGAACGTTAATCTGCTGACAGAACTTTGGGGTGAAATCTGCCATCGCTGTGTCAATGTGCCGATTCCACTCATCGTGTTCAGCTGTTCCCTTGGAGAGACTGACAGACTGGACAGGGAAGCAGTGCGTGCAGGATCCACATTTCCATGGGATGGAGAGGCAGTAGAATTCGTTGTTGGTGTGGAGCAGAGAACCAGAAAATATTGAAGCACTGAAGTTAAATACATGCAGGGCAGTATAGGAGGTTCCTGAGCTGAGCAACATTCATGACCTACAGTATGATTTCGACCGTTGCAGCTTGCCTCAGTTCCTTAGACCAGGCAGGGGCCAGGTCAAACACCTGCCATGGTTCCTGCTCATAGTTGCTTTCTGTTGGTCTGTTTGGGGGTATTGTGCACATGGGCTGTAGCTAAGAATGGAATCAGGTTCAGTCTGTTCCTGTGCCTGGTCAAGGTGGGCACCAGTGGGTTCAGGCAGTGGGCAGTGGATAGTGCCATAGCACCTGACTCTTTCCCCAATTTCTGTGGCTACAACCATGAAGAAGGATTGTGCGATGTCCATCAGCACAGTTGAGTACTTTAGGCACTGATGGGCACTGCAAGGGACTGGGGGAATGACATTTTGATTTAATTTTTGATATGTTTCTGTGTTTCCATTGACCTTTTAATTTTGTTGTTAAAGTGCTCCACCAGGTGCCAATTAACCTGCATAATATCTACTTTCAAAGTTTATGTTTACTTTTCTTTCTCTGTCCACACTCCCCAGGGTCCTGCCAGGATTCCTCCCTCTTTCCACACTCTCGAGTTCTCCTGGGATTCCTCTCCCTATCCTACCCCTTGGGTTCTGCTGGAATTCCAATCTCTTCCATACTCCCTGGGGTTTTGCTGAAATTCTGCTGTCTGTCTACTCTCACCAAGGTTCCTGTGGAAATCACTCTGTTATTAATAAGTGGTTACACAAATGATTGGAGTTACTTGATTATTTATTGTGGGTCTGTCTACAGCATATGATCGGCAGTGGTTCAGGAAGATAGCTCACCAAGTACCTTTTCAGGGGCAACTAGGAACAGCCAGCCAATGATGCTCACATCCCAGAAGAGAATAAAAACTAGTTAGTGGGGTGGACATAAAGGGATCACAGTTGGGAGTGGGGTGTGGATGGAGCTGTAAGACTGAGTAGTTAATAAACTCTCACCAGAAGGAAGATGTTTTGTCTTCTGTTGACCCAAATGATTTGGAACAATTTGACATTGGCAACAGAGGATGCTTGTCTGAAGGTGAAGTTTGGAAACTAATAGTTCTTTCCTGGCAGAAGTTATAATTTGAGATAATTCTGAGAAAAACGGCTGAAACCAAGAGTGAAGTGTTGGGATATGATTTCCCAGCAATGTTCTATGAGGCTGAATGTTATGATCAATGGAGAAATGAAGGAGATACACAGATGCAGGTAATGATCCTGCTAAAGGAAAAAACAAGGCTTTTAGCATTGTCACTTCTGACGAGAAGCAGGATCAGGTGTATGGTTTTCTCAGAGTTCAGGGCTCAAGAATAATGCAAGAAAGCAGCTCACTAGCACCTTCTCAAGTGCCACTATAGACCGGCAGTAAACACTGGCCCGCATCCATAGTTTAAAAAATACGGGTTCTAAGCTAAAAATAGGGGGAAAAAACTAAGTCATAGTTTAAAAATAAGGGGTTACCCATTTGAAACAGAGAGGAGGGAACATCTTTTCTCTCTCGGGGTTGTGAATCTTTGGAATTCCCTTCCTCAAAAGGCAGTGGATTCAGAATTTTTATATTTATTTTAAGACAGAGGTAGATAGGTAGATGATTCTCAAGGGGCTGAAAGATTATTGGGGATATGCAGGAATATAGAGTTGAAGTTAAAATCAGATCAGCAATGATCGTATTGAATGGTGGAGCAGGCTAGAAGGGTGAGTTGTCTACTCTTGTTCCTTATTCGTATATTTGTGCATCCCATAAATGGATTAAAACACAATAGCACACTAAGGAAGGTTTGGATAGTCTATTAACATCGACAATAATAGTCAGGGTCAGAGAATAGTCAGGGTCAAGATACCACTGTTTATTCCCCTAAATTCTCCAACTTCAATATCCTTCTCTGCAGTAAATACTTTCAATATTAGTGAACCAGATTTTTTTTTAGGATAATTGATTATAGTTTCATGGTAACTGTCACTGAGATAGCTTTATATTCCAGATTAATGAACTGAATTTAAGTTCCACAGCCATTTGAACTTATAAGCCCAGGCCTCTGAGTTACTCATCTGGACATATTACCAGTACTTCACCATCTTCTGCAATATTTAAATTATTCTTTAAATAATATTCTGCTGTTCTGTTTTTCCTGCAAGAATTGAAAGCTCACATTTTCCATCTGCCAATTTATGGCCCTCTCACTTAACCTATCTGTATTGTTTCACAAATGCTCGGTGTGCTCCAACTTGCTTTCTCACCTATCTTTGTATCAAACTCTGTTAGTCAGGTCAGAGTTTTGTCAATGTTGAAAACCAGCAACTTATACTGCAGAAATATTCTGCAGGAATTTAGCAGACTATGTTATAGATTAGAAACTTCTACTTGGAGATCCCAAATTGGTCCCTTTATCTCAGGAAGGATGTTCCGGCTATGGAGACAGTGCAACAAATGTTTACCAGCTTGATTTCTGAAATGGCAGGACTGACGTGAGGAGAGACTGGATCAGTTAGGATTATATTCAGTGGAGTTTAGAAGAATTTAGAATTAGAATTAGGTTTATTGTCACATGTACAAGACTAGAAGAAAACCACCAACACATAAACGACATCTTCACCAGAACAAAATTCACAAAAAAAGAAGAGGAGAATAACAAGCGACTCTTCCTGGACATAATGGTGCAACGGAAGAACAACAGAGAACTCCAGACTAGTGTATATGGAAAGACCACACATATGGACCAGATACTTAATTACACCGCAACCACCCCAACACCCATAAATGAGCTGCATCAGGACATTATTCAAACCAGCCACAACACACTGCAGCAACCTGGAATTGCGCAAAGCAGGACAGGAGCACTTATATGGTGCTTTTAAAAGGAATGGATACCCAAAAAGCACAATCTGCTGTTACCTCCGTGACAGACCACAGCAAGAAGACACAACACGACCGGATACACTAGTCACCCTTCCATACATTGGAGACATATCGGAGATGACCACAAGATTACTCAGACCCCTAGCTATCAGGGTAGCCCACAAACCAACAACCATCGAAAGTAAAGGATCTCAGACCCACTACTAGTAAAACTAACGTAATATACAAAATACCATACAAGGACTGTGAGAAACATTATATGGGCCAAACTGGAGGAAAACTGACGATAAGGATACACGAACACCAAAAGACATGACCAATTCTCACTGATCTCAGTGCACATGAACAAAGAAGGACACGAATTCGACTGGGACAACACGTCCATAATAGCACAAGCCAAACAGAGATATGCCAGGGAATTCCTGGAAGCCTGGCATTCTAGCCGGAACTCCATCAACAAGTACATTGAACTGGACCTGATATACAAACTACTGAAAAACAGAACTGGATGTGATGCCAACCACACCAGCAAACCAAGGCATATAAATAACAAATGGGTCAGAACACCAATGCTTTACCGGAGGTGCACTGATGATATTACCTAGCAGGGTGACGAATCGTCTGCAATTAAACACACTGGCTTGGCGAGCAAGTCTACAACCTCATCTTCATCTTCATGAGTGTGATAGAGTCCTCTCCACCTGCCTTGACATAGCATACAGGATAAAGCAGTCCTTGGTCAGTGTTCCTGTCTCTGGACTCAGTTCCCACTTCGTCAACTGCACCATCAATGCTTCCTAACTACAAGATGAACTGTCATAATTTGCCAAGATTACTTAACTATACCTTCCTTCCTTGTGAAAACCACTGACACAAAATCAGCACATTGTGGAAGCAACCAGTAATTTCACCATGCTTTCAAGTGTCACACCGTCCTGAAATATATATCACTATATATCACTAGTCCTCAGTCTTCATTGGGTTAAATTCCTGGAACTCCCTCTCTGAAAACACTTGGGAACATTGTTACTATCCCCATTCTGGAGCGTGGAATTCTCCATTGACAACTTCTTGGGGCAATTAGGAATGTGCTGCCAATGCTCGATTAATGTTACCCTCATCCATTAGAGATTATGAAGGGGCTTCTTCAACTGGGTTCTAGTGAACAGTTTGCATGGTACCCATGGCTTCAGAAGGAACTGTAATGGCAGCTAGTCAGGAATTTCCCTTGGCTCACCCCCTTCCACTCTGAACCTTCACCCTCACATCCCACCCCTCAACCCGTAAAATGGTCTTGGTGGTGATTGGGTGAGGCTTACCTGCCTTTTCAGTTACGTTGTATTTGAGGAAGGAGGAGAGCATCTTTCAGTGTTCCCCGTCTGAAAGGGGCAACAGCTGGTTTGTCAGGGGCCGACAATGTAGAAAAGTACAGAGATAACAAGGTGTAGAGCTGGATGAACACAGCAGGCCAAGCAGCATCAGAGGAGCAGGAAGGCTGATGTTTCGGGCCTAGACCCTTCTTCAGAAATGGGGGAGGGGAAGGGGGTTCTGAAATAAATAGGGAGAGAGGAGGAGGCGGATAGAAGATGGATAGAGAAGAAGATAGGTGGAGAGGAGACAGACAGGTCAAAGAAAAGTACAGAGCATGTTGTGACAAAAACCATAGAAGTATCAGGAATTGCTTTTAGTGAAGGGTGCTCATACTTTCGCTGGACTTTAGGAAGTAGAGAGGCCCCAAAACGAGTTCAGAAAAAGTCTCTGCCTTGAGGATGGGTTGGTAATCCTCACGTTAATTATCTTGGCAATAAGGAGACCAGAAACAGAATGTGGGTTTGGTGACAAGCCAATCATTGCACAGAATTCAAACTGTGTATGTAAATATCAGAGTCACTCATGGAGAATCATTTCAGCTCTTTTTTTGAAAGTTGGTAAGGAGTGAGAGCAAATTGCTATCAGTTTATCTCATTTAGCAGGTAATCACGGTCCGAGAACGCACTCTGAAATTGAATTTTAGCTGTTTTGAAGTGTCATAAATCAAAGGGCGCCTGTTGCGTGTTCCACAGGCAGCATCTTGAAGGATAAGTGGCAGAAACAGACCTCTCCGCTCTAATCCGCTCACCATCTCTGACAGACCACGCAGAGATAATGAACTTCTCATGTGCTTAAGAATGATGCAGGATGCATGGAGATTTTACTGACAGCTCTTAATACCTTTCTCAGCAGCTCCGAGAATGATGGGCTTTGTCTTAGTTATTTCCTCCTCTTTAAATCCACAGCAGAATTGATGGCCAGTGAAGATTCTGTTCTGGGGCGGTGTTTATGATTAATATCAACTGCCAGTGTCTCTCTCGAGAAGCTTGGTGTAAATTTTCTGCATTTCAAATTGCGGTGAACTTGCATCTTTTGTATGTACATTGTTTGAAAGATCACTTGCGCACTGGAACACAGCTGCAATCTATTCAATTGACATCCTTGTTATGTGCTGAGTTTCACTGTATATAGTAAAGAGGAACAATGGGTGGCAGCTCAGACTCTTTGGCATTTCTCTCCCAAAGGATGGAAATGAACTTTTAAGTGTTACTTGGGCGTCGGGCTGGCTGAGGCAGCGACTGACAGAGCTCTGCCCCTCAGCAACTTCCTCAAACCGATTCCTGGTCAATGTGTTTCAGTGGGTCCCTAGCTTTCTCCATGTCTAAAAGCCATGGTTATGAACCCTGTGTAATTTCTCAGATAAAACAGTCCATGCCCAGAGATGACCAGGCCTGGAACACATTCATGTTGCAGAGATAGGGTGGTGACATATGACATTTGCGCTACACAAGTGCCAAATGCTGACCGTCTGTAATGGAAGGGAATGGAGTCATTCGCCTTTACATTCAGTGGCTTTATAAATTGATCACCGAAAGCCGCCTCTATCATCATCCTCAGATGGAATTAGAACTGGATGAGTCATACTATCAACAGCAGGTCAGAGGCTAGGAATCCTGCAGCAGGTAACTCACCTCCTGACTCCCCAAAGCCTGTCCACCATCTGCAAGGCACAAGTCAGGAGTGTGATGGAACACTTCCCACTTGCCTGGATGGGTGCAGCTCCAACAACACTTAAGCTCAACACCGAAAGAACGGCAGATGCTGTAAATCAGAAACAAAAACAGACCTTGCTGGAAAATCTCAGCAGGTCTGGCAGCATCTATGGTGGGAAATCAGAGTTAACATTCCTCAGAAGAGTTCTTCTAAAACATTAAAAACCGAAAGAACTGTGGATGCTGTAAATCAGGAACAAAAACAAAGTTGCTGGAAAAGCTCAGCAGGTCTGGAAGCATCTGTGAAGGAAAAAACAGAGTTAACGTTTCGGGTCTGGTGACC
>NC_063335.1:113981668-113982523 GCF_021869965.1 Rhincodon typus | reverse complement strand
CACCGGACCCGAAACGTTAACTCTGTTTTTTCCTTCACAGATGCTGCCAGACCTGCTGAGCTTTTCCAGCAACTTTGCTTTTGTTCTAAAACATTAACTCTGATTTCTTTCCACAGACGTTGCTGACCTACTGAGCTTTCCCAGCGATTTCTGTTTTTGTTTTTGCTTAAATTCAACACTTTTGAAGTCCAAGTGCACTTGATTGGTCCATCAGCCACCTTCAATATTCAGTCCATTCACTATCACTGCACAGTAGCAGCAGGGTGTACTATTCACTGCTCACCAAGGCTCCTTCAACAGCACCTTCCAAGCCGACAGTCACTACTATCTAGAAGGACAAGGGCAGCAGATAAGGGGAACACTTGGCCCCTGCCAGTTCCCGTCCAAGCCACTCATCACCCTGACTTGGAAATATAACGCTGTTCCTTCACTGTTGCTGGGTCAAAATCATGGAATTCCCTTCTGAAGGCCATTGTGGGTCTACCCACTGCACATGGACTGCAGCGGTTCAAGATGGCAGATCACCCCTGCCTTCTCGAGTAATTAGGAATGGGCAAAAAGTGCTGGAACAGCCAACGACACATAAATGGAGAAATATTCCAGAGAATTGAGTACAATGTACATTGATCATCCCTGTGTAGCACTACCGGAGGGTCAGTGATGAGGAAGCACTACTCTGTCGGAGGGTCAGTGATCAGGGAGTGCTGCACCGTTGGAGGGTCGGTGCTGAGGGAGCGCCACACTGTCGGTGGGTCAGTGCTGAGGAAGCGCCGCACTGTCGGAGGGTCACTGCTGAGGGAGTGCCGCGCTGTCGGAGGGTCAGTGCTGAGGGAGTGCCGCACTGTCGGAGGGTCA
>NC_063335.1:113961529-113981658 GCF_021869965.1 Rhincodon typus | reverse complement strand
GCTGAGGAAGTGCCGCACTGTCGGAGGGTCAGTGCTGAGGAAGTGCCATGCTGTCGGAGGGTTAGTGCTGAGGAAGTGCCGCACTGTCGGAGGGTCAGCGCTGAGGAAGTGCAGTGTTGTCGGCAGGTCAGTGTTGAGGAAGTGCCATGTTGTCGGAGGGTCAGTGCTGAGGGAGCGCCGCACTGTTGGAGGGTCAGTACTGATTCCCAGGATGCTAGGCACAACATCTATACATCAAGAAAAATAGCTTGATTAGAATTTTCACATTACTGTAAATGGGATCTTGCTGTGTGCAACATGGCTGCTGTAATTGCTATATTACAGCACTGTACACTCTACAGGCACTTCATTGGCAGTAAATTGCTGTGGAATGTTGGAAATTGGACTGGATGGGAGGTATCCTCGAATATTAATGGAAAGCTACAAAGGCAGTGGATGCACTGTTAGTAATCTTCCAAAAGCCCTTAGATTCTAGAAAAGACCCAGAGGATTAGAAAATTGCCAATGTAACACGTTTGATTCAAAAGGACAGGAGACAAAAAAAAGGTAACTACAGACCAGTTAGCTTAATGTCTGTTAACACACATAGAGAATGCTGGAGAAACTCAGGCCTGGCATTATCTGAGGAGAGGGATACAGACTTAGCATTTCAAGTCCACGGTGAGTCTTCTTCAGAGCTGGTTAGTTCTGAGAAAAGTCTCTGTTTCTCCCTCCGCAGGAGCTGCCAAACCTGCTGAGTTTCTGCTGCATTCCCTGTGTTTGTTTCAGATTTCCAGCATCTGCAGTATTTTGCTTTTTATTACAGAGTTTAATGTCTGTTTTGGGGAACATGTTAGAGTCTATTAGAAAGGATGTAATTGCAGAGCATTTAGAAATATATGATGTGATCAAGACAAGTCAGCATGGCTTCAGGAAGGGGAAAAACATACCCTGACAAATTTATTAGAAGTCTTTGAGATGCAACAAGTGGGATAGATAAAGAAAAGCAGTGGATTTTCAGGACAGAAACCTCAGTGCCACATGGATCAGTGCTGGTGTCACAAATATTTACAATACATACTAGTGTCTTGAATGATGAAAGTGAACATGCTGTAGTCAAGTTTGTAGATAACACAAAAGTAGTTAGGAACGCTTGTAGTGAGGATTATACCAGAGTCTACAGAGTGATATAGACAAGTTTAATGATGAACAAAATCTTGGCAGATGGTATATAATGTGAGGTTATGCACTTTGGCAGGAAGAATAGAGGATCTGAATAGTATTTAGATGAGGAAAGACTGCAGAAAGCTACAGGACAGAGGGATTTGGGAGTCTTCGACCATGAATCACAAGAAGTTGAATGGGTAATAGGGAAAGTAAATGGAATGTTGGTCTTTATTTCAAATGGAATGGAGTGTAAAAGTAGGGAGGTTTTACTAAAATCATACAAGGCATGAGTCAGACTAAAGCTGGAATATTATGAACAGTTTTGGTTCCCTTGTGTAAGGAAAGATCTGACATTGGCAGCAGTCCAGAGAAGGCTCACTAGACTGGTACCAGGATCGAAGGGACTGTTCTATGAGGAGAGGTTGAGTAGATTGGGCCTGCATTTGTTGGAATATGAAAGAATGAGAGGCAACCTTACTGAAACACAAGATTCTTGGGGACTTGATAGAGGAGATGTGGAAAGGTTGTTTCCCCTTGTGGGATAATCTAGGACCAGAGAGCATAATCTTAGAATAAGGATCGCACATATAAAACAAAGATGAGGAGGAATTTCTTCTCCCAGAGGGGAGTTAATCTGTGGAATTCTTTACCGCAGAGTGCTGTTGAGGTTAGGTCATTAAGTACATTCACGGCTGAGAAATACAGATTTTTAATCAGTAAAGAAATCGAAGGTTATGGGGGAAAGACTGGAAAGTGGAGCTGAGGATTATCTGATTAGCCATGATCTCATTGAATGGTGGAACAGACTCGATGGGCTGAATGACCTACATCTGTGCCTGTTTCTTATTGGCACCATGGAAATGCAAGTTTCCTTTCTTTAGTTGTCCTTAGAATTTGGGCTTGTTTCAGCCATGAATGAATGTAATGCTGGATCCTTAGAGATATTTCTGATTGAAAGTGAATGTCTGTGGTTAATACAAATGCGAGCTTTGACAGCTTATGATTGTTATTAGAAGGAAGAATTGAGGGTGAGGAATGCTGCGTTTTGACCTCCTTGGATAGACTGAATTGAGGAGAATGAGTCTCATCTGCAGCAAAGATGCAGAGCTGATGAAAAGCAAGTCAGATGGATTCAGTGCTTATGAAAAGCAAGAGATTCTTTATGTATAAAACCAAGATATCCCAGTTGCAGGAAATCTGAACTGAAGACCGAACCTGATGGGAACACGCACCTGGCAGTGTTTGTGAAGTGAGGAAAGGAGTTAATATTTCAAGTCTGTGAACTTTTTTCTTTGTTTCTATAGCCTATTAAAATAAGAGTGAAAGGTGTCTGTTTGAAGGTCTTTCAAAGGAATATGTTTTGTTTTACCATGATTTGCACTGGAGCTGCCCTTTCAGCCAACGGTGACCTTTGTGAATGGACTTTTACAAACTCCAGCCTGTGCTGCCAGGCATCTCTCTGAGTTTCCCTTCATCTCATTAAATGCCGCTGCACACGATAAATGTTTTGACAAATTGTGTTTAAACTGTATTTGTAATTAGACCCTGCTCCTGTGAGTAGCTGGAGAGATTTTTCTTCCTGCAGGGCAAGTTTTTTTTAAAACAAATGGCAGCTGTGAAATGGAAATGGCACTACCTCAACGACAGATATTTCCGGAATTGTTTTGTATTTTCTGTCACTCTCCACTTTCATCTCTAGCAGAGTGGATCAACTGAAATTCCTGTCCAGAGGTGAACAGATTTTTGTACTCTGACAGTATCGAGGCTGGAGAAATAGGACTAAGATACAGATCACCATTTTCAAAATTAGTCAGTTAAGCTTCTGGAGGGGTCAAATGGTGGAACAGTCTTGAGGGGTAGAATGGTGGAATAGTCTCGAGGGACTGAGTGTTTGAACAGACTTGAGGGGCCGAATGGTGGAACAAGCTTGAGGGGTAGAATGGTGGATCAGACTCAAGGGGCCGAATGGTGGAACACGGGGTCACAAGCCTAGATATTTCAGACTGAACTGGGGAGAAACATATTCACGGGGGAAGGCACGGTTAATGAACCTGTGGAATTCTCTACCTGAGAAGGCTGTGGAGACCAAGTCACTGAATATATTTAAGAAAGAAGTGGACTTCTAGAAGGTAAAGGTGTCAATGGGTTTGAGGAAAGTACAGGAGTATGGCATTGAGGTAAAGAATCAGCTGTTTGTATTGATGGTTGAGAGGGTTGGATGGGCTGAATGGCTTACTTTTTGTTTCTTTTTTCTAAAATTACATTTTCTAATTCCCACTTGCTATCAGCATTTAGGTTTACAAAGCAAATGTTATTGCC
This sequence comes from Rhincodon typus, assembly GCF_021869965.1. Lineage (NCBI taxonomy): Eukaryota > Metazoa > Chordata > Chondrichthyes > Orectolobiformes > Rhincodontidae > Rhincodon > Rhincodon typus. The sequence goes on along the minus strand of NC_063335.1, from coordinate 113,978,193 downwards.
TGAAGGGGATGAGGAGGTAATATAACGAACAAAAGTGTAACTTGACCTGGTGCCAACTGTCTGTCTAATTATACAGCATGTGATAGGATAAAGTGGGGAAGAAGGGAGAGGATAACACAGCAGACAGTGCATTCAAAGATCAATCTCTTTAGAATAATCTATTTCTGTGAAAAAGGAGTAAAAGAAACAATGTATATTCTATATAATTTATAATGGAGGAACCGTGTTAATGGGTGACTTTAGTGATCTAAAGATAGGCTTCAATATAAGTAATGAGTATGTCCAAGTTGTTTATTGAGATTTGCTGCTTATTCTTACAGCCATTGTTGGATTCAGTTCTAGAGAATGGAGGAGGAAAGAGGAACTCTAATGCAGAACCCAGTGGTGCTGTGACAACATCTACTTTCTGGTCCTTTGCACTATTGTGACACCATCCTCCATTGAATACTTGACTGATGCTCCTTTCCAGTTGCATGGTGCATCTAGACTTTTGGCTGTCATGACTCAACAAGAAGTTTCTCTCATTCGGTCATGGCCAGGACTGGATGGGAGTTGATGTGTGTCAGCCTCAGGTTGTCAGCATGGCAAAAGTCTATTGGTGTTTCTTCAGGGGAAATAGTTTGCAGAGGTCTTATTACCAGAGGCACAGAATGACATTGACATGTAAAAGACAATGAGGCTGTGGATCATTCCAGAATCTTTTACTCCAGAGAATTCTTCCACAGTCCAAAGTTCACAAAAAGCCCTGCACAGATTGCCAGGAGTATGAATAGAGGTGACTGAGAGGATTGTAGATACCCTAACTACGATCTTTCAAAGTTCACTGATACAGCAATTGTTCCTTTCAATTGGAAAATGACATTGTCACTCTGATATTTAAGAAAGCTAAGATCGGGAAAGTAGAGAATTATACAGCAGTTAGTTTAAATCTATTGTCAAGAAACTGCAGAACTTCATACTTAAGGACACTGTGACTGAACATCTTCAAAATGTTCAGCTGATCTGAGAGGACCACATGGATTTGCAAAGGGTAGGTCATGCCTGCTGAGTATATTTGGATTGTTTGAAAGGATGACTGAAGCAGTGGACAGTGGAATATCTCTCGATGTTATTTTTATTGACTTCTGGAAGGGAACTTAATAAAGTTCATCACAAGTGATTGTTCATTAAAGTTGAAACAAATGGGATTGAAGACAAATGATTGACCTGCTTCAGAAATTGGCTGAGCAAAGGGAGTCAGGGATTCCCCTCCATGTGACCAGTGGAAAGCGGCATGGATCTGTGTTGATACTTCAACCATTCATCATATGTATCATGTCTTTGATGTGTTTGCTGATGACATGAAGATAGACAACATTATATGGATATAACAAAAACAGAAATTGCTGGAAAAGCTCAGCAGGTCTGGCTTCTTTCAGGTTTTTTTTGTATAGATGTAGATGGAAATGTCAAATTGCAGAATGTTGCACACAGAGAAGCAGTAAAACAATGTCAGAGACAAAAATGAGTGCAGATGCTGGAATCCAAGGTAGACAAACAGGAGGCTGGAAGAACACAGCAAACCAGGCAGCATCTGGAGAAAAGGAGAAGTCAACATTTCAGGTATTACCCTTCTTCAGGACCAATGACAGATGTCAATTGGATTTTAATGTAAATAAATGTGAGTTCATCCATTTTGGACTGAAAAAGTATCGAGCAAAGTATTGTAGAAATGGTAAAAAGCTGAAAATCTTAGCTGCACAAAGCCCTGATTAGACCACCCTGAGCAGCCTGGGCTCTTCACCTTCACAAGGTGATATTGGCCTTGGAGGGAGCGCAATGTAGATTCACCAGAATGACACCAAGGCTCAAAGGGTTAAGTTACAAGCTAACATTGCACACACTAGGGTTGCATTGCCTGCAATTTAGAAAGTAAGGAACAATTTGATCATGTTCATAGTAAATGAAGCCGAGTGAGGCAACAGAGAGGAACTATTTCTGCCTTTTGGCATGTCCAGGATGAATCTCCAAATTAGAATCAAACGTTTCAGGAGTGAAATGAGGAGACACGTGTACCTATGTAAGGTGTTGGGACCTACTGTACTACAAATGAAGTGAAATCAGTTGTTAATTTAAATCTGAAATTAATAGCTTTTTGTTAATAAAGGTATTAAGGAGTATGGGGCAAAGCAAGTGTGTGGAAGAATGTCACAGACTGACTATGATCTAATTAAATGATGGAACAAGGGGCTGAATGGCCGATCATGATGGGTCCAACATGACTGGCTTATTCACCACAGAACTGGACAGTGACTGTGTGAACCGTTCAGAGGTGTTTCAGAAAGTCCTGAGCAGAGTGTTGCAGAGGGGCCTGAGGGGTCATAACACTCCACGATGTGACCTCACCTGTGAAGGAGGTCAATTAACTGAGGGTGGCCTGTTTAAGGGCAGAGCAGTGATCATACTGCGTAGGAATATATAACAGGTCTTTAAAGACAACAAGCAATTGCACTGATATCGAGTCTGCATGCAGTGAACGGCTCTAAAGTTCAGGGAGAGTCTGTATGAAGGTCAGGGACCTGTTTAATCTTTTGATAATTAGATACCTTTCAGAAAGCCTGTATAGGCACAAGGTACAGAATGGCAGCTTCCAGGGCTGTACAATCCTGTGATTCTACCTGACTTCATTTTTCATTAATAATGGATGAGGAATAATTAAAATCAAATGCTCTGATATCCCCTCAAGCTGGAATTTTGCAGAATTTCACCCAGGATTTGGTTACTGTTAGCTATCACCATCAGATAACAGTTAGAGTGCTGTCACTCTCTGTTACGCACAAATCTCACTGAAAGCATTTATAAACTTGTGACAAAGCGATAGCAGAATGTTAGGTGAGTTTAGACATGTCTGACTTGAAGAGAGCCCCTGATTAATCTCGACAGTGATGCTGCTTGCTGAGCAGGACCCTACACAAACTGAACATTCATTCACTCCAAGCTATGAACAGTAAACTTAGCCAGCAAACTGCTCACATTCTCATTCTCTTGCTCTTGTGTTTCTGGCACTATCCTTCAGGCCTGTATCTCCATAATGGTTGAGGTCTGATTGCACTAATACAGGTTACGAATATTGGGTTTAATGATCTGCAAAATGAGGAGGCTGTACACTGACATTTACGGATGGTGGCTGTTTTGTTTGTGCTTGCTGTACCTCCGCAATTTGCAGCTTCCTCTCGATCCACGTACACCGATCTGTAATGATCTCATCTACTCACTGCCTCACAACAGAATTTATAAATAACTACCAGTCTTTCCCATTCATGATCTATCTGCGCCATTTGCAGGAAGATCTGGAGTCTCTGAGTGCTCTCCGTTCCAATATTCACTGGCAATGCTGCTCTCTCAGTGCCAGTACTGCTGAATGGCCTGAAACTTCTTGTTTAATAGAAGGTCATTGCCAGCACAACACAGTCTCTACTTGGGTGATGTATAAAGTTGTCCTTCACAGCAGTCGTGTGTTTGAAACTCTGAGACCTATCCATTGTGTACACGGGATGAACAGATCTCACTTTGTACATTAGATTATGTGTGTTGCAGCTCGAGACAGATTCTGCACCAGTACAGCAGTGACACCATCTGGCACATAGGAAAGAGCACAAGCAATTCAGAACTGTCCCAATATAAAGTAATTCAGAAACCAACCCCATAATCTCCCAGGATCGCTTAAACTCAATGACTAATTTACTCCCCACATCCCTTGCATTCAACCCCCACCTTCTCCCCACATCTCTTGTTCCTCCACCTTCTCCCGATGTCTCTCAGTCCCCCCATCTTCACCCCATGTCCCACCCTCCCCACCCTTTCCCCACATCTCTCACTCCCCTCACCTTCTCCCCACATCCCTCATTCCCTCCACCCTCTCCCCCGTTCCTCATTCCCTCCACCCTCTTCCCATGTCCCTCATTGCCCCCCCCCCCCCCTCCCCACATCCCTCCCTCGCTCAACCTCTCCCCGTGTCCCTCACTCCCCCACCCTCGCACCGTGTCCCTCACTCTCCCCCCATGTCCCTCACCCCCCCCCCTCACTTCATGCCCCTCACTCCCCCCCCAACCCTTTCCCCATGCCCCTTATTGTGCCCCACCCTCTCCCTGTGTGCCTCACTCCCTCACTCTCTCTGTGTCCCTCACTACCCCACATTCTTCCTGTGTCCCTCACTCCCCCACTCTCTCCCTGTGTCTGTCAATCCCCCACACTCTTCCTGTGTCCCTCACTCCTCCACTCTCTCCATGTGTCCCTCACTCCCCCACTCTCTCCGTGTCCCTCACTCCCCCACTCTCTCCCTGTGTTCCTCACTCCCCCACTCTCTCCGTGTCCCTCACTCCCCCACTCTCTCTGTGTCCCTCACTCTCCCACACTTACCCTGTGTCCCTCACTCCCCCACTCTCTCTGTGTCCCTCACTCCCCCACACTTACCCTGCGTCCCTCACTCCCCCACTCTCTCCGTGTGTCTCTCACACTCAACTTCCACCCTCCATTTATTCCGCTGTTCTTCACAGACCTATCCCCACTGAATTATGCAGAACTGTGTTGTTACAATTTATTCCAAACCTTGATTAAACGGAGAATAAAAATGTTTCCTTGTTCATCGCCAATTCATATTTGCATCTCCAAGTGTTTGTTCTGAGGAACACGTGGCTTCGATCATTTTCCCTCTCTTGTTCAGGTTGACTGCAGCAGGAGCAGAATGTCCAGCAATTGTGTTGTCTGAACTGATTTAAAGCAATGACTGAAAGTAGCTATGTGTATGAAAATATGCAAATCGACAAGATGCGTCCAAGAACCTTAAAAGAAGTAGCTACTGAGATAGTGGAAATACTAGCAGTAATCTTCAAGGAATCATTAGATTCTTGAAAAGTCCCAGAGGACTGGAAAACTGCCAATGTAACACCCTTATTTAGAGAGAAAAGGAAATAAAGCCAGGTTTCTGAAGAAAGGTCTAGGCCTGAAACGTCAGCTTTCCTGCTCCTCTGATGCTGCTTGGCCTGCTGTGTTCATCCAGCTCTACACCTTGTTATCTCAGGTAGCAGTAGGCCTGCTTGGATAACATCTGTGATTGGGAAAATGTTAGTCTATTAGAAATGTATAACATGATCAAGCAGACATCAAGCATAGCTTCATGAAGTGGAAATCATGCCTGGCACATTTACTAGAACGCTTTGAGGAAAGCATACACAGGATAGACAAAGGACAAGCAATGGATGTAATAAATTTATATTGCAGAAGGCATTTCATCAGGGATCACGTATTGGGCAACTCAACAATTTAAGATCCCATGGTGCAGGGGGGTAATATATCAGCATAGCTAGAGGATTGACTAACAAATAGAAGACAGAAAGTTGGAACACGGGAGTGTTTTATCAGGATGGCAGCCAGTGGTGTACAACAAGACACCTTGCTGGGGCCATGGTTATACTATAAATATATGTATTAATGACTTGGATGAGGGAAGTGCACATACTATAGCTACGTTTGCGGACCTGTACTGAGGAAGCTCCACAGTCAGATTTATTACTAACAGAGCACTACCCTGTCAGAGAGTCAGGAACGAGGGAATGTACCACTGTCAGAGGGTGAGTACTGAGGGAGCGCCAAACTGTCGGAGGGTGAGTACTGAGGGAGCGCCGCACTGTCCGACAGTCAGTACTGAGGGAGTGCCGCGCTGTCCAAGGGTCAGTACTGAGGGAGCGCCGCACTGTCAGAACGTCAGTACTGAGGGAGCGCCGCACTGTCAGAACGTCAGTACTGAGGGAGCGCCGCACTGTCGGAGGGTCAGTACTGAGGGAGTGCCGCACTGTCGGAGGGTCAGTACTGAGGGAGTCCCGCACTGTCAGAGGGTCAGTACTGAGGGAGCGCCTCAATGTCAGAGGGTCAGCGCTGAGGGAGTGCCACACTGTCGGAGAGTCAGTGCTGAGGAGGTGCCGCACTGTTGGAGGGTCAGTGCTGAAGGAGTGCCACACTTTGGGAGGTGCTTTCTTTCAACTGAGAATTAAACCGAGGCCCAGTCCAACATGTTATTGAAAGGGGTGGCAAATCCTATGGCTGAATGGCCTTCATTTTTACTATGGGCTCTGTTAGGCCCATGTAAAATGTTCTATTTGACTGTTTCAAATAGGTCCTGAGAAGTGTTTTCACTGCCTTTTCCAATATTTTTCCCAACTAACATCGCTGAAACAGATCATCCATTTGGTATCAAATTGCTGTTTGTAGTTGCTATTTTTTTGTTATGTCACGTTACAAATGACCTCTGGTTGTGAAAGTTGTGTGACATTATTTTCTAGCTCTGTTTGAGAGATGGATCTCTGTACATTGGGGTTGTCTGAACATGGCCTGTGTGTCAGTCAGGAACAGTTTGCACACTGGCTTGTCTGCTTTCTCGGGACCTGGGTGGGATTGCTAAATACCAAATTTGGAAGGCAGCAGCATCAGAGGCAAAGCATTGCAAACTCCCACGCTGTGCTGTTCATATGCTCACAAGAGTGTCTGAAGGGTCAGCCCCAATCAGACCAATACTCTCCTCCTAAACTACAAGCATACTTTTTAATGTTTTTTCTAATGCCGTCTGTTTAATTAATGGAAAATCGTACTTGCCCTTTTAATGTGGCTGGGCTTGGCGATGGATTTAAATTGCATCTCCTCATCCATGCAACAATACACTGCCTTTCTTAATTTACGTCTAATTTGAAAGCACTTGTTGCTGGCATAGTGTTTCAGATGGGATCACGGGGTTAACATGCATTACAAGCTGCAGGTTCTACTGATACGTGTCCTCTACAGCTCTCCAATGGTCTTAGGCTTTTAAAAACCTATTAAACAATAACGACACAAGGTGCTGGATTCATTTTTTATACTCTTGCTGCGGCCTAATTACTCAGGCACTGAATGGAGTTGATGGTTTTGTATTTGTTCCTTCTCTTCAGGGACCTGGTGTTCCCCTCGCTCAGCATGAGCATAGTGTTCCACTAACTCCAAAGCTGCAGCTTTGTGGAGTTCCAGTACTCATCCCAGAGAAAATGGAAAGTGATCAGAGAAAGTAATTGCTGATCCTACAACTGAATGCTGAGCTAAAATATCAAACCAGAACAGAGTAAATCTTGAATAAAATAATTCAGTATCGATTGGAACTTCAATCCAGAGCCATTGCCGCTGCCTGTTCATGATACTAGTGAGCTCCTAATGTGCACTTAGTGTTTACTGTGAGTAAGGGTCAGTCACTGTGTAACTGTATAGAGTCAGTGTTTATTCAGCAGGGTAAGGGTCACTCACTGTGTAACCATACAGAGTCGGTGTTTATTTAGCAGGATAAGCATCACTCACTGTGTAACTGTAACAGTTAGAAAATATGATTGAAAGGCTGATTAGTTTTTATGCTTTACTGTCCCATAGTGCAGTTACTGAAATAACATGCATTTATATAGTACCTGCAACATGACAGAACCCAGCAAGGGGGTCAACAGCAGAGTCAGCCAACAAATTTTGACTCTGAGCCAAATGAGAAATTGGGGCTCATGATCCAAACTTCTGTCAAAGAGTTAGATTTAAGAAAGGTTGTGCTGTTGAGATGTGGAGAGATTTATGCAGGCTATTCCACAGTTCTGGATCCTAATCAGGCGTAGAGGAAACAGCTACAGTTGTAGATGATGAATAAACTGGAAGTTGAGGAGTAGAAAGATCACAGAGGATTGCAGGGTCTTTGAGTGGTTACAGAGATAGTGAGTTTCATCGGGGCTGGAAGGGGTGACAATGATTGGAAGGTCTCTACTGGCTGGAGGAGATGACAGAAAAAGGCTGGAGTGTGGGGTCTGGGGAGGTTTACAGAGATAGGGAAGGTATGTGAGCTGAAGGAAGTTACAGAGATAGGGAGGAGTGTAGGGGCTGGAGGAGTGACAGAGATAGGGAGTGGTGTGAGCTGGAGGCAGTTACAGAACTAGGGAAAGTATGTGAGCTGGAGGAGGTTACAGAGATAGGGAGAGTGGTGTAAGGGCTGGAGGGATTACAGAGATAGGGAGTGTGTGTGAGTTGGAGGAGGTTACAGAGGTATAGAGGATTTAAAAGAATTAAAAAAAAAGGGAGGTTCTTAGGGACTGACAGTGATGACAGAGATAGGAAGGAGTATATGGGCTGGAGGGATTTAGAAACTGATGAAAACTTTAACATAGAGCAGGAGTAGTCCATTCAACCCCAGCACCCAGCTCCACCATTCAATACAATCATGGTGGATCATCAAGCTCAATATCCTAATCCCGCCTTCCCCCATTTTCCTTGATTCCTTTCACCACAAGAGCTATATCTACCTCCTTCTTGAAAGCACATAATGTTTTGGCCTGAGATAATAAGAACTGCTGACGCTGGAGTCAGAGATAACACAGTGTGGAGCTGGAGAAACACAGCAGGCCAGGCAGCATCAGAAGGGCAGGAAAGCTGACGTTTTGGGTCGGGACTCTTCTTCAGAAATGAAGAAGATGAACTGACTGTAGAAGCTGAAGAAGGGTCCTGACCCGAAACGTCAGCTTTCCTGTTGCTCTGATGCTGCCTGGCCTGCTAGGTTTCTCCAGCTCCACACCGTGTTATGTTTTGGCCTGAACTGCTTTCTGTAGTAGTGAATTCCATGGACTCACCACTGTCTTGTGAAGAAATTTCTCCTGATCTCAGTCCTGAAAGGTTTACCCCTTATTCTTAAACTATGACCCCTGATTCTGAACTCCACTGCCACCTCCCATCAGGAATAGCCTTCCTACATCTACCCTATCTAGTCCTGAATTTTATAGGTTTCGCTAAGATCCCCCTCATTCGTGTAAAGTTAAGGTGTACCTTGACGACAAGCTGTCTGTGAGCTCAGAGCTGATGGGTGAGCAGTGTTTGGTATGAATTACGATTCTGATAGCACTGTTGAGGATGAGCGAGAGCTGAGGTGGGAGACCAGCTGGAAAAAGTGGAGGAATGATCATATTTACAAATAATAAAGGCAGCGAATTGGATTTCAGCAGGAAATGGGCTGAGGCAGAGATGATGATGGATGTATTTTTGATGATATTATTCAGGAGATAAAAAGCAATGGTGAATAGTTGTGTTTTATGTTGGAGGAAGACTCTATACATCCATATTCCTCTCCCTGAATCCAATATTGACATAAACCTTGGTGTGCTGGTGATGTGCTACATTTCACTCAGGGAACCCCTGAGGTAATATGCACTTTCACTGCATGTTGTAGTCTCAGGCTATGGAAACTGATTGTAGAAGCTCCAACATCCTCTACACCAAATGGCTGACCAGAAATCTGCTCCACTCTCAGTGTCTGCGTTTGGATTTGAAGATTGATACTAACTGTGTGATGAATCCACTTTCCTTGGCCAGAAATTCCTTATGGGGGAGCTTGAACCCAGAGCTTTTGGCTCAGAGGTAGAGACCCTACACATAATGATCAGACCTTGATGTACAAGCACCATTTCAAAATTCACGGATGATATGGCAGTTGAAAGTATTGTGAGTTATGTGGAGGATAGTGTACAGGTTCAAAAAGATGCAAACAGTTTGTTGAATGGGTGCCAAGTGAGTGATGCAGTTCAACGCAGGGAATTGTGAAGTGCTTTGTTTTGGTGTGAAGAATACGGAGAGACAATCTAAACTAAAGGGTTCAATTCCAATAAGGGTGCAGGCATTGAGAGAGCATGCATATGGGTATAACGTATCGAAGATGGCAGGACTGAGCAGTTAATAGAGCAGCCGTGTGTGCAGATACCCTCAACTGTGTGCATGGCTCATGCAGAAATGCACAAAAATATATTATGTCCTCACCAAAATTTTTACTGACAGCATACGCAAAGACTGCATGCACAGAAAAGGATAACATGTGACGGGGGAGGGGTGGGTTGTGGGAAGAGTGAGGATGGTGGAGGGGAAGAGGGAGATTCTTCCTTCCCATCCCCAACCTCTGTCCTAATAGAGTCATGGGGAGTAAACCATCACATTCCTGACTTGCACCCTGTAGATGGTGGATGGGCTTTGGGGAGTATGAGGTGAGTTATCACCAAGAGCAGGTCAAAGTCTAGGAATTTTGAGGCAAGTAACGTCATAGAATCATAGAATCCCTACAGTGTGGAAACAGACACTTCGGCCCAACAAGTCCACACCGATCCTCAGACCATCCCACCCAGACCCATCCCCCTATAACCCACCTAACCTACACATCCCTGAACACTATGGACAATTTAGCATGGCCAATCCACCTAACCTGCACATCTTTGGACTGTGGGAGGAAACCGGAGCACCCAGAGGAAACCCACACAAACATGGGGAGAATGTGCAGACTCCACACAGACAGTCGCCTGAGGGTGGAACCAAACCTGGATCCCTGGCGCTGTGAGGCAGCAGCACTAACCACTGAGCCACTGTGCCGCCCCTTACTGCCTGACTTCTCAAAGCCTGTGAGCTACCAATTCTCCTCCACCATCACCCACCAAACAAGTGAACTCTTACTCTTGGGAAACGAACGGCAGCAGTTACACGGGTGCACCATCCTCTGCAAATAGATTACAATCCAGGAAGCTCCTGCCTAACTGCACGTTTGTTGTCACTGCTTCCTAAAGACTGCAGCAGTTCTTTACGACCATCTTCTCCAGGGCATCTAGGGGTGGGCAATAAATGCTGGCTTCACCAGCAATGCTGCTATCATATGAATGTAAAAAAAAATGTATTGATTTGAAGGGTTAGGTGACCTAATCTTGTACCTATGCACTGGACTCAAAACAGCTGCCACCCTGCCCGATTAGTGATGCTGTCAGCTGTGATTTCAAGGTTAAATGCTTTGATGCCCCGCTACTTGAATGGGGATTGAGCCTGTAACTAATCTAACCCTTGTGTAATATAGTACACTTCCAGAGCTGTCTACCTTTGGACAAAGCCTTATTCCAATGCCCTGACACTTCATTTGACTGGTTGTTAAATATCCCAATTTGAGGAAAATTGAATTCTATCTGATAGTTATCACATTACTGTTTTTGGGAGCTTGCTGTGTGCAAATCGGCTGCTATATTTTCGACAACAAAATGATGGCTATACTTAAGAAAGTAATTCATTAGCAGTCATATCCTTCGGGATATCCTGATGGGAAGTGGATAAGTACAAGTATTTTCTTCCTTGGCCTGTCCTCAACTTGGATGTTGGATTAAACTTGCTCTCAGAACATGGTTTGCAAAGATGCGCAGCACGCAAAGCTGCAGGTGTAAAGTAATAGCCCAAATTGTGCTGACGTCAGTCCCAGTGCAACACAAACAGAGCCTGATGCTAATAAGAAGTGCAGAAATGTAATGACAAAAGCTTCCTGCTGTGTTGCTATGTATTGGCAAGTTCCAGAAATCGATTGAGTTCTCGGACTGGTTTATCTAGCGTGAGATGAGAGATTTCCATCTTCTTATCCTGTCCATTAGGAACAATGGAGCTGGAGATGTCCCTTTCTTTCTCATTATTATCAGGTATTTTAATGAGCTCACTGATTATTGAACTCCGCAATAGTGACTGGTTTAGGGAAATAAATGAGTTCCACTGACTGCTGGACTAAAACATTACAACCATTTAGATACCAGCACCAAATCCGGCTGTTTTTAAAGAGACACTGCACAGCCATTTAGTTTATTCTCCTCCTTTAAGACACTTCTTTAAATCAACCTCTTTGACCAAGCTTTTGGTCACCTGTCCTTAGATGGCAAGGTGACTGGCTTCACTGATTACCACTAGGATGGTGAGATGATTTCCTGACAACTTGCAATGGTCTTAGTGAAGCATTAATCAGACAGTAAATATAAGCAGAAAATGCTGGAAAAACTCCACAGGTCAGACAGCATCAGGTAGGAAAAATTAATATTTAATATTCCTGACCTTTCATTGGGTTGACTGGAATCAGCTTGTCCAGAGCTACATCATATACTCAAGCTTGTCACAGTTTTTAATTACCGGTCATTCACACCTCAAACCCTGAATAAAAACCAAAAGAACTGCGAATGCTGTAAATCAGAAACAAGAACAGAGGTTGCTGGAAAAGCTCAGCAGGTCTGGCAACGTCTGTGGAGAGAAATCAGAGTTAACGTTTTGGGTCTGGTGACCCTTCCTCATTCTGAAACGTTAACTCTGATTTCTCTTTACAGATGCTGCCAGACATGCTGAGCTTTTCCAGCAATTTCTGTTTTTGTTTCTGACACCTCTATCCCTGTATTTGTCCATGATGCTGTAAGTTCATCATCCCCTAGTTCCTGTCCAACTTCCTTTTGAACTTATGAATGGGATCAGCTTCCCGATCCCAGAAACTATCCAAGTGGCAGGATTTCTCTTCCGCTGCCCTTTTCAATCTTTCTCCATCAATTTGCAAACTGTAACTTCTGGTTATTGAGCCCATCAGCAGTAGGAAACATTTTCTGTTCTATCAAAACCAGATGCCTTCTTTTGGAAGAGACATTAAGCGCAGAGAGCTCAGGTACATGACATTGCAGCGTTTACAGCCAGGGTCCAATACTGAACCGCTCACCTCTCTCTTAGTGCTGATCTGGGAGAAGTTAGTGAGCATACAACTGGTTGTGACTGGAAACACTGAGTCACGTTGTACAGCTCAGCAGCTGGAGTGTCATTGCTTACCTGCACCTCCGGAGGTCCTCCCTCATTCCGAATAAGCAGGAGGTAGCTCTGACCATCAGCCACAATCTCCTTCTTAAAACGGCCACCATGAGGGGACTCCACAGTATATTCTCAACACACACAACATATAAACACTATTTAAACATATAGGAAATTATTCTATGTTCATTGTTGGAAGTACACATTAGATTACTCCTCATCCACCAGATTTTTCCCAATCAGGAGCAACTCTCTTCCTGCCTGGATGAGTGCAGCTCCAACAACACTCAAGAAGCTTGACACCATCCAGGACAAAGCAGCCCCTGCTTGATTGGCATCACATCCACAAGCATCCACTCCCTCCACCACCAACGCTCAGTAGCAGCAGTGTGTACTATCTACAAGATGCACTGCGGAAATGCAGCAAGGATCCTCAGGCAGCACCTTCCAAACCCACAACCACTTCCATCTAGAAGGACAAGGGCAGCAGATACATGGGAACACTACCCCTTGCAACTTACCCCCCAAGCCACTCTCCATTCTGACTTGGAAATATATTGCTGTTCCTTCAGTGTCACTGGATCAAAATGCTGGAATTCCCTCCCTAAGGGATTATCAGTATACCCACAGCACATGGACTGCAGCTCACCACCACCTTCTCAAGAAGCAACTAGAGATGGGAAATAAATGCTGGCCATGCAGCAACACCCACATTCCATAAATGAGTCAATGTAGAAAATTCTGCCTTCTCTGATCTTTATAATTCTCATACTCGACATTAGAGATGCTCCATTTTCCAATAACTGGAATCCTCAGCATTCTCTGCTGATTTTGTACCTACCCATCATCTAAGACAAGGTCTTATCCCACTCAGGTCTCTGGGAAACTCCTCGCCCCAGCAGATCTCATTTCTCTCACAAGATCTGCAGGATTCTCCCCATCATGGAAAGACCTATTCCACAAAAATAAAAACTGAAATAGCTACTCCACCACTGGATTCCTCAAATTATCCCAGCTTCAGGATCACCCACACCCTTCAGGATCCCAGCTTTTCCAAGTCTCAAGGGTCTTCACTCCATTCTGGGATCTCTGGTGAAAATTCTTCCTCTTAATATTCAAAATAGTCCCAGTCCAGGAAGAAACCACTCCCTTTCTGGAGCCCTGAGATTTTCCAGGCACTGAGTAAGGGGTGGATGAAGTTATCAGTTTGAGTTGCTGAACTGTGTGCTGCTACAGATAATTTTTTTGCTGTTTGTCTTGTGTGGAGACAATTGGCCAACAGCTTACACAGCTCAGGGAATGAGGCATTATGCTAATGAGCATGGTATTTGCATAACCCTAATTAGGTAATTACTAATCCGTTTGCTATGAGATCAAGTATGTGTGGAGATGTATATTGTTTTCATTCGCTATTCACTGGCTGCCTTCACTAATCAGACTCAGGGACCCAGTTCCTTCTATCGGTGAATAGTTATTTTTTAGGAGGGGTTGGGGGTTTGAAAAGAGAGTGAGTGGTCCAGTGAGGTATACATTCTGACTGCGCCTGAAACTGACCTCTTAATTAAAGGTCCCCAGGCAGAATGAAACAACATTTTACTGTGATAGCAAGGTGTAGAGCTGGATGAACACAGCAGGTCAAGCAGCATCAGTACTGTCACAGTACAACACTGTCACACTACAACATTTTACTGTCTCTGTTTCACCTCCTTCCTGGTGTCCTGTTGGTAGATATCTGCACAAACACACACCTCCTCTGCACCTTGTCCAACTCAACTTGATTTTGATTTTTGTGGATTTAAACTTTGCTGTTATGTGTACTGAAATGCAGAAGTACAGGAGGACAGTGAAAAGTGTACAATGTCGCCACACATGGCACCATCATAGATAAGAAGGTACCAAGGTACAAAACTTACGTACAAATTTCAAATAGAGAAACAAAGTTAAAAATAAAGCATTACCATTGTTATTAGTATAAGTAGAAAAATAAAGAAATAATGCTAAAAGTTAACATTACAGTCCTTCCTAGTATTAAGTGGACAAATAAAGGAAAAAGTTCAGCAGTCTTTCTTAACTTAGACAATTTAGGCATAATACCACACCCATCCTGTGAATGAGTAAAAAGAAATGTTGAAGAATAACAGTCCTACTTTGGGGAAAGGTTGGATGATGTGCAAGAGCTTTAGTAGTTTGGAGATTCAGATTTATTTCAAACAATTTCATGGATACTGGGAGAATGCCAAGGGGTCTAAAGTTTAAGAATGGACATGTAACGATGAATCTATGTAAAACCTCAGTAAATCACAGTTGGAGAGTGTGCTGTAGTTTTGGGTCACACTGTCGGAAGGAAATTGTTACATTCAAGGTGGAACAGGATAAATTCACCAGGATACTGCCTTGTATGAGGGAATACAGCTGCAAAGAAAACCATGAAAAGTTGGAGTGGAGCAGGAGATGACAGGGTGATTTGTCGGAATTATGAAGAATGAGTTCGAGTCACAAATATTCTGGAGGGAACAAAATCTGCCATCTTTACCCAGTTTGACCTACATGTGACTCCAGACCCACAGCAATGTGGTTAACTCTTAACTGCCCTCTAAGGAATTGGAGATGAGTGATAAATGCTGGCCTAGACAGAGACATCCACATCCCATGAATAAATAAAAAAAGTAGATAGACCGTTTCTAGTGATATAGGAGTGAGGACCTGGAAACTAATTTAAACATCAGAGGTTCAGGACTGAGAGCAGAAGATTCTTTTCCCCAGACTGTTGTGAAGCTGTGGAATTCTCTCCCTGAGCCAGTGACTGAAGCAGGGACCATGTCAACATTGAACAACAGGCAAAATGAGAAGCAGAGGATGGTAAAGAAATTTGGATGCAAGGTAGGTACATGGGATGATATCCAAGAAAGATTAGGTTGGACTGGTTACCCTGACTACCTTGTTTAGTTATTTAAATCTCGAAGAGTCAACATTAAATGAAGATGCTAGTTCCTGCTCCCAGCCACTAACTAGCTGCAAAGTTGTCTGTTGGTGCATAGAATCGTAGATTGGCTAAAGGATAAATCATAGAAATCCCTACAGCACAGAAAGAAGCCATTCGACTTATCAGGTCTGCACTGACCTATTGAAGAACATCCCACCCAAACCCAACCCCAACCCCACTCCATTCCCTTAACTCTGCATAATGCTTTTACCACTTAACCTGTTCCTTGGATGCTATGGAGCAATTTATTTTTAGTGTGGCCAATCCACCCAACCTGCACGTGCATGCACTGTGGAGGGAAACTGGAGCATATGGTGGAAACCCAAGCAGACATGGGGCGAGTGTGTCAACTCCACACAAATGGCCGCCTAAGGTTGGAATTGAACCACTGAGTCACCATTCCACCCACAGAGGAGGCTATTTGGCCTGTCATGTCTGTGCTGGCCCTTTGAAGGAGAAATTCCATTTAAAATTTTCAATTGACTCTGCACCCACCATGCTGAGTCTGCTGTTGTCGATAATATAAACGAGTTGGATGAGAGTATAGAAGTCATGATTAGTAAGCTTGCGGATGACACCAAAACTGGCCGCATAATGAACAGTGAAGAAGGTTATCTGACATTACAAAGAAATCTTGATCAATTGGGTCAATGGGCTGAAGAGTGGCAGATGGAATTTAATTTGGATAAATGCAAGGTATTGGATTTTGGTAAAACAAACCAGGGCAGGACTTATACTGCAAAGGTAGGGTCCTGGGTAGCATTGTAGAACAGAGAGACCTAAGGGTTCAAGTACATAATTCTTTGAAATTTACATCATAGGTAGACTGAGAGTGTGGAAGAGGCAGGTTCACTCGAGGGGTTAGGGTCTGGAATGTACTGTCTGAGAGTGTTGGGGAGGCAGGTTCACTCGAGGGGTTAGGGTCTGGAATGTACTGTCTGAGAGTGTGGGGGAGGGAGGGTCACTCGAGGGGTTAGGGTCTGGAATGTACTGTCTGAGGGTGTGGGGGAGGCAGGTTCACTCGAGGGGTTAGGGTCTGGAA
>NC_063335.1:113935704-113961519 GCF_021869965.1 Rhincodon typus | reverse complement strand
TCACTCGAGGGGTTAGGGTCTGGAATGTACTGTCTGAGGGTGTGGGGGAGGCAGGTTCACTCGAGGGGTTAGGGTCTGGAACGTACTGTCTGAGAGTGTGGGGGAGGCAGTTTCACTCGAGGGGTTTGGGTCTGGAATGTACTGTCTGAGAGTGTGGGGGAGGCAGGGTCACTCGAGTGGGTAGGGTCTGGAATGTACTGTCTGAGGGTGTGGGGGAGGCAGGTTCACTCGAGGCGTTAGGGTCTGGAATGTACTGTCTGAGAGCATGCAGGCAGGTTGAATTTAAACTTTCAAAAGGGATTTAGACTGTAACCTAAAAGGAAAATAATATTACAGGTAAAAGGTGAGAGAATGGCCCAAAGGCTCCTTCACCATCAGCTGTTCTCCACTTTGAGTCCTCAGACAGAGGTACAGCATCAAGGCACACCTCAAGCAACCCACCATCACTTGCGTCATAACAGTGTTTTTGGCACAGAATCCCCAAAGGAGCAAGTGCAACGTGATGGACCAAATGGCTTCCTGTTGCACTATAACAAGTCTGTCATTCTGGGTGGAGGGTGGGAAGGTGAATAGCTAAGAGGCAAAGCATACATAGAAAATTAGTTGTAGTGAAATTGGATTTCAGCCTGCTTTTCTGTTTGGGCATTTCAGAAGATGGGAACTTTGTCAAAGATAAAACGAGAAAGGTTGTCTCTGAATGGAACAGTTCGCCGTTTGGCAATCTTTGACCAGTTCCAGGTGTTGAAGCAGGTCTCTGAGAATTGAACAGAGTTTGTGTTACTGTGTCATTAGACAGCTGGAGTCATAGAGTCATACAGCATGAAAACAGACCCTTCAGCCCAACCTGTCCATGCCAGGTTTCCCAAACCAAACTGGTCCCATTTGCCTATGTTTGACCCATATCCCTCTAAACCTTTCCTATTCGTGTGCCTGTCCAAATGTCGTTCAAATGTTGTAAATATACCTGCCTCCACCACTTTCTCTGGCAGCTTGTTCCATAAACCACATTGCAACACTTAGCTTAACTCCCAACATTTGAAAGCTGTTGCTGATCAGGCTTGAAACCAAAACAGCCTCCCACTCAGATCTGCAATCAGCGGCAATTCTTGGTGCTTGCTCAGCCCGGCTCTGCGTGACAGTGAACTGGTCCCTCCACCTCCTGGATTCAGCCTTTCAAAGATGATGGCTCTGGAAACTCTCCTCCCCATTGTGATTCCGCTCCCTCTGCTGCTTCGCTGACGTTCCCTCTCTGGAGCCCTGGGTAATCATCTCTCATACACCTTGTTGTGTAGAATGCTAGTGATGGGCCACTCTCCAGAACATGCAGAATGGATAAGCGAGGGATTGTGAATTGAAGAACAGCCTCTTCTGCTGTTGAACAAAGAACAAAGAAATGAGAAAATTACAGCACAGGAACAGGCCTTTCGGCCCTCCAAGGCTGCGCCGATCCAGATCCTCTATCTAAACCTATCGCCTATTTTCCAAGGATCTGTATCCCTCTGCTCCCCAGCCATTCATGTATCTGTCTAGATATATCTTAAATGACGCTGTCGTGCCCGCCTCTACCACCTCTGCTGGCAACGTGTTCCAGGCACCCACCACCCTCTGCATAAAGAACTTTCCACGTATATCTCCCTTAAACTTCTCCCCTCTCACCTTGAAATCATGACCCCTAGTAATGGAGTCCCCGACTCTGGGAAAAAGCTTCTTGCTGTCCACCCTGTCTATACCTCTCATGGTTTTGTAGACCTCAATTAGGTCCCCCCTCAACCTCAGTCTTTCTAATGTAAATAATCTTAATCTACTCAACCTCTCTTCATAGCTGGCACCCTCCATACCAGGCAACACCCTGGTGAACCTCCTCTGCACCCTCTCCAAAGCATCCACATCCTTTTGGTAATGTGGCGACCAGAACTGTACACAGTATTCCAAATGTGGTGGAAGCCACAACTGTATATGACCTCCCAACTCTTGTACTCAATACCCCGTCCGATGAATGAAAGCATGCCGTGTGCCTTCTTGACCACTCTATCGATCTGCGTTGCCACCTTCAGGGCACAATGGACCTGAACATCCAGATCTCTCTGTGCATCAATTTTCCCCAGGGCTTTTCCATTTACCGTATAGTTCGCTCTTGAATTGGATCTTCCAAAATGCATCACCTCGCATTTGCCTGGATTGAACTCCATCTGCCATTTCTCCACCCAACTCTCCAATCTATTTATATTCTGCTGCATTCTCTGACAGTCTCCTTCACTATCTACTACTCCACCAATCTTAGTGTCATCTGCAACTTGCTAATCAGACCATCTATACCTTCCTCCAGATCATTTATGTATGTCACAAACAATAGTGGTTCCAACACGGATCCCTGGTCACAGTTCTCCATTTTGAGAGACTCCCTTCCACTACAACTCTCTGCCTCCTGTTGCCCAGCCAGTTCTCTATCCATCTAGCTAGTACACCCTGGATCCCATGGGACTTCACTTTCTCCATCAGCCTACAATGGGGAACCTTATCAAACGCCTTACTGAAGTCCATGTATATGACATCTACAGCCCTTCCCTCATCTATCAACTTTGTCACTTCCTCAAAGAATTCTATCAAGTTGGTAAGACATGACCTTCCCTGCACAAAACCATGCTGCCTATCACTAGTAAGCCCATTTTCTTCCAAATGTAAATAGATCCTATCCCTCAGTATCTTCTCCAGCAGTTCCCCACCACTGACGTCAGGCTCACCGGTCTATAATTAGCTGGATTATCCTTGCTACCCTTCTTAAACAAGGGGACAATATTAGCAATTCTCTAGTCCTCCAGGACCTCACCCGTGCTCAAGGATGCTGCAAAGATATCTGTTAAGGCCCCAGCTATTTCCTCTCTCGCTTCCCTCAGTAACCTGGGATAGATCCCATCCGGACCTGGGGACTTGTCCACCCTAATGCCTTTTAGAATACCCAACACTTCCCCCCTCCTTATGCCGACTTGACCGAGAGTAATCAAACATCTATCCCTAACCTCAACATCCGTCATGTCCCTATCCTCGGTGAATACCGACGCAAAGTACTCATTCAGAATCTCACTCATTTTCTCTGACTCCTCGCATAATTTCCCTCCTTTGTCCTTGAGTGGGCCAACCCTTTCTCTAGTTACCCTCTTGCTACTTATGTATGAATAAAAGGCTTTGGGATTTTCCTTAACCCTGTTTGCTAAAGATATTTCATGACCCCTTTTAGCCCTCTTAATTCCTCGCTTCAGATTGGTCCTACTTTCCCGATATTCTTCCAAAGCTTTGTCTGTTTTCAGTCGCCTAGACCTTATGTATGCTTCCTTTTTCCTCTTTGCTCGTCTCACAATTTCACCTGTCATCCGTGGTTCCCTAATCTTGCCCTTTCTATCCCTCATTTTCACAGGGACATGTCTGTCCTGCATTTTAATCAACTTCTCTTTAAAAGCCTCCCATACATCAAATGTGGATTTACCCTCAAACAGCTGCTCCCAATCCACATTCCCCAGCTCCTGTCGAATTTTGCTATAGTTGGCCTTCCCCCAAGTCAGCACTCTTCCTTTAGGACCACTCTCGTCTTTGTCCATCAGTATTCTAAAACTTACAGAATTGTGATCACTATTCCCAAAGTAATCCCCTACTGAAACTTCGACCACCTGGCTGGGCTCATTCCCCAACACCAGGTCCAGTATGGCCCCTTCCCAAGTTGGACTATTCACATACTGCTCTAGAAAACCCTCCTGGATGCTCCTTACAAATTCTGCTCCATCTAAACACCTAACACTAAGTGAATCCTAGTCAATGTTGGGAAAATTAAAATCTCCCATCACCACCACCCTGTTGCTCCTACATCTTTCCATAATCTGTCTACATATTTGTACCTCTATCTCACGCTCGCTGTTGGGAGGCTGTAGTACAGCCCCAACGTTGTTACGGCACCCTTCCTATTTTTGAGCTCTGCCCATATTGCCTTATTGCTCACGTCCTCCATAGTGCCCTCCTTCAGCACAGCTGTGATATCCTCTTTGACCAGTAATGCAACTCCTCCACCCCTTTTACCTCTCTCTCTATCCCACCTGAAGCATCTATATCCTGGGATATTTAGTTGCCAGTCTTGCCCTTCCCTCAACCAAGTCTCAGCAATAGCAATAACATCATACTCCCAGGTACTAATCCAAGCCCTAAGTTCATCTGCTTTACTTACTACACTTCTCGCATTAAAACAAATGCACCTCAGACCACCTGTCCCTTTGTGTTCATCATCTGCTCTCTGCTACCTCTTCCCCTTAGTCACACTGACTTCATTATCTAGTTCCTTACAGGCTTTAGTTGCTACCTCCTTACTGTCCACTAACCTCCTCATTTGGTTCCCATCCCCCTGCCACATTAGCTTAAACCCTCCCCAACAGTGTTAGCAAAAGCACCCCCTAGGACATTGGTTCCAGTCCTGCCCAGATGTAGACCATCCGATTTGTAATAGCCCCACTTCCCCCAGAACCGGTCCCAATGTCCCAAAAATCTCAACCCCTCCCTCCTGTACCATCTCTCAAGTCACTCATTTATCCTGCCTATTCTTTCATTTCTACTCTGACTAGCACATGGCACTGGCAGCAATGCTGAGATTACTACCTCTGAGGTCCTACATTTTAACTTGGCTCCTAACTCCCTAAATTCTGCTTGTAGGACCTCATCCCGTTTTTTACCTATATCATTGGTGCCTATATGCACCATAACAGCTGAAGTGATGCCAGAACCCACCAAACCGTGGGAAGAGGTGAGAGGACGGGTTCTTTTGGGATTCTGTGCCAAAAATTCTGTTATAACCCAAATGATGGAGGGTTGGTTGAGGTGTGCCTTGATGTTGTATCTCCGTCTGCGGACTCAAAGTGGAGATCAGCTGATGGTGAAGATGCCTCAAAGATCAAAGTGATGAAATAGGAAGTGGAAAATCTTGCAGAATAAAACCAATTTGGAAAGACTGAGTTTGCAATTAGTCTCACATTTGTGCAGGAAGCAATGTCAGTGTTTGTAACTAGTCAAAGCATATCTTCATTGCATAAACTATAGTGAAATTTGCCTTCTTATTTGCAATATCCTTCACCTGTTCATGTTTGAATTATGTTGATTTTAGTTGGTTTGTTACAGGAAAAGTTTTACAAAATGAAATCTTAACTAGAAGTTTTCTTTCCACTGACTTTGGGGTGTTTGCTTTCTTCTTAAAATGTTTTCAGACTCAATGGAATCATGACGAAAATAAATTTGAGGATTTCAGAGGGATGAGACAGTTGGCATGCACACCATCACATACAGTCCCACAATGTGAAGAGGGGAAATAGTCACAGTGTGAACACTGAACACTTCCTTTTCTCTGGGCTGAGAATGTGATTGAGCAGTGGAGTAAAGTGGAGTGGAAGATTTCAACAGTTTGACCTGTAACTAAATGCACTGTCCCCCATCAACAGTCCCAGGACAGGGACAGCACAGGGTTAGATACAGAGTAAAGCTCCCTCTACACTGTCCCCCATCAAAAAGCGCCAGGATAGGGACAGCACGGGGTTTGATACAGCGTATAGCTACCTCTATACTGTCCCCAATCAAACAGTCCCAGGACAGGGACAGCACAGGGTTATATACAGACTATAGCTCCCTCTACACTGTCCCCCATCAAACAGTCCCAGGACTGGGACAGCACAGGGTTATATACAGACTATAGCTCCCTCTACACTGTCCCCCATCAAACAGTCCCAGGACTGGGACAGCACAGGGTTAGATACATGTTTGCTGGAGTGGTAACAAGAAGTAGAGTATGATTGAATTTCTATGAGTGGGTGTTGCGTGTGAATGGGTTTCAGTGCATCTGGGTGGTATGTGTTGGTGAGGTGTTACATTGTAAGGGTAGTAGTGAAGGGTAGGGGTGAGAGTTGTGGATGTTGTCTGGGGAGGGAGGCTGTGGTTCTGTGTGGGATGTGAGTTGTGAGTGCTGTGTGGGGTAGCTTAAGGGTGGTTTTTCAGGTGTGGGCTAAGGGTGCTGTGTGAATTGTGGGTTGGGTTATGAGGTTGTACATGGGTGAGGTGTTGTAGATGTGTGTGGTGTTGTAGATGTGTGTGGTGTTGTGGGTGGGTGTAGTGTTGTAGGTGGGTGTGGGGTTGTGGGTGGATGTGGGGTTGTGGGTGGGTGTAGGGTTGTACGTGGGTGTGGGGTTTGGGGTTGTGGGTGGGGTGGGTGTCCTGCTGAGTGGCTGCTGTGTATTAATGAGGGATGAGTGGGTTTTTGAGGGGGGTATTTGATGCTGTAAATTATGCTATGTTGTTAATTTTGATTCTGACTGTCCCACTCTCTTGTTTTCTGTTTCACAGATGGTGAGGAATCTTACGAGTTTGTGATTGTATCGTTGACTGGACAAACGTGGCATTTTGAGGCCTCGAACTCTGAGGAGAGAGAATCATGGGTGCTGGTGGTTGAGAGTCAGATCTTTGCCAGTCTACAGTCGTGTGAAAGCAGCAAAAATAAGGTATCACCTTTCTGTTTCACCTCTCCATCACTGGGTGCTGGGACCTCAGATAGCTCAGAAAGTGTCCCCAAACACTCAAATGAGTGACCACCTTTAGGCAGTCTGAGTAAGCACTGTGAACACCTTCCCTGTTTTCTGATTTGTAAGCTGGTTGCTGTTCATTCTGAATAATTTTGGAATTCTAGCCAGCATGACTGAGTTGCTCATATTACAATGTACAGGTCACAGTGTAAGCATCACATCCTCTCCAGTATTGAAGCTTACCCGGTTAGTGTGAACAAAATACAGTTTACTCACTCTTCTGCAATGAAATTACTGGTTAGTGACAACTCTCTCTTTCTGATATCTAACAATACTGAGAACGTGGAGCAAATTGTATTCTGAGCTCTGGCAGCTGCTGCCTCCTGTCTGTCATGCAGCAGCCTGGGCCTGGCCCAGGTACAGTGTGTTAGCAGGTAGTATTATTACAGGTGACAGGCCACTGATGTACAGAGGTCTGTGACAGGCAGCGATAAAGAATTTAATTAGAATATTCCTTTAAATATGCAGCAATGGATGATGTGAAAAGAAAGAAAAAGTGGATGGAGCCAGCACAGCCTGTGCTCAAATGCCAGCAACAGAAAGTAAATACCAAGGACGGTAGGAGTAAGAAGAGGGATCCATTTCACCCAAAAAGGAGAACAGATGATGGAATACATTATCTGTAAAGACAGTGTAGTCCAGAGAGACTGCTCCTGAAGAGAGAAGGCATTGAATGGGATGGAGAGAGGCTGGATGAAGGATGAGGGTGTAGTGAGGGATATGGGCAGAGGGTGAAGTGAGGGATATGGAGGAGGGTGGAATGAGGGAAATGGGCAGAGGGTAGAGTGAAGGATATGGCGGTAGGTGGAGTGAGATATGGGCAGAGCGTGGAGTGAGGGATATGGGCAGAGGTGGAGTTAAAGATGTAGAGCGAAGTATATGGGATATCTGCCTTCAGCCACCACTAGGGAAACTAATGCGATTAAAGACTAATCAGTTGTATCTGAGGATTTTACAGGAGGTGGCTACAGAGATAGTGGAAACACTGAGAGTAATAACCAAGAATCCTTAGATTGTAGAAATGTCCCAGAGGATTGGAAAACTACCAATGTAGCACCTTTATTTTGAAAGAAAAGGAGACAAAAAGCAGGTAAATATTATTCAGGTTAATGTCTGTTATTGGGAAAATGTCAGAGTCCATTATAAGGGAAGTAATAGCAGAGCAGTAACAAATACATGATATGATAAAGCAGAGTCAGCCTGGCTTCAGGAAGGGGAAATCATGCTCTGACAAATTTACTACAATTCTTAGAAGATGGAAGCAGGATGGGTAAAGGGGAACCAGTTGATGTAATATATTTGGATTTCCAAAAGGTGTGCAATGAAGTACTACCCATGAGGCAACTTAATAAGAGCCCATGGTGTTGGGGGTGGTATATTAGCCTCGATAGATGATTGGCTAACTAGTAGAAGACAGAGAGTTGAGATGAGGGGTCATTTTCAGAATAGCAATCTTTAACTGGTGGAGTACCACAGGGATCAGTGCTGGGGCCACAAATATTTACAGTTGTGAGAGTGAGTTGAGTGAAGGATATTGGGAGAAACCGGGGCTTATATATTTAAAAGCAGTGTGCCTTTGGACTGAATATCCCTGCTTCTGAATGAAGACTGGCACCATCCTGATAAATTATGTTTTTCTCCATTTTGGTTTAGTCTCGATTGGGAAGCCAGAGTGATGCCATCGCTATCCAGTCGATTCGGAACATGCGAGGGAATGGATTCTGTGTTGACTGTGACACACCAAGTGAGTATTTGCAGAAAGACACTAAGTCAATGCACAGGACTGTAACGTGTCCCACAGCACAGGACCATAACGGGTCCCACAGCGCAGGACTGTAATGGGTCCCACGACACAACTAAAATAAATCCCAGTGAAGAAGAAAGATGGTAAGGGGGTTTAAAAATATCCATGGCTAAACAAGGAGGTCAAGGACAAGATAAAGTCAAAAACTAAGGTATACCATATTGTAAAGGCCAATGGCAGGCAACAGGATTGGGAAACTTTCAAACATAAACAAAGGGGTACTAAAAAATTAATAAAAAGAGCTAAGGTAAATTATGAAAAAAAACTAGCACAAAACATAAAAAAGGATAGCAAAAGCTTCTGTAGGTAGATACAAGGGAAGACAGTTGCTAAGGTGAATGCTGGTCCCTTGGAAGATGAAACTGGAGAGTTAATAGTGGGGAGCACTGAAATGGCAGAGATACTAAATCAATACCTTGCCTCAGTTTTCACAGTGGAGGACAATAGTACCATTCCTATTGGAACAGGCAAGTCAGAGGCATTAGTAAGGGTAGAAATTAGAACAATCAACATTGATAGGGAAAAGGCACTGAGCATACTATTAGGATTGAGGGCAGACAAGGTCCCTAGGCCTGATGGCCTACATCCTAGGGTATTAAAAGGAAGTAACAGCGGAGATAGTGAATCTATTGGTGATAATATTCCAAAATTCTTGGACACGGGAAAGATTCCAGTGGATTGGAAAAATGCTGATGTAATGCCCTTATTCAAAAAGGGAGGGAGGCAATATGTGGAAAATAGAGACCAGTTAGTTTAACATCGGTTGTTGGCAAAGTGTTAGAATCAGTTATCAAGGAAGCAATATCAGGACATTTGCAAAGTCAAAATGCCAGAGTCAGCACAGTTTTATGAAGGACAAATCATGTTTGACTAATTTGCTAGAGTTCTTCAAAGATGTAACAAGCAAAGTAGATAATCGGGATCCTGTAGATGCAATATATCTGGACTTCCGGAAGGCATTTGATAAAGGTGCCACACAAAAGGTTAATTCGCAAGGTTGGATCATATGGGATTAGGGGTCATTTATTAGCTTGGATAGGTGACTGGCTGATGGACAGAAGACAGAGAGCCGGGATAAATGAGTTTTTTTTCTGGATAGCAAGTAGTAACTAGTGGGGTGCCACGGGGTTCAGTCTTTGGACCTAGCTATTTACAATCTACAGTAACGACTTGGACCCAACTATTTACAATCTACATTAACGACTTGGATACAGGTGTAGAAGGCTCTATAGCCAAATTTGCACATAACACAAAAATAGGCGGGACGGTAAATTGCAATGAGGAAATAAGAACCTCACAAATGAATATGGATAGGTTACGGGGTGGGCCAAAAGATGGCAGATGGAGTTTAACGTGGATAAATGTGAGGCCATGCATTTTGGTCAGAAAAATGGGAAGGCGACCTATATTCTAAATGGGGAGAGACTTCAAGGTGTTCCGGTTCAGAGGGATCTGGGCGTCCTTGTTCATGAGTCACAGAAAACTGGCATGCAGGTACAGCAGATAATAAAGAAAGTGAATGGAATGGCTTTCATAGCTAAAGAAATAGAATACAAAAGTTAGGAAGTATTGTTGTAACTATACAAAGCATTGATGAGACCGCACCTAGAGTATTGTGCACAGTTTTGGTTCCCTTATTAGAGGAAAGATGTAGTGACATTGGAGGCAGTTCAGATGAGGTTCACTAGATTGATCCCAGAGATGAGGAGTTTGTCAAATAAAGAGAGATTGAACAGTTTAGGCCTATACTCTCTGGAATTTAGAAGAATGAAGGGAGATCAAATTGAGGTATTCGAGATGATAAAAGGTATAGATAAAATAGATGTGGAGTGGATACTTCCTCTTGTGGGACATTCTAGGAGAAGGGGTCATAGTCTTAGGATAAGGGGTAGCAAATTTAAAACAGAATTGAGGAGAAACTACTTTTCCCAAAGGGTTGTGAATCAGTGAAATTCGCTACCCCAAAATGCGGTGGATGCTGGGACAGTGAGTAAATTTAAGGAGGAGTTAGATAGATTTTTAACTGGTAATGGGTTGAAGGTTTACGGGGAGAAGGCAGGAAAATGGGGGTGAGGAGCATATCGGCCATGATCGAATGGCAGAATAGACTTTGATGGGCTGAATGGCCTAATTTTGCCCCTATATCTTATGAACTTATGAACACAGGACACTAACAGGTCCCACATTGCAGGACTGTAAAGAGTCCCACATTGCAAGACTGTAACAAGTCCTATGTTGCAGGCCTGTGCTGAGTACAAGCATATAACTGTCGAGCAGGAGTAGGTCACTCAGCCGCTCAAGATTGTGCACCATTCAATAAGATCATGGATGGTCTGCACATTCCCACCTATTCCTGATAATCTTTCACTAGCTTGCTTATAAAGAATCTAGATTTTCTCATCAAAAGAAATAAGTTTCCATATTCACTCTGTACAGATTGGACAGGATTTTATATGTTTTAATCAAGCTGCCTCTTACTCTTTTAAACTCCAGACAAATTGAGCCCATCCCAAGCAACCTCTCCACATAAGGCAACCTGTTCATTCCAACCATTAGTCTCCGTACTGCCTCCAATGCATTTACGTCCTTCCTTAACTATCAATATGTGCACATTACTCCAGATGCAGACCGACCAATGCTCTGTATAATGGAACCATAGCCTCCCTACCTTTCGTATTCAATTCCCCTTCATTAAACAAGAACATTCTAATATCTTTCCTGAGTACTTTCTGCATCCACATACAAGCCTTCTGCAATTCATGCGTGAGGACACTCAAATGCCTCTGCATCATGGGGCTCTAAAATTTCTCACTGTTCGGATAATAAGCTTCCTTTTTATTCTTCCTAGCAAGATGAACAATTCTGCACTTCCCCAGATAATATTCCATTTGCTACATCTTTGCCCACTCACTTAACATATCTATATCTGTTAGTAGCCTTGTGATATCGTCTTCACAATTTACTTTTCCTCCTATCTTGTGTCATCAGCAAATTTAACAATCAATCCAAGTTATTGATATAAATTGTAAACAGTTAAAACCCCAGCAGCAAACCTTGTGGTGCAATGATATTCTATTTTTCACAATACCCTTTAAAATGGCTCTCATCAAATGCTTTTTAGAAATCGAAGTACTGTATATCCACTAGTTCCCCTTTATCCACAG
This sequence comes from Rhincodon typus, assembly GCF_021869965.1. Taxonomy (NCBI): domain Eukaryota; kingdom Metazoa; phylum Chordata; class Chondrichthyes; order Orectolobiformes; family Rhincodontidae; genus Rhincodon; species Rhincodon typus. The sequence continues at coordinate 113,949,952 of NC_063335.1, read as the reverse complement.
TACATGTTACTTCTTCAAAGAACTCAAGTGGATTGGTTAATCATAATTTCCCCTTCGCAGAACCATGTTGACTCTGCCTGATTACCTTGAACTTAGCCAAGCATTTTCTTATAACTTTTTTTTAACAATAGCTTCTAACATTGTCCCTATGATAGAAGTTTAAGCTAACTGGCCTGTAATTTCACGCTTTCTGTCTCCCTTTCAGAGTGAAGGAGTTACATTCACTGTTTTCCAATCAAATGGAAACATCCTTAAACCAAGGGAGTTTTGGAAAATGTAAAACAGCACATCCAGTATCTCATTAGCTACTTCTTTTAAGACCTTGGGATGAAATTCATCAGGATCCACACTTGTCACCTCACAGATCCAACAATTTACTTCGTAACATTTCTCTGGCTCCCCCCATCCCCCAACTTCCATTTCCTGACTTATCACTGCTTCTAGGATGTTACTTGTATCCTGTACCATACCTGTTTAATTCTTCTGCCATTTCTTTACGTTCCTTTATTAATTCTCCAGACTCACTTCCTTTCAATCTGCACTCACTTCATTAACGCTTTTCATCTTTGAATATTTATAGAAACTCTTACTCTCTTTTTATATTTCTTGCAAGCTAACTCTCATCTTTAATTTTTCCCTTCTAATTAATTTTTTGCTATTGTTTATATTTTGTCCAGTCTTCTACTTGTCTTTGCACAATGATATTTTAATTTAACAATATCGTTAACATTTCTAGTTCACCACGAATCCATCCCTTGGAACTTTAGTTAACCATCGAAGTGTATTTATTCTCTGTATTCTGAAATATCCCCTCAAAGGTCTGTCACTGCATCACTTATTAATCTATGCTTTATCTAATTTGCCAATTCACTTTAGCAAGCTCTGCTTTCAACTGCTCATAATTACCGTTATTTAAATTTTATAAAATAGGCTTGGACCCACTCCTCCCAAACTGAATATAAAATTCAAATGTATCGTGGTCACTGTGACCTAGGGGCACCTTCACTATGAGATCACTGATTAATTCTATCGCATTGGAAAATACCAAGTCTAGTATATCATATTCTCTAGTTGGATCCAGAATATGCTGCTTTAAAAAGCTACCCTGAAAACATTCTATGAATGCCTCATCTCGGCTCCCTTTACCAATCTGACTTTTCAGTCTGTGTAGATTTAAATCTACCATGATTATCAGTGTGCAGCAAGCTGCAGACTGCAGCAAGACCATTGTGCAGGACTGAGGTGAGACTCTATTAGATGGTCCAATAAGAGATGATGGAGGGAACAATCACTTACTTTCAAAAGTTGACTGGGGGAGGTTATTTGCAGGTAAAGGGATGCCTGGCAAGTGGGAGGCTTTCAAAAGCAAGATAACAAGAATTCAGGAACAGCGTGTCCATGTTAGTGTGAAGGGCAAGCCTGTCAGGGCAGGGAACACTGGATAACTAGAGCTATTGAGGTCCTGAGGTCAAAAGAAAGAAGGCATTTATCAGGTATAGACAACTGGGATCGAGTGAATCCCTTGATGAGCCTAGAGAGTGTAGGAGTACACTTAAGAGGAAAATCAGGAAGGCAAAAATGAGACACGAGATATCTTTGCCAGGTAAGGTTAAGGAGAATCCAAAGAGATTCTACAAGTATATTCAGGGCAAAAAAGGAGCTAGGAAGAGAACAGGGCCCCTTAAAGATCAACGTGGCCATCAATGTGTAGAACCACAGGAGATGGGTGAGATCCTGAACAAATATTTTGCATCAGTATTTACTGTGGAGAAACTCATGAAAGCTAGGGAACTCTGGAAAATAAATAGTGATATTTTGAAAAGAGTCCACATTACAGAAGAGGAACTGCTGGAGGTCTTAAAATGCATAAAGGTAGATACATCCCAGGGACATAATCAAGTGTTTCGCAGGACATTGTGGGAGGCTAGGGAAGAAATTGCGGAGCCCCTAGCAGAGGTATTTGTATCATCAATAGCCACGGGTGAAGTGCCAGAAGACAGAGGATGGCTAATGTTGTGTCTTTATTTAAGAAAGGCTGCAAGAAAAAGCCAGGAGACAGTAAAGATTACAGATGCTGGAAGTTAGAATCAATAAATGTGGAGCTGGAAAAGCACAGCAGGTCAGACATCATCCGAGGAGCAGGAAAGTCAACGTTTTGGGCCGAAACCCTTCATCAGAAAAGCTAGGGAACTATAAGCAGCACGGTGGCTCAGTGGTTAGCACTGCTGCCTCACAGCACCAGGAACCTGGGTTCACTTCCACCCTCAAGTGATTGTGTGTGTGTGGAGTTTGCACATTCTCCTCATGTCTGTGTGGATTTCCTCCACGTGTTCTGGTTTCCTCCCACAATCCAAAGATTGCAGGTTAGCTGGTTTGGCCATGGGAAATGCGGGGTTACAGGGATAGGGTAGGGGGTGGTATGGGTCCCGGTGGGATGCTGTTTGGTGGGTCAATATGACTCGATGGGCTGAATGGCCTGCTTTCACACTGGAGGGATTCTATGGTTCTAGAGACTGGTGAGCCTGACATCGGTGGTGGGTATGTTGTTGGAGGGGATTCTGAGAAACAGGATTTATATGCCCATGGAAAGGCAAGGACTGATCAGGGACAGTCAGCGTGGCTTTGTGTGTGGGAAATCATGTCTCACTAACTTGACTGATCCAGGGAGAACTAGGCAATTGGATACAAAATTGGCTTGACACTAGGAGACAGTGGGTGATGTTAGAGATGCTGTTCAGACTGAAGGCATGTGACCAGCATGTGCCACAAGGATCTGCGCTGGGTCCATTGTTGTTCATCACTTACATAAATGATGTGGATGAGATATAGGAAGCATGGTTAGTAAGTTTGCAGATGACACCAAACTTGGTGAAGTTGATTATGTAAGAGAACAACAAGATCTTGATCAAATGTGCCAGTGGTCCAAGGTATGGCAGATGGAGTTTAATTTAGATAAATATGAGGTGTTGCATTGTGGTAAGACAAACCAGGGCAGGACTTACACAGTAACTGGTAGGACCCTGGGAAATGTTTTCAAACAGAGAGATCTAGAGGTGCAAGTACATTACTTCTTCCAAAGTGGTGTCTCAGGTAGACAGGTTGGTGAACATGGCATTTGGCGCGCTGGCTTTCATCAGTCAGAGTATTGAGAACAGGAGGTGGAACATTATGTTATGGCTGTACAAGACATTGGTAAGTCCGCATTTGGTGTATCATGTACAATTCTGGTTGCTGTGCTATATGAAGGATGTTATTAAACTGGAAAGGGTGCAAAAAGATGTTACCGAGACTAGAGGGTTTGTGGTGGATAGGCTGGGACTTTTTTTCCTGGAACGTACAAGCTAATGGGTGACCTTATAGAGGTTTGTAAAATCATCAGGGGCAGAGATAAGGTGAATACCAAAGGTCTTTTTCCAAGTGTAGGGGGAGTCCAAAACTAGAGGGTATAGGTTTAAGGTGAGAAGGGAAATATTTTTAAGGGACCTGAGGGGCAACTTTTTCACACACAGCATGGTGCGTAAATGGAATGAGCTGCCAGAGGAAGTCATAGAGGCAGCTAGAATTACAATATTGAAAAGACATTTAGACAGGTACATGGATAGGAAAGGTTTGGAGGGATATGGGCCAAATGCAAGCAAATGGTACTAGATCATTTTAGGAAATCTGGTTGGCATGGAGGGGTTGAGCCAAAGGGTCTGTTTCCATGCTGTATACCTCAGTGACTTGTACTGCAGCAACGGTTTAGTTACTGCTGAAGCTCTCAAAGTGACTCAGTCCTGAACCCCTAATATTGATGTCATGTTGCAGTCCTGTGTTGTGGCCCTTCACCCACCCAGAATACCTTCTGTGAAAAGGGGTTTATAGCTCACCTCAGGCACAATCAAGGCCTTAGTTTGATGAGGTTTCTCATGCCCACTGCATGATGCAAGCAGATACTACCCCTTGGTTTCTTTCACCAATTTTGCATTGCCAGTGGTATACTAATGTGTCCACCCTTCTTGCAGATCCTGACTGGGCAAGTTTGAACCTTGGAGCCCTGATCTGTATAGAATGCTCGGGAATCCACCGGAACCTGGGTACACACTTGTCACGGGTTCGCTCCCTCGACCTGGATGACTGGCCTGTTGAACTCATCATGGTGATGACGGGAATTGGGAATGCCATGGCCAACAGTGTGTGGGAGGACTCGACGCAGGGTCTGACTAAACCCAACCAAGACAGCAGCAGGTACAGAGCAAAAGCTGTGCAGCACAGGCACATACAGGAGCCATGCAATACAAGTGCATTCGGGCACCATGCAGCTCAGGTGCATTTGGGCACCATGCAGCACGAGCGCATTCGGGCGCCATGCAGCTCAGGTGCATTTGGGCACCATGCAGCACAAGCGCATTCGGGCATCATGCAGCTCAGGTGCATTTGGGCACCATGCAACACAAGCACATTCGGGCATCATGCAGCACAAAAAGCGCATTCGGGCACCATGCAGCACAGGCACATTCGGGCACCATGCAGCACAGGCGCATTTGGGCACTATGCAGCACAGGCGCATTTGGGCACTATGCAGCACAGGCGCATTTGGGCACCATGAAGCACAGACGCAGTTGGCACCATGCAGCTCAAGCACATTCGGGCACCATGCAGCACAGGTGCATTCGTGGACGATGCAACACAGGCACATTTGGGGACCGTTCAGCACAGGTGCATTAGGGGACCGTGCAGTACAGGCACATTCAGGGACCGTTGCAGCACAGGTACATTTGGGCACCATGCAGCACAGGCGCATTCGGGCACCATGCAGCACAGGCGCATTCGTGCACCATGCAGCAGAGGTGCATTCATGCACCATGCAGCACAGGCTCATTTGGGCACCATGCAGCACAGGCTCATTCGGGCACCATGCAGCACAGGCTCATTCGGGCACCGTGCAGCAGAGGTGCATTCGTGCACCATGCAGCACAAGCGCATTCAGGGACCGTTCAGCACAGTTGCATTCGGGGACCGTGCAGCACAGGTGCATTCAGGGGCCATGCAAGAGGGTGGTAGAGTCAGAAGCCATTATAACATTGAAGAAGTATTTAGATTTACACTTACAATGCCAAAGCATACCAGGTAATAGACCAAGTGCTGAAAAATATGATTAGAATAGTTAGATGTTTGTTTTTGACTGGCGCAGCTGTGATGGGCCAAAGGGCCTTTTTTGTCCTGCAGGACTCTGTGACTCTGTAGTGCACATGGGAGCAATGCAGCCAGGACGCAGGAGACAGAGGGTGGGATAGAAGGGTGTTTGTGTGTTTGGAGTGCACTGGTGTGTGGTGGCATACCATAGAGATCAATGCTGGGCCCCTTATTGTCTGTGATATACATGAACACTATAGACGAGAATGTTGGGGGGGTGAATGATAACTCAGTTTGCGGATGACACAGTTGGCAGTGTTGATAGTAAGGAAGAAGGTATTAGGTTACAGGAAGATATAAACGGCTTGGTCAGATGGGCACATCAGTGACAGATGGAATTTAACCCTGATAAATGTGAGGGATGCAGTTTGGAAGAAGTGACAAGACAAGGGTGTACTCAATGAATGGCAGGACATTAGGAAGCTCAGGGGAACAGAAGGATCTTGGGGTGTTTGTCCCCAGATTCCTGAAGGCAGCAGGACAGGTTAGTTAGGTAGTTAAGAAGGCATAGGGGACACTTGTCTTTATCAGTTGTGGCATAGTTTATAAGATCAGGAAGGTTATGTTAAAGCTGTACAGGACTTTGGTTAGGCCACAGCTGGAGTACTGTGTACATTTCTGGTCCCTGCGCTATGGGGAGGATGTGATTACACCGGAGGGGGTGCAGAGGAGATTCACCAGGATACTGCCTGGGCTGGAGTGACTCAGTGATGAAGAGAGGCTGGATAAGCTCGGGTTGTTTTCTTTAGAGCAGAGAGGGTTGATGGGATCATTCAAGGTTGTGGGCCTAGTGCTGGAAAGTGGGACTAATGTAACTTTAGTGTAGCTTTGGTGGTACAGTCTTAATGGGCTGAAGTGCCTCTTTTGTACTGTATGGGAGCTGTGCAGCAGGGACACCCACTGGAGCCATGCAGCGGGGGGCACCCATGTGAACTGTGCAGCGGGGGCATCCATGGGAGCTGTGCATTGGTTCTGGTCTGAGATTGGTGACCATGGATGGCGAATTCAAATCCCACTGTGTCAAATAGTAAATCTGGTAGTTTGTGACACCAGGAAAAATCCTCATGAAAGCTGCCATGTTGTTGTAAAAACCCAATTGTGTCAATGATTTCCTTCAGGGAAGGGAATCTGCTGCTCCTCCCAGTCTGGACCTTCACATGATCCTGTCTCACTCCAAGATAGTTTTTAAGTTGTAGGAAATTAAGGAACCAACTATGGAATGGGCTATTTCAGTATTATGTGATGAATAATTGCTAATTAAAAATAATCATGTCATGAAAGAACCTTTAGGAAAGTGTGATCACAATATGATAGCATTTTACGTTAAGTTTGAAAATGATGTAGTTCAATCAGAAACCAGGACCTTAAATCTCAGCAAAGCTAATTGCCTGTGATGGAATGGGAAACCATGTTTAAAACTATGGCAGCAGACAGCCAGCGGCTAATATTTAAAGAAATAAAATGTAGTTTACCACCAAAATACATTTCTTTAATGCACAAAAACCCTGCAAGGACAGTGTTCTGACTGTGGCTAACAAAAGAAATTAAGGATCATATTAGATGAAAGGAACACATGTATAAATTTGAGCAAAAAGTAGTAAGCCAGATGATTGGGAGGATTTTAGTATTTGACAAAGGAAGACCGAGATAAAGATTAAGAAAGGGAAAATGTGGATATAAGAGTAAACTAGCAAGAAACACAAAAACAGAGGAATGACACTTTACGCCAGTTTCAAAATTTCCAGTTTGCAGGTTCCAGCCGCCGCCTCTTTACCATGGACGTGCAATCCCTTTACACATCCATCCCCCACCAGTAGGGTCTTAGGGCTTTCCCCTTCTTCGTGGAGCAAAGGCCTGAACCATCCCCACCCACCTACCATCCTCCTCCACTTGGCCGAGCTCGTCCTCACCCTCAACAACTTTTCTTTTAACTCTTCTCATTTTCTACAGGTCAGAGGGGTGGCCATGAGTACCCGCATGTGCCCTAGTTATGCCTGTCTCTTCATGGGGTACTTGGAATATTCCTTGTTCCGGTCATGTTCCGGCCCCCACCCACAACTGTTGCTCCGAATATATCGATGATACCGTTGGTGCTGATTCCCTCTTTCATCTGGAATTGGAAAAGTTCATCAATTTCGCTTCCAATTTCCACCCTGCCCTCACTTTCACCTGTTCTATCTCTGACTCCTCCCTTCCCTTCCTTGACATCTCTGTTTCCATTTCTGGGGATAGACTGGCCACTAACATCCACTACAAACCCACTGACTCCCACAGCTATCTGGACTGTACATCCTCATACCCTGCTTCCTGTAAAGACTCCGTCCCATTCTCACCATTCCACCGTCTCTGTAGCATATGTTCAGATGAGGCCAACTTCGACAAGGGAGCCTCCGAAATGTCCTCCTTCTTCCTCAACCAAGGATTCCCCAGCACCATTATCGACAGGGCCATCAACTGAGTCCAACCCATCTCCCGCACTTCCACCCTCACCCCTTCTCTTCCCTCCCGCAACAGCAATAAGGTTCCTCTTATCCTTACCTACCATCCCACCAACATGTAGAAGATCATCAGACACCATTTCTGCCACCTCCAGCAAGATGCTGTCACCACACATACTCCCCTCCCCTCCCTTGTCCGCCTTCTGCAGGGACCGTTCCCTATAGGACATCCTGGTTCACTTTTCCTTCACCCCCAATGCCCCCACACAGCCCCACGGCACCTTCCCCTGCGACCAGCGAAGGTGCAACACCTGTCCATTTACATCTCCATCCAAGGGCCCAAACATACCTTCCAGGTGAAGCAGCACTTTACCTGCACATCTCACAATCTAGCCTACTGCATTCACTGCTGACAATGTGGTCTCCTCTACAGTGGGGAAACAAAGCGTAGTCTGGGTGACTGCTTCGCAGAACATTTACATTCTGCCCACAAAAAAGACCCTGAGCTTCCAGTTGCCTGCCACTTTAACACACCACCCTGCTCCCTGGCCAACATCTCTGTCTCAGGCCAGCACAAGCTGGAAGAACACCTCATTTTCCACTTGGGGACCCTGCAGCCCTCCGGACTCAATATTGAGTTCAATAATTTTAGGGCCTAAACTCTCCCATGTCCTAGCCCTCTACCTCACACACCAGGCCTTTTTATCACATAGCCTGCCATTACACATATTGTTAGTCACTAACAGTTCTCATTATCAGCTATTTACCCTCCTAGCCACATCATTATCAACTCCTTTATCTATCCAACTGCTCTTCTCTCTCTTTGGGCTCTATACTTTATCCTATTGTTTACTCCATACTCCATCCCCACCTCCCTATTTTCTGCATACAAACCGACGTTTTCCTAGCTACCGTCAGTTCTAAGGAAGGGTCACCGGACCCAAAACGTTACCTTTGATTTATTCTTCACAGATGCTGCCAGACCTGCTGAGCTTTTCCAGCAACTTCTGTTTTTGTTCCTGATTTACATCATCTGCAGTTCTTTCGGTTTTTTTTAATGGATAGAACATTGGTTTGCGTGATGGACTAGGCTGTGTTCACAGCTCTCTGTAGTGTGAGTCCATAAGAAATTCAGGCAGGAGAATATGAGGAAGTAGCAGAGAAACTAACCAAGTATAAGATATAAATACTAAGAACATCTCAGAGATAACGGAGAATCTAGGAGCTTGTGCAAATGAGGAACCTCAGGTATTAATATCAGTAATAATGTAGCACTAGAGAAGTGAATGGGACTTAAAACGAATAAATCCCCTGAATTTGAGAATCTACATCGCTGAGGCATCTGTTGCTGATTATCTTCTAAACCTCTATGGAATGGTCGTGGCAGATAAGAAGATTGAAAATATAACCTCGCTTTTTAAGAAAGAAAGGAGAGAACAAACTGCGAACTACAGACCTGTTAGCCTGACATCAGTCAAGGGGAAAAGGATGCGATAACTGTAACTTTGAAAATGTTGGTCGGATTGGGCAGAGTTGGCTTGGATTTATGAAAGGGAAATAATGTTTGATAAACCTTTTGGAGATTTTTTTAGAGTGTGATGAATAGAGTAGATAAGGGGAAACTGGTGGACGCGGCATATTTAGATTTTCAGAACGCTTTCATTAAAATCCCACACAAAAGGTTGGTAAACAGAATTCATGTACACTGGTATGGGGGGAACTTAACTGTTATGATTTGAGAACTGGCTAATGGACAGTAAACAGAGAGCAAGAATAAATGAGTCATTCTCAGATTGGCAGATTGTGATTAATGGATTACCACAAGGATCAGCACATGGACCCCAGGTATTCACTATCTATTTCAGTGGTTCAAACGTGGGGATTAAATGTAACATTTCCCCCAAGTTTGTAGATGATGTAAAATGAGGTGGAAGTGGGACTTGTGAGGTTGCAAGGACACTTCACAGGGAGTTGAAGAGGCTCAGTAAAAGGTCAAGAATTTGGCAGATGGAATACAATGTGGAGAAATGAGAGGTTATTCACCTTGGTAGGTTAAACAGAAATACAAAATATATCTTAAATGGTGAGAGCCTAGGGAATATTGAACTTCAAGGGGATGGGTGTCCTTGTTCATGGGTCACTGAAATTAACATGCAAGTATAGCAATGGTCATCATGTAACCATCATCAATCAAATCACGAATTCCTCTAGGGAAGGAAGTCTGCCATTCTTACCCATTCTGGCCACATGTAACTCCAGGCCCTCACCAATATTCTTGACTCTTACCTGTCCTCTGAAATGGTTTAGCAAATCACTGTTGAAGGGAAATTAGGAATGGGCAATAGATGTTGTCTCTCTCAATGTGAAGGCAGGGCAGGACTTTGTCTCCACAAGGTCTTAGTGGTAGTCACTCTCACCAATACTGTCATGGACAGATTCATCTGCAGCCTAGACAATATCCAGGCTTGGGTTGACAAGTGGAAAGTAACATTCACACCACACAAATGCCAGGCTATGACCATCATCAATAAGGGGCAACCTAACCACCACCCCTTGATGTTCAATGGTGTTACCATCACTGAATCCCCCACTATCAACATCCTGGGGGTTACCATTGACTAGAAACTCAACTGAACTCGCCACATAAACACAGTAACTTCAAGAGCAATTAGAGGTTAGGAATACTGTGGCAAGTAACTCACCTCCTGACTCCCCAAAGCCTGTCCACCATCTCCAAGGCACAAGTCAGGAGTGTGATGGAATACTCCCCACTTGCCTGGATGGGTGCAGCCCCAACAACACTCAAGAAGCTTGACATCATCCAGGACAAAGCAGCCCACTTGATCGGTATCACATCCACAAACATCTACCACCGCAACACTCAGTAGCAGCAGTGTGTACCGTCTCTGATACACTGCAGAAATTCACCAGAGATCTTTTGACAGCACTTTCCAAACCCACAACTATTTCCATAGAAGGACAAGGGCAACAGATACATGGGAACACCACCCCCCGCAAGTTCCCCTCCAAGACCCTCACCATCCTGCCTTGGAAATATATCGCTGTTCATAGAACTGTAGAGCACTGGAGCAGGCCCTTCAGCCCACAATGTTATACCAAACCTGACGCCAAATGAAGCTAACCCCTTCTGCCTGCCCTCGATCCATACCCCTCCATTCCTTGCATATTCATGTGCTTATCTAAAATTGCCTTAAATGCCCTTATTGTATCTGCCTCCACCACCACCCCTGGCAGTGCATTCCACACTCCTAAGCACTCTCTCTGTAATAAACTTGCCCCTCATGTCTCTTTGAAATTTTCCTTTCTTAAATGCATGCTCCTGGTATTGGACATTTCAACTCCGGGAAGAAGATTCTGACCATCAACCCTACCTATGCGTCTCATAATTTTATAGACTTCTATTGAGTCTGCCCTCAGCCTCCACCGCTGTGTAGAAAACAACCTGAGTTTTTCCAGCCTCTCCTTATAGCTCATACCCTCTAATCCAAGCAGCATCCTGATAAACCTCTCCTGCACCCTCTCCAAAGCCTCCACATCCTTCCTGTAATGTGGCAGCCAGAATTGAACACAACACTCTAAGCACGGGCTAACCAAAGTCTTATTCCTTCCAAAATCCTGGAATTGCCTCCCTAAGTGTATTGTGGGTCAAACCACAGCACATGGACTGCTCACCACCACCTTCTCAAGGGGCAACTAGGGATGGACAATAAATGCTGACCCAGCCAGCTATAACCACCACAGATGAATTGAAAAAAAAACAAGGCAGATGTAGGAAGGATATTTACCCCTGGCTTGTTGTGGTTTAGAGCAAGGGTCACAGTCTCAGAGTAAGGGGCAAACCATTTAGGACTGAGGTGGAGGAGGAACTTTGTCTTTTAAAAAGCGGGCAAATCTTTGGAATTGTGTACCCCAAAGGGCTGTGAAAGGTTCTTTATAAATGCAAAGCTCTTGTTAATGCTTGCCTTTTTAAATACTACTCAATCTGTGTGAAGCTCAGGGAGAGGATTGTTGCTGCTCAGTAGAAAGACTAGTTCTCTCAAAGGTTACTGCTGTGACTAGCATTAACCCTGAGAAGCAGCAGAAATAAGAACAACAATAGGAGAGCAGCAGACACGCATTCAGATTTCACCACTTCTTCAATGTAGGCAGGGCAATTAATGACAGGGATGCCTAGAATCTGATAACAGGGGTAAGATTAACCCTGTTCCCAGTGAATCGGAGGTCTCCGTAGTGATGAGAGTAAACTATCAACAGTCCCTGGGCAGTTGAGTGGGGCTGTTTACCTTTTTTTTCTTCATTGTTTCATTTCAGTCTCAATAACTGCCAGCCTAAGCGGGTGATCCTATTAATCTTGTCTGTAAATAATCAATAGAGATAATTATTTGAATGAAGATGCCTTGGGGACTCAACACAGTCGTGTAACCATTGCATTACCGCAGATTTCTGCTTCAAGCTGGGCTAGCTGCTGCAGGCCTGGCCCTAATGCTAGTTGTCTTTCAGAGGAAGATTCTCCTGGCATTGCTGTGCAGTTACAATCAGTTTCACTGGATGAGGACCGTCAACAGTTCATTTCTAATCTACAACTCCCTCAGAATCAATGATGGTCAATTTAAAAGGCAAAGTATTTTCATATCCATATCCATTACCTGACCACCTGTTCCTCATTTCCCACAACTCCAGCTTGTCCCTTGTCTCTCATCCAACTTGTATAGTCCTCATGCACTTGTAAAAACAGAAAATGATCCTTACACATCACTTAATCAGGGAGCGACTTGAATACTCACCAAAACAGAGATCTATCCCTCACACACTTGGTGAATTGTAGAGCAATCCTTGCATACTCACTGAATTGGGAAGAGACCGTTGTACAATCATGCAATTGAAGATCGACCCTCGCATTCTCACTGAATTGGAGAGTGAATCTCTCAGACTCGCCGAATCGGGAAGTGAGCCTTGAACACTCACTGAACTGGAGAGCTATCCTCGCATGCTCACTGAGTGTGAGAGCAATCCTTGAACACTCACTGAATTGGAGAGCAAATTGGTGGGGAATTCCTTGCACATTCAATGAATAATTAATGCTTCCACCTGTGAAACAAGCACACCCACACTCTCTCACTCTCACACACTCTCTCACACACACTGTCTCTCTCACATGCACGCACACAGTCACACTCTCTCTTTCTCTCTCACACACTCTCTCTCTCTCTCTCACACACACACACACACACACACACACACTCTATCTCTTACTCTCTCACACTCTCACACTCTGTCTCTGTCTCACACACACACACACACCCACACACACACCCAATCTACCTAAAGGATGGTCTAGCTGCTAGTGGGAGCACAGCACTACTCTTTTAATGAGTAGATCAAGTTCAGAGTACGTGTGGTCAGGCTGATTATACATTTATTCATGTAATTTTGTGACAGATGAGGTTGATGTCATGAGCTTGAGTTGCTAGTTTGATCTAATACCACACAAGTAATTAACGAGACAATTACAGTGTTAACTCTAACCGTGGGCAGTGCTGTGGGACCCTATGTTACTGACTCTCAGATCTGTCATTGTAATGGTTTAGATGGAGCTCACTTAGTGCTGGGGGATACACAGACATTAGTGAAGCCACACACCCTGTACGTTAAATGCTGCAGAGAAATTCCAGTTGTCAGCGGCTGTCATTTTTTTTAAAAACAGATAGCTTTCTCTGTTCTGTATTTCACCAGTCAATCTAGAATCTGGGTTTAGAGTCTCTCAGCCTAGATCATTCTAGGGGGCAGCACGGTGGCTCAGTGGTTAGCACTGCTGCCTCATAGCGCCAGGTTCGATTGCATCCTCAGGTGACTGGCTGTGAGGAGTTTGCACATTATCCCCGTGTCTGCGTGGGTTTCCTCCAGGTGCTCCGGTTTCCTCCCACAGTCCAGACATATGCAGGTTAGGTGGAAGGGCCATGCTAAATTGCCCGTAGTGTTCAGGGATGTGTAGATTAGGTGTGTTATAGGGGATGGGTCTGGGTGGGATGCTCTGAGGGTTAGTGTGAACTTGTTGAGCCAAAGGGCCGGTTTCCACACTGTAGAGATTCTATGAAAAAAAATATTCAGTGTAACAAGGCTAACAGCCAGAATGTAGAAAGATACCTTGAAGATTTTTGTATTTATTTCCAATTGTACTTTGTTCTGTGAATGTAAATCATTAACTGGGCTGAAATGTTGCAGAATTAGTATATTTCCTGAAGACCCTCAATCCCGATCCCAGTGTGGGATATTCAGCGAATAATATACAGTCATTGCTCACGCAGCTCCCTGCCCATTGATACTGCTATCCCAGGATATTCCATATATAAGTCTGACAACCAAAGCCTTCCTCCTTCAGAGTGGAAACTGATGTAATTTTGAATGACCGAAATCAAAGAATGACTTAAAATACTTTGGCGCACACATGGTCAATGACGTTACTGCTTTCATTTTTCAGTTTTGAGTGAATACCAGAAACTTGTTAAGAACCAAAAGAACTGCAGATACTGTAAATCAGAAACAAAAACAGAAATTGCTGGAAAAGCTCAGCAGGTCTGGCAGCATCTGTGAAGAGAAATCTGAGTTAACGTTTC
>NC_063335.1:113918864-113935304 GCF_021869965.1 Rhincodon typus | reverse complement strand
AGCTCCTATGATGCTGCTTGGCCTGCTGTGTTCGTCCAGCTCTGCACCTTGTTGTCAGGGAAATAAAAGACCCTTGAGTTCGAGTGAAGTCGGGGAAATCGGCCAATGTTCCTGCTCCTGATCACTGTCCAGTGATCCTTGGATTAAAGAGAGAGAGAGACAGACAAGGGAAATCAGCCAGGGTTCCTGCTCCTAGTCACTGTTCATTGATCCCTGGGTTAGAGAGAGAGAGGAGGGGGATAACAGCCAGGATTCCTGCTCCTGATCACTGTCCAATGATCCCTAGCTTTGAGAGAGGGGACATCAGCCAGGATTCCTGTTCTTGATTGCTATCCAGTGATCCCTGGATTGGAGAGAGGTGAAATCAGCCAAAATTTCTGCTTCCGATCACTGTCCAGTGACTCTATTTCAGAGTTTGTCTGTTTAGTAACACATTGAGTCTACATGCCTGTGAATACTCACTTTCTGCACTTGTTCAGTGCATGGCCCCTTGTCTCTGATATTGTCAGAGACCTGGTACCTATAAAGGGTGAGTGTCTTCAGGGAGCAGGAGGCTAAGAATTGAGAGAGCAATTGGCAGAGGTGATCCAGTGGCCAGAGGGTTAATTGATATTGAGTAAATTAGAATTGTTGGTACAATTTTGCTATACAGTCTAATGGATATGGAAGCAGAATCCCTTTAATTATCAGACAGGTATTACTGTATTCCCCTGACAGCCTTAATTAACTGCAGGGAATGTTGTCGGTTAGTATTGGAGCGAAAGTATCTGTCTGCCTTACTACATTACTCTTGGCCTCCTCATTAATCTCTTCACCTCTGCTCTCCTATCCCTGGCCTGATAGTGCTCACCATCTCTCATCCTTTGCAACTGTCCTGTCAGGCAGTTCTGCACACTTCAGCCCCTTGGGCGAGACAGTAAATAGTTCTGATCAGCACCATCCACTTGGTTTCAGAACTGATTTTCTGACCTGTACCCTCGCGGGTGTGTCTCGTAATGAGTTCTGCATCGTTAACCCTCTATTGCCAATGGTGCCTGGGTACTGATAGCTCAAAACAGCCCCTCATCAACGTGAATATGCTGCATGCAGGGACAGAACGAGAGAGACTGGGTCCCCACGGTGCAGGAGAAACCACCGCTCATGGTGCTGGAGAGACTCAGGGCACAAGGTGCAGCAGAACACAAGTTAGATGAGGAGAATGTGGGAGCTGTCCAGATTTGAGAACAGTAAGGAGGTAGTTGGTTGAGGATGGGTTTATTTAAAACAGGAAGAAGAGAGAGAAGCTTTTAGAGTAATCAAGGAAGAAGAGTGAGAGAGATGTAAATCAGCTACTGTCAGAAGTCTTTGCCAAGAACCTGCCTGGAATCAGGGGTACAGGTGAGTAGATCCCATTCTGATTGATCCTGATGTTGGACAATGAGGCTGCTACCCACCAGAGCCTCTCGATACTGCTTGTTAACACCAGGGTTATGTGGTCGGGCTAAATTACAAGCAGAAAGCTGGATTGACAGAAAGATTTTATCAGTATTGGGGTGCATCTTGTCTGAGTCAGTTCCCAGCTGACCCTCAGGCACTCAGTCAGCTGTTCTTCTCCTAACACTGACAGATCCATTTCCCTAATTTCACCTTTTTACTGATTGTAGACAATTAATGTTTGTTTAACTTGCAGCCAACTATTTTCACGACCTTCAAGGGCTGACCCTACTTTAATTAGACCACTTCCTTCTCACAAGAAGACTTCTTCTGCAATCTGCCTTTTTCGTTTTGTTTCTTTGGATCTTACCTTGTTAATTTAATTATTCAGCCCTTTGCCTGATCGCCTTGCATAACTAATAACTTCACTGTCTCTTACACGGTCAGAGACTTGTTATTCCTCTGGCGTCCTGGCGAATAGATCTGGATTCAAATTTTTATCATTCTTTTATATATATATTTTCCAGTTTTATTACTTCAAGAATTTTCATCAACACTCACTGTGTCCCACACACACTGACTCTCACTGGGGTGTGGCCCCCACACACACTGACTCTCACTGGGGTACGGGCTCCTACACACATACACACTCACACACACACACACACAGACTCTCACTGGGCTACAGTCACACACACACACACACACACACACACACACACACACTCCCACTGGAGTACAGGGTACCACACACACACACTGACTCTCACTGTGGTACAGGTGCCACACAAACTATCCTTTACTGTGGTATGGATGGTGTTGAGATTCTCAAGTATTGTTGAGTGTGCTCTCAGGCAGCTGGAGAGTATTCCATCACATTTTCTGATTGTGCCTATTAGACAGCTTTTGAGGAGTTAGGGAGTGAATTACTCACCACCATAAATCCAGCTTCTGACCTGCTTTGTTACACCTTGTATTGATAAAGCTCATCCAGTTGACTTTCTAGTCAATGGTCATCTTTGGGATCTACATAGTAGAGGATTCAATAGGGTGATAGTGAGAATCTTGCTGGAGATGGTAAACAGGCATCCCTAAAAATGGGGTGTCCATCTGGTGAAGCTACTTGCATGCCAGACAGCATAAGGAGCAATTGATAGATAGATCTAGGTGATTCCACAACCAACGGATCAGATCTAAGCTCTGTAGTCCTGCCACATCCAGTCGTGAATCGTGGTATACAGTTAAAGAATTCACTGGAGGAGGAGGTTCCACAAATATTCCCATCCTCAATGATGCAAGAGAACAACGCTTCAGTGCAAAAGTTAAGGCTGAAGCTTTCGCACAATCTTCAGCCAGAAGTGCCGAGTGGATGATCCATCTCGGCCTCCTCCAGTGGGCCCCAGCATCACAGAGACCAGTTTTCAG
This sequence comes from Rhincodon typus, assembly GCF_021869965.1. Taxonomy (NCBI): domain Eukaryota; kingdom Metazoa; phylum Chordata; class Chondrichthyes; order Orectolobiformes; family Rhincodontidae; genus Rhincodon; species Rhincodon typus. The sequence continues at coordinate 113,932,466 of NC_063335.1, read as the reverse complement.
CCAATTCGATTCACTCCATGTGATATTAAGAAACAGTTCGGTGCAGTGGATACTGCAGAACCTATGGGCCCTTACAACATTCCAGCAATGGAACTGAAGACTTGTGCTCCAGAATCAGCTATTTCCCTCGCCAAGCTGTTCCAGTACAGTTGCAAAATGGCATCTACCCAACAATGTGGAAAATTGTTCAGATATGTCCTGCCCACTGAGGAAAATTAGTCCCCTTCCACATGCTTTTCCCCACCTCCCCACCCCACCAAACCAATATCCTTGTCCTCATACCCTAGTGAGAGTCATGTCCTCAGGATAAGGTCCTGAGACCAGCCATCTTCAGCTGCTTCATCAATGACCTTCCCTCCATCATAAGATCCCATTAGGGATGCTTGTACAACATTCAGCACCATTCACAACTCCTCAGACACTGAAGCAGTCTGAATCTAAATAAAACATGGACAATATCCAACTTGGGCTCATAAGTGGTAAGTAACACTCACGCCACACAAGTACCAAGCAATGACCATCTCCAATAAGAGTGAACACATTGTGATCACCTGATGTTTAATGACATCACGATCAGTGAATTGCCCACTGTCAACATCCTGGGGGATACAATTTACCAGAAATTGAACTGAACCAGGCATATAAATACATTGGTTACAAGAGCAGATCAGAAGCTGGGAATACTACAGCAAGTAGCTCACCTCCTGACTCCCCAAAGCCTGTCCACCATCTCCAAGGCACAAATCAGGAGTGTGATGGAATACTCCCCACTTGCCCGGATGGGTGCAGCTCCAACAACACTCTAAAAGCTTGACACCATCCAGAACAAAGCAGCTTGACAGGATTGTATCTGACCCCTTCATTGACAATCAAGAGTGCTTTGATGGGACGTTGCTTGGCTGGCTTGCATTCATCCTGCATCTTGTGGACAGGACATAGCTGGGCAGTTTTTCTGGTGTTGGAACTCCTGGAAATGCTTCATGAGGGAGTTGAAAGGTCTGTGGTTGTGTGGTTATGGTTCTACTTGTGTCTGAACATATCACACTGAATCCAACTGCAGGCTTGCACACATTGTGCATACACATATACACCTACCCCACCCACCGCAGTCACACATTTACCTACGTTCACACTGCACACCCAAATACACAGAACTGCCAACGTATAACACTTAGACATATGTGCACTGGACAAGATCCTCCTATTAATTCACACAGACCTACACCATTGTGGGCAGGTAAGAAACTGAAAATATCATTGCATGACTTTTCAGAAATCAGGAAAGAATATTTGGAAAGTATTCATTCCTGCTGCTTAGCAACCTTTGAAGGTTGTGAGCTCTTGCTGGGAAGCCAGTATTCTCTGCAGGTTTATAATATGCTGTGCATTTCCCAGTATCCCAGGAAGGACAACCCCCTGCCAAGGAGGAGAGCTTTTGTTTGGGTTCTTTACTCTGTAAGGGTCTGCTAACATGTCCGCTCAGGCTGTAAAGTTGTAAGACAGAATTCAGATTTTAGCCGTGACTGTGCAAAGACCCTTTTGTTGTTGACGAGACAATGCAGTTTGCCCCTTGCTGTGACCATTCAGCTCGGAGCGCTCTGGGGGAGGAAGCTGCTCATTTTGGGCCCTATTGTACTGATCATTTCCACCACTTCCTCTCGCTCCTCGATAATTAGTCACTGGTCAGTTCTTAGTTTTCAGGTGATTGAAATGTAGAATTGGTGTCAGGCTTTAGTCTTGGGAAAGGAGACCATTGTGGTGGGCGGGGTCTGCTGTGAATGTGAGGAGCTGGGAGTAGTGTCTGTCAACATTAATAGAAACCTTTCCCGTTCTGAATTAACCCCTTGATAAGTGGAGCAGTAATCCTGCTGATTAACCATAGCGCAGGAATTTGTGGAATTGGGTTTGTATAATTCTGGAATAAATCGTTTGGAAGCAGTTGGATGTTAATAGCATGGATGTCCATTGGAGATGATTTTAATGATAGAGAATCAGTGCTTGGAGTGTTAAGCCTGGAACTTTTCTCAACCCCTCCACTGGCTCTAATTTGCAACACACTTTATCCAACACAAACATTGGTCCCGAGATACTGACTCCATTCCTCTCTCTGGCCATGCCTGTTTCTGGATGAGATTATTTGTAACTTCAGCTTCCAGTCTACTGCAACTAGGCTTCCAGCTGCAGGTCAGGTCTGTAACTGGGAAACTGCCTCTTCCACATCAGTAACATCATAGTCTTAGCTCATCTGCTGCTGACACTCGCACCTTTACCACATTCCACTCATCCAAAAGTCTGTTGTCCATGACTGAGAAAGTAATATATGTGTTTCTGAGTGTGTATTTATGCATGTGTTCTTCAGTGTCTATTTATAAAATGTGTATTTGTGTTATTGAATGTATACGTGTATGCGTGTGTAACTGTGTGTGTACTTGTGTGTAGTTTTGTGTGTTTGTTTGAGAATGTGTGTGTGTGTGTGCAGTAGTGATTTTTTTTATATACATAGAAGCATATTTGGACACCTTGTACTTGGGAATCCTTACATTTTCACAGGCATGTGCTATACCATCCATCAGACCTGATAAATTGATAGTCTAATTAAGTGCAAACTTTACTTGAACTGAGAGGAATCTTGTCATTGTTCAGACCGCTTAGCAACGGTGAGTTGCTGACTCTCTCATCACTGAATGTGAGGGTCTTACTCAGTGTTGGCGGTTGGCCAGCCTTTGGGCTGTAAGCAGTGAGTCCCTGCTGGTTTCTGGTAATGTACACTCACACAGTCTCATTCCAATTCTATTCACATTAAAAGGCTCACAGTAAAGAGGGCGACAAAGGTAAGTGATTTGTGTTTCCCTATTAAAATGTGTTAGGAACTAATTAATCAGTAGTTACGGCACTTCCCAAATCCCAGCCTTTGGAATGTCTCCAGTCGGCTAACTGAAGCTTGATATTAATTCTAATTATAGGGTCCCTATTACTGAGGGTTGCATACTCCATACAGACTGAACACTTAAAGGGACAGGGTTCCTATTACTGAGTATAAAGATTGAACACCTAAATGGGCAAGTTTCCCATCACTAAGTAAGTGCACAAATTGAACATTTAACAGGACAGGGTAACAAATACTGAGTGAGTGTACAGGCTGAACACTTAAAGGGACAATTACTGAATGGCAGGAACTAGGAAGCTCAGAGGAACAGAAGGATCTTGGAATACTTGTCCACAGATTCCTGAAGGCAGCAGGACAGGTTAATTGAGTAGTTCAGAAGGCATAGAGGACATATGTCTTTATCAGTTGTGGCATAGTTTATAAGAGCAGGGAGGTTATGTTGAAGCTGTCCAGGACTTCGGTTATGCCACAGCTGGTATACTGTGTGCATTTCTGGTCCCCGCACTATAGGGGGGATGTGATTGTACTGGAGGGGGTGCAGAGGAGATTCACCAGGATGCTGCCTTGGGTGGAGCAATCCAGTGATGAAGAAAGGCTGGGTAAGCTCGGGTTGTTTTCTTTAGAGCAGAGAAGGTTGGGGACGGGTTGGGGGGGAATGCAGGAGGGGGTGCAGGGGGTGCGGTGGTGTGGGGAGACCTGATAGAGGTGTGTAAGATTATGCAAGAACAGCGCAGATAGGAAACAGCTATTCCCCTTAGTTGAAGGGTTGATAACAAGGGGGCATTGTGTTCTTGTGGTGCAGCATTAGTGTCCCTACCTTTGAACCAGAAGGCTTGCGTTCAAGTCCCACCTCTTCCAGAGTTGTGTAATAACATGTCTGAACTGGTTGATTAGAAAATATCTGATAAGGGGCATAATTTTATGGTGAAAGGCAAGAGGTTTAGAGGGAACTTGTGGAAAAGTTTTTTCACCCAAAAGGTTATAGAGATCTGGAAAGCACTGCCTGAGAAGAGTAGTTAAGGCAGGTAACCTCACAATCTTTACAAAGTACTTGAATGAGCACTTGAAGTGTCATAACATTTGAGGCTGTGGGCCTCGAGCTGGAAGGTGGGATTAGTGTAGGTAGTAGTGTATTTTTGACAGTGCAGACTTGGTGGGCCGAAGGGACCCTTCCATACAATGTGATTCTATGAGTGTTCAGGCTGAGCACTTGAAAGGACAGGGTTCCCATTACTGAGTGAATGTACAGGTTCCATCTTTAAGAGGAAGTAAAAGTGTAAGAATTAGGAGCAGGAGTCAGCGAATCAGTTCCTTGACTTTGCTCTACCATCCAACAATACTGAGACTGATTAGATTGGGTCTTTACTCCACTTTGCTATCTGTCTCCAGAATCCTTGACTCTCTCGTTATTCACATGTCTCTCTAACTCAGCCTTGAATATACTTCATGACCCAGCCAGAAGAAATTCCTCCTCATCACAAATGGGAGACTCCTACTCTGCAACTATATTCCATTGTTTAGGATTTCCCATGAGGGAAATATTACTGAGCGTATTAGCAGGCTGCACTGTTAAAGGCTCAAGGTTCCTAACACAGAGAGGTACTGTATTTACGGAGGGAGGGAGCTCATTACAAGGATTATGATAGATGGAAAAGGCAGATCACAGCCACCTTTTGGAACACCTTGAGATGGGAGATAAACACCGAGCTTACCAGCAACACCACATTGCCCACAACAGATAATATAAAACATCGCAACCCGTTTTCTCGATTTGGCATGGAACTTGTTTTTTCCCTGTGTCCAGATGCAAATACCTAAAAGTATTGCTGGAAGGCATATATTTAAAGTAATCAGTACAAAAAGCAAAAATGATATGGGAATTACTTTTTGCATGCAGTGAGTGGTCATGGTCTGGAAAATAACAGAGACCTGGTTAGAAAATGGGCAGGAATAGGAATGAAAGATTCTTGGATGCCTTGTGTTCAGGAGGATATGAAAAGGAATAAAGTGAAAGGTGGAAAGAGTGGCAACATTTTACAGAGGACAGTCTACTGGAGGGCTCAGTGACTGAATCTGTTAGTTGGAGTTGAACAGGAAAGAGTTGTTACATTGCTGGTGTTTACTATAGACCCTTCTCGATAGTGATAATAGGATAATGGAACAAATCTATTGTCAAATTAGAGAGAATCATAAAAAAGAAACAGAAAAGTGATGGTCAGGAACCTCAATTACATTAATCTTATTGTTTTTTCCCTTCATTCTTTCCATAGGGTGTCACTGGCTAGGCTAGCATTTATTCCTCAACCCTAACTGCCCTTGAACTGAGTGACCTGCTTGGATGAAGCAGGACTGCAGAGCTTAGATCTGATCCATTGGTTGTGGGCTAACTTAGCCCTGTCTATCACTTGCTCCTTACATTGTTTGGCATGCAAGTCCTGTTTGGTAGCTTCACCGGGTTGACGCCTCGTTTTTAAAAAAAATTTTTTAGGCTATATATCTAAAATATGGACAGAAGAACTTCCTCAGTCTGTATGTTTTGAGCAGGTTGAGACCATTTGGTGCATCAAGCCTGTTCCACTAGCCAGTGCAATGGCTAATACTTGGCATTAATTCCACTTTCCTGGCCTCTCCCCATTTGTCTTGATTCCCTAAGAGGCCTAGAATCTGTTTCAGCCTTGAATACACTCAGTGGTGATCCCACCGCAATAAAGACTTCCAAAGATTGACAATCTTCTGGCAAAAGAAACTTATCCTTATCTTTGTCCCAGAGGTTAGAACTATTCTTGAGACTGTGCTCTTGCATTCTAGACTCCCCAGGCAGGGGAAGCAATCTCTGTCTCCCCTGTCCACCACACTGGGACAGGGTGAATGTAGCACACATCACTGGAATGTGCTTGTATTCCTGAGTAACTCTGTGACTACCTGGCCCTGGGATAAAGAGTTGCTTAAATTCTACCTGTAGATGTGATGTAGCTTGAACTGTTGCAGTCAAATGTTCAAATGATTTATGAAAAATGGTGTTACTGGTTAATAACTAGATTGTGTGTATATAGACAGTTTGAAATTACTTCTGATCTGTGAAATGCTATAGAAATGTACATTTTGTTTCTCACTAACCTCATTTCATAGTCTTGTGCTGCCAGGTTGTTATTTAAGTGGAGAGTGAGAGAGACACCAAGAAAGTATAGCACAGAGGGATCTGGGTGTTCTTGAGCACAACATGCAAAATATTAGCTTGCAGGTGCAGTAAGTAATTAAGAAGGCAAATGGAACTCATGGGGAAATCTCAAACTAGGGGATTTGGTTACAAAATAAGGAAACATTTATTTAAAACTGAGGTGTGAAGGAATTTCTTCTCCCAGAGGATAGTGAAAGTCTAGAATTCTCCACCCTAAAGAGTTGTGAAGGTTAGATCACTGAAAATATTTAAAGACAAGTTTGATCGCTGTTTGAAATATTGGGGATTTGAGGGCTATGATGAGCTGACATGGAAGGGGGAGAGGCCTGGGGCAGATCATTCGTGATCCTATTAAATGGCAAGGCAGGGGCTGAATGGGCTACTCTTGCTCCTGTTTCTTATGTTCCTGCATTCTGATAACCTTCAAAGATAATAAAGAAACAAAAACAGAAATTGCTGGAAAAGCTCAGCAGGTCTGGCAGCATCCGTGGAGTGAAATCAGAGTTAACATTTTGGGTCAAGTGACTCTTCCTCAGAACATAATTATTAAAGAAACGATGCACATAACTAGAAACTACTTTACTTCTGTCTTCACTATAGAGGATACAGAAACATCCCAGTAATAGCTGTAAATCAGGAGGTGAAAGGTAAAGAGGAAATAGACAGTGAGAATGCTGGAGAAACTCAGCAGGTCTGGCAGCAGCTGTGAAGAGAGACACAGCTAACATTTCAAGTCCAGTATGACACTGATTGGACTCAAGATGTTAACTCTGCATCTCTCTCCACAGATATTGCCAGATCTTCTGAGTTTGTCCAGCATTTTCTATGTGTCAGTTATCCATCAGCTGCAATGATTTGCTTTTATCTGAAGGAAGAAAGGAACTTGGTGAAATTCTAATCACCAGGGAAGCAATACTGAGAAAACCAATGCAGCTGCAGGTTGGTAAGTTTCCAAGTCCCAATGGACTTCATCCTAGGTCTTAAAAGGTGGCTAATGAAATAGTAGATGCGCTGGTGTTAACTTCCCAAAATGCATTAAATTCTGGAAAGGTTGCATCAGACTGGAAAATAACAAATATAACCCCTCTTTCAAGAAAGGTTGGAGGCAGAAAATCAGGAACTGTAGGCCACTTGGGCTTGGAACAACACAGGGTATTAAGGAAAGTCAGTACGGTTTTCTGAAAGGGAAATAGCGATTGACCAATTTTTTTGGAAATGGTTTGAAGGTGTAACATTTGCAGGTATACTGGGGAGCCTGTGGATGTACCGTAATTGTATTTCCAGAAGTGCAATTTGACAAGGTGCCACGTAAAAGGTTATTGTGCATAATAGGAGCTTATGGTATTGGGGGCAAGAAGAGCACAGATGGAAGATTATCTGGTTGGCAGGAAACCTGAGTATGCATAAATGGGCCTTTTCCTGATTGGCAGCACGTGACAAGTGGACTCCTTGATCAATATGAGCCCCCTTTGCCCACTCCTTTTAATCTCGCTGCGTCCCTCATCCCGAGTCGCACACTGCTCTGCCCCTGGTCTGGCTGTTTGTGTTTCACCTCCCCTACTCTTCTAGTGCGTGATTCACAAGAAGTAAGCATGCAGATACAGCAAATTAGTCAAGAGCCTAATGGAATGTCATCCTTTATTCCGAGAGGAATTGAACATAAAATATGTTATACTTCAGTTATACAGGGAATGGGTGAGACCATATCTCAAATACTGTTCTGTGTATTTTAGTCTCATTTGAGGAAGGATGTAAATGTGGTTCAGAAGAGGTTTATTCGATTGATTCCTGGAATAGGGTTTGGTGAGCTCAGTTGCTGGATGGCTGGTTTGTGATGCAGAGTGACACCAACAGTGCAGGTTGAATTAAGGTCCCACCATCTTAGCCTCTCTCCTTACATGAGGCGCAGTGACCCTCACGTTAAACCACCACGAGTCAACTCTCTTTGATGACAGAGCAGCTGTATGGTCTCCTGGGATTATAGAAACTTCCCCTTTTACCTGGAATGATTGGTATGTCTGATGAGGAAAGGTTGAACAGACCGGGCTTTGTCCCACTGGAGATTAGACCCTTCCTGATGAAGGGTCTCAACCTGAAATGTTGACTTTCCTGCTCCCCTGATGCTGTCTGACCTGCTGTGTTCCTCCAGCTCCACACTGTATTGACTAAGATCCTGAATGGTCTTGACAAGCTAAACGTCTTCATCTTGTCCATCAGGAAACTCTTGTGGGTCAGTGCTGAACTCGAGGGCATTGGTAAAATTAGGAGTTGCCTTTTAGGACAAAGCTGAGATTTTTTTCCTGTGAGGGTTGTGCAACTTTGGAGATCTCTGCTGTAGAAGGTGATGGAGACGGGTGTATGGAATGTTTTTAAGGCATTCATAGGTTGGTTACTGTTAAGCAGGTGAATTAAGTAATGTCAGGGGTAGATAGGAGTGTGAATTTTGCAACACAACAAATGAGCCATGATCTTAAACTCCAGTGGAACAAAGCCCGGTGTGTCCAACCTTTCCTTATCAGACATACCAATCATTCCAGGTAAAAGGGGAAGTTGCTATAGTCCCAGGAGACCATACGGCTGCTTTCTCATCAAGGAGAGTTGACTGGTGGTGGTTTAACCTGAGGGTCACCGCGCCTCATGTATGGGAGAGGCTCGAGGGGCTGAATGACCTCCTTTTCCTCCTAATTCATTGCATTTTTGTGCAGCTGTAAACTGCACAGCTCAATGTGTGAGTCTTCCCTTTCTACAGAAACACAGTGCCATGCGTTTTTTATACACATGGCTTGTAGACAAGACAGGCAGAGCAAGATTTACTCCCATCCCACATTACTATGAGGATATGAAGAGTCAGTGAAAAGAGTAGGGCTGGTGGTCCATGGTCCCCTTCTCTGAAAGGCACCAGTGACCCCCAGGCTGGTTTTTATGACACATGCAGCATCTTTTACGGTGAATTTTCCTTGTGCCAGACCCTAAATGACCCGAATGATTCAATTCCAGATCGGAATGCCTGGTGGGTTTCAAACCCATGATCTCTGCTTTTCTGGTCCAGGACCAGAACCATGAGGTTGCTTTGCTCTGCCTTTCCAGGATCCTTCATCAGGAATTCATGGCGGATATCACGAATCTATCATTCCTTGCCCCGAAAGGGTTAATTATATAATGACGTTGATAAGCAGGAGGGTGGTCTCAGAGGGGCTGGCACTTGAAAGCTGTGCGCTGTTAGTCTGTATCAGACTGAGGGTCCTGTCAGTCACTCATTCAGACAACAGTACAACAGCTTGGCGTCTGTAAGCCCTTATCAGTTCATGCAGACAGTTCGGAGGTCAGTTGTGCTCTGAGCATGCTCCAAAAAGCTGGTTCTACCTTGGTATTGATTTCCATGTGTTATCCAGATACAGATGATAACAGTGAAGAAGCGAGAGGCATTTCTCTTCTGTGAAAACTGACTTGGATAGTGTGACTGTATTATTTAAGCCAATCGATTCCGCACTCCCTCGGGCGGTTTAAATCGTGGCAGAACAGCGGGACCCATTGTTAACGGCACTTCAAACACACAGAATTGGAACCTGCTGATAAAATGTGCTCATCGTTGCTTTGTTAACGTGATTGCTCAGATCACAGAGCTCTACTCAGTTCATATCACTGACCTTTACAAACCGCCGGAAGATTAACTCTTCGCTCTGTTACAGTCTCTCACTCTACCAAACACTGAGGCCAAAGTAGAGACCAGTCATGCATTTAAAGTGACAAAACTCAGGTAGAGGATCAAGTGGAGGCAGAAATAGTACCTTGAGCAGCTGAGGATACCCAAAGGCAACATCAAACACTTCCAGGACAGGGACAGCATGAGGTTAGATACAGACTAAGGGACAGCCTGATGGTTCAGTGGTCAGCACTATTGCCTCATAGCACTAGGGACCGGGCTCAGTCCCAGTCTCAGGCAACTGTGTGGAGTTCGCACCTTCTCCCCACGTCTGTGTGGTTTCTTTCCAAAGATGAGCAGGCAAAGGTGGATTGGCCACACTAGATGTATGGTTACAGGAATGGGGTGGGTCTGGATGGGATGCTTTTTAGAGAGTCAGTGTTGACTTGATGGGCCAAGTAGCCTGCTCCCATACTGTAGAGATTCTATGATTCTAATAAAGCTTCTCCCACCAGGGTTTAATACATTAATTAGTAGTTTAATACATTAATTAAAAGTGTTGCATAAATGAAGTTGTTTGAAATTTTTCTTTTCATGGATTTATTTTGTTTTTCCTTTTCTACATCTAAAAAGACATTTATGTTATTACAGTTTCCCACCACTCCAGTATTATCGTTGTGAATCTGCCGCATATAGAGCTTTGATATTCTTTCTGTGGCCTAACCACAATCTGAAGCTAATGTACGGTTGTCTTTCTGGAGTGAGAAACACTGAGATTTCATAGAAGTCCTACAGTACAGAAAGAGGCCATACGGCCCGTTGAGTCTGCAGTGACCCTTCAAAGAGTATCCAACCCAGACCCGTCCCCTATCCTATCCCTGTAACACCAGATTTCTCATAGCCAATCCACCTAACCTGCACATCTTTGGACTGTGAGAGGCGACTGGAGCATTCAGAGGAAACCCACACAAACACTGTGCAAATTCCACACAGTCACCTGAGGCTAGAATCAAACCCGGGTCCCTGGCGCTTTGAGGCAGCAGAGCTGATTTATGTTGAGACGGAGTTGGTCTAGGAGCATGGAATGATGTGTTGTATCTAACTCACTGGTCCTTATTGCAGGGAGGAGAAGGAACGCTGGATCAGAGCCAAGTATGAACAGAAACTACTCCTGGCAGCTCTGCCCCAATCGGACATCCCCCTGGGACAGCAGCTGCTCCGAGCTGTGGTGGAGGATGATCTCCGGCTGGTCGTCTTGCTCCTTGCTCACGGAACCAAGGAAGAGGTGAACGAGACCTACGGGGATGGAGATGGCCGGACTGCACTGCATCTGTCCTGTGCCATGGCCAATGTTGTTATAACTCAGCTTCTTATATGGGTAAGAATCAGACCAGTGAATGTACAAGTGTAGTACTATACCCAGACTGCACCTGTAGTCTCTAACAGTCTCACCACACAGACAGCTCCTGCAGAGGGAGATGGTTACTTTGTGGTAATGTCACTGAACTAGGAATCCAGAACCTCAGGCTAATGTTCTGAAGTCATGGGTTTGAATCCACTGTGACAGAAATTTAAATCCAGTAAAAATCTGGAATGAAAAGCTAATCTCATTGTTACTATGTAACCATTGGCAACTGTTGTAAAACCCATCTGGGTCATGTCCTTACCCCAGTCTGGCCGACATGTGACCCTGCCTCTGAAATGGCTGACCAAGCCACTCAATTGTTTCAGACAGAGGTAAAGGCACTGTGGGTGTCCCTACCCAAGTATAGCACATGGACTGCAGTGGTTCAAGAAGGCAGCTCATCACCACCTTCTCCAGGGCAACTAGGCAATAGCAATAAATGCTGGCCCAGACACAGTGCCCAGATCCTAAGAACACATTAAAAAGGAAACAATCAGAGTGTTTTTTTGAATGACAGCATAAACACTCTTTCCTTGTAGCCCTTGCATTTATAAAACAGAAAAATCCCCCACAACTTTCTATATTACGTTGAATCATTATCCCTTACTTTCCCTCTTAATATCTATATTTCACAGTCCCTCTCTGTCTCTCAACCCTCACTGTTCACCTCCTCTCTCCTTTCATCTCCATTGATGTCTTATTCTTTCTCTAATTCCAACTCTGTCATATCTTCTCTTCCTCTCTTTCTCATTCCCTTTGTCTTCCTACTACACAATGTCTCTGTCACTACCCATTGCTCCCTGTCATATTTCATGCTGCTTCTCTCTGATGCTTGGCGTGATAGTTGACCCTTTCAGAGGCTGATTTCACTGAGCAATGCTGTTTGCTGGTGTTGTTACAGTACGGAGTGGATGTGAAGAATCGGGATGCTCGTGGACTGACACCGATGGCGTATGCTCGGCGAGCAGGAAGTCAGGAGTGTATCGAGATCCTCACACAGTACGGCTGTCCCAGTGACAACTTCATCCCCATCCCAACCCCGAACCTATCGCGCAGGAACACCAACGTTAATAACAACTTACAGTCAGAGCTGAATCGAAGTGCCAGCATCATCTAATCTCCCGACATTCAGAGGACACAGCTCCCAGCCATTCCTTGTATATGTGTTCTCTCTCTCCCCCAGCACCCTCCCTGTCTCAAACAGCAGACTGATGGACCTTCTGCTCACTGACCATTGCTGCTCTGTGAATGACCCAGTGTTACAGAGTGTTGCTTTCTTAATTATGATGTGGTCTGGTACACAATGCTCAAACCTGCAATCATGATGGACAAGCCTAGGTGACCAAGGTGAAAAAGACACTGAGCCTGATCCTGGATGGAGACAGACTACAGGGCAGGACACAGCACCTGGCAAAGCCAAAGGCAGAATCATGTTGTTACTGCAAAGCAGCTGCTCTAAGGAGAATCATTCCATTTACTCAGAAACCAAGCACACCACACTGAATGGTATAGGCATCCTAGAGGACAGGGCATATGTATGAGAGTGTGTGTTTCACACTACATGCAGTCCCCAGATTGTGAATGGGTTCTGTTCTCGAATTTGTTCATGAATCAATTCGCATGCAAATCAGAGCACAGTACAGTACGATATAAGAATCTTTAAATTAATATCAATATAACCCTGTGTGGGATTGCGTGCGTAAGTACAAGTGTTCATAAGTCAGATGTTGGTAAACTGGAGACAACTGTAGTGGTGAATGAGCTGTGTATTGGTACACATTGTTTGTTTGTGTGTGTGTGTGTGTCTGTCTGTCTCAGTGTTAGCATCTGTATGGCGTGTGTGTGTGTGTGTGTGTGTGTGTGGTGACACTAATCATGAAGTTCCTGTATATTTGTTACACTGAGTGTGAGAGTGTGTTACACACTGATGGGGAATGCCCTGTTTGTAATATTGGTGTGAAATGTGGATGTTAATTTGATTTTGCCAGTTCCCCTTGTCTCTCGCATTCCTGTTGTGTCTTGCTGTATTTTCTCTCCAGTACAGGTCTGTGCTGGGTTGTAATCCCAATGTTATTGATTGTCACTGGTGATGGGAACTCTCTGCTCTCCCTGTTCCTTCTTGTTTTTGAATCAAGAATGACAGGAAAATTGCTCCCAAGGTTGTGGTGAGTGGAGCAACTTCGGTTTCCTCTGGATAGTGGGTGAACAGCACTTTGCACGGAATTTCCTCTTCTAACTCCCCCTACCAATCTCCTGTGAGGGAAATGAGAATGACCATAATCACTGGTGGAAAGCTTGGGATCAAGCTGCTCTGAAATCATCAGGGTTTTAATTAACACAACAGGAACTGGATGCTGGTTGAAATGGGATATTGTAGACAGGCTTCATTTCCACAGGGCCTGGAGTCTGTCCTAGAGAACCAGTCAGTGTGGACAGGCCCTAGGGTCTGTCCTGGAGGAGTGGTCAGTGTGGACAGGGCCTGGGGTCTG
>NC_063335.1:113878118-113918854 GCF_021869965.1 Rhincodon typus | reverse complement strand
AACAGGGCCTAAGGTCTGTGCTTGAGGAGTGGTCAGTGTGAACAGGGCCTGGGGACTGTCCTGGAGGAGTGGTTAGTGTGGCCAGGGCTTGGAGTCTGTCCTGGCAGAGTGGTCAGTGTGGCCAGAGCCTAGAGCCTGGAGTCTGTCCTAGAGGAGATGCCAGTGTAATACATAGTTATTGACCATGTCCAATTGTGTACACCTTGGAATCTTCATAAGACCTCATTATAAACATATAGTGGAGTTGAAAGATTTGAGCAAGCCGCCCTCCCCTCTTCTCCCATTGGTGAATCCTCAGTCTCTGGGTCAGAAAGGATCTGATGTGTTATAACCTCTGACTGTGAGAGGGCTCTCAGTCAGTACACTTTGAGACAATCACACTACTTCATTTCTCCTGCAGTCACTGCTGATGTGGAACACATATAATGTGCATGCGATGTGTACATTGCGTACATCTCTGGACATGGATTCTGTGCTTGAGGCTCTGTTTCATTGAAGATCAGTAGGTCGCTACACTATCAGGGGATGATGTGGAGGTGCCAGTGTTGGACTGGGGTGGACAAGGTCAAAAGTCACACGACACCAGGTTATAGTCCAACAGGTTTATTTGAAATCACAAGCTTTCAGAACGCTGCTCCTTCATCAGGTGGGTACCAGAGGATGAGGAGGCTTTGGAGACAGTACAGAACAGGTCTACCAGAATCTTGTGTGGTTTGGAGGGTATTAGCTATGAGGAAAGATTGGACAAACTTGGTTTGTTTTCACTTGAATGTCAAAGGATGAGGGTGACATGACAGAAGTTTACAAAGTTATGAGAGGCATGAATAGAATGGATAGTCGGAGTCTTTTTCCCAGAGGAGAAATGTCAATTACTAGGGGACATAGGTTTAAGGTAAAAGGAGGAAAGTTTAAAGGAGATGGGAGAGGTAGTTTTTTAACACAGAGGGTTGTGGGTGCCTGGACTTCGCTGCAAGAGGAGGTAGTGGAGGGCGACACAATAGTAGTGTTTGAGAGGCATCTTGACAGATATGTAAATAGGCAGGGATTGGGGGGAAACAGATCGCTTAGATGCAAAAGGCTTTTAGTTTAGTAAGGCATTATGTATAGGTGCAATCATGGTGGGCTGAAGGGCCTGTTCCTGTGCTGTACTGTTCTTTGACAAGTATGAGTGTGTGTGTTTGTATCAATGAATGATGATGTGTTAGAATGAAATTTATTGAGGAATTATGTGAATGTCTCAATAACTTCAATCAGGATACTACACTCAAGCTTTCCCTCACTCAGGGATCTCTCTGTTTCCTCTTTGGAATGACATGCACCTCAATGGGGTCTGGTCAGCAGCATTACTGCTGTTAACAGTCACTGACACAAAACTGGGGCAGATTGTAAGTGACAAGTTGACTTCAATGTTGAACTCAGATTAAACATCCAAACAGCTTGGTGGGTGTGCTGGCCACGTCTGTGGGGTTCATTCAAGTCCAGCTAAGGCCTGTCACCGTTTCTTACTGAATCAAAGCTGTGGTTTATTCACTGCAATATGAACAGATTTCTCATGAGTGTTATTGCTGTCTGGGTACATGTACAGACAATGGTATCTGTGTACATACAGGCATATACAGGCAAGTACAGCATACTATATGATACCATTGTGTGACTGATGTTATTGGTGTAGATATGGGCATTTTATTATGAGTACGGGCATCATATGGTATATAGGTATGTGCATCCGAGAGTGAGAGTATTGTAGATATGAGCAGCCCATGGGCAGTGTTATTGGTGCAGGGCTGAGCAGCTCTGAATCCATCTAGAACAATGACTCTGGCTCTCTGACAATGTTTCCTGTACAGGTACTAGTCCAGCGCTGTGGTGGAACTGTGCACAAAACAGATCCCAGTTTATTTCCCACATCACCCTCTCTCCCACCTGCACAAACATATTGTATTCATTTGCAAACAGTCATTTTCATCAATTGTAATGTTTCTTTATCATGTCATTTTGGGGCTGGTTTCCCTCCCTAAAACTTCCAAGTAAGATCCTCGATCATTGCAGCGCAGAATTTCCTCCTATCCTGCTGATTCTGTCACTGGGAAAAGACTCAGTTGATGGACTTCAGATGTGAGAAGTGTCTGACGTTATTTGCAGCATAAAAAGAGCTTCTGAACTGAACCAACAGTCTCCCGTGTGGTCTGCTGCCTTCGCCACCACAAATCAAACTACAATTCCCCTTCCATAGGGGGCATTCTGGGCATATCCCCCAGCCCCACCCAACTCAATGATGGTGAATCGTGCTTTTATTTCCCTCGTCTGAAACAGTTGCTGTTAACAAACGTGAAAATGAAATTGCTCCTAAATGGTGTCCATGGACTTCTATTAACCCTTTCATCATCTTATTTCAAAGCTGCGTAACCTACTGCAGTCATTAGGTACGGTGAAACACTAAATCCTCTTACAATTTAGAATTTAGGTCCATATTACCATGTTTATACACCCTTTGCCATAAAGGTACTTGTGTATAATATGTATATTCTAAATATTTATATTGCCGGCTGTAAATATTATTTGGATGTTGCTCTGTGTTCAGTTTTTTCTCCGTGTGCTTGGACAGTGTTGACAGATCCATACCCAGCTTAATAAAAAACAGCAGCTGTGCTCAGTTCCTGGGGAGAACCCACTGTCTCAGTCTTTGGCTCTCATTTTCTCACTTTTTGTCACACACAATTTCTCGAGCTCTCACTCTCTCTGCATATGTCATTATTTGTCTCCATCACTTACTATCTCTATCTCTTGTCTTCAGCCTCTGTATCATACACCTCTGTCTTCCCATCTGTCACTATCTCACATTCTTTGTCTCTATCATCTGTTTCGATCTCGCTCTGTATCTCTCACTCTCTGTCCATGTCTTTTACTCTCTATCTCTCATTCCTTCTATCTCTTATTCTGACAAGTACTATCACTGGACCATTAATCCAGAAACCCAGTAATATTTAGGGACCCAAGTTCAAATCCCACCATGGCAGTTAGTGGAATTTGAATTCAAGAAAAGGCTAATGATCATCCTAAATCCAATGTTGAATAGTTCCCTGATACTCATTAGGGAAGGTAATTACTATCCCTACCTGGTCTGGCTGAGCCTGCGTTTGACTCTTCACTGCACTCTGAAATGGCCCAACTCATTTGTAACAATTTCTAGAAAGTCTCAAAAAGGAAATAAAACTCGACAGAGGCAATGGAAACAACAACTGCAAAAAACAGCCCTCTCAACCCTGTAAAGTCATACTTATATCACCTGGGGGTAAGTGTGCCGAAAATTGGGAGAGCTGTCTCATAGACTAGTCAAGCAATAGTCTGACATAGTCAGACTCAGGACAAACCCAGCAGAGGTGGTGGCACAGTGGTATACAGTCAGGAGGAAGTTGCCCTGGAGTCCTCAACATTGACTCCAGGCCCCATGAAGTCTCATGGCTTCAGGTTAAACATGGGCAAGGAAACCTTCTGCTGATTACCAGGCACTCTCCTCCCTCAGCTGATGAATCAATACTCCTCCATGTTGACCAACATGTAGAGAAAGCATTTAGGGTGGCAAGCGTGCAGGATGTACGCTGAGTAAGGCTTTCAATGTTGACCATCAAGAGTGGCTAAGCAGAACACCGCTGATCGAGCTGGTCAGGTCCTAAAGGACATAGCTGCTAGACTGAGACTGGGGTGCGTGGGAAAAACATACTTGATTTCATACAACAGATAGCCATGATGTGGAGGTGCCAGTGTTGGACTGAGATGGATAAAGTCAGAAGTCACACAACACCAGGTTATAATCCAACAGGTTTATTTGAAATCACACAAATTTCCAGAACATAGCCCATTCATCAGGTGAAGTCTTCTGTTGGTGAATAACTTGGTGTTGTGTGACTTCTGATTCATAGAACAGTATCGCACAGGAATTGGCCATTGGGCTCATGATGTTGTGCCGAACATTGTGCCAAATTAAACTAATACATTCTGCCTGCCCTTGGTCCATATCCCTCCATTCTTTGCATTTTCCTGTGCTTATCTAAAAGCCTCTTAAATGTCCCTATCATATCTGCCTCCATCACCACTCCTAGCAGCAATTTCCACACTCCTACCACTCTCTATGAAAAAACTTGCCCCTCACTTCTCCTTTGAATTTTTGTTCCTCGCCTTAAATGCACGCCCCTAGTTTTAGACATTTCAACTCTGGGAAAAAGATTCTGACTGTCAACCCTATCTATGCATCTCATAATTTTATAAATGTCTATCTAGTCTCCCCTCCGCTTCTGCAACTCCAGACAATACAACCTGAGTTTTTTCTAGCCTCTCCTTACAGCTCATACCCTCTAATCCAGGCAGCATCCTGGTAAACCTACCACATCCTTCCTGTAATGTAGTGACCAGAATTGAATGCAATACTCTTAAGTGTGGTCTAACCAAAGTCTTATAAAGCTACAACATGAAATCCTGACTCTTGTACTCAATTCCCCGACCAAGAAAGGCAAGCATGCCATAAGCCTTCTTTACCACCCTATCTACTTGTGTGGCCGTTTTCAGAGAGCTATGGACTTGAACCCCAAGATTTCCCTTTACATAAATGCTGTTCAGGGTCCTGCCAATAAATGTATACATTTCCTTAACATTTGATCCCCCAAAGTGCAGCACCTCACAGATTACCCAGATTAAACTCCATCTGCCATTTCTCTGCCCATATCTGCAATTGATCTATATCCCACTGTATCCTTTGACACCTTTCTACACTGTTCACAACTCCACCGATCTTTGTATCGTCTGCAAACTTACTAACCCACCCATTTACATTTTCATCCAAGTCATTTAAAGATATCACAAACAGCAGAGGTCCCAGTATTGATTCCTGTGGAACACCACTAGTCACGGCCCTCCAGCCTGAAAAACACCCTTCCACCACGACCCTCTGTCTTCTATGGGCAAGCCAATTCTGAATCCAACCAACCAAGTCACCATGGATCCCATGCATCTTAATCTCTGGATGAGCCACCATGAGGGACCTTGTCGAAAGCCTTACTAAAATCCATGTAGACAACATCCATTGCTGTACCCACATCGATCACCTTTGTCACCTCTTCGAAAAATTCAGTCATGTTAGTAAGACATGACCTGCCCTGCACAAAGCCATGCTGACTGTTCATAATTAGGCCGTGCTTTTCCAAATGTATGTAAATCCTATCCCTAAGAAATCTCTCCAGTAGCTTCCCAACCACTGATGTGAGTCTCACCAGTCCATTGTTTCCTGGATTATCCCTATTTTCCTTCTTGAACAGAGGAATAACTAACTACTTGCGGGTCCTCTCCAGTGGCTAGCAAGGATACATAGGTCTTGGTCAAGGCCCCAGCAGTCTCCTCTCTTGCCTCTTTCAATAACAAGGGGCAGATACAATCAGGCCCTGGGGACTTATCCACCCTAATGTTCTTCAAAAAACCCAACACCACTTCTTTCTTGATCTCAAAATGCCCTTCCATATTAGGATACTCCACACTAATCTCACTATCCTTACCAATCTGTCGGCTGCAGATGCATCTGTCCATGACAGTATCAGTAAGAGTGACCACTGCACAGTCCTTGTGGAGACCAAGTTCCTCCTTCACATTGAGATTAACCTCCATTGTGTTGTGAGGCACTATCACAGTGCTAAATGGCTTTGAATAGATCTAGCAACTCAAGACTGGACATCCATAAGGCACTGAGGCAACAAGGTGTAGAGCTGGATGAACACAACAGGCCAAGCAGCATCAGAGGAGCAGGAAAGCTGATGTTTCAGGTCTAGACCCTTCTTCCATAAGGCACTGTGGGCCATCAACAGCAGCAGAATTGTACTCTAGCACAATCTGTAACCACATGGCCCGATATATCCCCCACTCAACCATTACCATCAATCCAGGGGATCAACCCCGGTTCAATAGAGAGTGCAGGAAGACATGCCAGGAGCAGCACTAGGCACACGTGAAAATGAGGTGTCAACCTGGCGGTTACCAAATAGGACTATTTGCATGCCAAACAACATAAGCAGCAAGTGATAGACAGAGTTTAGTGATGCCACAATCAACAAATCAGATCTAAGCTCTGCAGTCCTGCCACATCTAGTCATGAATGGTGGCAGATAATTAACTCACTGGAGGGGAGCAATGGATGTTGTCTACATGGATTTTAGTAAGGTTTTCGACAAAGTCCCTCATGGTAGGCTTGTCCAGAAAATTAAGATGCATGGGATCCATGGTGACTTGGTTGGTTGGATTCAGAATTGGCTAGCCCGTAGAATGGTGAAAGGGTTTTTTTCTGGCTGTAGGTCCATGACTGGTGGTGTTCTGCAGAGATCTATACTGGGATCTCTGCTGTTTGTGATATATGTAAATAACTTGGATGAAAATGTAGATGGGTGGGTTAGTAAGTTTGCAGACTATACAAAAATTGGTGGAGTTGTGGATAGTGTAGAAGGTTGTCAAATGATACAAATATCCCCATTCTCAATGATGCAAGAGTCCAGCACATCAGTGCAAAAGATAAGCCTGAAGTATTTGCAAAAATCTTCAGCCACAAGTGCCAAGTGGATGATCCATCTTGGCCTCCTCCCAGCATTACAGATACCAGTCTTCAGCCAATTTGATTCACTCCATGTGTATCAAGTAACGGCTGGAGGCACTGGACACTGCAAAAGCTATGGGTCCTGACAACATTCTGGCAATAGTACTGAAGGTCTGTGCTCCAGAACTTGCTGCACCCCTAGCCAAGCTGTTCCAGTACAGTTACAACACTGGTATCTACACAATGTGGAAAATTCCCCGGGTAAGTCCTGTACACAAAAAGCAGGACAATCCAACCCGGCCAATTACTGCCCCATCGGTCTACTCTCGATCATCAGTAAAGTGATGGAAGGTGTCAGTAACAGCGCTATCAAACAGCACCTGCTCTGCAATAACCTGCTCAGTGATGCCCAGTTTGGGTTGGCCAGGGCCACTCAGCTCCTGACCTCATTACAGCCTTGGTTCAAATATGGACAAAAGAGTTGAATTCCAGAGGTGAGGTGAGAGTGACAGCGTTGACATTGAGGTCAGAAGTGGGGATGTTTGCCAATAATTGCACAATGTTCAACACCATTTGCAACTCCTTAGGTACTGAAGCAGTCCATGCTTAAATGCAACAAGATCTGGACAATATCCAGACTTGGGCTGACAAGTGGCAAGTAACATTTGTGCCACACAACTGCCAAGCTATGACCATCTCCAATATGAGATAATCTAATTGCTACCTTTTGACATTCAATTGCATTACCATCACCGAATCCCCAACAGTCAATATCCTGGTCTTACAATTGACCAGAAACTCAACTGGACTCACCACATAAATACAGTAGCTACAGGCCACGAATACTGTAATGAGTAATTTACCCCTTGCCTCTCTCAAAGCGTATCCACCATCTACAAGGCACAAGTCAGGAGTGTGATGGAATAGTCCCCACTTGCCTGGATGGGTGCAGTCCCAACAACACTCAAGAAGCTTGACACCATCCAGGACGAAGCAGCCCCCTTGATTGGCACCGCATCCACAAACATCCACTCCCTCCACCACCGACACAGCAGTGTCTACTATCTACAAGATGCACTGCAGAAATTCATCAAAGATCCTCAGACAGCACCTACCAATCCCACGACCACTTCCATCTAGGACAAGGGCAGCAGGTATATGGGAACACCACCACCTCCAAGTTCCCCTCCAAGTCACTCATCATCCTGACTTGGAAATATATCGCCATTCCTTCACTGTCACTGGGTCAAAATCCTGGAATTCCCTCCCTAATAGCATTGTGGGTCAACCCACAGCAGGAGGACTGCAACAGTTCAAGAAGGCAGCTCACCCCCACCTTCTCAAGGGCAACCAGGGACAGGCAATAAATGCTGGGCCCAGCCAGTGACACCCACATCCCACAAATGAATTAAAAAAACCCTTGAATTGAAGAGATTGGGATGGTGCATCAGTGCATTAGAAAACAAAACATAGAGAAAAAAATGTGTGCTACCTCACAACAGGAGACCCGAGAATCAGAAAAATCCAGAAGTCAATCAAACTGCCTGAGTGTTGAAGAGATAGAAAGAGCAGAAATAGGCTATTTAGCCCATTCGGAGAAAGTAAGAACTGCTGATGCTGGAGTCAGAGACAATACCATGTGGAGCTGGAGGAACACAGCAGGTCAGGGAGGGTCCTGACCCGATATGTCAACTTTCCTGCTCCTCTGGTGCTGCCTGACCTGCTATGTTCCTCCACCCCCACATGGTGTGGTCTCATTAAGGCCCTTGGCTTTGCTCCATCATTCAACGAGATCATGGCTGATCTGATTGTCCTCAATTCCACTTTTCCTGCCTTTATCCAATAATCCTTGATTCCCAATACTTTTGAAAACCTGTCTATCTCAGCCTTGAATATACTGAATAACTCAGCCATGACTGCCCTCTGCGGTATCCAGATTCACTCTCCTGAGGAGAAATTCCTCCTGAAAATCCTGGCCGTCTTGATCACATCATGCAGCATCAATCCCCCTGATTACTGGGAGGCAGAAGTAGTGGTTACAATCTGGAAAGATTCATCCATGTTGCCAAAGTAGCAATTACCTTCCAAGTCCCCATCTCCTGTAAGAGCTGCTCACATCACACCTTAGCCCATTAAACCTTTCATGGTGCTAAGGATGGTTGAACTCTTTACCTTCAATGTTGTAGTTGTGGCTGGACAACAGCTCACACAGCTGGTGATTAAAAGTAAATATAGACTAACAAATGTAAGAACATATTTACAATAAAATGTAACCCATACCACCTTTGTATCTCCTTTCTTTTCCTCCCACGATATCTCAGTGCAGTCCAGGTTCTGCAGCTGAGTTGGAGGGAGCCTGCTCAGGGTGGAGTCCATTGGTCTTTTGAGCTTTGTAAGGGTGACCCCAGGAGCATTTATGTCGAGAGCACCCAGATATATCCCAGGGATAGGTGCAGCCTCCTCAGCATTACCTCTCACTCTTTGTGTCATCCTGAAAACACTTGCTGTTTTCCATGCTGATACATTATCCCCAAAACCATGGGATATTACCTTGTTACGTAACCTAATATGTAGTACCTTATCAAACGCCTTGTGGAAATCTAAATATGTTACATTTACTTATTCTACTTTATTGATCCTGCTTGTTGTTATTCCTCAAAGAAGTCTTAGAAATTTGTAGACAATTTGTCGTGGGTTTGGAAGGTGCTGTCTATGGAGTCTTAGTGAATTTCTGCAGCACATCTTGTAGATGGTACATGCTGCTGCTACTGAGCGTCAATGACAGAAAAAGTTAATGTTGAAGGTGGTGGATGGGTACCAATCAAGTGGGCTGTTTTGTCCTGGATTGTGTCGAGCTCCTTAAGAAGTGCATTCATTCAGGAAAGTCGGAAGATTCCACCACACTCCTGATGTACTGAAGCAAAATGCTAAAGCTATTGAAATAAACTTATAAAATATAAGAAGTAGACACACGGTTGCTAGCTCTGATGATCCCACCTCCAAACTGGCAAAGAGTGACTGATTGGTGGTTCTGGCAGCTACACCACACTGCAGGAGGGTCACTCTGCAGGTTCACAACAGTCTCTCTGCTGATGGTCTCTCTAAATTGCCCCTAATTGGGACTTTAAATATCCTAATTGACTATCTACCTCTAAAACATGTCCTGACTCAGCACCCCAATACAATTCCATTCTCCTGCTCAGTCTAAGCCCCCTCACTCCAGGCTGGGAAAGCTCTGTCTGACAACACAAAGGGGAGTATGAGAACGACTGGGAACTAAGAAATAGAGAGACAGAATAACAGCTAGGGAGACAGAGAATGTGAGATGTGAGAAACAGAGTATGAAGAGGCAATAAGATGCATTGGAGGCAGAGAGAATCACATGAGAGAGGAGGAATAAATAGAGAGACAAACAGCAAGAGACATAGATAATGGGAGACGTGGAGTGAGAGATTACAGTGTATGATAGGCACAGAAAAACTGAGAAATAAAGTGAGGGAATGTAGTGAGAGTTAGTGAGAAGCAGAATTTAAATGAATTTATTTATGGGGCATTGGTGTCACTGGCTGGGTAGCATTTGTCCATCCCTAGTTGCCCCTGAGAAGGTGGTGGTAAGCTGTCTTCCTGGCCCATGGTAGTCCATGTGCTGTAGATTGCTGTATATTTACATTGGAAGTTGTTCAAAGATGGGTCAATAGGTTAATTCTGGGATGAAGGGGCTAGTCTCGTGAGGGAATGATGAACAGGATGGGCCTGTACTTTTTGGGAGTTTAGTGGAAATGAGAAGTGATCTGAGGGGCCCTTACAAGGTAAATATTGAGAAGATGATCCCTATTACATACAAGTATAGAGTTGAGGGGCAGAGTTTAAAAAGAAGGGGGCCTCTGTGTAAGATGGAACTGAGGAGGAATTTCTTTTCTCAGAGAATTGTTAGCCTGTGCTATTCACTTTGACACAGAGCAGTGAAGGCTGGATTTGGAGAATCCTCAAGGATGAATTAGACAGAATTTGATTGAGAAGGGAGTGAACAGTGATTGGTAATGGACAGGAAAGTGGGATTAAAGCCAGAATTAAGTCACTTCACCCGACAAAAGAGCAGCGCTCCGAAAGTTGTGATTTCAAATAAACCTGTTAGACTATAACCTGGCATTGTGTTACTTCTGACTTTGTCCACCCCAGTCCAACACCAGCATTTCCATATCATAAAAAAAGAGATAATATTGATAAAATAAGTGAATTAATAAAGATGTGGCAAATGGAGAGTAATGTGGAAAAATGTCTAATTGTCTATTGTGGCAGGAAGAATTAAAAAAACAGTATGTATGAAAATGGGGAGAGGTTGCAGAGCTCAGAGATGCAGAGGGATCTGAGTGGCCTTGTGCATAAATTAGAGAAGGTTAGATTGCAGGAATGGCATGAAATTAGAAAATCAAAGTTATCACTTATCATAATGGGAATTGATTACAAAAATAGGGAGTTAGGCTTCTTCAGGGCATGAGTGAGACTGCATCTGGAGTACTGTGTAGATATTGGTCATCTTGTTTAAGGAAGGATGTCAGTGCATTGAAAGCAATTCAAAGAAGGTTTACCAGACAAATAACAGGTAGGATGTCTTATGAGGAAAGGATGGACAGGCTTAGCTTGTACCTGACAAAGTTTAGGACAATAAGAAGTGACTTTATTGAAACATAAATTCTGAACAATCTTGATAAGAGTTACTACACACTCAGGAAAGTTCACTAATTCTCCTGTTCCAGTACTCTCCAGATCACCACAGAAGGTCATGAATTAATCAGTTAACAGAAAACACTGACCAGGATCCTGTACTTAACAAGAACTACTGTTTATTATAAATAATAAATAACCATGCTATGACCAATCAACATAAGGCTCTACTAGTAAAAGCTCCAACCCCTGTTAAAAACCTCGCAAACACATTGAGTCAGACAGAGAGAAAGATTAGTTTTATGGCTAGATGGAGAAAAAAACTTGCAAGCACAGTTCAATAGCACCAGTTCACAGGATTCGCTGAGATGATCCTACTGTTTTTCCAGGACCTTCTATAGTTTGATGTCTTTTCTCAAGCTTCCTTTATTTCTTCACCTAAGGCACAGGATCGTTGATGTACTATCACAAAGTCTCTTAGTTACTGGTTAAGGGCAATAGCTCTCAGCAACTTGGTGGTTTGGTGGGAAATAACTGGCTTTTTTCATGCTTCAGGTGTTTTCCCTGCAGAGAGGGAGACTGATATTACCTGCCCTTCCGGAAAATGAAAAGTTTCTCCCCGTACCCACAAACTGTTCTTCCACCCAGAAACCAATCAGACTGATGTCCTTTGACATCCATGCATGGTTATAACTGCACAAATCTCACTCTGCATAAATCCCTGATATTGCGCCATCTTCAAATAGCTCCCCCTACTGCTGGAATAACACAGTAGTGCAAACACCACACACACTGAGTTTCAGGAACTTGTTTTTAAAAGTGCAGCAATCCCCTCTTCAATCTTTGGTTTTAAAACAGTCCTTTTTCCATTTCAACCCATAATCAAAAATAAAGAAAATAAAATGTTACGATCTTTAGACGTGATGTGGTTATGGAGAGGATGTTTCCTCTTGTGGGAGAATCTAGAACAAGGGGTCATTGTTTAAAGATCAGGGGGTGCCCATGTAAAATGCAGGTAAGGTGGGGTTTTTTCACTCAAAGGGTTGACAGTCTTTCTCAAAGGTGCTAGAAGCAGAGTGTTTGAATATTTTTATGGCAGGTAGATTCCCATTAAGCAAGGGGGTTGACGGTTTTAAGGGGTACATAGAACATAGAACATAGAACAGTACAGCACAATACAGGCACTTCGGCCCACGATGTTGTGCCGAACTTTTACCCTAAACCTAAGGTCTATCTAACCTCCACCCCTACCTTATACTATCATCCATATGCCTATCTAATAGCCGCTGAAATGCCCCTAATGAGGCCAACTCCACTACCCGCTCCGGCAATGCATTCCATGCCCCTACCACTCTCTGAGTAAAGAAACTACCTCTGATGTCTCCCCTATATCTACTTCCACTCACTTTAAAACTATGTCCCCTTGTAATAGCTACCTCCACCCTAGGAAAAAGTCTCTGGCTGTCTACTCTATCTATACCTCTGCACATTTTATACACCTCTATCAAGTCACCTCTCATCCTTTGTCGTTTTAAAGAGAAAAGCTATAGCTCTCTCAACCTTTCATCGTAAGACCTTCTCTCCATTCCAGGCAACATCGTGGTAAATCTCCTCTGCACCTTTTCCAATGCTTCCACATCTTTCTTGTAATGAGGCGACCAGAACTGGACACAATACTCCAGATGTGGCCGAACCAGGCTTTTGTATAGCTGGAGCATAACTTGAACTCAATCCCTCTATTAATGAAAGCTAACACACCATACGCCTTCTTAACGTACGCCTATCCACCTGGGTGGCAGCCTTCAGGGGACTGTGAACATGAACCCCAAGATCCCTCTGCTCCTCCACACTGCCAAGAATATCTCCGTTAACCCTGTATTCTGCTTTCAAATTTGTCCTTCCAAAATGAATCACCTCACACTTTTCAGGGTTAAACTCCATCTGCCACTTCTCAGCCCAGCTCTGCATCCTATCAGTGTCCCTTTGTAACCTAGAACAGCCCTCCACACTGTCCACAATGCGACCTTCCCATCGTTCGTGAACTTAATAATCCACCCTTTCACTCCTTCATCCAAATCATTTACAAAAATCACAAATAGAAGAGGACCCAGGACAGATCCTTGTAGTACACCAATAGTAACTGAGCACCATGTTGAATATTTTCCGTCCACTCCCACCCTTTGTCTTCTAAGGTCCAGCCAATTCTGAATCCAATCTGCCACATTTCCCCCTATCCCATGCTTCCTTACTTTCTGCATGAGCCTACCATGGGGAACCTTACGAAATGCCTTACTTAAATCCATGTATACCACATCTACTGCTCTACCTTCATCCACGTGCTTGGTCACCTCTTCAAAGAATTCAATAAGGTTTGTGAGGCATGATCTACCCCTCACAAATCCATGCTGACTATCACAAATCAAACTGTGCCTATCCAAGTGATCATAAATCCTGTCTCTCAGAGCCCTTTCCAATAATTTGCCCACCACTGAAGTAAGACTAACTGGCCTGTAATTTCCGGGGTTATCCCTATTCCCTTTTTTGAACAAGAGAATGATGTTTGCCACTTTCCAATCTTCCGGCACTATACCCATGGACAGTGAGGACGAAAAGATCATCGCCAAAGGCCCTGCGATCTCTTCCCTCGCTTCCCGTAGAATCCTTGGATAAATCCCATCAGGCCCGGGAGACTTATCTATCTTCAAGTTCCTCAAAATTCCTAGTACATCTTCCTTACTAACATCCACCTCCTCTAGCCTAAAAGCTTGTGTCACACTGTCCTCCCCTACAGCTAGGTCCCTCTCAGTTGTGAATACCGAGGAAAAGTATTCATTAAGGACTTCTCCTATCTCTTTAGGCTCCGTGCACAAATTCCCTTTACAATCCTTGATTGGCCCTACCCTTTCTCTGGTCATAATGGGAAGATGGGAAGATCTGGGTAGATGGTAGGTGGGTTTGATGTTATATTCAGATCAGAACCGATCTTATTGAATGACAAGGCAGGCTTGTGGGTCTGAATGGCCTACTCCTGTTCCTGATTTGTACGTTTGTATGAAAGGTACACCTTTTATGGAAGTCGTGGAGGTGATGACCTAGTGGTATTATCGCTAGACTGTTAATCCAGAGACCCAGATAACATTCTGGGGACCCAGGTTTGAATTTTGCCACAGCAGATGATGGAATTATTTATTTGATAAAATATCTGGAATTAAGAATCTAATGATGACCCTGAATCGATTGTTGGAAACCCCATCTGGTTCACTAATGTCCTTTAGGGAAGAAAACTGCCATCCTTACCTGGTCTGGCCTACATGTGATTCCAGATCCACCGCAATGTGGTTGGCTCTTAACTGCCCTCTGGGAAATTAGGGATGGGCAATAAAGGCTACCTGGCCAGCAACACCCTCATCCCGTTAAGGAATAAAGGACCTTTGTTTTTCATGTGCACATTTTTGTTTTCTGTCTCTGCCCGACCTTTCCTTTTCTCAAACTCCTTCATTCAATTATCAGACTGTGTATCCAACATGCAGCACTAGAGGAAGAGAAATTTCTTCCAATTAAATATCAGAATGATATCACCTTCAGAGTCTCCCTCATAATCCATTCCCTCACTACCAGCTCCTCCCTTCCTTTTACAACTGTCTGAGGCCAAATCAAATTGTGCCCAACTTCAGCATATTTGACTCCAAGATAAACTATCACAATCAGATATTGACCAGAAAGGCCATTTTCTCCCTAATTCATCTATTCAAGAAATCTGAGATCCTGCTGTCCACAAATTCAATTTCTTTTTGAATATTTCCTAAATTTGACCCACATGTGTCCCAGTGCGAGTCATACACTGGAAAGTGCAACTTTCTGTTCATCTTTATTGGCTTCCAACAGGTGCAAAGATTATCTTTTTATTTTTCTGTGTTGTTGAAAGTGGATTGAAATGGGAAAAGGACTATTTTAAAAATCCAGGATTATTGTACTTTATAAAAATGGTGAACATGACACTGATTGTTACGCAGCAGCTTGTTCAAACATTTAATGGAAATCTAGTTCCAGATGAGTTGGAGCTAGGAGGCTGTGTATGAGTGGAACTTTGGCCAGCAACAAAGAGCTGATTGGTCTCTGGATGAGTGACCAGTTACTGATGTCAATGGCCTTCTGCCTGTCAAAAGCAATGTGATTGGTTCTCAGGGAGCTGAACAGCTTTTGGAGGGGTTGTGGGGAGGAGGGGGTGAGTTGTTGCTGGAGGATGAACAAGGTAGAGACATTCTTTCAGGTCGCCACCAGCTCAGGAGCTCTGTCTGTTGTCTGCAGTAAAACCCACTTTAAACTAAAAAAAAACAGTTTATTTTCCTTCAGTAGTTGCTAGAAGCTATAACTTTTCATTGATAAGTCAGAGACCTTTATAAGTGTGAACCAGCCACCCTGTGCCTCCCACAAACAAGTGAAAGCATCCAGAGAAGGAAGATTGAGAAGCAGTGTCTGATCAGCACAAGAATTACCTCAATAAGTCCTGAACACTGACCTGCTTTGCCAGATTTTCACTCTATATCAATACCATCTGTGTGTGTGTGAGAGAGAGAGAGAGAGAGAGAGACTGTGTGTGTGTGTGTGTGTGTGTGTGTGTGTGTGAGAGAGAGAGAGAGCGAGAGAGAGACAATGTGTGTGTGCGTGTAAAAGAAGGCATTTATAAAGGGGCTAGACTTTTAATTAGTAGAATTATGATCTGACAGTTCATAATTGTTTACCTATAGGCAAACTTTGCCAAATGCTTGTAAAGTATAGAAACCATGACCATGTTTTCTGTCAATCTGGGTGTGAAAGTTGGGGAAATTTGGGAGTTTTACATCTATCTACAAAATCTTTAACTCTTGTAACAACACAAGGAATAATGAGGCTTAATTTCCAGCACATTCCCCCAGGGAGGTATGACACTGGTTTAATTCCATACGCACTTATGAATCAGGAGCAGGAGTACGCCATTTGAGACTATGATCTTTCACTGCCTTGCTAGTCAAGAACCTATCTGCCTCTCCTTTAAAAATATTCCAAGATCTTTTGGCTGTCACATTTTGAGGAAGAGAGTTCCAAAGACCCATGACTGTCTGAAAGTTCTCATTTTTAAGTGGGCAGCCCTGCAGTTTTAATCATCCTTGGTTCAGATTCTCCCACAAGAGGAGATATCCTCTCTATGTCCCTCTGGTTAAGTTCCCTCGGCATTTTACATGTTTCAATTAAATTGATTCTGACTCTTCTAAAGTCCAGAGGATACAGAATGAGCCTATCCAGCCTTTCCTCATCAGCAAACCCACCCATTCCAGATATTAGTCTCACAAACCTTCTCTGTTTCGATGTGTTTATTTCCTTACTTTAATCAGGAGACCAATACTGTGCACGTTTCATCAGATGCAGTCTCACCACTGCTCTGTATAACTGAAGCGTAACCTCCCTACTTCTGTATTCAATTAACCTTGCAATAAATGATAACATTCCATGAGCTTTCCTGATAACTTGCTGGAGCTGCAGACTAACCTTCTCTAATTTATGCACTGGTATACTGTCCATATCTCAGACCTCTGCAACCTCTACCATTTCAATAACATTCTTTTCATTCTTTCTGCCAAAATAGATAATTTCACGTTTTCCTACATTATATTTCAATGGCCTTATTGATGCTCTTTCCCCTAACCAACCTATATCATTCCCTGCCTCTGTATGTCCCTTTCACAATTTACTGATTTAACTTTGTGTCATCACTAAAGTCAGCTACCATACCCCAGTCCCTTCATTCAAGTCATTTTTATAAATTGCATAAAGTTGAGGCCCCAACTAGAAAATAACCCATTAATGCATTATTTCTGTGGTTTTTTTGCCAACTTCTACAGTGTGACCATTTTTTTGCCATAACTTTGATGTGGTTCCTTATCTGTACCTGTTATAGTTTAGTTTCAAGAAGCATTCATGATCTCTACCACTTGTGTTCTAACTCTGGCTTATACCTTGATAAAACCTGTATATGTCTACCATATAAACCTCTGCCAAATCTATGTACCTGGGTCTTATATACCTCATAAAAATGACACACCAGTCATATATATCTCTGTACAATCTATAAACTACTAGGTCTTGTGGCACAGTGGTTATGTCCCTATCTCTAAACCAAGAGGGCTAGGTTCAAGTCCCATCTGCTCCAGAGGCATGTAATAATATTTCTGAGCAGGGTGATTGGAAAATTTCTATATGTTTCTACCTTTGTATTTCCATATGTACCTCTATGAAATCTATTTACTGCAGCCTTAAATGCTTCTGTAAAACTCACATCATATTTTAAAGCTGAAAAGCTCATAATTAAGTTGTAATTTTGAAATATTCACATTAATATAATTCAGCAGGTGAGGTGCACCTTATAATAGTGATTGCACACAGTCTGTGATATCGCACAGACATCCAGGGCACTTTGTGAATTTTAATAGCACCATCCAATCAAACAATCGAGGCAATCTGACTGATCTGAAAGGTATGTCACTGACTTGGAGCTGGGAGTGAGATCTTGTGATTTCCTGATCTTCAATGCTAATGCTTCAGGTCATCTCACACGTTCACTTTCTGTGTGTACTTGGTAGAGGTGTGCAAGCCAGCAATTGTTTCCCAGCCTGGCAGAATGAGCAATGAGTAAGGCTGTGTCAGGGTTTTGGAGCTCTGTGTGTTCACTTTGGTGCTGTGATAAGTTGTTCTGTTGTTAGCATCCATTGCTGTTAATTACACAGCCAGTACCAAATATAATTAAGTACTTGGGAAGTGTCTGCTGGTTTCTTTGATACATATTGTTGTAGCAGTGCACCATATCCAAGTCGGAGCTATTTAATACACTCCTGTCAACTCTCTTGTTGCTTTGGTAAATGAATTCTGTTAAAGGCAATGAGGGGTTGCTTCGCTAGTTCGAACACTTGTAATTGTGTTTTCCAGTTTCTGTGCATGTTTGCAAGACCAGCCTATCCCTCTGTGCAGAAATGCTGCAGTGAAGATTCCAAGTAAACCCGTATGAAATATTTAAGGACAGCTACGTTTTTACAATGCTGCACTAAATCATCATCCCCGAACCACAAGATTCACCTGTCGCCATTCAGCCTATCATTTCAGGCTTGGCTCTTGTGCAGGGCTTCTGAACTAATCCCACTGCCCTGCACTCTCCCCATAGCCCCGTATCAATCACCAAACTAATCCCACTGCCCTGCTCTCTGCCCACAGCCCTGTATCAATCCCAAACTAATCCCACTGCCCTGCTCTCTGCCCACAGCCCTCTCTCAGTCCCCAGATCAATCCCACACTCTCCTCATTGCCTTCTCTCAATCCCAAGCATATGCAATACAGAGTGAATAATGTGATTTGGAGAACTCTGGTCCAGTAGGAAAACTTTGATACTTTTCATTTCTGTGTCAAGCTGACAAGGTGAGCAAGTGTCTAGGGTGCTATTTGAAAGGTTTGCTGATCGGTTACATTGCATGGAGCTACACTTAAACTATAGACTATCACACTCAGACTTTAAAAGTATCTAGTCTCCCTTTACCTACTCTCGAGTCATACAGCACAGAAAAGGCCCTTCAGCCCATTGAGTCTACACCGACATAACTACCACCAAAGGCACAGAGAGAATCATTGTCATACAGGGCAGAAAAGGCACCCCAGAGAGGCAACGTATCAAACAATTTCGACAACAGGTTAAGCGAGCATGTTCCTTCAGCAGCACATAATGTACTCAATTGGTTCTTGTATAACCTGTGACAGAACATTTCATGCTGGATGTGCTTCTGTGATTGGGCTGATCTTGTTGAACAGCCTGAAGTGCACTAATGTCTGCAGGAATAAGAATTTTAAGAGAATCAGTTGGCCTCCTAATGTAGCTCATTCATGCAGGCTAAAACTGTTATAAACTCTTACATTGGGACCTGTTCTCTAAAAACTAAAGAAAGAAGCTCACACTTTGTGTTTCCTTTGAATTCCTGGGGAAATTGGGAGCCGATCGATATATATTGCTTTTTCCACAACAATATCCTGGGCACTTAGAATCAGAGTGAAACAACAAGCGGCCTTTTCTCCTGTGATATTTATTGTGACGATTGAAATCTTGGAATTCTTGCTTTAGTCCTGATAAATGCAAAAAAAAAATGCTTCAGTTACACATTTCTGTTTTCAGTGATGTTCAAATTTTCAACAGAAACAAGTGACTGGTTTTATTCACTCTCAGTATCTGGGTGCTGCTGAGTCAGGACAGTCAGGGGACTCGGTAAATATTAAACTGCAGTTATATATTGTGCCTGAGGGAATGCTGCAGTGATGATTGAAGCCACTGAACAATCAGTCACAAAAGAAGATTGGAGATCAGGGACGGAGGGACAGTATTGGCCAAGGATGGAGGGAGAGTGGAGATTGGGGCTGGAGGGAGAATGTAGGTCAGAGATAGAGGGAGAGTGTAGGTCAGGGATGGAGGGTGAGTGGAGATTGGGGATGGAGCGTAAGTGGAGATTGGGGACGAAGAGACAGTTCAGGTCAGGGATGGACGGAATTGTGGTAGATGGACAAGGGCAACAGACACATGGGAACACCAGCCCCTGCAAGTTCCCCTCCAAGCCACTCATCATCCTGTCTTGGAAATATATCTCTGTTCCTTCACTGTTACTGGATCAAAATCTTGGAATTCCCTCCCTAAGGGCATTGCGGGTCAACCTATAGCACAGGGACTGCAGTGGTTTGAGAAGGCAGCTCACCAGCACCTTCAATAAATGCTGGCCCAGTCAGCCATGACCACATCGCAAGAATATTGTTTATATTTTCTCTTGTTGGAGGTAGCCTTTGCCTGGCACCTGTGTGGCTGAAGATTATTTGACACTCATAAGCCTAAGCCTGGATATTGTCCAGATCTTGCTGCATTTGGATATGAGTGGACAAAAATCTATTAAACAGAGGATAAAGCTAATAGAAAAGTTATCATTTATCACAAGAGGAATTTAATACAAAAAGTAGAGAGGTTATGCTTCAGTTACACAGAGCATTGGTAAGACTGCATCTGGAGTAATCTGCACAGTATTGGTCTCTGTATTTAAGGAATTATGTAAACACGTTGGAGGTAGTTCTGAGAAGATTTACCAGACCAATGGAGAGAAATCAGAGTTAACATTTCTCAGAATGGGAAGGGTCACTCGACCTGAAATGTTAGTTGATTTCTCTCCACAGATGCTGCCAGACTTGCTGAGCTTTTCTAGCAATTTCTGTTTTTGTTTCTGATTTCAAGCATCTGCAGTTCTTTCAGTTTTTACTTATCAGACTAATGCCTGGAATGGGTGTGTTGACTAATGAGATGAGGTTGGACAGGCTTGGCTGGTATCTGCTGGAGTTTAGAAGAGTAAGAGGTGCCTTGATTGAAATAGCTGAGGGGTCCTGACTGGGTGCATGTGCAGAAGATGTTCCCTCCTACAGGTGAATCAAGAACAAGTGGTCACTGTTTTAAACATCAGGGAGCACCCATTTGGCAGAAGTTTATCTTAAAGGGGGTCGTGATTATTTTGCAACTGTCTTCCTGAAAATGTGCTGGAAGAATTGTGTTTGAATATTTTTAAGGCTGAGGTAGATGGATAGCAGCGGTGATAATCTATTCAGGAAACAGTTTAACTCACTCATCATTTTGTTCATGATTATTGGACTGATTATTAAGATACAATAGCCATGATCTTATTGAATAGCAGAGCAGGTCCAGTGGGGCTGAATGGCCTACTTCTGTCCTAATTCACTTGTTTCTATGTTCTGACCCTTCTATTGTGTGCCTTCAAATTTTTATCAGTTTTATTTATGTGCACCTTGATAAACATTTACAAATGGCAAAAGTTTGACCAACTTGAAGTTTATAGAATCCTGTGCCCTCGACATAGGCTTTATGCAAATTTCTCTCTGTTCTTTCTGTCTTTATCCGTCCTGTTACATATTTTATCCACTCTCCCTGTGTGTCTGTCTGTCTGTCTGTCTGTCTCTCTCTCTCTCTCTCTCTCTCTCTCCAGCTGTTTTACCATATTTTCATTTGTTTTTCCCTCTCCCACTCTCTCTCCCATTTCATCAGTCTTTCTTTTCCCCTATACATTATTTCTCACTTGCTGCCTCTGTATCTCTGTCATCCATTTCTTTAGGTTTTGCTCCCAATCTTTCTCTCTCTCTCTCTCACTCTATCAGCTTCCTCTCTCTCTAACTCTCCTATGTCTTTGTCAGCTTTGTTCTGTCTATCTCTCCGTTTCTTCTTCCCTGCCTGTCTTTCTGTGGGTCTGTCTGAGATTGTGTCTGCCTCTCTTTGTTTCTCCCTCTGTCTTGCTTTCTCTGCCTCTCCCATCTGTCTCTCTGTTTACTTCTATATCCCCCTCTGTTCATATCTCTTTCTCTCTCTCAGTTTTCTTTCTCTCATACTCTTTCTTTGTTTTCTTCTGCCTCTTTCTGTTCTTATACCTGTCTCTCACTGTATCTTTCTCTCCCTCTGTCTCTCTCTCTCTGTATATCTCTCTGTCTGTCTCTCTCTATCTCTCTCTCTCTATCTCCCTCTGTCTCTCTCTGTTTCTCTGTCTGTCTGTCTGTCTCTCTCTCTGTATATCTCTCTCTGTCTGTCTCTCTCTGTCTCTCTCTCTCTGTTTATCTCTCTCTGTCTTTGAACTGGGTAGTTATCATTTGCCTAAACGATCTCTGCTTCCATCAGAATTAATCAGAGGCTGCTCTCAGAGACACGTATACAAGTTAGTGTTAATTTGCCTGTGAATGCATTAAAGCTAATGAAACCTGAGTGGTGGGGAATCCTCTGGGGGCCCATTAATCACCCGCCTCGACAGGCAGCCTTGATTACAAGTGGCAAGAAATTCATTAGAGTGGAGTCAGTGACAACTTTTATCTATCTGCTAGATCTGAGTCATTAGGCAGCCAAATTAAAGCTATGATGGTGATGATGAAACTCATCGGTTGTTTATCTTGTGCGATTTAATCCATGTGACTGTACATCATCAGACGGGGCTGGTGTGGCAGGACACAGACATAGCCCTCTCCCAGCGACAGTCATCACCATCACCTGTGAAAGGCCACCTGCTGAAAGGACATGATCTGTACCCCTCTGCACTCCCTCCCCCAGGCAATCTCGCTCTCCCCCTACCTGCTCTCTCTCACAATTTCTGATGTCCCTGGATCTCTCTCTCTCTCTGTCTGCCTCTCTCGCTCTCCCCCAAAATTTGCTTGTCTATGTCACCCTGATTCTCTTTCTCACTGTTTTTTTATCTCTCTTGGCTTACGTCTTGCTCCTGGACAGACACTGTTCTCAGTTAAATGTTCAGTACTGAGATGACTTTCTAAAACAAAAAGAAGCCTTGAAGCTGATAATTCCATAGAATCAATTGAATAAAGCCATGGATTAGTTTGACCTCTTGCTGTGCTAGTTTTTGGAATCCTGGGCATTGGTGGCTGTTGTAGCGAGTAAGATTAAAACTGGCCACAGCAGGGACAGTCACTGACTGGTTAACAACTAAATAGGCCCAGCCTGTTCAGTCTTTCTGGAGAATGATACCTGTTCTGTTCTGATAATGCCACTGACCCTTTTTTCACACCTTGGCTGGTGACTTTTTGTAACTTGGAGTAGCAGTACTCAGCTCCAAGTTTAATGTGACTTATCATTTTTTCAGCTTTTGTCCAATAGAAAAGAACGAAGGGGAGGCAATGTCCTAGTGGACTGTTGATCCAGAGAGCCAGGTTTAAATCCTGCCATGGCAGATGGTAGAATTTGAATTCAATAAAATTCTGGAATTAATAATCTAATGATGACCATGAATCTATTGTCAATTGTCAGAAAAACCCATCTTGTTCACTAATGATCTTTAGGGAAGGAAATTGCCATCCTTACCTGGTCTGGCCTACATGTGACTCCAGACCCACAACAATATGGTTGACTCTAAACTTCCCTCTGAGCAATTAGGGATGGGCAATAAATGCTGACCCAGCAGTGATGCTCCTGTAAATGAATAAATAGTCCTATGTATGCATTAATTTGATCTTTTTAAGTTGCTAATTTTAATCACTTGTGAACATGTGTCCCATTATGCTTCCTAATGAGATTGCCAAATTTGTGTTATTGTCTGGTTAGAATCCCTACAGTGTGGAAACCGGCCATTTGATCCATCAAGCCCACATTGACCCTCCAAAGAGCATCCCACCTGGAACCAACACCTACCCTATCCCTGTAACCCTGCATTTCCCATGGCTAACCCACCTATCCCTGGACATCCCTGGACACTATTGGCAATTTAGCATGGCCATTCCACCTAACCTGCACATCTTTGGACTGTGGGAGGAAACCCACGCAGACAAGGGGAGAATGTGCAAACTCCACACAGACAGTCCCCTGAAGGTGGAATTGAACCCATGTCTCTGGTGCTGTGAGGCAGCAGTGCTAACCACTTAGGCAGCAGTGATGTTTTAAAAAGGATTATAATCAAACATTCAGATTTAACATGGGGTGAATATTGGTACTAGATAACATGTGGTCAAACAACACACAGAGCATATCAAATAGCAAATGCAATTAAAAGCCCATGGCTTTCTCTGTGTTCCCCCACATCAGTGACACTGAGTCACCAAATCTCATCAAAGCTCTGTCTCCCTTTACATGTGATACCAACTCTTTACTTTCACAGACCTAGCTTCAGAACTCCCTCACTGACTTTCCTGAATGACTATCTTTCCTGGCATTGTGCTCCTAGGGATTCGTGAGTCTGTACTCACAAACCTACTCATAGACATAATTCCAGCTTTGCCACAGACAGCTAACTTCACTCAACTGGCACAGCCCTTTCATTTCTCAGAGCTAGAATATTGCTCAGCTGCGTATATGAGTTCTTCATCCCACTCACGGCTAGACTGAGTTATTAGTGGCTTACATCTCCAGACTGTTTCCAGTTTGTTTCACAAGCCCTGACCCCAGCACTCAGTGGCACCTATTGGCTCCTATGATTTTTCTGAAGCCTAACTGCCCAGAATTTGTTGCAGCAACAGCTTTTTTCTGATGGACTCACTAGCCTATCTCCTGAATTTTGCTTTCAGGTTAGTCCATGGCCTCTCAGCACATTCTCCTCAACTGCACATGTTGACACAGGATAGTCAGGCCCTCAGAATGATGAAGAAATGGCACTGATGATGTGTTGCTTCTCTGCTGATGCATCAGGCCCTGGGTCCTACTGGGAAATGAAGTCCCAAGCCTGAGAGCAGGTCAGTGTGGGTTTTGTAGCATCCATCTCCTTAAGGAAAAGAAATTGGAACTCGACTGAAGGTTTCTTTATGATTGTTCTGAGGACACAGCAGGTTCTTAACATCACAAACTTCTAATAGACAGCTCCTTACCAACACTATCCATAACCTTTACATTTTTACACAATTGTGTGAATCATGAAAACTAAGTTATAAAAGCTTCACATGTACAAAAACAAATTTATCTAACAGTGAGATTATCAGGATTTAAACATCATATCATTAATGTAACTCAGTACCAGTGATCTTTCTTACATCCTTCCTTTGTACAAAGAGGGTTTCAAATAATTCCACAGCCAAATTGTTGCTCTTTCCATCTTTTCATGTCATTTCATTTTTATTTTCCAACTAGAACACAATAAATTCTTATTTTTAATGAAGTCAAAAAGATTTTTTTGTGTGCCAGCTACTCAGTTCTTTTTCCATCAAACTCCCTTTTGCCTGCTTTGGGAATACCATTGGGATACTTTTTATGTTAAAATGAAAGTGTACTGTATTTCTTCCAGGTTTATTCTCTGGATACATTGAGATCTTTCACTTTTTTCGTGATCCCATTCTGAGCATGCATTATTTAACTTTTTTTACTGGGCGATGTCATTTGTCGCTTTATTCTGGACATTTTTTTCTCCCTTCCAACGGTTTAGTCTCATGTGCATTTCACTAACAACATCCTTCCAACCATCTCAGGTCATCGAAAGGTCTTTTGCAAACTGTCAACTTGTCTGGATTCCTGCACTAATATCATGAGTCCTATTGTAAGCAGGAGTAGGCCATTCAGCCCCTCACGCCTGCTTCACCATTCAAGTGGATCATGACTGATCTAAACTCTACATTCCCACCTACTCCTGATAACCTTTTCATCATAAATCTACCTCTGCCTTAAGAAAATTCAAAACTCTGCTCCCACCATTTTTTAGGTGTTCGGAGAGTTCCAAGCACCACAAATCTTTGGGAGAAATAAAGTCTTATCTCTGTCGAAATGGTTGCTCATTAATTTTAGACGGTGACCCCTTGTTGTAGATTCTCCCAAAAGCAGAAACATTCTCTTCACATTCCCCACCCCACTATGGATGTATGTTTGATTCAAGTCACCGCTTGTTCTCCTAAACTCCAGTGGGTACAAGCCCAGTCTGTCCAGTCTTTCCCCATATGACAGCTCAGCCATTTCAGGGATTAGTCTGCTAAACCTTCTCTGAACCGCCTCCAACGTATTTACATCGTTCCTACATACAGAGACCAATAACCCCAGTCCTCCAGATGTGGTCTCACCAGTGCTCTGAATAACTGAAGTGTAACCTCCCGACTTATTCTATCCCATTTCCCTTTGCAATTAATTATAACATTCTTTGAGCTTTCCTGATTACTTGCTGTATCTGCAGACTAACCTTCTGTGATTCCTGCACAAGGCTATCCAGATCTCTCGACATCTTGGAGTTCTGCAACCTCTCACTATTTAGATAACTTGTTCCTTTTTTACTGTTCCTGCCAAAATGAACAATTTCACACTTTACCACATTGTACATCTACAAGTGAGGCTGGAGGAGTGCTTTGTCACTCTAGACTCACTATTCCACAGATTGCAACATAAAATAAAAATAATTTTCCCAGTTACAAAGATGAATAATTAAATACCTTAATCTATATGAGACTTTAAGCAACAAAGTCTATGAACCAGATTTTTTAAAAAACACAATTATTGGTTTATTATTAAAACAAAGTGTATTCAATGAAGGTGCAATAATTTCACACACACACTCTTTCTGTCTCTCTCTCAGGAAAAGAAGAAAAAAAAACTTTGCAGAGATTGGCTTTCTGAAAAATGTGTTATTCTTGAAGGCAAAAGTTACAGTGTTGGATGTTCCAGTCTGCTGCTCTGAGTTTCTGGCACATGTGGTCAAATCACTCATCATGCACAGTTATATCTGAAGTCTTGCAGATATAGCTCAGGAAATATGATATTGTGATGTTCCTTCAAGTATTCTTTCAGAAGATCAAATAGGGTTCACCCTGAATGGATATAGACGGTTTTCTTCTCTGGAATCAGAGAAATCAGCTGGGCAACTTGTTAATAGCAAGCTTTCCTCCAACTGAGCCATATAAAACAAGCAGCTCTCCAAGCCAATGCTATTCAAAACAGTCCAGGAGGATTATCTCATTATTGAATTGATACACCAATAGAATTGGTAGTACCAATAGTAAATGATGAAAGCAAGAGTGAGAAGGAGGAATAGACAGTTCCCATTTTGAGCCACCTTCTATCCAGTCACCTAACCCTGAACTATTAATGAGGTTAGACACTCATTCAATTTGAAGAAGTCTGTAAGGACAAACCAGAATATGATT
Source organism: Rhincodon typus (assembly GCF_021869965.1). Taxonomy (NCBI): domain Eukaryota; kingdom Metazoa; phylum Chordata; class Chondrichthyes; order Orectolobiformes; family Rhincodontidae; genus Rhincodon; species Rhincodon typus. Next base: position 113,891,970 of record NC_063335.1, on the reverse strand, counting down.
TTAGCCCCATAAAACACATTTAGGTTGTAAGAGTCAGGCCCAGCCAGACAAAGCAGCTGGAGTTCTCTGTAGTGTTAGTATCTAAACCAGTTCTGGCTGAGAGTTTTGGGGATGGATGAATTTTATCACTATTTTGTCCCAAGTCTCAGCATGACAGCTCCTGCACTGGCCAGGATGGAGCACCTTTTGAGAAGATGAAAGCTACTTTGATCAATGAACCAGTGTTGGCTGGATTAAGTTCACTAGAACCTTCAGGTTTTGCTAATGATATGGGAATGGGTACAGTTTTGATAGACCAGTGAGTCTGACATTAGGTTGTTGGAGGGTTTTCCGAAAGATAGGATTTACATGCAGTTGGAAAGGCAAGGACTGATTAGGGACAGTCAGCATGACTTTGTGTGAGGAAAATTGTGTCTTAAAAACTTGCTTGAGTTTTTTGAGGATGTAACCAAAAAGATTGATGAAGGCAGAGTGGTAGATGTTGTTTACATGGACTTTAGTAAAGCCTTTGACAAGGTTCCACATGGTAGAGTGATTAATAAAGTTAGATCACATGGGATTCAGGGAGAACTTACCAATTGGATACAAATAGCTTGATGGTGGGAGACAGAGTGTGATGATAGAGGGTTGCTTTTCAGACTGGAGACCTGTGACCAGCAGTGTTCCGCACAGATCAGTGCTGGGTCCGCTGTTGTGTGTCATTTGTATAAACAATTTGGATGAGAATTTAGGAGGCATGGTTAATAAGTTTGCAGATGACACCAGAATTGGTGGTGATCAATTAGGTCAATGAGCTGAAGAGTGGCAGATGGAGCTTAATTTGGACAAATGCGAGGTATTATGTTTTGGAAAAGTGAACATGGGTGGGACTTATACAGTTAACGGTAGGGCCCTGGGTATTGTTTCAGAGAGACCTATGGGTTCAGGTACATTGTTCTCTGAAAGTTGCATCACAGCTAGACAAGGTGGTTAAGAGGGCATTTAGCACGCTTGCCTTCATTGCTCCGACCATTGAGTATAGGAGTTGGGAAGTCATATTGTGGTTATACAGGATATTGGTAAGGCCACTTCTGGAGTACTGTATACAATTCTGGTCACCCTGCTATTGGAAGGATATTATTGAATTGGCGAGGGTTCAGAAAAGATTTACAAGGATGTTGCTGGAAGTGGAGGATTTGATTTACAGGGAGAGGCTGGATAGGCTAGGACTTTTTTCACTGGAGCGTAAGATGTTGAGGTTTATAAAACCATGAAGGCGATCAGTTGAATAGCAAACATCTTCTCCTAGGGTGGGGACGTTCAAAACTAGGAGGCATACTTTTAAGTTGAGAGGAGAAATATTTAAAAGGGACCTGAGGGGCAACATTTTCACACAGAGGGTGATTCGTGTGTGGAATGACCTGCCAGAGGAAGTGGTGGATGCAGGTACAGTTACAACATTTAAGGGACATTTGGATAAGTACATGAATAGGAAAGGTTTACCGGCCAAAAATAGGCAGGTGCGACTAGCTTAGTACAGGAAATGTGGTCACCATGAACAAACTGGACCGAAAGGTTTGTTTCTGTGTGGTATGGCTTTATGACTCTCTGACTTTATAAGAAGATGGTTTTGGCACAGAGAAGCTGGAGGTACTTTTCTAGAGAAGATATGACAACAAAACAGATTACAGTGGAAAAGAAACACTAAGATTGCTACTGACTCTTAAATATTTTGAAGCACGTGCCCATCATGACTGCAAGAAACATTAGTATTTACTGATTATAAACATCTAGCCTTTGTGGAAAATATATATTTTTAAAAATGCCAGATTATTAGGTGGAGTTTTCTATCACAGCTCTATCTTCTAAAGATTGTTTTTCCACATAATATGAATAATGTAATGCTTTCTCAAGAATATAAGATTATTTCAATCGTATAAGCACTAAGAAGGGATTAGCATTAATTGTGTAAATTACATGAAAAGAGCAAATAAGAAAGAAAGCATGAATGTATCTTAATTGTTAAAAATAATTCAGTGTTGTCCTCACTTTACAATGAAATGCATTTCAAACTGCTATTTCATTTTCCCAAGATACTTCAATTTATTATTTCTTGAAGGATTTAAGTTTTGAAGGATTGTGGAAAATTGGTTGTATGGATGTGCCTGGGTGGTTTCTTTAAAAGCTGTCCAATAAAGTTCACTGTGCGCATTGAATTTTTTTAACAAGGCTTTTAGAAAGGCTTCTGAAGATTCTAGAACCATGGGACATTGTCTAAGAATTAGAGACAAACCTTTCAGAGAGATGTTAGAAAGTACTTCTACATACAAAGAGCAGTGGAGATTTGGAACTCTCTTCCTCAAGTGGCAGTCAAGGCGAATTCAATCGTTATATTTAAATCTGAAATTGACTTTTTTTTAAATAAGTAAGGATATCAATGGATATGGACCCCAGGCAGGCATATGGAGTTGGGCCACACGATCAGCCATGATCTTATTGAATGTTGGAGCAGGCTGAAGGGGCTGAATGGCCTCTTCCTGTTCCTATGTTCCTTTGTAAATCACATGGGTGCTGTAGACTCTACTGGGGCTGTGTTGAACAGTGAGAATAGTTTAGAGAATTTCTTATTTTATCTGGTTCAGTTGGAGGAAAGCCTGCTTAGAACAAGCTGAGTTGGAGGAAAGCTTGCTATTAACAAGCTGTTCAGCTGATCTTTCCCAATCTGAAAAGAAAATATTTTTCTTCAGTTCAGGGTAAAATCTATTTGTACCATTGAAAGAGTGATTAAAGGAACATCTCAAGTTTGTATTTCCTCAGCAAGGTGTGTCTGCAAGATTTCAGAGATTAGTGCATGATTAGTCACTTGGCCACACTTGCCAGAACATCAGAGCGACATAACCTAGAACATTCCGCAATTTATGCTTTTGCCTTCAAGAATAACCCATTGGCCAAAGTGTTCTTTTTGCAGAAAGCCAATCACTGCAGAGAAATCATTTTTCCCTCTTTTCCTGAGGACAATGTGTACTTATGTGTTATGGGAATATTTATATGGCAGGGCAGGTAGAGAGAGCTCTTTACAAAGCATACAGTAATCTGAGGGATAGAGTACAGGAGTAGGGGGATGAAATGATGAACTTCTATAAGATACTGGTTAGATCTCAGCTGGAAGTCCATGTACACTACATCAACCGTGATATCCTCATCAACCCTCTCTGTGACTTCTTCAAAATCTCCAGCAAGTTAGTTGGACATAATCTTTGCTCAACAATTCCATGACAACCTTTCAAAATCAACCCATATTTTTTTGTCTTATGATTATTAATTTTATCCCATTTAATAGTGTCTATTAATTTCCATAACCTTTTTTGAACAAGGGTATAATGTTTGTAATTCTCCAATCCTCCAGCCCCCACCCCCTGAATCCAAGGAGGACTGAAAGATTATGGCCAGTTGCCCCACAATTTCAAAACTCCCTTCCTTTAATATCATCGGATATATTTCATCTAGCCCTGGTTCCTTGTCAATTTTAAATACAAGTAGCCTGTAGCTACTATAGCCTATAGTTACCAGGAATATTTAACATCCAGTGCTGCCCTTCCTTGACCCAGGTCAACATTATTATCACAATAATTTCATTAGGAAACCTGTGCCTGTATGTCATTAAATACACTCCATGCATTCACATACAGGCACTGTAACCCTGATTTAGACTTCATTACATTCTCCTCTACTCCCACTCCACTATTCACTTACTATTCTCTATTCCCGCCTCTCACAACATTTTGTGCACCCTGGGATTATTTTTTAATACTCTCTCCTGGTTGCCACACTCTTGCTGAGTTAGTTTAAACCCTTCCCAACAACACAAACAAAAACGCTACAAGGCACTCTGTCTCAGCTCTGTTCAGGTGCAACTGTCTGACTCATACAGGTGCCAACTCTCCCAAAGCCAATCCTAGTCTCCCAGGAATTTAAAGCCCTCCCTCCCTCACGATCTTTCCAGCCACACAGATATCTGCCTTATCTTCCTATTTCTTTAGTCAATTGCACATGACACTGGGGCGTAATCCAGAGGTTACTATTTTAGAGGTCCTGTTTGCTCATTTTCTTCCAGCTCCCCAAATTCTGATTACAGAACCACATACCCGCACTTCCAGGTGTCGTTAACACCGATGTGGACCATGACCTCCACTGTTCACCCTCACCCAGAAGAATGTCCTGCAGTCATGTGTGACATCTAGCAGGGAAGCACAAACCATCCTGGAGTTATACCGATGGCTGTAGATGGCCTGTCTGATTCCATATGAGTTCTGCCCTTCCACTCTTCCTCCTCCATTCCTGTGCTAAACCACATTCACTGGCTCCCCTGTTCAACTCTACTAGTTACATCCCTGCAAATTCCAGGTATCAAACATGATATTCCTTTTGCAAATCCATTGTGGCTTTGCCCAATCCTGTCGCATTTTTCGAATGCTCAGCTATTAAGTCTTTTATAAATGACTCCCCACTATCGAGGTCAGACTCACTGGGCGATTATACTCTGTTTTCTCTCTTCCTCCCTTTTTAAATAGTGGGATTACATTAGCTATGCTGTAATCTATAGGAACTGTTCCAGAGTCTATAGGATCTTGGAAGATTACCACCAATGCATCCATTATTTCTAGAGTCACTTTCTTAAGTACTCTGGAATGTAGATTATCAAGCCCTGGGGATTTATTGGCCTTCAATCCCTTCAATTTCTCCAACACCATTTCTGTACTTACCTTGATTTCTTTCAGTTCCTTCCTCTCAATAAACCCACCATTTCTGTGACATTATTCATATCTTTCTTTGTGAAGGCAGCAGTGAAGTATAGATTTAATTTGTCTGTTAACTCTTTGCTCCCCATTATAATTCTCCAATTCTGAACCAATCTTTTTCTCTTTTCATATCTGTGGAAACTTTTACAGTTGGTTATTATGTTCCCTGCAAGCTTATTCTCATAGTCTTTTCATCATTTCTTAATCAATCCCTTGGTAGTGAACAGATCCCAATCCTCAAGTCTATTGTTTTTTTCTTACCAATTCATACATTCCTTATTTGCATCTAATACTATCTCTAACTTCCTTCATACACCATGGTTTAGCTTCTGTGATCTTTGCACTCCTTACACCGGACAGGAATAAATAATTTTTGCAGTTCATCCATTTGCCTTTGAATGTAATTTCCTATCCACTGTCATTCCTTTCAGTAACATTTTCCAATCCATCATAGTCAACTCACACCTCACACCATTGTCGTTTCTCTAATTAAGATTCAGGACCTAGTCTCAGCACCAAATACCTCACTCTCCATCTCGATGAAGAACTCTATTAAATTATAAGAACATGGGAAATAGGAGCAGGTGTAGGCCATCTGATCTGTCAAGACTGCTCCACCATTGATGAAGATCATTTGTTATCTTCTTGTGGACTCAGCTCCACTAACCCACCCGCTCACCATAATCTTTAATTCTCTCACTGTTCAAAAATCTATCAATCTTTGTCTTAAAAACATTCAACAAGCTAGCCTGAACCGCTTCACTGGGCAGGGAATTCCACACACTCACAACCCTTTGGGTGAAGAAGTTCTTCCTCAGCTTTGTCCTAAATCTGATCCCCTCTATTTTGAGGCTATGCCCCCTAGTTCTAGTTTCACCTGCCAGTGGAAACAATCTCCCTGCTTCTGTCCTATTGATTCCCTTCACAATTTTATTTGCTTCCATAAGGTTCTCCCTCATTCTTCTAAATTCCAGTGAGTATAGTCCCAGTCTACTCAATGTGTCCTCATACACCAATGCTGGAATCAACCTAGCGACCCTCCTCTGCACCGCCTCCAGTGCGAGTACATCCTTTCTCAAGTAAGGAGACTGAAACTGTACACAGTACTCCAGGTGTGGCCTCACCAACACCCAATACAGCTGCAGCATAACCTCCCTGTTTTTAAACTCCATCCCTTGAGTAATGAAGGACAATATTCCATTTGCCTCCTTAATTACCTGCTGCACCTGCAAACCAACTTTTTGTGATTCATACACAAGGACAGCTAGGTCCCCCTGCACAGCAGCATGCTGCAATTTTTAACCATTTAAATAATGGTTCATTTTGCTGTTATTTAAGATGAAGAAACCCTTAGGAGGCAGTGATCGTAATACGATTGAATTTACTCTGCAAGTTTAGAAGGAGAAGATAGAATCAGAGGTAACGGTATTACAGTTGAATAAAGTTGACTACAGAGGTATGAGGGAGGAGCTGGGCAGAATTGACTGGAAGAGGATCCTAGCAGGAAAGACATTGGAACAGCAATGGCAGGAGTTTCTGGGAGTAACTCAGGAGACGCAGCAAAAATTCATCCCGAGGGAAAAGAAGCATAGTAGAGGGAGGATGAGGCAACCATGGCTGACAATGGAAGTCAGGGATAGCATAAAAGCAAAAGAGAAAGCATATAATGTGGCGAAGGGCAGTGGGAAACCAGAGGATTGGGAAGCTTACAAAGACCAACAGACGGCAACAAAAAAAGAAATAAGGAGGGAGAAGATTAAATATGAGGGTAAACTAGCCATTAATATAAATGAAGACTGTAAGAGTTTCCTTAGATATATAAAGGGCAAAAGAGAGGCAAAAGTGGACATTGGACCACTGGAAAATGACGCTAGAGAGATAGTAGCGGGAAACAAGGAAATGACTGAGGAACTGAATAATTACTTTGTGTCATTCTTCACAGTGGAAGACATAAGTGATATCCCAAAAATTCAAGGGAGGCAGGGGCAGTGCTGATTATGGTGGCCATCACCAAGGAGAATGTGTGAGAAAAACTGAATGGTCTGAAGGTGGATGAATCATCAGGACCAGATGGACTACACACCATTTTGGTAGGATTAGACCATAAGACCATAAGACATAGGCGCAGAAATTAGGCCATTCAGCCCAGCGAGTCTGCTCTGCCATTCAATCATGGCTGATAAGTTTCTCAACCCCCATTCTCCTGCTTTCTCCCATATAACCCTTGATCCCCTTGATAATCAAGAACCTATTTATCTCTGTCTTAAATATACTCAATGACCTGGCCTCCACAGCCTTCTGTGGCAGTGAATTCCATAGATTCACCACTCTTTGGCTGAAGAAGTTTCTCCTTATCTCCATTCTAAAAGGTCTTCCCTTAACTCTAAGGCTGTGCCCTCAGGTCCTAGTCTCTCCTACCAATGGAAACATCTTCCCAACATCCACTCTGACCAGGTCATTCAGTATTCTGTAAGTTTCAATTAGATCTCCCCTCATCCATCTAAACTCCATCGAGTATAGAGCCAGAGTCCTCAAACATTCTTCATATGTTAAACATTTCATTTTTGGGACCATTCTCGTGAACCTCCTCTGAACCTGCTCCAGGGCCAGTACATCTTTCCTGAGATATGGAGCCCAAAACTGCACGCAAACAGCTTCTTTCCAGCTGTTATCAGACTGTTGAAAGGACTCTAGCCTCAAATAAGTTAATCTGTAATGTAACCTGTACGTTTCTAAGTGTTTTTGATCTGTACATCCTTTGCTTGCTGTGATCTGCTTGTACCGCTCATAAACAAAGCTTTTCACTGTATTCCCATACATGTGACAATAAAATCAAAATCATTTTAGTGCGATTTGTGAATTTTGACACACTACACTTGGTCCCCAGCTCTAAATCATCTATGTAAACTATAAATAATTGTGGTCACAATACTGATTCCCTAAAGCACACCACTAGCCACTGATCGCCAACCTGAAAACCCCCCATTTATCCCCACTCTTTGCTTTCTGTTAGTTAACTAATCTTCTAACACATTATCTGTAACACTGTACACTTTTGTCTTATGCAGCAATGTGGTTGCTCATCTCCAAGAGGTCTCTCACAGCTAGATTACCAATTATTCATTCCTCATTACACAACACCCAATCTAAGATGACCTGTTCTCTAGGAATTCCTCCTCTATGGTATTGTGACTAATTTGATTCATCCATTCTCAATGCAGTTTAAATCCACTCATAATTACAGATATTCCTTTACAGCATGCACCTTTGATATCCTTTTTAATGCCATTCCCAAAACCACCACTACAGTTTGGTGGCCTATAAATCGCCCTAAAAATGTTTTTCGCCTTTGGTATTTGTCAATTCTACCCAAACAAATTCTACATTGTTTCAGTGAATATCTTTGCTCAATAACAAAAGTTGCTGAAGAAACTTCGCAGGTCTGGCAGTATCTGTGGGAAGAAAGCAAAATTAATGTTTCAAGTCTGGTGACTCTTCATCAGAACTGGCCTCAAAACATTAACTCTGCCAAATTGTGTGAAGAATCCCTCTTCAACTTTCTGTAGGGGCTATACAAATGCTGATATTTCCTTATTGGACTTTAGAATATGGCTAGGGTTTCCTCAACGGAATCTTCCCCTGCATTTGAGGTTACTTTTCAGAACTTCTCAGCCAGATTTCTTGTTTTAATTCTCTCTCTTCATCCTTTTGTCCCTGCTGAAACTCCAATTCCAGCCTCCTGAATGTCCTCTCTTTTTATTTCTTTCACAAATTCGAATCCTTTAATCTGTAATCGCAAAGTTATATACTTTTCTTTTTCTGCTGTTTGAAATCCTTTTTGCCTCAGCTTTATTTCTTGTTTTCCTGTTGAGACTGCTTTCACCGTAACAATCACAACTGACACTGATGACTCGCTGTTTGGAGTACCTGGCCTCTCTTGTATTTCCACCAATCCCAAACAAATGCTTCAATTATTTCCTTAGTTTTCGTAGGAAATGTCATATTTAACTCTGTCATTAATATTAAGTTGGCCTGAATTAGATTTTGTAGATCAGTCAGGGATACCTCCTCCATCTTTCAAACAGTTTTAGTTACTTCTGATCCCATCTTATTTCTATATTATGTGAAATCCAATATCTGTTCTTTTATCCTTCCCTAATTACTCATACTCAAGTAACACATTGCTCATCCAAAAATCCTAGGTGAGCCCCCAATGTTGATGCAGCACTGACGATGACAGGAGTGTGCTGAAAATTAAGCCACACTTCTGCACAAGTCATACCAAAAAAATAAGATTACTGTTATCCAGAACAAACAAGACTTTCACCAGTTCTCTTCAATTAAACACATTCCCAAACTGGGTATCAACCAACCCAAGTAGATTTAGACTGTTTTTATCAGTGCAGACTTGATGGGCTGAAGGGCGTCTTCTGAACAGTATGATTCTTTGACCCTATTGTATAGCCGCTTCATCTCCGGCACACACATTCATCCACAGACAGACTGAGAATGCACAGCACAGCAGAGGAAGTGTACATGAAGAAATTAGGGAGAACCCTGTTGATTAAGAGTCTAAACTAAAAGGGTAGAATGAGGTGACTTTTTAGAGTTCTTGTTTTGATGAAATCACTTTCCTGTCATGTGCAGAGTGCTGGAAAACCCTTACTGGGTAACATATCATTCAGACATAAGCCTCACAACTGAGTTACACTTTGGCTTTCAGAGTTTATGAGGAGATCAAGGATATTGATAAACTCACATATTCATGTGGTTACCTCTATAATCTAAGAATTGCCCAAACTCTCCACCTTTTCCAATTCTCATAAATCAGAAACACACATGTTCTCAACACCATACGTTATTCCCTCCATACTCTTGCTTTCACCTCATTGTTGTGTGCTCCCCATTTTCCTGCTCCCTCCCCATTCTCCTGCACTCTTCCCATTCTCCTGCTCTCTCCCCATTCTCCTGCTCTCTCCCCAATCTCCTGCGCTCTCTCGATGCTCCTGATCTCCTGTGCTCCCACTGTCTGTGCTACTGCGAGGGTTTGACAGAATTTGTCCCAAGGAATGTTCATATTGAGATCTTTAGCTTTATATATGTACCTACTGGGAATAAATATTGCTGCTTAAGGACTGGGTGGAAGAATTGGAAGATTTGGGACAGTTTGGACAGTTTCTGGGTTAAACAGAGTTTTGTCACAGAGTGACGGCAACAACATATGTGAAGTTCACAGAAAAATCAAATAATGTTGGAGAAATTAACTTAGGAAAGCTTTCAAGGAGATAAGTGAGATGACTTTACTGCCTTAATTACAGGAAAACCTAGTTTCAAAAAGACTAAGGAGCCTTTGTACAAATAGTTGCCTTGTAAGCTTCTGGACTTAGAATTATGTTTTACAGGCCCAGGGAGCCAGTAAAGAAGGCACCCAAGGGGAACCTGATAGAGTTTTCAAAGACCAATATGTCTGATTACCATGGAAAACCCAAAGCCTCAAATCCAGATTGTTTGCAATGAGAACTGAAGTTCTGTCATCAGTCTATGGATGGTCACAATTCGAATTCATTGACAGGAAATCCAGCAGATGTGCGAACTCATCATCATCAATTCATGGCCAGGAGAGATTTTTTTTCACTTTTGCCTTTTCTTTCCAATAACCTCAATCTCCGCAGAGATTTATTTGTGTGTGTGTGTGTGTGTTTGTTTTTGTGTGTGTGCGCGCCTGTGTGTGTGTATGTGTGTGTGTGTATGTGAGAAAGAGAGAGAGAGATGAAGGGAGTACAGTTTTAATTCCCAGTCATAAGTTAGATGTTAACCAGTTTTTTTCACTTGCTTTAAGAATAAGTTTTCTTCATAATAAATTGATAATTTTAATTTCAGTAAAAGCCTGGAGAATATTCCTGTTATTCTGGATAGCAATACGAAAGAGAAACAATTGGCTGTTTTGGTATTTAAATTAAAACAGTTTGATGAATATTACGACTCATAGGTTGTTCCTGTACTCCTCCCACTACAGTCATCGTACACTCTTTACACATTAGAATTTCAGCTGTTACAATTGGAACTCTTTCTTTTCCTGATATATGTTAATGATCTAGAACTTCGTGTTCAGGCAAAAGTTTCAAACTTTGGTCAATAACACAAAACTTGGGAGTATTGTAAGCTGTGAAGACAACAACGTAGAACTGCAAAAGGACATTAACAAATTGGCAGAGCGGGCGGTTAGATAGTAGATAATGTTCGATGCAGAGAATTGTGAGGTGATGCATTTTGCAATGAAACATCTTGTACAGTTTCAGCCTGAACTCCCCGTTCTTGTGCTTCTTGCCTTTATTAATGAAGCCTAGAGTTCTGCATGTTTTATTAACAGCTCTCTCCACAAGTCCTGCCATGTTCAGTAAGTTATGCACCTGTACATGCAGGTATCTTTGCTCTTTTAAGTCCTTGCTATCAGTGCCCATTATTTTGCACTGTCTCTCAATGTTTTTTGTTCCAAAGTGTATCACATTTCTCCACTCTGAACAGTCCCACCATCCCAGGAACAAGTCTGATGAATCTTCGATGTATCCCTCTATGACAATAATATCTTCCCTGACATCAGAAGAATAAAACTGCAGTGCTCCAGCTGTGGTCTAAACAAGCTCCTATACAACTGAAACAAGACCTCACTGCTCCTGTACTCGAATCCTCTTACAATAAAGGCTCACATTCCATTAACCTTCCTAATAACTTGCTGCACCTGCTTGTTAGCCTTCAGTGATTTATCAACAAGGACACCTTGGTGCCTCTATACAGCTACTCTTTCCAACCTCTCACCATTGAAGAAATACTCTGCCCATCTGTGTCTCCTACCAAAGTGGATAACCTCACTTGTTTTCACATTTTATTCCATCTGCAATGTCCTTGCTCACTCAGTAATCCTGTCCGAATCGTCTTGAAGCTGCTTTACACCTTCCTCACAAACACACATTCCCACTTATTTAGAAATATTACATGTAGTCCCCACCTCCAAATTGATCTAGATTGTGATCAGCTGGGGTCCATGTGATTGTCATAGAGTCATACAATGCAGTAACAGACCCTTTGGTCTAACCATAATCCCAAACTAAACTAGTCCCACCTGCCTGCTCCTGGCCCATATCCCTCCAAACGTTTCCTATTCATGTATTTATTCAAATGTGTTTTAAATGTTTTAAGTGCCTGCATCCACCACTTCCTCTGGAAGTTCACTCCACACACAAAATACTCTCTGTGTAAAAAAAGATTGCCCCTTGTGCTTTTTAAAATCTTTCTCCTCTCACCTTAAAAATGCACCCCCTAGTCTTGAAATCCACCTCTCCCACTCCTGAGGAAAAGACACCTGCCATTCACCTTATGTACACCTGCCATTATTTTATAAACCTCTATAAGGTCACCCCTCAAATTCCTATGCTCCAGTGAAAAAGGTCCCAGCCTATCCAGCCTCTCCTTAGCTCAAACTGTCAAGTCCCAGCAACATCCTGGTAAATCTCTTCTGAACCCTCTCCAGCTTAATAATATCCATCTTATAACAGGGAGATCAGAACTGAACACAGTATTCCAGAAGAGGCCTCACCAATGTCCTGTACAACCTCAACATAATGTCCCAACTCCTCTACTCAAAGGTGTGAGCAATGAAGGCAAGTGTGCTAAATGCCTTCTTAATCTCCCTATTTAGATGTGATGCGAAATTCAAAGAATTATGTACCTGAACCCATAGGTCTCTCTGTTCTACTACACTGCCCAAGGCCCTACTTTTAATTGTATAAATCTTGTCTTTGTTTTGTCAAAAGCAATACCTTGCATTGTACTTGTGGTAGTCACACTAGTCACAATCTGTCAATGTAAGAATGATCCGGTTATTCCTCCTCTCTGTTTTCTGTCTGTTAGCCAATCATTAATCCATGCCAGTACATTACTTCCTATCCTTTTAAGGTACTTTAATCTTTGAACCCAGCCACCTGTGGGGAACTTTATTTAAAGCCTTCCGAAAATCTTACTCCGCCCATCGACTCCTTTATCAAATTTGTTACTGACATTTTCCAACAAGTTCATCAAACACAGTTTCCTATTCTTAAATCTGTGCTGACTACTCCCAGTAATATCATGATTAACCGGCTATCTATTTGTCCCCCACCATTTTTAATAGATTCTAACAGGTTCCCTCCTCCTGGTGTAAGGCTATCAAGTCTGGAGTTCCCCTTTTCCTCTCCCACTCCTTTATTAAATAGTGGGTGACGTTTCCTACCTTCCACTCCACAGGAATCATTCCACAATCTGGGGAATTTTGGAAGATTGTTACCAATGCATCAATTCATTCTATAGCTACCTCCTTCAGCACTCTGGATATAGACCATCAGGTCCTGGGGATTTATCACCTTTCAGCCCTATTCATTTCTCCAGTACAATCTTTTCACTGATGCTAATTCTCCTCAACTGCGGATCTCTAGTTCTGCGGGATTTTTATTTTCCTGAATGAAAACAAATACAAAAAAATCATTTAGCTTTCCTGCCATGTCTCTATTCCCCATTATAAGTTACCCTGAGTCTGCCCATAATGGACCTACGTTCGAGTTAGCCAATTCTCTTTTACAAACCTATAGAAGGTTTTTCAGTCCATTTTTATGCTTTTGCCAGATAGCATTAATAATCTATTCCCCCTGTCCATATCAGAGTCTTTGTCTTCCTTTGTTTTATTCCATAAACTTCCCAATCATCAGGATTATTGCTATTCCTGGCACTTTGTAGGGCTTTTCTTTTAATCTTCTACAACTTACTTTGTTAGGCACGATTGACTTTTTTGAGTTTTTATATCTTGAAGGAAAGTATTGTTGCTGGAAATCATGTAGCAGTTTTTGGTGACAATAAAGGATATTCTATTATATCCTATTCTAAAATCTCTTCATTATTTATGTACAGCCAGGCCTATTAATGCATTTTCTCAATCCATCTCAGCCAATTTGTGTCTCATATTTTCATTTTTTTTCAAATTTAACACCCTTGTTTCAGATTGAACCTAATCGGCCACCGAGACAACAAGGTGCAGGGCTGGATTG